>NC_134114.1:27185555-27800000 GCF_040939455.1 Microcebus murinus
CCTCCTCACCCTATCAGGTACTTGGGCTCTTACTTACTTCTACACTGCCTACCACTATCTGATTTATCATTCCTAATGATCACTTTAAAAAAGCATTGTCACCCTTTATTTAACTACAAAAACAACCTAAGAGTACTGTATAAAAATTGGAAAATGAAGAGAAGGTAATTTTCTTAAAAAAACATGTGTGTCTCACTCATGTTCCAACCCTCACTGCCATTATTATCCTCACAACAATTCCTTCCCTTTACTCTATGGCCAAGGCCTGCCCCACCCTCCTGACAGCGAAACCCTCCACTCAGTGCCCCTTGGCTTTACTCATGTAATAGTCTCTCCAGCCAGACTGTCCAGGGGACACACACTTCCACCTCCTCACATGGGCCCTGCTCCCCCAGCCTGGGGCATCCCTCCCAGCTTCATTCCTAGAGCTCCTGCCCCCAACGTGAAGCCCATCTCTCCCATGGATCAGGCCAAGCTCCTCCTGGTCACTCAATGCAATGTCAGGGGAGGAGAGGTGCAGACTTCGGTGATCTAAAGGCCCAGGCCAAGTCTAGGCCCTCAGGGCCTCTCAAATGCATGGTGCTAAGAAGGTCACCTACATCACCTGAGCCTCCATCTTCTTCATTTAAAAATTGAAGAGAATCACACCTACAGGGGCAGGATGTTGTACATAATTGCCGTAAAATGGCAACCCAGTGCTGAAGGCAACAGGCTGCTAACTAATGTTAGCTGCCCTCCCTTCTAGAACTTTCAACAGCAGTGGTATTGAGTCCAACCTGCTCATTCAAATCACCAAGGCAATTTTGACAAATTACTGCTGCCAGGACCCACCCCTGACAAATCAGACACGATGTCTAGCCAGAGCCAGTAACCAGGGCTGTACAGGCAGAGGACACTGGGATGATACCTGCAGTTGCAGGGAATGCTGGGTATGACACCTGCCATTCTGGCTGTCAGTCAGTCCCACACAGTCATGCCCCACTTACTCCCTGTCTCACAGCGTTGTCAGTAAGCAACTCATTTCCATGCATATTATAGCATGCAGTGTATACTAACTACTGGATATTTACTGTACACATGGTCATGCAAAGTGCAAATGAAAACAGTAACTGTCATAAAGTGCTTAGCAGACCCAGCTCAGGACTAGAGTGTGGCCAGACAGCAGCCAGAGGAGCCCACAGGAGCAGGCCTCAATCTCAGGAGCATGAAGGGCCCAGCACTGCACTAGCACAGCCCTGAAGGTAAGACCCTCCTCACACAGCAGGCCCTAGGGACCTCCCTCACCTGGCTCTGCTTCAGTCTCAGGATCCGGCTAGCACAGGGCAGCCAACAACCTTGTACTGAAGGCCCTGGCATGAAATCCAAATAAGGGTGTACTTACTTGTGGTACTGGTTTAGTGGGTTTGGCCATTAAGCCTCCAACATAAACGGTGTTGGGAAGTAGGGGCCGGGCAAAGTCAAAGGCAAAGTCAGAGTTAACAAACCACAGCTCTGCTTTCAGTAGGAGTTGAGACAGAACTGGCCTCGAGCCTTCTGGGAAATGCTCCCTGATGGTGTTGTCATACATAGACTGAACTTGCCATTGCCTCCTGGAGAAAGTAAAGAAAGCCAGAAAGTTCTTCACTCGGCCCCAGAAGTCCATGTGGTCAGTTAACAAGGAATGGAATACTGGAACATAAGATGAGGGACTTGGAAGCCCGAAGTCCACATTGGCAAATGAGGTGGTAAGAACAGACACAAATGGCTTGCCAAGCTTCTCAGCAATCAGGAAATGGCAGTAGTCAAGACTTTCAACTATCACCAGGTCGAAGTTCTCATTCTTTAAGGAATCCATGATATCCCTTCTGCTTAGCAAATGACTGCACTGAAATCCCAGTTGTTCCATTAACTTTATAAGGTTTTCAAATGTTTCCCTGGAAGAAAGAAAATAAATGATGGATATTCATGGGAAGTATTAAATTCACAATACATAAAAGAATCATGAGATACAAAGACAATATCTTGGAGAACCAAGAGCATATCTAGCAGTAGTCCATACATTCAATCAATTTCCCACAAACACACTCTGCCATGGTCATTGTGGTTCCAATGTTTCTGCTCCCTAGAGGGCACCCTTCTTCCCTCCCTTTTCCATCCAGATCCAAATCCCACCCACCATCATTGTCAATTAAAGGTACTTCTGTTCTGAGAGCCATCTCTGACTGTAGCAGATCTCACAGTTCTGTGTCTCCTTGATAAATTCTATTATGCTCTGTTTAACATTCCTTCATACCCTGACATTTTTTTTCAGCATATTATCAGAGTACAAATGTTTAGGTTACTTGCATTGCCTTTCCACCCACCCCTGGAGTCAGAGCTCCAAGCATATCCATCCCCCATATTGTGTGCATCGCACTCAGTATGTGTGTATATACCCATCCCCTCCTCCCCATCCCATCTGTCCATCAATCAATAAATGTTATTCCTATATGTGCACTTAGGTGTTGCTCAGTGAAATCAATTAACTAGTGAGTACAGGTGGTGCTTATTTTTCCATTCTTGAGATGCTTCACTTAGTAGAATGAGTTCCAGCTTGATCCAGGAAAATACAAGAGGTGCTATATCACCGTTGTTTCTTATAGCTGAATAGTGCTCCATGGTATACATATACCTCATTTTATTAATTCACTGATGTATTGATGGGCACTTGAGTTGTTTCCACATCTTTGCAATTGTGAATTGCATACACTGACTTTTTATGAGTGATTGTCTTGTTTGACTACCTATACTTGTAGGTAATTTGATGATAGAATTTATCAATATTGAATATATATGCTCATTGTTTTTATCATTGTGTGTTTGCATATCAGGCATTTCCTCACTCAAGAAACACTGATCATATTAGAACCAAAAATCTTAGCCAAAAATGAAAATTTCACCTTTCTATGTCTAAGATTTAAGCAATGGAAACAACAAAAACTAAAGACAACCTGGTTTTGAAACACATTACTAGCCTTTCCACTTCAATGTAGGCTGGAGTAGCCAGAGAAGAAAAGGAAAGCTTTACTGATGTTTAGTTAAGACTTTGCCTATGCTACTATTCCAGGGATCTTTCTTCTTGCAATGCCTTCCCTTCATTGCCTGCAGAGAATATGATCCTGTCTTCCAACATGCTAAAGAAATCAATGAGGATGCCAGGCAAAAGCCCACAGTTGCCAGGCTCTAGATATCCGGGGCCTGTCGGTTGCTTCGAGGACTGAGAGAACCAATACCTTGGCACACCTGTAACCTGTACATCACTGCACCATTACCTTTTAGTTAGGATTGCCCAAAGGCTGAGAACCTTTAGGACCCGCTTCAAGTCAAACAATGAAAATAATTGGCTGAAATCATCCTCTATTGTTCATTTTCAAAGATTCACATAACAAATGAATATAAATGTCTGCCAGATATTTTGGATAATTTCAGTAAAGCAGCAAAAATATTTAGTATACAGTTCATTAATCATATTTAAAATTAAGCTAATAAATTAAAGTATTTTTAAGAATGTACTGTTACCTAAAACTGTACTTAAAAATATTAAACTGGGGGAGGAGAGGCAAGACATACACTTATACTATATAACTAACTCTGCAAGATGATACAGACTAAGTGTCAGATGGGTGAGTTAGACCAGACCTACAGGGGTGGGAATATGGTCCTCCAGGTTGACTGAGAGAGAAGGCTTTACGGAAAAAGTCAGATTTAAAACCTCTACTTTTAAGCAGAGTAGAATTTGCAAGGAAAAATACAGGGTAAGACCACTGTAATTAAGGAAGATAAGCATAGATTTCTTAATTTCCTGGGTTTTTTTTTTTTTTTGTCTTAGATTAAAAAGTTTTATGGTCCTTTCCATTGTAAATGAGGCAGAAAGAATCAGTATCATGTCTCATTTTGTATCAGGGTGATTGACTTATAACAGCACTTTACATGGCCAAAGATTCAACTTCTGTAAAAGTGACATTCATAAATCTTCCCTTTATTTCTGAATCTGTGAGAAGAGAGGGGATGTAATTAAGTTGGAAAACTATCAAGAATGAGAAGTCGGGAGGCACATCCCTGTCTCTGTGTTGGGGAAATTCTAGACAATGTTTGTAGATGAAGTGTTGGAAGGAAGTCCCAGAAGGAACAATCTTTCAATTTGTATAGAAATACATTCATGCTCAGGTGTAGTAGAAAGGACAGCACAGAGTAAAAAGGTTTTCTAGTCACTGTACCCAATGCACCCACCTATTTTATATGCATCCACCTATCATCTATGTATCCCTACATGTATCTATCTATCCATCCATCCATCCATCACTTTCCTTTACCCTCATTTCAATTATGCAAGCATCCACCCATTTATTTGCATGATTAAAATAGTAACTATTTGGTTCAAAGAATAAAATAACTACCTGTCATTGTAAGCTTCTTTCACATAGAAACTTAAAATCTTATGAAATTCCTTTTGATAGTCTTCAGGCAAAAGCCAACTGATAACTTGGTATGATTTTTCTTCCTCTTTAAAATCTAAGAAAATAACAATAGGTTAAAAAGGTAAACATGCAACACAACATGGTAACACTAGCATAACAATGACAAAATTAGCTTATTATAATGATTTCATATTTATTTGAATGTTTGATTTTTAAGTAGCTTTACCTCATTTTGATGCTCTCGCATTCATTCAGTTGTATACACTGAAAACATTTATTGAGACCATACGACGATTCTGCATTTATTTTTCAATTTGAAGATAAGGAAGTGCCATTTAAAGCTTCCATTTCAAGTATAGCTATTTTTCTCATTTTACAAGAATAAAAACAAAGGATAATTTAGTTTATGACAACCTGTCAAAGCTGTGCACAAAGAAAGTAGTAGAGTTTGTATTTAAATACAGTATGAGTCTGTTTGATTTCAGATCCTCTCATATTTCTATTTGGGAAAAAAATTCATTTTCATTATTTAACATAATATATGCAAATAATTTTTTATTCAGTCAAAAAGTCACCAATAGTGTAACAAGCATTGGATACTAGTGATAGACATTATCATTTAAATAGAGATAAAATAAAAGGAAAAAAAATTAATCAGCAGTCCCAAGATATTTTGACACCAAGTGAGCAAAGAAAATTAGGTTTTAAGGACCAGGAATAACTCTCTGTTCTACAGTTCAGCCCTCTGGCTTGAAGCTCTGCCCTCTGGGCTCACGGCTTCACCCTCAGAGTTATCCTTCCTTTTCCAGGAAGGCTAGCATGTGTTTGCAGCTGAGGAGTTTATTATCTATTTCCTACTTGTAGAATTTTGGAAATGGAACAGCCTTCTCTCCTGTCATCTTCTCTCTCTGCTCCTTTCAGTGAAAATTGGCAGTGGTTTTCTAGCATAAAATTCTCAGGTACATTGCAGCTCTCCTGTGTATGTCATGGGATGTCACTAGATAAGAGGCTGCTACACAGATCCTTTCTGATAATTTCATCTATATTTTTGCATTCTGCCACTATGGGTGAAGGGATACGTGAGTCATATACTTAATTGCAGGGTAAGTCCTGGGTGGCTTTGGACTGACCCTGTTCCTTCCTCCCCTTTCTCACTTACAGTTCTCAAGAATAACTGTAGAATGTGCTGGGAAGGCAACATCTTGAGATAGGAAGAGACTGGCTTGAATAGCCCATGATCTGTTCCTGTCCCCACTAGAAACAGGTTGTTTTCCCATCTTTAGCCCAGTGTGTCAGGTTTCCCCAGAAGATAAAACCCAAGGTGGGCTGCTTTTCATAGGCTTCATCCACATGCACGTCGGGCATGCACACCTGAGACTCCATTTGACCCAGGCAGCTTTCTGAGCCTTGGGGGACCAGCTGGTAATGAATCCTGGGTTTCTGTTGGCCCTTGCTGCCTATTCATAAGTAAGAAATCCACCTCATGTAACTTGTATAGAGTGTGTTCTGTCTTACTCAACTCAAACGAGTTTGTCACCATTACACAATGAACCTGCCTCACACTAATCTCTTCCATGAACCTCTGTGTGACTCAATGACTCAACACTCTCACCTTTTAATCCTTCAGAGATATTAGCAAAAGCTTGTCCAGCCACACAATTGGCTTTCTTAACAAGGAAAAGGATACACAGGTTTCCTGACATTGACTCTTCTAATTTTAGAATCTTTTATAATCCTAAGAGGTTGAGAATTTCCGAAAACATGAAGCTCTGGTTCTTTTGTGCCTAATAACTCTTTTCTCAATTTATCTTTCTTCTCACATTTTACTATCCACAACAGGAAGACATTGACATCTATATTTTCCCAAATACTCTGCTTATGAGGATTTACACAGCCTCCAAAGCAAGATAGATTTTCTCTACAATATTCTTTTCTTCTGTCAAAGAAAGTGAAAATATCAAGAGTACCCTCCCAATTCCCTAAGCAAAAAGAAAGGTAAAGGCCTGAAGTGCCTGTGGAGACTGGCCTCACACATCATTCATCAGAGAAATTCCTTACTGGCTTCCTATAAGCAAGAACATGCAAATTGTAACTTTATGTCTGCAGGCTAAGTATAGCTCCTGAAACTAAGGTCTGCTTGTTCCCACCGTAATAATGAATTATGAGTTTATCTCCACAGGTGCAGAACAGAGACAAGACAGGATCAGACATTCTTCCACCTATTCTGTGGATACATAATTGATCTTCACACCTACGTAATTCATGTTTCCTTCATTGCTTTTTTATCTTCTAACATTCCCATTATCTGATGTAAAATGTAGATTTTCTTGGATCTCACAAAAATATAACCCTTTTTTCTCACTAACCCCATGCCTATTTTTTTCTTTCTGTATTTCCTACTCCTCATTAAATACTGAAACTTCATTCTTCCATTTAGGAAGGTGAATTTCCCTGCTTTTGTGAAGACAGAAAGCAGCCCCAGCTTGGGCCCATCTCCAAGTAAGGAACTAGTCTTGGGTTCTGTTTTTCTGTTTTAAAAGGTTAAAGTTTATTATCAGTTAGCTATGATTTCTCTTTATGCTGAGGGATCTCAATAACATATTAATTGTGTGATTGCATCTTCTATTTTTCCTTTTGGTCTGTCTTACATTAGGTTTGACCAACTTTTAGTCAATACTGACAAAACCTCTAAATTATGGGAAATAAGGCCTCTAAAATCAACTAACACCCTTTCAACTGTAGTACACTGCTGGTTAAAAGAAATCATAATATTTATATATCTGTATGTGCACTCACGCACACACACACATACACACACACATATATATATTCCTATTCCTCCTTCAACTTTGTCATCTTCAGCACCATATGAAAAAACAAGCCTAGAAGAAACTTCCTATGACTCAAATCCCTTCATAAACTTGGAAAAAAGGCACCACTGACTTCTTTTAAGGGGTCTTCTGCTTTCCTTGCAGAGTCTTAAGTCACAGACAGATTCCTCTCAGGTATACAACTCTGCTCTCTGATATTTTACGTTACCTGATCTTTTTAGCTTTTAGGGATATCAGAAATTAACTTTGTCTTCCTCTAGCATGGCCCAAACTCCTTTTCAAGAGACAGTATGTTTTCTCTCTCTGTTTCTCTCTCCCTCTGCCTTTGCTTTGAGATACAGATTGCTACTCTATATCCTAAGTTTCAGTGAGGGAGGAGGCAATGTGTGAAAAAGGTAGGCTTTGACTTGTTCCATTTTTAGGGACACAGTTTGAATCCAGCTGTCTTTTAAAGCTCATCAGTTTTGCCAGTCTTATGACAAGAGTTTTAAAATCAAGACTATAGAGCCCTCATTTATGCATTCTTGTGTCTTCACGATGCATGTATGTATGCCTTTAAATATTATTGATGGTACCCAATTAACTTAAAAGTAACTAAATACTCATAAATTAAGTAAATAAGCCCAAATGCTTTTTACATTTGTGTGGCTTTAATAACCTTCTATAAATAAAGATCATTTTAAAATTATGGATAAAATACAATAAAAAGTCTTTAAATTTAATTTAGACATTCTTTTTCCTAAACATATTGGTCAGGAAGGTTTACATTATCTCAGCTAAATAGTTTAAGGTTATAAACTGTTTCTTCTATGATATATTTAATTCTTCTTTAATTTGTCCATAAGCTATTGCTTTTACATTTGAGCCTTTAGGCTATGATGCAGCTTAGGAAAAAAACACTGGCATGACTTTCCAGTTTTTCCTCTTGGTCATGCTGAAAAAGGTAAGATATTCCAGATATTGTCTTTTGTCCTGAGCTCTATATCTGACACATAATTAAAATTCCTTACCTTCTAGCTTTTTCACTAAAACTTAGGGTGACTAAGAATTAGCATTGCAATTATCATAAGTAAAACCACTAGATATAAGAGAAAAATTCTATATGCATAATATAGAAGGAAAATGATAGATGTTTTTGGTAAGAAAGGTTATAAGAAGACATAGAAATGCAGTGTTTGCTAAAAGTAAAATAATGTTCCTAATTTAAAGGTTTTAGAGATTGTTTTAAATTTAAAAAATAAAATAAATGATAAATAAAACTAAAAGGACATAAAAGTTTTTAAAAATGATAAAATTTTCAAAAGGTTTATAGAAACCATATCCTGTGGTCAAATTGGTTGAGATTAAATAAGTTGGTTTATAAGGTCTTTATTTAAAAACTAGCTGTAGCATTAATAACATACTAATGCAAATGTAAAATTTGGATTTCTCTCTTTTGTGGGGGAGAACAGAGATAGGGTCTGGCTCTGTTGCCCAGGCTAGAGTGCAGTGGCATCATCAAGGCTCAATGCAGCCTCAAACTCCTGGGGATAAGTGATCCTTCTGAGAAGCTGGGACTGTAGGCACACAGCATCATGTCTAAATAATTTTTCCTTTAGAGATGAGGTCTCACTATATTACCCAGGATGGTCTTGAACTCTTGGCCTCAAGTGATCCTCCCTCCTTTACCTGTCAAAGCTACCATGCCCAGTTGGTTTTCTCTATTGAACAAGATTTTAATGTAATTTTAATACAAATAAAAGATTTTTATTCACTCTTTGAGTGAACTTAAAAAAGGAGAGGAGAGAAAGAGAGACAGACTCAGTCTGCCTCTTTATTTGCTTGTCTATATCAGTTTGTCTTTATTGGAATTTATGGTTATTTAGGAAATTGAGCCTTCACTCTATCAAATAATATAGCTTTTGCTTCTTAAAATCTTTGAATTATACATTGGCTAAATGAATGACTGTTATTTTATAGTAACCTGTGGTGCTCTTTTGTGACAAGTGTTTTTAAACCTTTCATATTTGACAAACTTTCCAAAATCAAAATTCAAAACTTAGTCTACTTGACCTCAAGATAGTTTTTTTTTAAATATTGGAGCCACTGAAAGTCCAAGAGAGACATTAGTTTTGTATAGCATATTAAAACCATACAGGAAGCATTGCAAATATGAAACAGTGATAAACTTTCTTTAAGTTATATTTATATAAACATGTCAATAATATATATTCTATAATCAAGTTGTATGAGATTTCTAAAATTCTGATATGTCTTTGTGTATGTTATTAGTATTGATTATGGTTATTACGTTACAGTGTTATATGCCACAAAAATAAAAAAATTTATTTGACATTTAACTTTTTAACCATGGCTATTCTAAGATGTTTGGCCATCCATAGACAATAATTGCTTTACTTGAGTTCTCATAAAAAGTGATCTTTAACTGCATACAGTCCAATATTTGCTACTATAAGAAAATTTATAGAAAGGACTCTGATGGGTACATTTAAATATAGGAACAGCAGATAACTTTGGAGTTTATACCATTTGCATGAGGAAAACTTCCAGGACTTTGAGTAAAAAGATAATGTGTTCATGAGGATTGCTAGCCAAACCTCAAACAGAGCAAAAATTGATTATATGGAACTGAAGTAATTTTTCATTATTTATGACTTTTTGTTTAAAACATTGCAGATTCATTTTGTGTTTTATTTTCCAGAAGTCAAAAAACAGCTTTTTATCTTCTTTTGACCTATTTATATATCACAACAAATTGATAAAGTATAATTTTGTGAGCAAAATTTGAAGCATATTTTCCCCTACTTGATTTCTCCAAAATTTAGAAACTATTTGTCAGTATTCTTAATATATGACAATATGGTTATTTGCATAAGTTCAATAAGGATCTATTTTCTTTTATAACAGTACCAAAATTGCTGACACTGGTTATTGTAGCAAGGGATTGACTGGAATAGCATATTTTTAAATATGCCCAGACCACATTGAGGAATTAAGATTGACTTTATAAAGCCAATAAAAAGGCCTTTTATAGAGACTGGCCTAGTACCTTGTCATTTACAAGGTTCTAATCTGTGGTAGATAAAGAATGTCACTTTCCATCAAGTTCTGGAAGATATTTTGGGATCTCCAAAATGAAAAAGTCACCTAATTCATACAGATATTGCAGACATTTAGCCAAATCCCTGGCTGACTGGCCTCAAGAGGCTCTTCAAAAAAAAAAAAGTCTGATCTGGGATTCTTTTTTAAAAAATTCCAACAAAGCTAACATAAAAAAAGAAAGCCCATATGGCCAATAACTACTCTTCCTGCACTTCATGCAAATAATCTAGCCAAGTATAATAAGACTAAAACTTAAGTTACAAATAAATTGGTTGTACTATGCTATATTCTTGGTAAAAATGAGAAACTACTGAAAGAAGAAAAAAACATTATGTTAAAAAAAAACCTATACCAGACATTTATTAGATTCTAGTTATTAGATTCTAGTCTTCTTCATTATTTGAGTTTTTATTATCTGCCACCATTTTAGCATTGACCCTTTTTTATTTAATTCACCATCCTCTCTGTGGGAAATGATCTCCTAAGAATGAGGCTTCCTAGCAATGTGAAATTATATGAAAAATACAAACACAAACTCGTGTCCTCTGCAGTGCGTTCCCCCAAAGATTTTGAAGAATGGGGGGAAGGTAAAAGAAAATAAAATTTAAGAACTACCCCCCGAATGCCTTATTCAAAAGGGAAGGTAAAGTCTTCAGGTACCTGCAACGGACAGGCTCCACACAACATTCATTAAGGAAAGTCATCGCTGGCCTCCCATTAAAAAAGACATGCAAATTGCAACTTTAGGTCTACAGGCTACATCCAATTCCAAAACCAAATTCTATTTAATTTCACATTCATAATGATTATCAAGTTTATCTTCGCAGGTACACAACAGGGAAAATACAGGATCCACCATTCTTCCACATATGCGCAGACACCTACTTAATTGATGCTTCCCTCATTCACAGTTTCTTTTCTAACATTCACCTTGTCATATGTAGATTTTCCTGGGTCTCACAAAAATATAACCATTTTCTATCCCTGTCCTCTTGCTTTTATTTTCTTTTTGATTTTCCCACTTCCCTATCAATACTGAAACTTCGAAACATACCTTCAGCAAAACAGCCAAAGATCTGTCTGCAGTGTGGTTTTCCTGGGAAATTCTTCAACTTTGGCTTAATAACCTCCATTGATTGATATTTCTGCTTCATTCACTTATTTTGGGTTGACACTTCCTTTTGAGACGTTATTAGCAGAGTTCTTACAATCCACATTTCTACTAATAGTCTTTCAGACAATCAAGATTTACTTTATTATACTCCTCAATATTCTTCTAGCCACCACCTATAATCCACTGTGATTCCCACTATTGGTTGAAGCAGTAGTACATGTGAGTATCAGAAACATTTGTTTCTTCAGTGCTTCTAATATCATTTTTGAAATTTGTAAAGAAATAAAACACATAGAAAAGCACACTCAAAAAAGGTGTTAATAAATGAATCAAATGTTTCGATACACTGAGTTTGGCATCAAATTTGGTAAGAAATCATAACCCAATTATGTGTTTTCCTTATTTGCAGACCTTAACTGAAGCTCTGCCCATGAAGTGAAGAATGAAAATGCTGTTTCAAAGCTTCAAAGAAATCCATTATGAGGGATTGAAAGAAACTCTAAGGCCAGGCGCAGTGACTCACGCCTGTAATCCAAGCATTCTGGGAGGCCAAGGCTGGAGGAATACTTGAGCTCAGGACTGAGACCCTGTCTCTACTAAAAATAAAAAAAAATAGCCAGGTATATAGCATGTGTCTGTAGTCTCTGCTACTCAGGAGGCGGAGGCAAGAGTATCACTTGTGCATTGGAGTTTGAGGTTGCAGTGAACTATGATGATACCACTATACTCCACCCAGGGAGACAGAGTGAAAAATAAAAAATAAAAAACTACAAGGAAGGCCGGGCGCTGTGGCTCACGCCTGTAATCCTAGCTCTTGGGAGGCCGAGGCGGGCGGATTGCTCAAGGTCAGGAGTTCAAAACCAGCCTGAGCAAGAGCGAGACCCCGTCTCTACTATAAATAGAAAGAAATTAATTGGCCAACTGATATATATATAAAAAATTAGCCGGGCATGGTGGCGCATGCCTGTAGTCCCAGCTACCCGGGAGGCTGAGGCAGAAGGATCACTCAAGCCCAGGAGTTTGAGGTTGCTGTGAGCTAGGTTGACGCCACGGCACTCACTCTAGCCTGGGCAACAAAGCGAGACTCTGTCTCAAAAAAAAAAAAAAAAAAAAACTACAAGGAAAACCTCTAAACTCTTAAACTTATTGTAAAATGGAAGAAATTCCATGAATTCCTTCAATTCTTTATAGATTTTAGGGTGCATATATTTATTAAAGTATATTATTAAACTGTATCTTTCAGTTATTTCAGAGTTTATTGAATTGCCACAATTAAATTTTAATCTAAAATTTTAATCTAACTTAAATTTTCATTTAATTTCACTTTGATTTTTTGAAATTAAAAATAATTATATTAAATATTAATGTACTACCACTATTTAATCAGACATCCAGTCAAGACAGATGCAAAGAGATATGAATAATGGTCAACCAAGAATGGGAAATCTAATCCAAAAGATGATTAAAACAGTTTTAAGCAGGGACTTCAAAAGATATTTGTATACAAATGCTCATAGTAGCATTGTTCACCAAAGTCAAAAAGTGGAAACAATCCAAATGTCTTCAATAGAAGAATGGATGAACAAAATGTGTGATAGGCATACAATGGAATACTTATTTAGCCTTAGAAAGGAAACAAATTCTGCCACATGCTACAATATGGATGACCCTGGAAGACATTATGCTGAGTGAAGCAAGGCAGACACAAGGGGGCAAATATTGCAGCATGCCACTTATACACAGTACCCAGAAGAGTCAAATTAATAGAGAAATAAAGGAGAATAATGGTCCCAGGGGCTGGGGCAGTAGGTAATGGGGAGTTACTTTTTGGTGGACAGAGTTCCAGTTTATGATGATAAAAAAGTTCTGGAGATGGATGGTGGTAAGAGTTGTACAACAATATGAATTTTCTTAAAGTTACTAAAATTTACACTTAAATATGGTTAAAGTGGTAGGTTATATATTATGTAAATTTCACCACAACAAAAAACAAAAAAATTCAATGATAAAACTGTTTACCAAAAAATTTGTTTTAAAAGTCTGGACACTAACAAAGCCTGAGGTGACCATCAAAGTTTTACTTTAATAATATCTCAAAATTTGGTTTCTCAAACATGCTTGCTTTTGGATTTTTTTAAATTAAGCCTGAGCAACGCTACCTTATTGAGTACCCCAGAGTCTCAAGTCCTAAACACACCCAACTGTGTTATTAACCTGCCATGCGACCTAGAGCAAATCTTTCGAGTTCTCTGGGCTTCTGTGTTCTTGTGAGTTAATGGAGAAGAGGTGACAAGACTTATGAGGAGCTTCGTTTTAGCCAAAAATCTTTGGATTGTATGACTCACTTAAGAATTTCTGATACCACTATGGACATACTCATGGGCAGCCATTTATTTTTCAAGAATTCAACATCATCCCAATGATAGATTCTATTTTAGCTGCCTGAATAAGGGGTTCCCTGAGAAAGCTTCCTCGAATTTCAGATATCATAAAAGGGGAAAGAGCAATCTATGATATGTCAAAAGAAAAGTGATCCTTACATAGAAGAAGTGTTAAATATGGCCAAATACTTTGTCCAATATATTTCTAAGCCATGGTTTAAAGAAGCACTTATTAAAATAATGTTTGCTTGGGTTGATTGCTTGGGGTGGAATAGAAATCAAATAAGGTAGAAAAATATAAGACTACGGAGTGTTGATTCCTGGTAGACAGGGCTTAAGAAGATTTCAAACAGATTATATGCACATACATGCACACACATGCACACAGACCTTCTACATTCTTCCAATTCAGATACATTTTTAAAAATATTTTGCTAAGCCTTTCTATGCAGAAGGCATTTTGCTCTTTTCCTGGAGTAGAAGAAATCAAGAATTAGTGAGAAAAGATACCTGGTATAATAGAACTTCCTCTCTTATGAAGCATGGTGACATTATGACCGTGATCCTGAAGAATCTGAGAGACCCGGTCCATCAGTAGGTAATGGCTTCCACCTAGAAACAATGTGTAACTTCAGTTCTATATGCTGAGAATGCAGTGTCTGACACATACAGGGTGATTAAGTTGAGGAGAGCAAGAGTAGGGAAACAAGAAGTTGACAGTAAGTAGAAGAAGATAAATTTTGTCACTCTTTCCATCTCCCTCTGGGTAGCCCATAGCCCATTCACACACACCATGAGTGCCCAAATCCTTAACCACTGAAAATCCTCCATCAAATATGGCCACTTGTGATTCACAGTCCTTAAGCAGTGTGATGAGCTTCTCTGGGCTTAGGATTAGGAGTTCCTCATCCAACGCTAATGCTTCAGTTCAAAGAGAGGCCTTAGGGTGATACCCTATCCAAAAGAAGCAACTGCGCTGGTGGAAAATATAGGCACTGTGTTGCCCATATCACTGCGAAGAGTTCATAAGAGGCAGTCGATCCATCAGAGCCCTGATTCTCAGTGATATAAAAGTGACCTAACAGAGCCTATGATGTGTTGAAATAAAGTCTCAGGGAAGCTCCATCCTGGCATGACCACTATACTCTGACTTTTATTCTCTTCCATCATCATTCCCTTTTGGAGGAAAGTAAAGGAAATAAAACTAAGGCCACAAAATGTGAATTCACAGTCCCATGAGTACTTTAAAAACTTTCAGTAGCACAAGTGAAAGGAAGAAATGTCCAGAACGTTCAAATGATCTGGGTCCTCCCTCAATCTTGGACAGTTCTGGAGGTTCCCCCAGGATGAAAACACTCCACTGTCCTTACTGTCAGGAAATACTTTCCCTGCTCTACTTTGACTCTGGATGCAGCTTCAGAAAATGTGCAGGGCTGCCCCAGGAGTGCCTTCCCTGACCTGCAAGAAATTGAAACTGCTTGTCACAATTTCTTGTGAAAGATACTGTGCATTGCCACACCTACTGTTTAAGGTGAGCCTCTAAACGTCCCTTTGAGCCCTGCAGAAGGCAGCCAAGGGGCTTGTGCTCTCTCATGGATCTCAGACCTCTGGCACCGGCCCTGCACAATAGGGAGTGCATCCTGAATAGGAAGAGAGAGAGAAGGACTTTGTGTTTTCTGCATAACTATCTTGTCCATCTCAGCAGTAGAGGCCCCTCTATGCCCCACAACCATGTGAGTTGCACTTTCCTCCATCCCAGGACAAAAGTCCTGCATGGAAAATGACATGGATGACCCTCTGATGAAGCACTCTTAACCTAAGCCCTAGAAGCAAGTATAACTGTGCCACCTGTGTCTAGATTTTCTAGCCAAACACTCACCCAAGGTAGCTATTGTCAGGATTTTGGCAGCCTCTGAAAGCAGGATCCCAGGGAGAAGGAAGCTCACTAGAAGCAGCACCCAACGCCCAGCCATGCTATCTCATGCAGAAGTGGGGATCCCAGGCTGGACAGCACACCCTGGGCCAGGCTAAGGGATCCTGTGTGCCTCAGTGCACCAAAGGTGCTCACTGTGCACTTGGGAAGAGGTAGGAGACCGACCGTCAGTCTTCTGTCCTCTCCTTTCGCAGTTCTGCCCTCCTCCCTGGGTTCTGTTCAATTGGACAATCTGCTTTTCACACCACCCACTGTCAGTAAGAGGGTGTGCTGAGCTAATCCTTAACCCTGCTCTGTCCATGTAATTACAGGGCTGTCTGCCTGGTAAATAGGTAGCATGAACTAGAAATGGCAGGGATCTCAGTAGATCACGTTGATGACAGCTCCACCCCCAAGTTACCCACATGTCCTTTATGTAAACTATCCTGAATTCCTTGTGCTCTACCTTTCTGCCAGCTGCCTCATAATGACCTCATACTGCCACCTTGATGCCTCATCTCACAGGGTCCTGCTTAAAACGTTTAGAGGCTGTCTAAAGCTCCAGACTTGGGAATTTCCAAGGAGATCACTCTGCCACCCCTGGACTCTCTCTCTCTTAGGCAATCTTTACAAGGTGACATTCATGAAGTGGTGCTAGTAGACTGTGCACATTCATGTCTTTACCTAGAAGATTGAACTTCCAAAACTGAGAATCTAATTCTGAACAAGCATCATAAAATAGAATGAAGGATCTCTCCATAAACTCCTTGATCACAAGCTGAGGACGGTTTGTCATATCACCCCCTTGTGCTGTTAGCCTGGGGAGGGCAGGGTCGCTATGCCCAGGACTCACCTTTTTCTTCCCTATCCTCAAACCAACCCTGGACTTAAGAAAGGCTTTCAGAGCAACTCTAAACAGGGAGAGAAATACTTCAGTGGATCATGTCTACATGGCAAGTGGGTCCTTGTATTCTATACTGTTACGGTTTTCAGATTTCCAGGTTAATTTTTCATATGTAAATTTAAATTTAAAGCATTACGTTCTTATACCTTTATGCTTCCCTCAGATAGCCATGCCCATATGGAAAGGGAGGGTCAGGGAAACAGAGGGGTGGAGGAGAAAGGTTCACCAGGTATCACAAGGCTTCAGACCAAGAAACAGAAGATTGTGTTCCCCTCATGTCCGAGATTGCTTGCTGCTTCTGTGTGTAAACATAGGCCAAGACAAAAACATCAGAAAATTGTCCACTCTGGAGTATTATTTGGCCATTTTCCATGTTCTTCAGACATTACAGGTTGGATTACCCCAAAGCCACTCCCAGATGCCTTTGTCCTTGTCACCTGCCAATGCAGACACTTTCCAGCTTCCTTATAATCTTGACAGCCAGATGATGGAAGTCTGGGCAATTAGGACAGAAATCTCTTCACCAGTGGGTCAGTGTTTGGGTTGCAGGGGAAATATTCTGTGAAAGCTTTTACTTTCCTGGAAATCTGGAAACCCACAGTCTCCCTGCCTGATCAGCCAACAAGGAGCTATCTGTGGGCACCAGAGGCAAGTTCCAAATGTGAAGCTCTCCAAGGGAGTGCCCAACACTGAATGCATATGCATGGGACAGGCTTCCTGAGCCCTGAGTGTGCAGGAGCAGCAAAGACAAGGGAAAATATGCAAAGATATTCCCTGACAAGTGCTGACAGGAGTGAGGGCAAGATGCTGATGTCTAGACAAGAGGCTGGGACGGTCGGGCTTAGTGATGCTCAGAGGGGCATGAGCGGGAAAGTGGGCCTGAATGCTGAAAATATGAGGGTCAATGGCCCAAGTCACTCAGAGATAGAATCACAGCACAGCCCTTGCTGACTGGGGAATAAAGGACATAAGTCCTTGGTAAAGATTCTGCTAACAGGACAAAGCCCATCAGAAGGAATTTGTAGCAAATTAGCAAATAGATGTGATGTGGAGAACAGGGCTGCCAGAACTGGTGGGAAGCCCACAAGGAATGGAGATTGTGCCCACCAAACACACCATCTCCCAGGGTTGTACTCGGCCTCATGTCTCCTTCAGCTTCCTGGCCCCACACAGCCACCTGGACACCACCCCCAGCAGCTTCCCACAAAGCCACACGGCGCCCAGAGTGAGCCCCAGCAGGAACACGAAGACATCCAGCAGGTACTGCTCATGCCAGGGCTGCTGGAAGGCATAGGGCTTGAGGTGCGCAGCGCCCCCTGTCTGCAGGATGTGGTCGATCCAGCCCACCAGCCGCTGGGCGGGGGTCAGGGGGTGGGAGCGTGTGATGACACTGGCAGCCACTGTTGCAGACTTGTACCTGTGGGCAGAGATGGGGCGGGGCCGTTACTGATGTGACCTCACAGGATCTAAACATGTGAGCCTTTTCTATTTGATGCCCTAAAGACGGCATTTCAAGGTCAACTTGTTGGCCTGGTTACCAATAGTCTAGCTGGGTCCCATTGAAAAGTTCAAAAATGATGCCTACATGCAAAAATCCGTGCTTAATGCTGAAAGTTTCAAACTATATAAAGAAGAGTCAGTCTGTAAGGACTAGTCCCTGCTCCAAGGGAGCTTATAGGAAAATTATATGATGTAATTATTATATATACAACGGCTCTCCAGGAAAATATCCCACCATGTAATATGAAAAATTATGAATATCATAGCTGGTTACTTTCTGGACAGCCCTCAAATACATGGAGCACCTATTTTGTGCCAGTGTCTAGACTGGGTGAAAAATGTCAGTCTGGGGACTGCCAGGCCCAGGACAATGACTCCACCATGACTGACGTGAGTTCCTGTACCATTGAAGGATTATATTGCCCAGGGCTGACTTCCTAGACCACTGTCTGCAAATTTGCACCACAAGCGTAGTACTGTCCAGTGCTTGATTGAATTCTCTGTTGTCACTGTCTTGAAATTCTTAAACTTTACAACAAGAACCCTTACAATTTCGTTTTACACCAGGTCCCACAAACTAGCAAGCCAGCCCTGGGGATGTACAGTGTCTGGGGACCATCCCAGCCTGAATGACTCATTCCCAAAGGCCAGTGGATCATGGTCATTTAGGGTCTAAGACTTCAAAACTCCAAGGGAAGCTACAAACCTCTACTTTAGTACATGAATATCCACAACACAAGACATTGCAAATATTACAACTACTCTGGGGTTTTCTGACACCTACAACTTAACAACTGTTCTAGGACTAAGAAACATGAGCTAAGCGGTTCCTTACCAGTCATAGAACTGAAGGTGCTTCAATGTGTCCTAAGCCATAATGGTTATGCCCTTTAAAGTTTAATTAGTTGCTAAGCCCCACTTAGTTATAAGAAAGACAATGTATATTTATCTCTTGAAATAATGTCATTGTGTTGGATGGGCAGTTAGTTACCTAAAGGTCACTGGGACCACTCTATAGCTCACTTGACCAAAACTCATTAGCTGAAACTTCATTACTTTGTGGCAGGCCCTGTGCTAGGCACTGGGAACATGGTGGAAAACAAGAGAACACACTGCTATATTCATGAGGATCAACATTCTCTTCTCTCTAGTGCGGGGGACAGATACTAAATACAACATAAATAAATGAGGTAACTACAGCCCCTACAAAGTGTTAAGAGGAAATAATATAGTTGGGGTGGGCAGCAAAAGAGGCCAACTAGGACTTTCTGGCATGAAATCTATGAACAAATGAGTTAGGGAATAAACTGACTGTCATGAAGGGGCCTCTCTAA
Source organism: Microcebus murinus (assembly GCF_040939455.1). NCBI lineage: Eukaryota > Metazoa > Chordata > Mammalia > Primates > Cheirogaleidae > Microcebus > Microcebus murinus. The sequence goes on from NC_134114.1 coordinate 27,205,070, forward strand.
GAAGAGCAGGGAAGGAGTGTTAGAGAGCAGCATGAACAAAATCCCACGAGGGAAAGACTGTGGAGTATTTGGAGAACAGAAAGGCAACATCCTGTGCCAGCTGGATTCCACTAGAAGAACTGCAAACATAAGAGTTCTCAAAGAGCCCCTGTGTATGTAGTTTGGGTGCCCCAAACACAAAAGGTAGAAAGTTATTCTTGGTTGCTCTCAGAAGACACAGGTCAGCTCTTAGCATCACACACACATTATCCCATGTCCCGGGAAATACAGTTTGCATGGAAACACGGGACAACTCAGTGCCCTTAGTGTTCATGCCTCACTCACCCGAAGGCAGCACACACTTGACGGCGGCATACCTCTCGTCTTCTATGACTTGTTCCATCTTAAGAGCCAATGTCTCTGCCTTCAGCTCCTTTAAATTAATAGAGACACCAAACTTTTTGGCTTCTACTCGGACCATGTTTTCTGGCTGGTCTCCAAAAACAGGGATGCCCACCATGGGCACCCCGTGCTGGATGGCCTCCATGATGCTGTTCTGCCCGCCATGGGTGACCAACAGACGGATGCTGGGGTGAGCTGTTGCAAAGGAGAAAAGGGTGCAATATTGAGGATAATAGTTTTAGAAAACCAATTCAAGCAGGGAAGGCATGAGAAAAGGCCAAGGAGACACAGAGGTGCGTTGGAGCCATTGTATAGAATGATGTAGCATAGGGCACATCCAAGGAACCAGTTCCAAGGTGCTAGATTCCAAGCCATGCTGTGTATAGAGCCTTTTCCAAGCCCAGGTAAGACTGAGAACTCAGGAAGTTCTATAGAGAAGAGGGCTACAAGGAACATATCGCCCCTCCATCCATCCATCCTTCCTTCTACCTGTCCTTTCTGTGCTCTCTTTGCTTCTCTCATCCCCGTTGCCTCTCTTGTGTTTCTCTCTCTGTCTCTACCTCCTCAGTCTATCTGTCCTGAGCTCTTTGTTATCCTCTGACAACCAATTTCTTTCTCTTTAACTCCTGATCCATTCTTTGCCATCACAATCCATGTGTTGCTGGACTGGTATGGTAGTCTCCATCATGTGACAAGACCCTTGAAAGCTGAGGTATTTCTAGTTCCTGTCCCTGCCAGTGTGTTTCCTGTCATGAAACACTTTCCCTGCTTCACCTTTATACCAGATGAAGATTCAGAAAATGTGCAGTGCTACCCCAGAGTGCCTTCCGTGGCCTCCAAGAGCCTGAAAACACTTATCATAGATTCTGCTGAATGCTATGTGCACCCTGCCCCCTGAAGTTTAGGGTGAGCCTCTGAACATCCCATTGAGCCCTGCAGAAGGCAGCCCAAGGGCCCATGCTGTGGGATGGATCTCAGGCCTCTGGCTCCAGCCCTGCACAATGGGGAGCACATCCTGAAAAGGAAGATAGAGGTGAGGATTTTGTGTTTTCTGCAAAACTATCCTGTCCACCTGAGCAGTAGAGGCCCCTCTCTGCCCCACAGTCATGCCATTTTCTCTCTCCTCCAGCCCGCTACACAAGTGCAGGCTAGAAAAACCACATGGATGACCCTCAGATCAAGCACTCTTAGCCTGATCCCTAGAGGCAAGGGTAACTGTGCCACATGCCACACCTGCCTGCATTTTCTAGCCAAGCACTCACCCACTGTAGATACTGTCTGGATTTTGGCAGCCTCAGAAAGCAGGATCCCAGGGAGAAGGGAGCCCACTAGAAGCAGCACCCAATGCCCAGCCATGCTCTCTCTTGCAACAGCCACGGAGCCCAGCCTGGACTGCACACCCTGGGCCAGGCTAAGGGACCCTGTGTGCCTCAGTGCACGAAAGATGCTCACTGTGAGTTTGGGAAGAGGTAGGAGACCACCAGTATTCTGTCATTTCCTTTTGCAGTTCTGCCCTCCTCCCTGGGTGCTGCTCTATTGGACAATCTGCTGCCAAACCACCAGCTGTCAGTAGGAGGGGTTGACAAGCCGATCTTTAACCCTGCTCTGTCCATGTAATCACAGCACTCCCTGCCCAGAATATACTGTGAGCCAGGAATGCCAGGGACACTGATGGCACCTCCACTCCCAAGTGACCTGCCTGGTGCTCTACCTCCTTTCTAGCTGCCTATTCTATTGCTTCATACTGCCATCCTCACACCACTTGTCTTCAAGGACCTGCTTAAAATCTCTAGCTGGTGTCCCAAGCTCCTCTCTGTGGAATTTAATACTGAAAGCAAACCACTTTACCACCCCTGGACTGTCTCTCTGAGGACAACTTTAGAAGGTAAGATTCATGAAGAGGGCTAGTGCTGTGACTCTGGAAGTCAAGGTCTTTCCCTGGAGGACTGAACTTCTAAGGCCAAGACTATCATTCTAAATGAGCATCATAAAATAGGATGGGGGATCTTTCCATGAACTCCTCGAGCACAAGCTGAGGACAGTTTGTCATTTCACCCCCCTGTGCTGTTGGCCTGGGGAGGGCAGGGTCGCTATGCCCAGGAGTCACCTTTTTCCTCCCTATTCTCAAACCAACACTGGCCTAAGGATTGGCTTTCAGGGCAACTCTAAACAGGCAGAGAAATGCTTCAGTGGGTCATGTCTCCAGCTTAGGTGGGCCCTTGAATCCTCTTTGTACTATTATTGTCTTCAGTCTATGTGTGGTATTTTTTCATATTTATTTGAAGCATTACATTCTTATGTTTGTGCATCTGTCACAACTCCATGCCCATAGTGGAGGGGGAGGGAAGGAAAGAGAAATGTAGGGAGAGAGAAACACAAAGAGTGAAGAGAGGAAAGGTTTACCAGGCATCACAAGGCTCCAGGCCATCTATTATTCTCATACTTTTCATAATTTGTTAGCAAAAATTAGGATTTATTATCAAACTGCAAGCTCTTCATTTATTCAACAATTAAATTGATAGGAAATTTTTATGCCAGACATTGTCCTGCTGGGGAAACAGATGTTAAACACACTAACAAATGAGATATATAGTGTTGATGGCACATGCTACAAGAAAAATCAGACAGAAAGAGATAGGAAAGGGTGAGTATCAGAAGTGCCAACATTTCAGATAGCATGATGGAAACCATGCTAAAAAATCACAAAATTATCAGAGATATTTGAAAACAAAATTTCATGATATTCAGTAGTTACTGTTGCTTTGTGGAAGAGTTATACTTTACAGTGATTCTATAAAAAGACACTCCTTGTCACTTAAGGTGTTACATTCTGAAACATTTTCACATGAACTCTCATGATGTCTGGAATTTGCTTCAAAATATTAGAGGCAGAGTAGGGTAGGGAAGCAAGTCCAGAAGTGGGTGTGAATACAAACAAAAGAAAATTGGTCAGGAGTTATTAATCATTGACACATTGTGTTGGACATGAGGAAGTTCTATTTTTATGAAAGTTTTAAATCTTTTGATAAAAACTTTTTACAACTTCCCCACCATGATTCTATTTTTCCTCGTTATTATGGAAATTTGGGCTCTATAAAATTTAAGGCCACCTCGGTAAATGCATACACATTTACAATTATAGTTTCGGGCCCTATACCTTCCCAGTGAAACAGCTTACTTTCATTATGAAACACCAATTTTGTCTCTAGTAGTACTTTTCACCCAAAGTCTATTTTGTTTGATGTTATTACTATTTAGGTTTTATTTTCCATTATAATTACATGACCTGTCTTTTCCTATCCTTTTATATTGAACTCAACTGTATCTTCATATTTTAGATCAGTTTGATATTTTAATCAAGTCTGTCAATTTTTTATCTGAACTGGAATGTATGGATTTAAATATGCCATGCTTCCATTTCTCCTACCTATTCTGTTTCTATCCTCTAATTTTGCTTCCTTCAGAAACTCAATATTTTAGGCCACTAAACTTACTTCTTCTAACTTGTGTATAGACATGTCTTTCTCACTGGACTTAGACAAACTGTTAAGCAGTGTTAACCAGTGTGCATTGAACCTGCTTCACACAGACTGTTTTCCAAACTCATCAGCTCAACACAAAAGATTGTTTCTTTTTTCAGTGGGTTTTTAAAAATATTTTTCAGCATATTACAGGGGTACAAATGTTTAGGTTGCATATATTGCCTTTGCCCCACCCTACTCAGAGCTTCAAGCGTGTCCATCCCCCACATGGTGCACACCATACCCATTAGGTGTGTATATACCCACCCTTCTTCCCCCTTCCCATCAGCCCAACACCCAATTAATGTTATTGGTATATGTGGACTTACGTGTTGATCAGTTAATACCAATTTGCTGGTGAGTACATGTGGTGCTTGTTTTTCCATTCTTGTGATACTTCACTTAGTAGAATGGGTTCGAGCTCTATCCAAGATAATACAAGAGGTGCTAGATCACCAATTACATTTTGTGGCTGAATAGAACTCCATGGTATACATAGACCTCGTTTTATTAATCTACTAGTGTATTGATGGGCACTTGGGCTGTTTCCACATCTTTGCAATTATGAATTGTGCTGCTATAAACATTCAAGTGCAGATGTCTTTTTTATACAATGTCTTTTGTTCTTTGGGGTATATGCCCAGTAATGGGATTGCCAGATCAAATGGTAGTTCTACATGTAGTTCTTTGAGGTATCTTCATATTGATTTCCACAGACGCTGTACTAGTTTGCAGTCCCACCATCAGTGTAGGAGTGTTTCTATCTCTCTGCATCCATGCCAACATTTATTGTTTTTGGACTTTTTGATAAAGGCCATTCTTACCAGAGATAAGTGCTATCTCATTGTGGTTTTGATTTGCATATCTCTGATGATGAGAGATGTTGAGCATTTTTTCATATGTTTGTTGGTCATTATTCTGTCTTCTTTTGAAAAGTTTTTGTTCATGTCCTTTGCCCACTTTTTGATAGGGTTGTTTTATTTTTTCTTGCTGATTAGTCTGAGTTGTATATAGATTCTTGTTATCAGCCCTTTATTGGATGTGTAACATGTGAATATTTCCTCCCATTCTATAGGTTGTCTAATTGCACTTGTGATAGTTTCCTTGGCTGAGCAGAAGCTTCCTAACTTGATCACATCACATTTATTTATTTTTGTTGTTGCTGTGATTGTTTTGGGGATCTTCTTCATAAATTCTTTGCCTAAGCCAATGTGTATAAGAGTTTTTCCAACATATTCTTCTAGAGTTCTTATAGTTTCATGCCTTAGGTTCAAGTCTGTTATCCACCATGAGATGTTTTTTGTGAAAGGTGAAAGGTGTAGATCCTGTTTCAGTCTTCTACATGTGGCTATCCAATTTCCCCAGCACCATTTATTAAATAAGGATTCTTTTCCCCAGTGTATGTTTTGTGTGTTTTGTCTAAAATTATACGGCTATATGAAGATGGTTTTATATCTGGATTCTCAGTTCTATTCCACTAGACTATATCTCTGTTCTTGTGCCAATCATATGCTGTTTTAGTTACTATAGCCTTGTACTATAGCTTGAAGTCTGGGAAATTGATGCCTCCCAATTTGTTGTGGGTTTGTTTGTTTGTTTGTTTGTTTGTTGCTTACAATTGCTTTGGTTATAGGGGTCTTCAATTATTTTTTCTAGATATGTGAAAAATGATGTTGGTATTTTAATAAGGATTACATTGAATTTGTAGATCACTTTGGGTAATATAGACATTTTAACACTGTTTATTCTGCAACCCTATAAGCATGGTATGGTTTTCCACCTGTTTATGTTCTTTGCTGTTTCCTTCTTCAGTATTTCCTAGTACTACTTGTAGAAGTCCATTACCTCATTAGTTAAATATATTCCTAAGTATTTTATTTTCTTTGTTACTATTGTGAAGGGTATTGAGTCTTTGATTTGGTTCTCAGTTTGGTCATATTAGTGTATAGGAATGTTACTGATTTCTGTATATTGTTTTTGTAACCTGAGACTTTGCTGAATTTGTTTATCAATTTCAGTTGTTTCATGGCAGAATCTTTGGGGGTTTTTAGATATAAGATCATATTGTCATCAAGGAGCAATTGTTTGACCTTTTCTGCCCAATTTGGATGCCCTTGATTTCCTTCTCTTTTCTGATTGCTCTGGCTAGGACATCAAGCACTATGTTGAATAGAAGCAGTAATAGAGGACAAGCTTCTCTGGTTCCAGTTCTAAGTGGGAATGCTTTCAGTTTTGCCCCATTCAGTATGATGTTGACTGTGGGTCTGTCATATATGGCTTTTATCATTTATAGGTAAGTCCTGTCTATGCGTATTTTGTTAAGCATTGTTGTCATAAAATGGTCTTGAATTTTGTTGATGTTTGTTTTTCTGTGTCTATTAAGAGGATCATATGGTTTTTGCTTTTGCTTCTGTTTATGAGGTGAATTACATTTACATATTTGCATAGTTGAACCATCCCTGCATCTCTGGGATCAAGCCCACTTATTTGTGATGAATTATTTTTTTTTGAAAAGCACTTGAATTCAGTTTACTAATATTTTTTTAGAATTTTTACATCTATATTCATCAGGGATATTAGTCTGTAGTTTTCTTTCTTTGTTGTGTCCTTTCCTGGTTTTGGTATCAGGGTGATATTGGCTTCATAAAACATAAAAACAAAGGATTGTAAGAGGAGTTTAGTAGATATTTTGGCACACATCTGGTACTTATATTTTTATTAATGAGAAACTCAGTTATGTGGCTAGTTTTCTCTTCTGGTTGATATTTTACTGCATCTGTTACCAATTACAAGATGATTCTGGAGACCCCAGATGGAGAAAGTCATCTGAATGTTCCATATCCTGCATCCTGACACCTACCTTAGCATTTTCTAAACCTTGAGACCAACAAGGGGGGAGAGCTAGCAAACAGTGTGTAGGCTTAATTGAAAACACTATCCATGAATGCTGAGGTGAATTCTAGCACCTAGGAGCACGTCTGAAATCCTTGTTCTACTATACACGTGGGGACATTTTCAAATGAACACACATCTCCTTCTCATTAGTATAAAATGTTTTGCACAGAGGAAAGAATCAATTGACTGAAAAGAGAATCCATTTGGAAATCACATTTCTACACAACCATAAATAGGGTGGCTTACACCCTTCTTATAACACTTAAGGCTTAGTGTCCACTGGTTGGTGACAACATGTAGCCCTCTCTGTGCCCTCTTTGGTTCCACCGCCTTGGTTCCATGATTCCTTCCCTCTTTTCATCTACACAGGGATCAAGGGATGGGACTGCATCACTGAAATCACTTGCTCCCTTGGCCTATCTAGGGGTCCCCATCACACTCAGAAAGTCATTGAGCCCAACTCAGTGCCATGTGCTTCCTCAGGCCCAGCCAGAGACTACAACCAAGAAACAGAAGATTGTGTTCCCCTTATGTCTGAGATTGCTTGCTGCTTTGGTGTATAAACATAGGCCAAGACAAAAACATCAGAAAACTGTTCATTAAGGAGTATTGTTTGGCCATTTTCCATGTTCTTCAGACACTACAAGTTGGATTACTTCACAGCAATTGCCAGATGAGTTCTGACGTACTAGGACACGTCAGGATTGTCCCCTTCCAATCCAGCACTGGCAAGGATGTCTGGATCAGAGCTCCAACCTCATAGCTAAACTAAGACATTTGGGATCTGGCTAAGGGTTCAAGGCAACACAGAGGACAAAAGGACATTCCTAGGATGCTCCTGTCGGTGATTACCAAGGGACTCTGGGGATGGCACTTAGCTCCATGGGCTGGTGTTAGGGCTAATGAAGCTGTGGCCATGGGATTGATTTCTGCAGGGTAGCAGCCCTCCCCCAAATATGTCCTGCCACCCCTGCCCCGGCCTCCTGCCTACACACAGTCATGCCTGAAATCCATGTCACCTGCCATTGCAGACATTTTCCAGCTTCCTTATACCCTTGAGAGCTATGAGACATGACAGATGACAGAAGTCTGGGCAATTAGGACAGAAATCTCTTGGCCAGTGGGGCAGTGTGGGTTGCAGGGGAAATATTCTGTGAAAACTTTCACTTTCCTGAAAATCTGAAAACCCGCAGTCTCCCTGCCTGATCAGCCAACAAGGAGCTATCTGTGAGCACCAGAGGCAAGTTCCAAATGTGAAGTTCTCCAAGGGTGTGCCCAACACTGAATGCATATGCATGGGACAGGCTTCCTGAGCCCTGAGTGTGCAGGAGCAGCAAAGACAAGGGAAAATATGCAAAGATATTCCCTGACAAGTGCTGACAGGAGTGAGGGCAAGACGCTGAGGTCTAGATATGGAGGCTGTCATGGTCAGGCTTAGTGATGTCCAGAGGGGCATGAGAGGGCAAGTGGGCCTGGAGACTGGAAATCTGAGGGTCAATGGCCCAAGTCACACAGAGATAGAATCACAGCACAGCCCTTGCTGACTGGTGATTAAAGGACATAAGTCCTTGGTAAAGATTCTGCTAACAGGACAAAGCCCATGAGGAGGAATTTGTAGCAAATTAGCAAATGGATATGATGTGGAGAACAGGTTTGCCAGAACTGATGGGAAGCCCCCAGGAAATGGAGACTGTGCCCACCAAACACACCTGTCTCCAAGGACTGTGCTCGGCCTCAAGTCTCCTTCAGCTTCCTGGCCCCACACAGCCACCTGGACACCACCCTCAGCAGCTTCCCACAAAGCCACACAGCGCCCAGAGTGAGCCCCAGCAGGAACACGAAGACATCCAGCAGGTACTGCTCATGCCAGGGCTGCTGGAAGGCATAGGGCTTGAGGTGCGCAGCGCCCCCTGTCTGCAGGATGTGGTCGATCCAGCCCACCAGCCGCTGGGCAGGGGTCAGGGGGTGGGAGCGTGTGATGACACTGGCGGCCACTGCTGCAGACTTGTACCTGTGGGCAGAGATGGGGCGGGGCCGTTACTGATGTGACCCCACAGCATTGAAACGTGTGAGCCTTTTCTGTTTTATTCACTAAAGACTGTGTTTAAGGAAAATTTGTTGCCCTGACTGCAATAATCTAGCTGGGTCACTTTGAAAAGTTCAGGAATGATACCTAAATGTAAAAAATCCATGCTTAATTCTAAAAGTGCCAAACCATATAAAAGTGACTCAATCTCTAAGGGACAGTCCCTATTACAAGGAGCATTACGACATACCACAAGAAAATTATATGATATAATTAATTATTATGTGTATGCAGGGAGCACCTACATTGTGCCAGTGCCTACAGTGCATGAAAAATGTCACTCTGGGGACTGCCAGGCCGAGGACAGTGACTACACCTTCCTGCACCAGTAAAGGGTCAGGTTGGCCAGGGCTGAATTCCTGGACTGCTGTCTGCATATTTGCACCACAAGCGTAATCCTATCCAGTGCTTGATTGAAATCTCTGCTGTCACCGTCTTAAAATTCCTAAAATTTACAACAAGTAACCCTACATTTCCATTTTGTGCCAGGGCCCACACTTATGAATCTGGCCCTGGGGATGCACAATGTCTGCGGGAAAATCCCACTCCGGAATTACTAGTTCCCAGACAACAGGAAATCATGGCCATTTGGGGTGTAGGTCTTCAAAAATGCAAAAAACAAAAGCTACAAACCTGTTCTTCAGGAAATGAACATCCACAAAACATGACATTGCAAATATATACAATTCTTCTGCAGTTATCTGACACCTGGAACCTAACTGTTCTAGGGCTAAGAAGCAGGAGCTGTGTGGTTGGTTAGTAGTCATCCAGCTGGAAGTGCTTGAGTGTCTCCTATGTTCGAGGCAATAAGTTAAGCCTTGAAGATTATGCCCTTGAAACTTTAATTATTTATTTTCTCCTTCTGTGATATAAAAAAGAAAATGTACATTTCCATCTTCACATAAGGTCACTGTGCTGGATGAGCTGTTAGTTACCTGGAGGTCACTGGAGCCTTTCTATAGCTCAGCTGACAAAGACTCATTAGCCACTTACTTTGTGGCATACCCTTTGCTATGCACTGGGAACATAGTGGAAAACAAGAGAACATGCTTTTATATTCATGAAGACCAATATTCTTTTCTCTCTAGTGTGGGGGGACAGATAATAAATAAACCATAAACAAATGAGGTAACTACAGCCCCCAGGAAGGCTTAAGGAGGAAATGATATAGTTAGGTGGGAGGGAGAAGAGGCCAGCTAGATGGTCTAGGATGAAATATATGAACAAACGAGTTAGAGAACAGACTGAATGTCATGAATGGGGCCTTTCTGAGAAGAGCAGGGAGGGAGTGTTAGAGAGCAGCATGAACAGAAACCCAAGAGGAAAAGACTGTGGAGCATTTGAAGAACAGAAATGCAAGATCCTGCCTCAGCTGGAATTCCATAGAAAAATTGCAAACATAAGAGCTCTGACAAAGCCTCTATGTATGTGGTGTGGGTGACCCAAACACAAAAGGTAGAAAATTATTCTTGCCATGCAATTTAAATTGCTCTGATCTTGCTCTCAGGAGCAAGTGAGACAAGGACACAAGTGAGCTCTTAGCATCACACACACATTATCCCATGTCCCGGGAAATACAGTTTGCATGGAAACACGGGACAACTCAGTGCCCTTAGTGTTCATGCCTCACTCACCCGAAGGCAGCACACACTTGACGGTGGCATACCTCTCGTCTTCTATGACTTGTTCCATCTTAAGAGCCAATGTCTCTGCCTTCAGCTCCTTTAAATTAATAGAGACACCAAACTTTTTGGTTTCTACTCGGACCATGTTTTCTGGCTGGTCTCCAAAAACAGGGATGCCCACCATGGGCACCCCATGCTGGATGGCCTCCATGATGCTGTTCTGCCCGCCATGGGTGACGAACAGACGGATGCTGGGGTGAGCTGTTGCAAAGGAGAAAAGGGTGCAACATTCAGGATGAAAAGTTTCGGAACACCAGGTGGAGCAGGGAGGGCATGAGAAAATGCCAAAGGAACCTACAGGTGTGTTAGAGCCATTGTGTAAAATGATACAGCTTGGGGCATATCCAAGAAAGCAGTTCCAAGGTGCTGAATTCCAATCCATGGCATATATAGAGCCTTTTCCAAGCCCAGGTAAGACTGAGAACCAGGGAGCTCTATAGAGAAGAGGGCTACAAGGCACATATGCCCCCTCCATCCATCCATCCTTCCTTCTCCCTGTCCTCCCTGTGCTCTCTTTGCTTCTCTCATCTCTGTGCTCTCCTCTGTGTTTCTCCCTGTGTGTCTGCCTCCTCAGTCTGTCTGTCCTGAGCTCTTTGTTATCCACTGACAACTGATTTCCTTCTCTTTAACTCCTGATCCATTCTTTGCCATCACAATCCATGTGATGCTGGACTGGTATGGTAGAGTGCATTATGTGTGAAACTCCTTCAAAGCCAAGACCAGACTCTACACCTAGGTATTTCCAGTTCCAGTCCAGCCCTCCCAACACTGCTTAGAGCTAACTAGAATGACTATTATCACCAAGAGTCCATCTCACCCTGGGTCACTAAACTGCAAAATGTATCAGAATCTCCTTGCCTCCTCTTAGAAGTGAGAATCCTGGGCTCAACTTCAGAATTAAAGATACAAGATTGCAAAAGTGAGGCCAGAAGTGTTTCCTAAATGTTTCAGGTATTTTGAGCCATATCTTGGTTATGAGCATTTACTGTACTGAGAGCTGTGCATGGGGGTGTCTCTAACAAGCAGTGCCAGGAACTCAGAAAACCTGCTGGGATAAAGGAACTCTCCAGACCAGACAACGTGGTGGACCAAATCCCCAGCCCTGAAGTTGCTAAGCTTGATGGAAAAAAATGTTGGCACATCCTAAAGTCATGGCTGGCATCAGTCTTGTGAAGGTTGAATTGCTCTTTAGATTCAGAGAATGTGTCTCTGTGAGTGAGTTTGTGTAACTACATGTGGCTGATCTGCTCTTCACAAAGCCACTAAACAGAGTGTACACCACCTGGTGTACATTTTCGGAGTTCACAGGTTGTCTTACATTTTGCGTGACCTGGTCCAAGATAAATGCAATAAGATTGAGGAGACATGACAGGAATATCACTACTGGCTGCACACATTAGGTCTGGGATAGAAAAGAAGGAGGAAAGTTGGCCGTTTTGGCATCTGATCCCTTAGGAAAAATAGCCTGCTTCCTCAAGACCTCTAGCTGGTGACTCCTTCCTACCCTCTGGAGCCCTACTTTTACCCATGGGAAGCTCCTTCTCTGGTAGGAAAAAATGCCCAGCTAGAAGTCTGAGCCCCAAAAAGCTCTAAAGACAGGACAATGGAAAGAGAGTAGCAGGCCTGGACAGCCCTTACCCAGGAGGTCACTCTGAGGAAGCCAGTCCATGAGTTTCACATTTGTGGACACATTGACATCTTTGGGCCAGTGAGAATGCTTACACTTCCATATCACCCCTTGGCGGAGGTGGGCAAAGGCACTGTTCATCTCCTTAAGGACTTCCTGAAAGGTATTCACATTCACCATGGAGCCCATAGCCACAAGGACAAAACCAGAGTCCCCGAACCTGGCAATGAAGTTCTCCAAGTCCTAGAGAGACATAACCAAGCAAAGGACACAACACATTTGCTTGTGAAAGCCTTGGAAGCAGCAAAATGCAAGTCATGTTATTCAGTGATACCCCCCTCACTACAGCCTCTCATCCGTGCCGTGACATCACCGTCCTGAAACAGTTATCATGGCCCCTGGGATGCTCAGCACCACTGCACTGTCTATATCTGTCCATTGTGTGGCCCCCGGGATGCTCAGCACCACTGCACTGTCTATATCTGTCCATTGTGTGGGTTCTTTCAAACTCTGATCCGAGCTTCTGGGCTGTTCCTCTTCTTCCATGCCAATCCATGTTCAGGGAGTCACGGTCATCTAAGAGATGTCCAAGGCCAGACCAGAGGTGGTGGTCTGAGACTGCACCAGTTGGATGTCAATGCCCAGCATGGGGAGTGGGCTTCTGGAGGCCGGAATGCAGAAGCTGGGAGAACATTGCTGTCATCAGCAGAGATGGAGGCAGAATGGGGTAAGGCTCCCCCCACCCACACAGAGTGGATCCTAATCCCATGACAATCTCGGCCACTGATCTTTGTACATATTTCATCCCCCACCACAGTGCCTCACCCACAGGACTGCAAATGATAACCACATGGGAGGGTTTGTTCAAAGCAGCGATGACCAGCCCCAGTGGCACACCTGAGCAGCTTGAGTCTTCAAGTTCCCAGGCAGTTCTAAGGAAGGCTGGTGTCTAATGTCTTTACCATGGTTTTAACACCGTTTTTTCAGTTCTTACTTCCAAATATGTCTTTAACTTTGATTCTCTCTGCACTTCGGTGGCTTCTCTAAGCTCCTCACACTATTAGGTGGCCGGGCCCCTACTGGATTCTATGCACCCCACCACTGTCTGATTAAACATCCCAAAGGACAACCTTATAAGAGCCTTGTCACCCTTTCTATAACTACAGAAGCAACCTAAGACCATTGTTTAAAAATTGGTAAATGAAGTGGGGAAAAATTTTTTTTAAAAAGCATGTGTGTCCCACACATATTCCAACCCTCACTGCCATTATTATCCTCACAGAAATTCCAGCCTTTACTCTATAGTCAATGGGCTGCCTCACCCTCCTGACAGCTAACGCTCCACTCAATCCCCCTTGGTTTTATTCATGCAATAATCTGCTCACCCAGACTGCCGAGGGAGCCCAGACTCATTGCCTTCCCACTTCCTCCTCCTCACGTGGGCCCAGCTCTACCTGCCTGGGCCTCCCTCCCAGCTTCATTCCTTTAAGTTCCTGCCACCAATGCGAAGCCCATCTCCCCATGGATCACCTGCAGCTCCTCCTGCTCACTCAATTCCAGGCCAGGGGAGGAGGGTGGACACTTTGGTGACTTCAAGATCTAGCGCAGACCCTCAGGGCCTATTGAATGCATGGTGCTGGGAATATCACTTATATCCCTTGAGCCTCTATCTTTCTTCATTTATAAAATTGGGGAAGATCACACCTACAGGAGCAGGATTTTGTACATGATAACTGCTTAAAAATGGCAACTCAGTGCTGACCGGCAGCAGGCAGCCAACTAATCATAGCTGTCCTCATTTCTATAACTTTCCACAGCAGTGGCTCCTAAACAAACTCCTATTCAGATGACCAAAGTACAATTACAGTGTCCTGAGTCCACCTCAGAGAAATCATATCACAATGTCTTGGCAGAGCCAAGAGTCAGGGCTCTACAGGGAGGGGACAATGGGATGACAACTTCAGTTTCAAGGGATATTGGGTATGACACCTGCCATTCTGGCTGTCAGTCAGTCCCACACAGTCCCACCGCACTTATTCCCTGTCTCACACCACTGTCAGTAAGTAAGACATTTCCCTAAATACTATTGCATGCAATGGGCATTCACTACATATTTATTATACACATGGTCATGCAAAGTGCAAATGAAAAGAATAGCTGTCATAAAGTACTTATCATACCAAGCCCAAGACCAGGGTGAGGCAAGACGGCAGCCAGAGGAGTCCACAGGAGCAGGCCTCAATCTCAGGAGCATGCAGGGCCTAGCACTGTACTAGCACAGCCCTGAAGGGGAGACCCTCCTCACACAGCAGGCCCTAGGGACCTCCCTCGCCTGGCTCTGCTTCAGTCTCAGGATCTGGCTGGCACAGGGCAGCCAACAACCATGTACTGAAGGCCTTGGCATGAAATCCAAATTAGTGCTAAGGGAGTACTTACTTGTGGTACTGATTTAGTGGGTTTGGCCATTAAGCCTCCAACATAAACGGTGTTGGGAAGTAGGGGCCGGGCAAAGTCAAAGGCAAAGTCAGAGTTAACAAACCACAGCTCTGCTTTCAGTAGGAGTTGAGACAGAACTGGCCTCGAGCCTTCTGGGAAATGCTCCCTGATGGTGTTGTCATACATAGACTGAACTTGCCATTGCCTCCTGGAGAAAGTAAAGAAAGCCAGAAAGTTCTTCACTCGGCCCCAGAAGTCCATGTGGTCAGTTAACAAGGAATTGTATACTGGAACATAAGACAAGGGGCTTGGGAGCCCGAAGTCCAATCTGCCAAATGAGGTGGTAAGAATGGACACAAATGGCTTGCCAAGCTTCTCAGCGATCAGAAAATGACAATAGTCAAAACTTTCAACTATCACCAGGTCGAAGTTCTCATTCTTTAAGGAATCCATGATCTCCCTTTTGCTTAACAAATGACTGCACTGAAATCCCAGTTCTTCCATTATCTTTAAAAAGGTTTGAAATGTTTCCCTATAAGAAAGAAAAGAGATGATAAATATGGAGGGGAGGGGCAGACCTCTAACCCTTGCTGGGGAGAGGCAAAGATATAAAATGTAACCAAAAAAAACCAAGAAAAATAAATGATAAATATTGATGGGAGGTGTTAAATTCACAATACGTAAAAGGATCTTGAGACACAAAGACAATATCATAGAGAACCAAGAGCATATCTAGCAGTAGTCCACACATTCAACCAGTTGCCCACAAACATGCTCTGCAATGGTCATTGTGGTTCACATCTTTCTGCTCACTAGAAGGCACCCTTCTCCCCTTCACTTTCCATGCAGATTCAAATCCCACCCACCACCATGGCCAATTTAAGATCCTTCTATTCTGGGAGCCCTCTCTGACTGTAGCAGCTCTCACAGTTCTGTGTCTCCCAGATAAATTCTGTCATGCTCTTTAACCCTCCTTTATATACTGACTTTTTATGAGTGATTTTCTTGTTTGCCAACATAGACTTGTAGGTAATTTGATGATAGACTTTACCAATATGGATGATATATGCTAATTTTTTATTATTACGTGTTTGCATATGAGACATTGCCTCACCCAAGAAACACTGATCATATTAGATCCAAAAATCTTACCCAAAATGAAAATTTTACCTTTCTATGTCTAGGAGTTAAGCAATGGAAAAAAAAATAAAACTAAAGACAACCTGGTTTTGAAAAACATTATTAGCCTTTCCACTTCAATGTAGGCTGGAGTAGTCGGAGAAGAAAATGCCAAAGCTGTACTGACATTTAATTAAGACTTTGCCTATGCTACCATTCCAGGAAACTTTCTTCTTGCAATGGTTTCCCTTCATTGTCTGCAAAGAATATTAACTATTAAGCATGCTAAGGAAATCAGTGAGGATGCCCATGCTAGAGCCCACAGGTGCTAGACATCAGCACCCATAGGAACAGACATCAGGAGCCTGTGGCTGCTTCAAGAACTGAGAGAACCAATACCTTGGCACACCTGTAACCTGTACATCACTGCACCATTGCACTTCAGTTACAGATTGCACTGAGGCTGAGAACCTATTAGGTATATGCTGATCCCTGCCTAACTTTTAAGATCAGCTTTAAGTGAAACAATGAAAATAATTGTCTGAAATCATCCTCTATTGTTTATACTTAAAGATTCACATAACAGAGGAATGGAAATGTTTGCCAGATATTTTGTATAATTTCAGTAATGCAGTAAAAGCCTTTAGTATACAGTTCATTAATCATATCAAAAATAAGCTAATAAATTAAAAATATTTTAAGAATGTACTGTTACCTAAAACTTCCCTTAAAAATATTAAAATAGGGGGAAAGGGGCAAGACATACACTTACAATATGTAACTAACTCTTTAAGAAGATATACACTATGTGTCAAATGAGTGGGTTAGATCAAACTTGCACAGGTGGGAATACGGTCTCCCAGCTTGACGAGAGAGAAGGATTTGGGAAAAAATTAGATTTAAACACCTCTAACCACAAGCAGATTAGAATTTTCAAGGAAAGATACAGAGTAAGATAATTGTAATTAACAAAGATAGGCATGTATTTCTTTATTTCCTGTTTTTTGTCTTACATTAAAAAGTTACATGTTCCTTTGCATTGCAGATGAAGCAAAAAGAGTCAGTATCATGTCTCATTTTGTATCAGGGTGATTGATTTATAACAGAACTTTACGTGGCCACACGTTCAACTTTTGTAAAAGGAGCATTCATAAATCTTTCCTATATTTATAAGTACGTGAGAGTAGAAGGAACGAAATTAAGTTGGAAAACTATCAACAATGACAAATTGAGAGGCATGTCCCTGTTCCTGTGTTGGGGAAATTTTAGACCATCTTGGTAGGTGAAGTGTTGGAAGGAAGTCCCAGAAGGAACAATCTTTCAATCTGTATAGAAATACATTCATGCTCATAGTGTAGGATGGACAGTACAGAGTAAGAAAGGTTTTCCAGTGACTGTTACAAATCCACCCACCTACTTTACATACATTCACCTATCATATATGTATCATCCATCCGTCCATCCTTCCATCCATCCTTCTATCCATCCTTCCATCCATCCTTCCATCCATCCATCCATCCTTCCTTCCATCCATCCCTTTCCCTTGCCCTCATTTCAATTATGCAGCCATCCACCCATTTATTTCTATGATTAAAATAATAACCCTTTCATTCAAAGAATAAAAGATAATACCTGTAATTGAATGCTTCTGTCACATAAAAACTTAAAAACTTATTAAATTCCTTTTGATAGTCTTCTGGCATAAGCCAACTGATAACTTGGTATGATTTTTCTTCCTCTTTAAAATCTAAGAAAATAGCAATGGGTTAAAAAAGGTAAATGTGCCACACAACATGATAACACTAGCGTAACAATGACAAAATTTGTTTATTCTAATGATTTCATAGGTATTTGAATGTTTGATTTTTTAAGTACTTTTACCTTAATTCGGTGCTCTTTCATTCATTCAATATTACACACTGGTTGAGACCATACAATGATTCTGGATTTTTTTTCTATTTAAAGATATGGAAGCTCCATTTAAAGCTTTCATTTAAAGGTGTAGCTGTTTTTCTCATTTTACAATTATGAAAACAAAAGCTGATTTAGTTTAAGACAACCTGTCAAAGCTGCATACAATAGAAAATGACAGAGTTGTATTTAAATACAGTATGAGACTGTTTGGTTTCAGATCCTCTGCTATTTCTGCTTGAGAAAAAATTCATGATCATTATTTAAAATAATACATACAAATAATTTTTTATTCAGTCAAAAAGTCAGAAATTGATCTGCTCTACAACACCAATAGTGCAACAAGCATGCGATACTTGTGATAGACGTTATCGTTTAAATGGAGATAAAATGGAAGGAAAAAATGAATCACCAGTCCCAAGATATTTTGACATAAACTGGGCAAAGAAAATTCAGTTTTAAGGACTAGGAATAACTCTCTGGTCTCCAGTTCAGCCCTCTGGGCTTCAAGCTCTGCCCTCTGAGCTCACAGCTTCGCCCTCAGAGTTATCCTTCATTTTCCAGGAAGGCTAGCATGTGTTTGCAGCTGAGGAGTTTATCATCTATTTCCTACTTGTAGAATTTTGGAAGTCCAACAGGCTTCTTTCCTGTCATCTTCTCGTCCTGCTACTTTCAATGCAAATTGGCAGTGGTTTTGCTGGCATAAATTTATAAGGTACATTACAGCTGTCCTGTGTATATCATGGGATGTCACTTCACTAGATAAGAGATTGCTACACAATTTTTTTCTGAAAATTTCATCTCTATTTTTGCTTTCTACCACTATGGGTGAAGGGATCCACGAGTCATACACCTAATTGCAGGATAAGTCACTGGGTGGCCTTACACTGACCCTGTTCCTCCTCTCTGCTTTCTCACGTCAAGTTCCAAAGAATAACTGTAGAATGTGCTGGGAAGGCAACATCTTGAGATAGGAAGAAACTGGCTTGAATAGCCCATGCTCTGTTCCAGTCCCCCACTAGAACCAGGTTGTTTTTCCATCTTTAGCCTAGTGTGTCAGGTTTCCCCAGAAGATAAAACCCAGGGTGGGCTGATTTTCACAGGCCTTCATCTGCAATGCACATGGGGCATGCACACTTGAGACTCCATTTGACCCAGGCAGCTTTCTAAGCCTTAGGGGACCAGCGGGCAAGGAATCCTGGGCCTCCGTTGTCCTGCTCTGCCTATTTGTAAGTAAGAAATCCACCTTATGTAACTTGTATATAGTGTGATCTCTTATAAAACTCAGATGATTTTGTCACCAGTAACAGTGAACCTGTGAACCTGCCTCACAGTGAACCTGCCTCACGGGAATCTCTTCAATGAGCCTCTGTGTGACTCAATACTCTCACCTTTTAATCCTTCAGAGACATTAGCAAAAGCTTGTCCAGCCACACAATTGGCTTTCTTTACAAGAGAAAAAAATACCCATTTCCTGACATTTACACCTCTAATTTTATCATCTTTTATAATCCTAATAGGTTGAGAATTTCCCAAAACATGAAGTCCTGGTTCAGTTTTGCCTAATAGTTCCTTCCTCAATATCTCTCTTTCCTCTCACATTTTCCTATGCACCACAGGAAGACATTAACATCTATATTTTCACAAATAGTCTGCTTATGAGGATTTTCATGGCTTCCAAAGTAATATAGATTTTCTATTCAATATTCTTCTTTTCTGTCAAAGAAAGTGAAAATCTCAAGAGTACCTCCCAACTCCCTATGTAAAAGGAAAGGTAAAGGCCTCAGGTGCCTGTGGAGATTGGCCTCACACATCATTCATCAGAGAAATTCCTTACTGGCCTCCTATAAGCAAGGACATGCAAATTGTAACTTTATGTCTGCAGGCTAAGTGTAGCTCCTAAAAGTAAACTCTTTTTGTTCCCACAATAATAATTTTGTTCCCACAATAATAATGAATTACAAGTTTATCTCCACAGTCGCAGAACAGAGACAAGGCAGGATTAGACATTCTTGCTCCTATCCTGTGAAATAAATAATTGATCTTCATGCCTACATAATTCATCTTTCCTTCATTGCATGTTTTCTCTTCTAACATTCCCCTTATCTTACATAAATGTATATTTTCTTGAATCTCACAAAAATATAACCCTTTTTTCTCACTAATCCCAGGCCTTTTTTTCTTTCTGTATTCCAAATTTTCCTTCAGAATAATAGCCACAGATCTGTCTGTGGTTTGTGGTTTTCCTTGTTGAGTCTTCAGCTTTGGCTTAATAATTCTCTGCTAATTGAGATTTTTTTCCTTAGTCACTTATTTTGGGTTGACAAAGCAGAGCAGTAACCCTTCTGGCTTGCAGCAATTCCACTGGTGCTGGGGTCCTGGCTAAATGTTTACTGAAACCTACAGTGAATTTCACCAAGGCCAAATAGTGGCTCTCTCCTGAGGTTCCTTCATCTCTCAAAATTTTTGATTTAATATCCAAGGGATATTTTGGCAGGAAACTCCTCTAAGTAGTTTTTCATTCTTCCAGTTAGAAAGGTGAATTTCCCTGCTTTGTAAAGACAGAAAGCAGCCCCAGCTTGGGCCCATCTCCAAGTAAGATGCTAGTCTGGGGTTTTGTTTTAAGCAGTTAAAGATTATTGTCAGTTAGCTATAAGTTATCCTTATTCTGAGGGATCTCAATAACATTAATTTTGTGATTGCATCTTCTATTTCTCTTTTTGGTCTGTCTTACAGTAGGTTTGACCAGCTCTTAGTCAACACTAATAGAACCTCTAAATTATGGGAAATGCGGCCTCTAAAATAAACTAACACCCTTTTAACTGCAGTACACTGGTGGTTAAAAGAAATAAAAATATTACCCTATTTATATGTGTGTGTGTGTGTGTGTGTGTGTGTGTGTGTGTATTCCTAGTCCTCCTTCAACTTTGCCATCTTCAGCACCACATGAAAAACAAGCCTAGAAAAAACTTCTTATGACTCAAATCCCTTCATAAACTTGGAAAAATGGGACCACTCACTTCTTTTTCAGGGTCTGCTGCTTTCCTTGCAGAGTCAAAAGTCACAGACAGATTCCTCTCAGGTACACAGCTCTGCTCTCTGTTGCATTGTGTTACCTGATCTTTTTGGCTTTTGAGGATATCAGAAATTAACTTTGTCTTCCTCTAGCATGGCCCAAACTCCTTCTCAAGAGACAGTATATTCTTTCTCTCAGTCTCTCTCTCTCCCTCTCCCTCTGCTTTGAGATACAGACTGCTACCCTGTATCCTGAATCTCAGTGAGGGGGTAGACCATGTGTGAAACAAGTAGACTTTGACTTGTTACATTTTTAGGGACATAATTTGAATCCAGCTGTCTTTTAAAACTTGTGAGTTTTACTAGTCTTATGACAAGAGTTTTAAAATCAAGACTATATCCTGTCATGAATTTATGGGCCCTTGGGTTGTTTCCACATCCTTGTAATAGAGGATTCTGCTGCCATAAACATTCCAGTGCAGATGTCTTTATTATAGAATGTATTTTGCTCTTTGGGGTAGATGCCTAATAGTGCTCTTGCTGGATCAAATGGTATTTCTATTTTTAGCTCTTTGAGGTATCTCCAAATTCTTTTCCACAGAGGTTATACTAATCCGCAGTCCTACCTGTTACATTTTCCTTGATTGAACTTGAGCCCATTATCTGAAGTGAGGTAACACAAGATCAGAAGGATAGGCTCCATTTGTATTTGCCATCAAATTTGTACTGATTGATTAACACTATGGTACTCACATGGTAGTAATATTCTCCAGGGATTGGGGGATGGGGGGTAAACTCACAAGTAAAGGACAAAGTGATCATTGTAGAGGGGAAAAATGTCTCTATCTCTCCCTAGGGAGAGGCAAAGACATAAAATGTAACCACAATGTTTGTACCTTCAAAATACCCTGAAATAAAAAAAATTAAAAATAAAATCAAGACTATAGAGCATGGGTCTTCTAAATTTTTAAACAGGGGCCAGTTCACTGTCCCTCAGACCGTTGGAGGGCCGTTGGAGAGTGCAGTGCCCATTCCACACATGCGCACTGTGGGCCAGGGACTAGTCGGCTGCTAAGCAGGACAGGCAGCGGCAGCAAAAACACCCAGGG
Source organism: Microcebus murinus (assembly GCF_040939455.1). Lineage (NCBI taxonomy): Eukaryota > Metazoa > Chordata > Mammalia > Primates > Cheirogaleidae > Microcebus > Microcebus murinus. Next base: position 27,226,855 of record NC_134114.1, read on the forward strand.
GGCCAGATAAATGTCCTCAGCAGGCTGCGTGTGGCCCGCAGGCCATAGTTTGAGGATGCCTGCTATAGAACCTTCATTTATGCATTTTCATATCTTCATGGATGTGTGTATGCCTTTAAATATTGCTTATAGTACCAAATTAGCTTAAAAATATGTAAATACTCATATATTAAGTAAATATACCCAAATGCTTTTCACAAATATGTGACTTTAATAATCTTTGATAAATAAAGATCATTTAAAAATTATTGATAATATACAATAAACACATATTCAAATTTAATTTAGACATCTTTTTCCTAAACATACTGGTGAGGAAGGTTTACACTATCTCAGCTAAATGGTTTAAGGTTATAAACTGTTGCTTCTATGATATTTTTAATGCTTGTTTAATTTGTCCATAACCTTATGTCTTTACATTTGAGCCTTTAGACTATGATGTAGCCTCAGAGAAAACACTGCCTGACTTTCCTGGTCCAGGTGTTCTTTGTGGTCGTGCTGAAAAAGATAAGATTCTCCAGACATTGTCTTTTGTCCTGAACTCTGTATATTACAATTAATTAAAATTCCTTATCTCCTAGCTTTTTCACTAAAACTTAGGGTGACTAAGAATTAACATTGCAATTAATATACATAATTAAAATGACTAGATATAAGGGGAAAATTCATTTGCAAACTATATAAGGAAAATGACCTTTGATTTTGGTAAGAACGATTATAAGAAGATATAAGGTTATAAGAAAGTTATAAGAAGATATAGAAATGTGGTTTTTGTTAAAAGTAAAATAATTTTCCGAAAGGTTTTAGAGATTGTTTTAATTAGAAAAAGAAAATAAATGATAAATAAAACTAAATAGACATAAAAAATTAGGAAAAAATGATAAAAATTTTAAAAGGTGGCCGGGCGCGGTGGCTCACGCCTGTAATCCTAGCTCTCTGGGAGGCCGAGGCGGGCGGATTGCTCAAGGTCAGGAGTTCGAAACCAGCCTGAGTAAGAGCGAGACCCCGTCTCTACTATAAATAGAAAGAAATTAATTGGCCAACTAATATATACAAAAAATTAGCCGGGCATGGTGGCGCATGCCTGTAGTCCCAGCTACTTGGGAGGCTGAGGCAGGAGGATTGCTTGAGCCCAGGAGTTTGAGGTTGCTGTGAGCTAGGCTGACGCCATGGCACTCACTCTAGCCTGGGCAACAAAGCGAGACTCTGTCTCAAAAAAAAAAAAAAATTTTTTAAAGGTTATAAAAGGTTTATAAAAACATTATCCTATGGTCAAATTGATTGAGATTAAATAGATTTGTTTATAAGGTCTTTATTAAAATTACCTGTAGCATTAATAACATACTAATGCAAATGTAATACTTGGTTTTCTCTTTTTTGAGGGAGAAGGTAGATAGGGTCTGGCTCTGTTGCCCAGGCTAGAATGCAGTAGCATAATCATAGCTCAATGCAGCCTCAAACTCCTGGGCATAAGTGATCCTCCTGGCTCAGCCTCCTGAGTAGCTGAGACGATAGGCAGACATAATCATCCCTAGATCATTTATCTTTTAGAGATGAGGTCTCACTATATTGCCCAGAATACTCTTGAAGTCTTAGCCTCAAATAATCCTCCCTCCTTTACTTGTCAAAGTGCTAGCATTAGAGGCATGAACCACCATACCCAGTCAGTTTTCTATATTGAACAAGATTTTCACACAATTTTAATGAAAATAAAAGATTTTTATTCACCCTTTGAATGAACATAAAAAAAAAAAAACAGAGAGAGGAGAAAGAAACAAAGATTCAGTCTGGCTCTTTATTAGCTTGTCTTTCAGTTTGTCTTCATTAGGTCTTATGATCATTTAGGAAATTGAGTCCCTTCTCTCTCAAAGAGTAAAGTTTTTGCTTCTTAAATTCTTTGAATTCACATTGGCTAAATGAATGACTTATTTTACAGTAACCTGTGATGCTGTTTTGTGACAAGTGTTTTAACCCATTCATATTTGACAAACTTTCCAAAATCAAAATTCAAAATTTAGTCTACTTGACCTCAAGATAGTTTTTTTAAATATTGGAGCCATTGAAAGTCCACAAGAGACAATAGTCTCATACAGTATGTTAAAATCATGCAGGAAGCATTTTCAAATATGAAATGGTGTTTAACTTTCTTTGGGTTATATTTGTATAAACATGTTATTAATATGTTTTGGCAATAAAATTGTATAAAATTTCTAAAATTCTGATATGTCTTTGTGTATGTTATTAGTATTGCTTGTGGTTATCACATTAAATTGTCATATGCCACAAAAATAGCCAAATTTCTTTGTCAATTATCTCTTTAACCATGGCTATTCTAAGATGTTTTGTCATCCACAGACAATAACTGCTTTACTTTGAATCTCTTAAAAAGTGATGTTTAAAGGTATACAGTCCAAAATTTGCTTCTTCAGTAAAATTTATAGAAAGGACTCTGATGGGTACTGTTAAATACAGATACAGCTGATAACTTTGGCATCATATCATTTGGAAGAGGAAACTTCCAGGACTTTGATTACAAAGCTGATGTGTTCATAAGTATTGCTACCAAACCTCAAACAGAACAAAAATCAATTACATGAGACTGAAGTAATTTCTTATTAGTTATGACTTTTTGTTTAAAATATTGCTGATTCTTTTTGAGTTTTGTTTTCCAGAAGTAAAAAAATATAAGCTTTATAACTTCTTTTGAGCTATTTATAACTCACAACAAACTACTAAAGTATAATTTTGTGAGCAAAATTAGAAGCATTTTTACTTTACCTGATGTCTCCAAATTTAGAAAGTATTTGTCAGTATTCTTAATATATGACAAAATAGTTATTTGCATAACTTCAATAAGGATCTATTTTCTTTTATAACAGAATATAATTGGTAACACTTGTTATTATAGCATGGCTTTGACTAGAATGGCATGTTTTTAAATATGCCCAGACTACATTGAGGAATTAAGATTGACTTTATAAAGCCAATATAAAGCCCATTGGAGAGACTTGCCTAGTACCTTTTCATTTACAAGGTTCTTATCTGTGGTAGATAAAGAATGTCACTTTCCATCATGTTCTGGAAGATTATGCTATGTGAGGGTCTCCAAAAAGATGAATTCACCCCAGTCATACAGGTATTGCAGACAGTTTGCCAAATCCTGGGCTTGACTGGCCTCAAGAGCTCTTTTTTAAAAAGTCTAATCTGGGATGGCTTTTTAAAAATTTCCAACAAAGTCAATATAAAAAGAAAAAAGCCCATATGGCTAATAACTATTCTTGCTGCACTTCATGCATATAATCTAGCCAAGTATAATAAGACTAAAATTTATGTTAAAATAAATTGGTCTTACTATGCTATACCCTTTATGAAAATGAGATACTAGAGAGAGAAAGAAATATTATGCTAAAAAAACAACCTATACCAGACGTGTTATTCTATTCTAGCCTTCTTCATTATATTTGAGTTTTTATTATTTGCCACCATTTTAGCATTTCTATTTTTTGATTTAACTCACCCTCTTCTCTGTGGGAAATGATCTCCTAAGAATGAGGCTTCCTAGCAATGTGAAATTATATGAGACATACAAACACAAACTCATGTCCTCTGCATTGCATTCCCCCCAAAGATTTTGAAGAACAGGGGGGAATGTAAAAGAAAATAAAATCTAAGAACTACTCCCCATATGCCTTATTCAAAAGGGAGTGTAAAGTTATCAGGTACCTGTGAAGGACGGGCTCCACCCATCATTCATTAAAGAAAGTCATTGCTGGCCTCCCATTAAAAAGGACATGCAAATTGCAAATTTAGGTCTTCCGGCTACATCCAATTCCAAAAACAAAAATCTGTTTAATTTCACAGTCACAATGAATAACAAGGTTGTCTTCACAGGTACAGAACAGGAACAATACAGGATCCACCATTCTTCCACATATGCACAGACACCTCTTAATTGATGCTTCCCTCACTCATGATTTCTTTTCTAACATTCACCTTATCTTATGTAGATTTTCCTGGGTCTCACAAAAATATAACCATTTTGTATCACTGTCCTCCTGCCTTTTATTTTCTTTCTGATTTTCCCACTCCCCTATCAATACTGAAACTTCCAAATTCCTCTTCAGAAAAACAGCCAAAGATCTGTCCATGATGTGGTTTTCCTGGGAAATTCTTCAACTTTGGTTTAATAACCTCAATTGATTGATATTTTTGCCTCATTCACGTATTTTGGGTTGACACTTCCTTTTGAGTCATTAATAGCAGAGTTCTTACAATCCACATTTCTACTAACAGTCTGTTCAGACAATTGAGATTTACTTTATTATACTCCTCAATATTCTTCTAGACACTACCTATAATCCACTGTGATTCACGGTTCTGGTTGAAGCAGTAGTACATGTGAGTATCAGAAACATTTGTTTCTTCAGTGTTTCTAATATTATTTTGAAAGTTGTAAATAAATAAATAGCATAGGAAAGCACACTGAACAAAGGAGTTAATAAATGAATCAAATGTTTCAATATACTGAATTCGCCATCTATCAGAAATCATAAAACCATCATGTGTTTTCCTTATTTGCAGAACTTAACTGAAGCTCTGCCAGTGAAGTGAAGAATAAAAATGCTGTTTCAATGTTTCCAAGAAATCCATGATGAGGGAATATTGAAAGAAACTCTATGCCTAGGCATGGTGGCTCACGCCTGTAATCCAAGCACTCTGGGAGCCCAAGGTGGGAGGATTACCTGAGCTCAGGAACGAGACTCCATCTCTACTAAAAATATAAAAATTAACCAGACATATAGCATGTGTCTGTAGTCCCTGCTACTCAGGAGGCTGAGGCAACAATATCACTTGAGCTTAGCAGTTTGTGGTTGCAGTGAGCTCTGATGATGCCACTGTACTCTACCCAGGGAGACAGAGTGAAGTTCTGTCTCAAAAATAATAAACTCTAGGGGGGCGGAGCAAGATGGAGGACGAATAACACCGCCAGACAGAGGGTCTCTGCAGAAAAGACAGATTCTAGCAGAAATTAGAGGAAAGAAGCAAGAAGACGAGCATACAGAGGACAAGGGCCGGAAGGAGGGATACCTGAGACCCCGGGAGACTCCAAGGGAGGAGGCTGCGGAGGAGAACTGGAGGCTGAGACCACCGGAGCAGCCCTGAGACCAGCGGCAAGGGTAGGTGGATTTGCTGTTTCCCCTCCCCTGCATTTGGGACTGCTGGTGGGCTCCCCAGCGGGTGGAGAGACCTGCGGCAGCCAGCCAGAGACCGCCGCCGCCAGCCAGCGGTGAGCCTGTAGCAGACGTGGCACCAGGTTCCCAACTTCCTCCGGGAACCTCCGTGTGCACAGACCCGAGCCGCGTGGCAGGCGCCATATTGCCTCCTCCTCCCCTTTGCCGCCTACCCTACCCGCGGCTGCCCAGAGAGACAATACAGCCACCAGCCGGAGGCACCTCCAGGGAACGAGACCTTCCCGTTCCCTCCAGGGAACGGACGCTACACCTGACACAGGGGAACTCAGACTGTGAGCTCCCTACCCGCCCGCCCTCCCAGGTGCTGCCGGCACCGTGTTCCCAGGAAAACGGTGCCGACTCAGAGGCTGAGAGACATAGACCCAGCTTGGGCTCCCTGTGGGTGAATTAGGACCAGAAATCCTCTCCCTGGTGGGAATACAGTTTGAACTCTGGGACCCAGAGGTCGGACCTGCAGACCAGATCCCCTGCACCGAGGGCTAGCATTGCCCGGGGCACAGAAGGGTTATACGTGAACAGCCTACTGAGGTGTGTGTGCCTCCAGGGGCGGATCGGTGTCCTAGAGGGCAACCCTCCTCCCAGGAGGAGGCCGTGCACCCAACCCAGGTGGCGTTCCTGTGCAGGGAACCTCCCCGCCGGCATCACAGTCCAGGGAGGCCTGGTGCCTTGTGGTCTGGCCTGCTGACAGAGGCCCAGGAGTAGCTGCGGAGTTGGAGAGGGTGGAAAGAAGCGAGGCCCCCTCCAGACTGCAGGTCTCAGACAGCCCCACCCCCACACCCAGATTTTCTGGCTGAGCCGGACCATTCCAGCCCCGCCCTGACAGCTTTCCCTGGAAGCCAAGGACAGAACTTTCACCCCTGCTAATGGCCTGAGGGCAGGCTTATCCAACCCAGCTCCACTCAGAACAAGAGCTGTTAACAGGACAAAAAATCAACAGCATAACCTGTTCCTCCAAGCAAACGCCACCTACTGACAGGGATGGCATCTTGCACAGCCTTTCCATGGCACCCACTGACTCAATATACAGGGAGTGGCCCAATTTCACCCACAGACACCACTTAACGCCTCAGAAACTAAACAAGGTGTGTGAATACCCAAACAATCACTTAAGGAAAGAAACAACTGATCGACATGGGAAGAAATCAGCGAAAGAACTCAGGAAATATGAAGAACCAAACGGAAAACACACCCCCAAAGAGGAGCACCAGCCCCCTAGAAACGGACACCAACCAAAATCAGGCAACCAATATGACAGAAGAGGAATTTCGTATGTGAATCATAAGAACACTCACCCAGCTGCAACAACAACTCAATGAGCAACACAAAGAAACCACAAAAAGCCTTCAGGATATGGGAAAAGAAATAGACACAATGAAGAAAAGTGTAACCGAACTCCTGGAAATGAAGAATCAATTCAAGGAACTACAAAACACAGTGGAAAGTCTCAAGAACAGGGTAGATCAAACAGAAGAAAGAATCTCAGAGCTTGAAGATAACACCCTCCAATTAAACAAATCAGTCACAGAAATAGAGCAGAGAAACAAGAGAAAAGAGCAAAGCCTACAAGAGCTGTGGGATTATGTGAAGAAACCTAATGTGAGGGTCATAGGGTTACAAGAAGGGGAAGAAGACAACACTCAAGGGTTGGACAAGCTGTTTGAAGATACAATAGAGGAAAATTTCCCAGGCCTTGCTGAAAATCTGTATATACAAGTTCAAGAAGCTCAGAGGACCCCTGGGAGATTCGACGCAAACAGGAAGACGTCACGACATGCAGTCATCAGACTGACCAAAGTATCAACTAAAGAGGCCCTTCTAAGAGCTGTAAGACAAAAGAAGCAAGTAACATTCAAGGGAAAGCCAATTCGAATAACATCAGACTTCTCTAATGAGACTTTACAAGCAAGGAGAGACTGGGGCCCCATTCTCACTCTTTTGAAACAAAACAATGCCCAGCCTAGAATATTATTCCCTGCAAACCTAAGCTTCATATATAAAGGAGAAATAAAAACATTCTCAGACAAGCAAAGGCTCAGAGAATTCACCAAGACAAGACCAGCCCTACAAGAAGTACTTAAAACAGCGTTATGCACGGAACATCATAATAATAACCCACGAATATAAAAACAACCAAAACCCAAAGATATTAAAGGCCAGATATTACAATGGCTCAAGACAGAAATCATAGCAACAACATCCAACCCAACAGAATGATCAGTAATCTACCTTACCTATCAGTTCTCTCAATAAATGTGAATGGCTTCAACTCTCCACTCAAGAGACATAGGCTGGCTGAATGGATAAGAAAATACCGGCCAAGTATATGCTGTCTTCAGGAAACACATCTAACCTGCAAGGATGCATATAGACTAAAAATAAAAGGGTGCAGATCAATATTCCAAGCAAATAGAAGCCAAAAGAAGGCTGGTGTGGCAGTTCTAATTTCAGACGATTTAGTTTTTAAACCAACAAAAGTAGTGAAAGACAAAGAGGGTCATTATATAATGGAGAAGGGCACAGTCCAACAAGAAGAGATAACAATATTAAATATATATGCACCCAACTTAGGTGCACCCAGATTCATAAAGCAAACCTTACTGGAGCTAAGCAAATGGATTAATAGCAACTCCATAATCGCTGGAGATTTCAACACCCCACTGACAGCACGAGACAGATCCTCCAAACAGAAAATTAATAAAGAAATAATGGACTTAAACAAAACTCTAGAACAATTGGGTCTGACTGACATCTACAGAACATTCTACCCAAAATCCACTGAATATACGTTCTTCTCATCAGCTCACAGGACATTCTCTAAGATTGATCATATCCTAGGACACAAAGAAAATCTCAAGAAATTTAAAAAAATAGAAATCATACCATGTACCTTCTCAGATCACAGTGGAATAAAAGGAGAAATCAACCCTAACAGAAACTCACATTTCTACACAAAAACGTGGAAATTAAACAACCACCTACTAAATGATTACTTCGTAAATGAAGAAATCAAGACGGAAATAAAAAAGTTCTCTGAAGAAAACGACAATGGAGAGACAAGTTATCAACTCCTCTGGGACATAGCTAAAGCAGTTCTGAGAGGAAAGTTTATCTCCATAAATGCCTATAACCAAAAGTCAAGAAGATCACAAATAGACAATCTAATGAAATGACTCAAAGAGCTGGAAAAAGAAGAACAGACCAACCCCAAACCCGGCAGAAGTGAAATCAACAAGATCAAATCAGAACTAAATGAAATTGAAAACAGGGAAGCTATTCAGGAGATTAATAAAACAAAAAGTTGGTTCTTTGAAAAAATAAACAAAATTGACACACCATTGGCTAAGCTGACGAAAAGCAGAAAAGAGAAATCTCTAATAAGCTCCATCAGGAATAAAAAAGGAGATATCACAACTGATCCCAAAGAGATACAAGATACAATTTATGAATACTACAAAAATCTTTATGCACACAAACTGGAAAATGTGGAGGAAATGGACAAATTTCTAGAAACACACAGCCTCCCTAGGCTCAACCAGGAAGAAATAGATTCCCTGAACAGACCAATCTCAATAGCTGAAATAGAAACAGCAATTAAATATCTCCCTAAAAAGAAAAGTCCCGGTCCAGATGGCTTCACACCTGAATTTTACCATACTTACAAAGAAGAACTAGTACCTATCTTGCAGAAACTATTCCACAACATCGAGAAGACTGGAAACCTCCCCGACACCTTTTATGAAGTGAATATTACTCTGATACCAAAACCAGGAAAGTATGCAACAAAAAAAGAAAACTACAGACCAATATCCCTAATGAATATAGATGCAAAAATTCTCAACAAAAACTTAGCTAACCGAATCCAGACACTTATCAAAAAAATAATCCACCACGACCAAGTGGGCTTCATCCCAGGGATGCAGGGATGGTTCAACATACGTAAATCTATAAATGCAATTCACCACATAAACAGAAGCAAAAACAAAGACCACATGATTCTTTCAATAGATGCAGAAAAAGCTTTTGACAAAATTCAACACCCTTTCATGATACAAACACTTAAGAAAATAGGCATAGAAGGGACATACTTAAAAATGATACAAGCTATATACGACAGACCCATAGCCAACATCATACTGAATGGGGAAAAATTGAAATCATTCCCACTTAGAACTGGAACCAGACAAGGCTGCCCACTATCTCCACTTCTGTTCAACATAGTGCTGGAAGTCTTGGCTACAGCAATCAGACAGGAAAATGGAATCAAAGGTATCCAAATAGGGGCAGAAGAGATCAAACTTTCACTGTTTGCTGATGATATGATATTGTATCTAGAAAACCTCAAGGATTCAACCAAGAAACTCCTGGAACTGATCAATGAATTTAGTAAAGTCTCAGGATACAAAATCAATACATAGAAATCAGAGGCATTCATATACGCCAACAACAATCTAATTGAGAACCAAATCAAAGACTCAATTCCCTTCACAATAGCAACAAAGAAATTAAAGTACCTAGGAATATACTTAACCAAGGAGGTAAAAGACCTCTACAGGGAGAACTATGAAACACTGAGGAAGGAAATAGCAGAGGATGTAAACAGATGGAAATCCATACCATGCTCGTGGATCGGCAGACTCAATATCATCAAAATGTCTATACTACCCAAACTGATCTACAGATTCAATGCAATACCTATTAAAATCCCATCAGCATTCTTCACAGATATAGAAAAAATAATTTTACGCTTCGTATGGAACCAAAGAAGACCCCGAATATCAAGAGCAATTCTAGGCAACAAAAACAAAGTGGGAGGCATTAATATGCCAGATATCAAACTATACTACAAAGCTGTAGTAATTAAAACAATATGGTATTGGCACAAAAATAGGAATATTGACCAGTGGAACAGATGTGAGAATCCTGATATAAAACCATCCTCATATAGCCATCTCATCTTTGACAAAGCAGACAAAAACATACACTGGGGAAAAGAATCCCTCTTCAATAAATGGTGCTGGGAAAACTGGATAGCCACCTGTAGAAGGCTAAAACAGGACCCACACCTTTCACCTCTCACAAAAACCAACTCACGCTGGATAACAGACTTAAACCTAAGGTATGAAACTATTAGAACTCTAGAGGAAAAAGTTGGAAACACTCTCCTAGACATTGGCCTGGGCAAAGAGTTTATGAAGAAGTCCCCAAAGGCAATCACAGCAGCAACAAAAATAAATAAATGGGACATGATCAAACTACAAAGCTTCTGCACAGCCAAAGAGTCATGAAAGTAAACAGACAACCTACAGAATGGGAGAAAATTTTTGCATCCTATGCATCCGATAAGGGACTGATAACTAGAATATACTTAGAACTCACGAAAATCAGGAAGAAAAAATCAAATAACCACATTAAAAAGTGGGCAAAGGACTTGAACAGAAATTTTTCTAAAGAAGACAGAAGAATGGCCAACAAACATATGAAAAAATGTTCAACATCTCTAATCATCAGGGAAATGCAAATCAAAACCACAATGAGATATCACTTAACCCCAGTGAGAATGGCCTTTATCAAAAAATCTCCAAACAATAAATGCTGGCGTGGTTGCGGAGAGAGAGGAACACTCCTACACTGCTGGTGGGACTGCAAACTAGTTCAACCTCTGTGGAAAGCAATATGGAGATACCTTAAAGCGATACAAGTGAATCTACCATTTGATCCAGCAATCCCATTGCTGGGCATCTACCCAAATGATCCAATGACACTCTACAAAAAAGACACCTGCACTCGAATGTTTATAGCAGCACAATTCATAATTGCAAGGCTGTGGAAACAGCCCAAGTGCCCATCAATCCAAGAATGGATTAATAAAATGTGGTATATGTATACCATGGAGTACTATTCAGCTTTAAGAAACAATGGTGATATAGCACATCTTATATTTTCCTGGTTAGAGCTGGAACCCATACTACTAAGTGAAGTATCCCAAGAATGGAAAAACAAGCACCAGATATATTCTCCAGCAAACTGGTATTAACTGAGTAGCACCTAAGTGGACACATAGGTACTACAGTAATAGGGTATTGGGCAGGTGGGAGGGGGGAGGGGGGTGGGTATATACATACATAATGAGTGAGATGTGCACCATCTGGGGGATGGTCATGATGGAGACTGAGACTTTTGGGGGGAGGGGGGGAAATGGGCATTTATTGAAACCTTAAAATCTGTACCCCCATAATATGCCGAAATAAAAAATAAATAAATAAATAAAAATAATAAACTCTAAACTCCTAGACATATGGTAAAGTGGAAGAAATTCCATGAATTCCTTGAATTATTTATAGATTTTAGTGTACATATATTTATTAAATACTAGAAAGTTTGTAGCTTTCAGTTATTTCTCAAAATCTATTGAACCTCCACAATTAAATTTTAATCTAAAATTTTAATCTAACTTTAAATTTACATTTAATTTCCTTTTGACTTTTGAAATTAAAAATAATTATATTAAATTTTAACATACTACCTTTATTTAATCATACATCCAGTCAAGGCAGATGCAAAGAGATATGAATCATGGTCACCAAAGAATGGGAAATCTAATCCAAAAGATGATTAAAACAGTTTTAAGCAGGGAATTCAAAAGATATTTGTATACCAATGTTCATAGTAGCATTATTCACAATAGTCTAAAAGTGGAAACAAGCCAAAAATCCATCAATGCAAGAATGGATGATTAAAATGTGTGATATGCATAGAATGGAATATTTATAAAGCCTTAAAAAGGAAAGAAATTCTGACACATGCTACAACATGGATGACCCTGGAAGACATTATGCTGAGTGAAACATGGCAGACACAAGAGGACAAATATTGCAGCAGCCCACATATACACAGTACCCAGAAGAGTAAAATTAATAGAGAAATGAAGCAGAATAATGGTCCCCAGGGGCTGGGGCATGAGGCAATGGGGAGTTACTGTTTAATGGGTAGAGTTCCAGTTTATGATGATGAAAAAGTTCTGGAGAGAAATGGTGGTGAGGGTTGTACAACAATGTGAAAGTCCTTAAGGTTACTAAAATGAACACTTTAAAAAGGTTAAAATTGTAGGTTATATATTATGTGCATTTACTACCACAAAAATATAAAAATTAAATTTAAAAAAGTTATGAAAAATTTGTTTTAAAAGTCTGAACACTAACCAAGGTGACCCTTGAAGTTTTATAACAACTCAGAATTTTGTTCCTGAAAGATATTTACTTTTGGATTTTTTTAATATTAAAGCATGAGCAACACTTCCTTATCGAGCAATCCATTGTCACAAGTCCTAAACACACCCAACTGTGCTACTAACCTGCCATGTGACCTTGAGCAAACCTTTCAAGTTCCCTGGGCTTCTGTTTTCTTGTGAGCCAATGGAGAAGAGTTGACAAGATTTATGAGGAGCTTTGTTTTAGCTAAAACTCTTTAGATTTGATGACTCACTTAAGAATTTCTGACATTGCCATGTACATACTCAAGGGTAGCCATTTATTTTTCAGGAATCCATGATGATCCCAATGATCGATTCTATTTTAGCTGCCTGAATAAGGGGCTCCCTGAGAAAGCTTCCTTAAATTTCAAACATCATAAAAGGGGAAAGGGCAATCTATGATATGTCAAAAGAAAAGTGATGCTTATATAGAAGAAGTGTTAAATACGGCCAAATCCTTTGTTCAATATATTTCTAAGCCATGGTATAAAGAAGCATTTATTAAATTAATGTGTATAATTTGTGGATGATTGCTTGGGGTGGAGTAGAAGACAAATAAGGGAGAAAAACAAAAGAGTATGGAGTGTTGATTCCTGGTACACAGGGCCAAGAAGATTTCAAACAGATTTTATGCACATACATGCACACACATGCACATACACCTTCCTCATTCATTCAATTCAAATACATTTTTAAAAATATTTCGCTAAGCCTTTCTATGCAGAAGGCATTTTCCTCTTTTCCTGGAGTACAAGAAATCAACAATTGGTGAGAAAAGATACCTGGTATAATAGAACTTCCTCCCTGACGAAGCATGGTGACATGATGACCATGATCTTGAAGAATCTCAGAGACCCGGTCCATCACTAGGTAATGGCTTCCACCTAAGAACAGTGTACAACTTCAGTTCTGTAATGCAGAGAATACAGTGTCTGATATACATAGGGTGGTTATGTTGAGGAGAGGAAGGGTAGTGAAACAGGAAGCTGACAATGAGTAGAGGAAGACACATTTTGTAACTCTCTCCATCTCCCTCTGGGTAGCACACAGCTCATGACTGCCCAAATGGTTAACCAATGGAAATCCTCCATCAAAGATTGCCCCTTGTGACTCATAGTCTCTAAGCAATGTGATGAGCTTCTCTGTGCTTAGGCTTAGGAGTTACTCATTCTAAGCTAATGCTGCATTTTGAAAAAGGCCTTATGTTGATACTCTACCCAAAAGAAGTAACAGAACTGGTGGAAAATATAGGCATGTTGTTGCACATATCCGTGTGCAGAGCTTCTAAGAGGCAGTCGATCCATCAGAGCCCTAATTCTCACTGATGTACTAGGGGTCTAATAGAGCCTATTAAATGTGTTGACATAAACTCTTAGGGAAGCTCCATCCTGGCATGACCACTTTACTCTGACACATTTTTCTCTTTCATCATCAATCCCTTTGGGAGAAAAGTAAATGAAATAAATCTAAGGGCACAAAATGCAGAATTCACGGTCCCATGAGTCCTTTAAAAACTTTCAGTAGCACAAGTTAAAGGAAGAAGTGTCCAAAACGTCCAAATGACCTGGGTCCTCCCTCAGTCTAGAACAGATCTGCAGGATTCAACTGGATGAAAACAATCCACTGTCCTTACTGTCAGGAAATACTTCCCCTACTGTACTTTGACTCTGGATACAGCTTCAGAAAATGTGCAGGGCTGCCCCAGGAGTACTTTCTGTGACCTGCAAGAACCTGAAACTGCTTGTCATAATTTCTACTGAAAGCTACTGTGCATTGGCTCCCGTAGAGTTTAGGATGAGACTCTAAATGTCCCATTGAGCCCTGCAGAAGGCAGCCCAGGTGCTTATGCTCTGGGATGGATCTCAAACCTCTGGCACCAGCTCTGCACAATGGGGAGTGCATCCTGTATAGGAAGAGAGAGGGAAGTACTTTGATTTTCTGCAAAACTATCTTGCCCACCTCATCAGTAGAGGCCCCTCTCTGCACCACAACTTTGGGAGTCCCGCTTTCCTCCAGCACAGTACAGAATTCCAGTCTGGAAAACCACGTGGATGACTCTCTGATCAAGACTCTCTGATCTTAACCTAAGCCCTAGAAGCAAGGACAACTGTGTCACATGTTTCTGGATTTTCTGGCCAAGCACTCACCTATGGTAGACACTGTCAGGATTTTGGCAGCCTCTGAGAGCAGGATCCCAGGGAGAAGGAAGCCCACCAGAAGCAGCACCCGCTGCCCAGCCATGCTCTCTCTTGCAGAAGCCACAGAGCCCAGCCTGGACTGCACACCCTGGGCCAGGTTAAGGGATCCTGTGTAGCTCAGTGTACCAAAGGTGCTGTGAGCTTAGGAAGAGGTAGGAGACAGCCAGTCTTCTGTCATCTCCTTTGCAGTTCTACCCTTCTCCCGGGGTGATGCTCCATTGGACAATCTGCTTTTCACACCACCCGTTGTCAGTAAGAGGGTGTGGTGAGCTAATCCTTAACCCTGCTGTGTCCTTGTAATTACAGGGCTGTCTGCCTGGTAAATATGTACCAAGAACTAGAAATGGCAGGGATCTCAGTAGATCACGTTGATGACAGCTCCACCCCCAAGCACCCACATCTCCGTTATGTGTGCTCTTCTGAAATCCTGGTGCTCTACCTTTCTGCCAGCTGCCTCATAATGACCTCATACTGCCATCCTGATGCCCCATTTCCTCAGGGACCTCCTTAAAACTTTGAGAGGCTGTCTCAAGCTCAAGAAACAGACTTCCCTAGAAGGGAATCTCCAAGGAGAACGTTTTACCACCCCTGGACTCTCTCTCGGGGCATCTTTAGAAGGTGACATTCATGAAGAGGCACTACTATACTCTGGAAATTCAAGTCTTTACCTGGAAGATTAAACTTCTAAAAGCAAGACTCTAATTCTGAACGAACGTCATAAAATAGGATGAGGAATCTTTCCATAAGCTCCTTGACCACAAGCTAAGGACAGTTTGTCAAATCACCCCGTTGTCCTCTTGGCCTGGGGAGGGCAGGGTCGCTATGCCCATGACTTGCCTTTTTCTTCCCTATCTTCAAACCAACACTGGCCTGAGGATTGGCTTTCAGCGCAACTCTAAACAGGCAGAGAAATGTTTCAATGGACCACGTCTCCAGGGCGAGTGGGCCCTTGAATTCTGTACTATTACTGTTCTCAGATTGCCAGGATAATTTTTTCATATTTAAATTTAAATTTAAAACATTACATTCTTATGCCTTTATGCATCCCTCACATAGCCAAGGCCATCGTGGGAGGGAGGGTGGGGGAGAAAAAGAGAGAGGAGGGGAAAGGTTTACCAGGAATCATAAGGCTCCACCATCTATTATTCTTGCACTTTTCACAACGCTTTTGCAAAATAAAGAACTTGTTATCAAACCCCAAGCTTTTATTGAAAAATTATATTGATAGGCAGTTATTATGCCAGGCATTGTTCTGCTGGGCAGACAGATTTTAAACACATTTTAGAAAATATGTTAACGGCAAAAGCTACTAGGAAAAATGAAACAAGGAAACAGATAGAAAGGGGTAGGTATCAGAAGTGTCAACATTTTAGATACTATGATGCAAACAAACTCTAAAGTATCATAGGAGTATCAGTGATATTGGAACATAAAATTTCATAATACTCATTAGTTGCTTTGTAGAAGAGTTCTATGCCACCATGATAACATAAGAAGAAATTCTTATTTCTTAAGAATGTACCGTAAGTACATTCAAGTCTCTTAAGGTACATTTTGAAGTATTTACAGATGAACACTTACGATGTCTGGGATTTGCTCAAAATAATTTGGTCCGGGGAAGCAAGCTCAGAAGTGGGTGTAAATGTAAAGAAAGGAGAAGTGGGTAGGAAGCTAAGTGTTGGGCATGAGGAAGTTCTACTTTTATAAATGTTTGAAATTTTTCATTAAAATCTTTTTACAACTTTCCCACTATGATTTTATTTTTCCTTCTTATGGCAATATTTGCTGTATAGACTTAAGACCACATTGTTAGATGCATACACACTGACAATTATAGTTTCAGGTACCTTATTTTCCCAGTGAAACAGTTAATTTTTATTCTGAAACACCATTTTTGTTTCTAATAATGCTTTTCACCCAAAATCATTTTATCTGATATTAATACTGTCTAGTTTTTATTTTTTATTAATATATCATGACCTATCTTCTCCTATCACTTTGTATGCAACCCTCCTGTATCCTCATATTTTAGATGTGTCTCTGGACATAAAAATTAGTTTCATATTGTTAATCAGGTCTGTCAATCTTTCCTTTGAATTGTAGCATGTATATTTAAATCTATCATGTTTCCATTTCTCCCACTTATTCTATGTTTCTGTCCATCTAGTTTTGGCTTCCTTTGGAAACTTGGATATTTCAGGCCACTAAACGCACATCATCTAACTTCTGTGGAGGGGTGTCTGTCTCACTGGCTCAGGCAAACGGGTACCCAGTGCACAGGTGAACCAGCTTCACAACCTGAATTCTGTGGACTCACTAGCCTCCAAAAAGCCTTCTAATAGGAGTTTGGGAGATAGCTCTCTTGCAATCTGACATTTATTTTTTTTACTTTTGGGAAGCTATCAGTTATTTGAGTTTAATTTTAATTTTTTCTTCTTGTTGATCTTTATAGTGCATATGGCATGTAATCACATGCAGATTGTGGCCACCCAAGAAGGAGAAAGTCCTTCTGACATGCTCCATTTCCTCCATCCTGACACCCACCTCAGCATTTTCCAAACCTTAATGCCAGCCAAAAGGGAAGAGAGTTAGCCAACATGTGGGTAGGCTTGGCAAAAAACACACCACGCATGATTGCTCAGGCGAATTCTAGCCCCTATCAGTAAGTCTAAAGTCCCATCCTTCTATACATGATGGGAAATTTAGCCATGGATACATACCTCCTACTCATTTAATACAAAATCATATATATGGATGACTGCCGAGCCAGACTGACTGACTCCAAAGAGAATCCATTTGGAAATCATATTTCTACACAACCACAAATAGGGAGGCTTTCACCCTTCTTATAGCACCTAAGGCTTAGTGCCCACTGCTGGTGACAACATGCAGCCCTCGCTGTGTTGTCCTTGGTTCCAGCACAGCCTTGGTTCAACGATTCCTTCCCTCTTCTGATCCACACAGTGATCAAGGGCTCGGGCTCCAACACTGAAATCACCTGCTCCTCTGCCTATCTAGGGGTTCCAAAAACACTCAGAAATTCATTGAGCCCAACTCAGTGCCATGTGCTTCCTCAGGCCCAGCCAGAGACTGTGACCAAGAAACAGAAGACTGTGTTCCCCTCATGTCCGAGATTGCTTGCTGCTTTGGTGTGTATACATAGGCCAAGACAAAAACATCAGAAAATTGTTCACTCTGGAGTATTATTTGGCCATTTTCCATGTTCTTCAGACACTACAGGTTGGATTACCCAAAGAAACTCCCAGATGCCTTTGTCCTTGTCACCTGCCAATGCAGACACTTTCCAGCTTCCTTATAATCTTGACAGCCGGATGATGGAAGTCTGGGCAATTAGGACAGAAATCCCTTCACCAGTGGGTCAGTGTTTGGGTTGCAGGGGAAATATTCTGTGAAAGCTTTTACTTTCCTGGAAATCTGAAAACCCTCAGTCTCCCTGCCTGATCAGCCAACAAGGAGCTATCTGTGGGCACCAGAGGCAAGTTCCAAATGTGAAGCTCTCCAAGGGTGTGCCTGACCCTGAATGCATATGCATGGGACAGGCTTCCTGAGCCCTGAGTGTGCAGGAGCAGCAAAGACAAGGGAAAATATGCAAAGATAATCCCTGACAAGTGCTGACAGGAGTGAGGGCAAGACGCTGAGGTCTAGACATGGAAGCTGTCATGGTCAGGCTTAGTGATGCCCAGAGGGGCATGAGAGGGCAAGTGGGCCTGGTGACTGGAAATCTGAGGGTAAATGGTCCAAATCACACAGAGATAGAATCACAGCACAGCCCTTGCTGACTGGTGTTTAAAGGACATAAGTCCTTGGTAAAGATTCTGCTAACAGGACAAAGCCCGTGAGGTGGAATCTGTAGCAAATTAGCAAATGGATGTGATGTGGAGAACAGGTTTGCCAGAACTGATGGGAAGCCCCCAGGAAATGGAGATTGTGCCCACCAAACACACCCGTCTCCAAGGACTGTGCTCGGCCTCAAGTCTCCTTCAGCTTCCTGGCCCCACACAGCCACCTGGACACCACCCTCAGCAGCTTCCCACAAAGCCACACGGCGCCCAGAGTGAGCCCCAGCAGGAACAGGAGGACATCCAGCAGGTACTGCTCATGCCAGGGCTGCTGGAAGGCATAGGGCTTGAGGTGCGCAGCGCCCCCTGTCTGCAGGATGTGGTCGATCCAGCCCACCAGCCGCTGGGCGGGGGTCAGGGGGTGGGAGCGTCTGATGACACTGGCGGCCACTGCTGCAGACTTGTACCTGTGGGCAGAGATGGGGTGGGGCCGTTACTGATGTGACCTCACAGGATCTAAACATGTGAGCCTTTTCTATTTCATGCACTCAACACCGTGATTAAGGAAAATCTCTTGGCCTGATTCTATAAAAATCTAGGTAGGTGTCTTTGAATAGTTCAGGAATGATACCTACATGTAAAAAATCCATGCTTAATTCTAAAAGAGCCCAACTGTATAAAAGTAGCTCAATCTGGGGCTCTTCAGGGCTCTGACCTCTAGCTGGGCTAGGAGGCTTACTATACACCACAGGAAAATTATATGACGTAATTATTATTATATGAATTCAGGGAGCACCTATGGTGTGCCAGTGCCTGCACTGTATGAAAAATGTCACTCTGGGGACTGCCAGGGCGAGGACAATGAAAGCACATCCCTGCACCAGTAAAGGTCATGGTCAGAGCTGAAATCCCGGACTGCTGTCTGCATATGCACCACAAGCTTAATACTATCTGTGCTTGACTGAAATCACTGCTGTAACCGTCTTGAATTCTTAAACTGAACAACAGGAAACCCTACATTTCCATTTTACACCAGACCCCACAAATTATAAATCTGGCCCTGGAGATGCAGAATATCTGGGGGAAAATCACAGCCCAGAATGACTCCTTCCCAGAGGACAGTAAATCAGGGCCATTGGGGTGTAGGTCTTTAAAAAGGCAACAAACAAAAGCTACAAACCTGTTCTTCAGGAAACGAATATCCACAACACATGACATTGCAAATGTATACAATTCTTTTGCAGTTATCCAACACCTGGAACTTAACTATTCTAGGGCTAAGAACCACGAGCTATGTGGTTGCTTAGCAGTCATTCAACTGGAAGTGCTTGTGTGTCTCCTACATTCAAAGCAGTAAATTAAGCCTTGAGGATTATGCTGTTGAAACTTTAATTAGTTATTTACTCCTTCTGAGATATGAAAAAGAAAATGTACACTTCTATCTTCACATGACGTCACTGTGCTTGACGAGCAGTTAGTTACCTGGAGGTCACTGGGACCTTTCTATAGCTCACTTGACCAAAACTCATTAGCCACTTACTTTGTGGCAGGCCCTGTGCTAGGCACTGGGAACATGGTGGAAAATGAGTGAACACACTGCTACATTCCTGAGGATCAATATTGTCTTCTCTCTAGTGTGGGGGGATAATAAATAAACCATAAACAAATGAGGTAACTACAGTCCCCAGGAAGTCTTAAGGAGGAAATGATATAGCTGGGTGGGACAGAAAAGAGGCCACCCAGGATGGTCTGGGATGAAATATATGAACAAACAAGTTAGAGAATAGACTGAAAGTCATGAAGGAGCCTCACTAAGAGGAGCAGAGAAGGAGTGTTAGATAGCAGCATAAACAAAATCCCAAGTGGAGGAAGAACGTGGAGCATTTGGAGAACAAAAAAGTAACATCTTGCCTCAGCTGGATTCCACTAGAAGAACTGCAAACATAAGAGTTCTCACAGAGCCCCTGTGTATGTAGTTTGGGTGCCCCAAACACAAAAGGTAGAAAATTATTCTTGGCATCTAAATTAAATTGCTGCAGTCTTGCTCTCAGAGGACACATACCTCTTGTCTTCCATGACTTGTTCCATCTTAAGAGTCAATGTCTCTGCCTTCAGCTCCTTTAAATTAATAGAGACACCAAGATTTTTGGCTTCTACTCGGACCATGTTTTCTAGCTGGTCTCCAAAAACAGGGATGCCCACCATGGGCACCCCATGCCGGATGGCCTCCATGATACTATTTTGCCCGCCATGGGTGACAAACAGACGGATGCTGGGGTGAGCTGTTGCAAAGGAGAAAAGGGTGCAAAATTCAGGATGAAACATTTCAGAATACCAGATGGAGCAGGGAGGACACGAGAAAAGCCCCAGGGGACCTAGAGGTGTATTGGAGCCATTGTATAGAATGATGTAGCTTAGGGCACATCCAAGGAAGCAGTTCCAAAGTGCTGAATTCCAAGCCATGCCATGTATAGAGCCTTCTCCAAGCCCAGGTAAGATTGAGAACCCAGGGAGTTCTACAGAAAAGAGGGCTACAAGGCACATATGCCCCCTCCATCCATCCATCCTTCCTTCTCCCTGTCCTTTCTGTGCTCTCTTTGCTTCTCTCATCTCTGTTCTGTCTCTTGTGTTTCTCTCTCTGTCTCTACCTCCTCAGGCTGTCTGTCCTGAGCTCTTTGTTATCCACTGACAACTAATTTCCTTTTTTTTTTTTTTTTTTTTATCTCCTGATTCATTCTTTGCCATCACAATTCAGGGGTTGTTGGACTGTTACGGTAGACTCCATTTCGTGACACGTCCCTTCAAAGCCAAGCTGAGATCCTACACATAGGTATTTCCAGTTCCATCCCCTCCCTCCCAACAGTGCTTAAAGCTAATGAAAATGACTGTTATCATGAAGAGTCCATCTAACCCTGTGTCACTCAATTGTAACACATATCAAAATCTCCTAGCCTCCTCTTGGAAATGAGAATACTGGGCTCTACTCCAGAATTAACTAAACAAATTTGCAGAAGTGGAGGCAGGAATATGTTTGATAAATATTTCAGGTATTTTCAGCCGTATCTTGGTTATGAGCATTTACTAAGTGCTGTGCATCGGGTGTCTCTAAAAAGCAGTGGTTTTTTAGATTCAGAGAATGTCTCTGTGTGGTTTGTGTTTGTGTAATGACATGTGGCGGATCTGCTCCTCACAAAGCCATTAAACAGAAGGGCAGTGTCCACCTGGTGTATGTTCTCAGACTTCACAGGTTGTCTTGCATTTTGGGTGAAATGTTCCAAGACTAAATGCAATAGGGTTGAGGAGACGTGACAGGAATATCACTACTGGCTGCACACATCATGCCTGGGATAGAAAAGAAAGAAGAAAGTTGGTGGTTTTGGCATCTCATCCCATAGGAAAAATACACTGATTCCTCAAGACCTCCAGCTGGTGGCTTCCTCTTGTCCTCTAGAGTCTTACCCTTACCCATGGGCAGCTTCTTCTCTGGCAGGGACAAATGCCCAGCTAGAGGTCTGAGCCCTAAAGAGTCCCAAAGCAGGACAATGGAAAGAGAGTAGCGGGCCTGGGCAGCCCTTACCCAGGAGGTCACTCTGAGGAAGCCAGTCCATGAGTTTCACATTTGTGGACACGTTGACATCTTTGGGCCAGTGAGAATGCTTACACTTCCATATCACCCCTTGGCGGAGGTGGGCAAAGGCACTGTTCATCTCCTTAAGGACTTCCTGTAAGGTATTCATGTTCACTACGGAGCCCATAGCCACAAGGACAAAACCAGAGTCCCCGAACCTGGCAATGAAGTTCTCCAAGTCCTGGAGAGAGATAAATAAGCAAATGACATAACACAATTGCTTTTGAAAGCCTCAGCAGCAGCAGAATGCAAGTCACACTGTTCCCTGACACACCCTCTCATCAGTTCCTCTCATCTGTGCCTTGACATCACCGTCCTGAAACAGTTATCATGGCCCCTGGGACACTCAGCTCTCCTGCACTGTCCGCCCTGTTCACTGTGTGGGTGAGAACAGCTCTCTTCTTTCAAACCCTGACCCCAGATTCTGGGCTATTCCTCCCCCTGCACCCTGATTTTATTTTCAGGGAGTCACGGTCATCTGAGAGATGTCCAAGGCCAGACCAGAGGTGGTGGTCTGAGACTGCACCAGTTGGGGGTCAGTGCCCAGCATGGGGAGTGGGCTTCTGGAGGCTGGAATGGAGAAGCTGGGAGAACAACACTGTCATCAGCAGAGATAGAGGCAGAATAGGGTAAGGCTCCCCCCACCCACACACAGTGTGGATCCTAATTCCACAATATTCTAGGCCACTGATCTACATTGATGCTTCATCCCCCACCACAGTGCCTCACCCACAGGACTGCAAATGATAACCATGTGGGAAGGATTGTATAAAGCAGCCATGCCCAGCCCCAACGGCACACCTGAGCAGCTTGCATCTTCAAGTTCCCAGGCAGCTCTTAAGGAAGGCTGGTGTCTAGTGTCTTCACTGTGGCTTTAACACAGATTTGTCAGTTCTTATTTCCAAATATGTCCTCGACCCTGATTGTCTCTGCACTTCTGCAGCTCCCCTAAGCTCCCAACTCCTCACCCCTTTAGGTGGTTGAGCCACAAATAGATTCTACACAGCTCACCACTGTCTGATTTACCATCCCAAAGGACCACTTTAAAACAGCCTTGCAACCTGCTCTATAACTACAAAAGCAACCTAACACCATTGCATAAAAATTGGAAAATGAAGAGAAGATCTTTTTAAAATAGCATGTGTGTCTCACACATATTCCAACCCTCACTGCCATTGTTATCCTCACAACAATTTCCTCCTTTTACTCTATGGCCAAGGCCTGCCCCACACTCCTGACAGCTAAAACCTCCACTCAGTCCACCTTGGCTTTACTGGTGCAACAGTCCAGTCCGTCCAGCCAGACTGCCCAGGGGACACAGAGTCATGGTAATCCCACTTCCACCTCCTCATGTGGGCCCAGCTCTCCCAGCCTGGGGTCTCCCTCCCAGCTTTATTCCTAGAGCTCCTGCCACCAACACAAGGCCAGGGAATGAGGGGTGGACACTTTGGTGACCTGAAGGCCCAGGCCAAGTCCAGACCCTCAGGGCCACTCAAATGCATGGTGCTGGGAAGGTCACTCGTATCACCTGCGCCTCCATCTTTCTTCATTTATGAAATTGGAGAGGATCACACCTACAGGGGCAGGATGTTGTACATGATAACTGCTGAAAAATGGCAACCCAGTGCTGACAGACAGCAGGCAGGCAATTAATCTTATTTGTCCTCCTTTCTAAAACCTTCCACAGGAGTACCTCTGAGTCCAAACTGCTTACTCAAATCACCAAAGTATAAGATACAGCGGCCTGAGCCCATCTAGACAAATCAGATCACAGGGTCTAACTGGAGCCAGGAGCCAGGGCTCTATAGACAGGGACCATGGGATGACACCTGCAATTGCAGAGAATGCTGGATATGACACCTGCTTTCTGGCTGTTAGTCAGTCCCACACAGCCCGTACCATTTACTCCCTGTCTCACAGCACTGTCACTAAGTAACTCATTTCCATGCATATTATTGCATGCAATGGCCACTAACTACACTTTTATTGGACATGTGGTCATGCAAAATGAAAATGACAACAGCAACTGTCATGAATTGCTTATCACATCCAGCCTAGGACTAGGGTGAGGCAAGACAGCAGCCAGGGAGCCCACAAGAGGAGGCCTCAATCTCGGGACCATGGAGACCCAGAACTGTACTAGCACAGGCCTGAAGGGGAGACCCTCCTCCCACAGCAGGCCCTAGGGACCTCCCTGACCTGGCTTTGCTTCAGTCTCAGGATCCTGGTGGCACAGGGCAGCCACCAACCATGTACTGAAGGCCTTGGCATGAAATCCAAATTAGTGCTAAGGGTGTACTTACTTGTGGTACTGGTTTGGTGGGTTTGGCCATTAAGCCTCCAACATAAACGGTGTTGGGAAGTAGGGGCCGGGCAAAGTCAAAGGCAAAGTCAGAGTTAACAAACCACAGCTCTGCCTTCAGTAGGAGTTGAGACAGAACTGGCCTCGAGCCTTCTGGGAAATGCTCCTTAATGATGTTGTCATACATAGACTGAACTTGCCATTGCCTCCTGGAGAAAGTAAAGAAAGTCAGAAAGTTCTTCACTCGGCCCCAGAAGTCCATGTGGTCAGTTAAGGAGGAATGGAATACTGGAACATAAGACAAGGAGTTTGGGAGCCCAAAGTGCACAGTGCCAAATGTGGTAGGAAGAATGGACACAAATGGCTTGCCAAGCTTCTCAGCAATCAGGAAATGGCAGTAGTCAAAACTTTCAACTATCACCAGGTCGAAGTTCTTATTCTTTAAGGAATCCATGATATCCCTTCTGTTTAGCAAATGACTGCACTGAAATCCCAGTTGTTCCACAAGCTTTAAATAGTTTTGAAACATTTTCCTATAAGAAAGAAAATAAATGATGAATATTCATGGGAAGTATTAAATTCACAATACATAAAAGAATCATGAGATACAAAGACAATATCTTGGAGAACCAAGAGCATATCTAGCAGTAGTCCATACATTCAATCAATTTCCCACAAACACACTCTGCCATGGTCATTGTCTTTCCAATATTTCTGCTTCCTAGAGGGCACCCTTCTCCCCTCCCGTTTCCACCCAGATCCAGATCCCACCCACCATCATGGCCAATTCAAGGTCCTTCTCTTCTGGGAGTTGTCTCTGACAATAGTAGATCTCACAGTTCTGTGTCTCCGTGATAAATTCTGTCATGCTCTGTTTAACCCTCCTTTACACACTGACTTTTTTTTTTTTTTCGGCATATGATGGGGGTACAGATTTTAAAGTTTCAATAAATGTCCTTTCCCCCCTCCCCCCACAAGTCTGAGTCTCCAGCATGACCATCCCCGAGACAGTGCACATCTCACTCATTATGTATGTATATACCCACCTCCCGCCCCCCTGCCCAATACCCTATTACTGTAGTACCTATGACTTTTTATGAGTGATTTTCTTTTTTTCCCACCTAGACTTATATGTAATTTGATGATAGACTTTATCAATATCGATAATATATGCTAATTTTTTTTCATTGTGTGTTTGTATATGAGACATTGCCTCACCGAAGAAACACTGATCGTATTAGAAGCAAAAATCTCAGCCAAAAATGAAAATTTCATGTGTCTTTGTCTAGGAGTTAAGCAATAGAAAAAAAAAAAACTAAAGACAACCTGGTTTTGAAAAACATTATTAGCCTTTCCACTTCAATGTAGGCTGGAGTAGTCAGAGGAGAAAATGCCAAAGCTTTACTAACATTTAATTAAGACTTTGCCTGCTACTATTCCAGGGACCTTTCTTCTTGCAATTCTTTCCCTTCATTGCCTGCAAAGAATATGATCCTGTCCTCCAGCATGCTAAGGAAATTGATGAGAATGCCCAGGCCAGAGCTCATAGGTGGCAGAGCAATAGATATCAGGGGCCTTTTGACTGCTTACAGGTCTGAGAGAACCAATATCTTGGCACACCTGTAACCTGTACATCACTACACCATTGCCCTTCAGTTAGGGATTGCCCTGAGGCTGAGAACTTATTATGCATAGGCATATACCTGCCTAACCATTAGGACCAGCTTCAAATCAAACAATGAAAATAATTGTCTGATATCACCTTTTATTGTTTATGCTTAAAAATTCACATAAGAAAGGAATATAAACACTTGCCAGATATTTTGGATAATTTCAATAATGCAGTAAAAGTCTTTAGTATACAGTTCATTAATGATATTTAAAATTAAGCTAATAAATTTAAAATATTTTTAAGAATATACTGTTACTCGAAACTGTCCTTAAAAATATTAAACTGGGGGAGAACAGGCAAGACATATACTTATATAACTAACTCTGCAAGATGATATAAACTAAGTGTCAAATGGGTGAGTTAGATTAGACCTGCAGCGGTGGGAATACAGTCTCCCAGCTTGACTGATAGAGAAGGTTTTGGGGGAAATGTCAGATTTATATTCCACAACATCAAGAATGATGGAATCCTCCCCAACATATTTTATGAAGTGAACATAACCCTGATATCAAAACCAGGAAAGAATGCAACAAAAAAGAAAACTACAGACCAATATCCCTTATGAATATAAATGCAAAAATTCTCAACAAAATCCTAGCCAATCGAATCCAGGCGCTTGCCAAGAAAATAATCCATCACAACCAAGTGGGCTTCATCCCAGGGATGCAGGTATGGTTCAACATACACAAATCTATAATGTAATTCACCATATAAACTGAAGCACAAACAAAGACCATATGATCCTCTCAATAGAAACAGAAAAAGGATTTGGCAAAATTCAACACCTTTTTATGATAAGAACGCTCAACAAAATAGGCATAGACAGGGCTTACCTAAAAATGATACAAGCCATATATGACAAACCCACAGCCAATATCATACTGAATGGGGAAAAATTGAAAGCCTTTCCACTTAGAACTGGAACAAGACAAGGTTGCCCACTATCTGCACTTCTATTCAACATAGTGCTGGAAGTCCTTGCTACAGAAATCAGACAAGAGAGTGGAATTAAGGGCATCCAAATGGGAGCAGAAGATATAAAACTCTCACTCTTTGCTGATGACATGATATTATACCTAGAAAACCCCAAGGATTCAACCAAGAGACTTCTTGAACTGACAAATGAATTCAGTAAAGTCCCAGGATACAAAATCAATACACTCAAATCAGAGGCATTTATATATGCCAACAACAGTCAAAGTGAGAACCAAATCAAAGACTCAATTCCCTTCAAGATGGCAACAAAGAAAATTAAGTACCTAAGAATATATTTAACTAAGGAGGTAAAAGACCTCTACAGGGAGAACTATGAAACACTGAAGAAGGAAATAGCAGAGGATGTAAACAGGTGGAAGAACATACCATGCTCATGGGTTGGCAGAATCAACATTGTTAAAATGTCTATACTACCCAAAGTGATCTACAGAGTCAATGCAATCCCTATTACAATACCATCATCATTTTTCACAGATATACAAAAAATAATTTTATGCTTCGTATGGAACCAGGGAAGATCCTGTATAGCAAAAGCAATCCTAGGCAATAAATACAAAATGGGAGGTATCAATTTATCAGACTTCAAACTAAACTACAAGGCTATAGTAATTAAAACAGCTTGTGACTGGCACAAGAACAGGGACATTGACCAGTGTAACAGAACGGAGAACCCAGATATAAAACCATGCTCATATAGCCATCTAATCTTTGACAAAGCAGACAAAAACACACTGGGGAAAAGAATCCTTATTCAATAAATGGTGCTGGTAAAACTGGATAGCCACATGTTGAAGACTGAAACGGGACCCACACCTTTCACCTCTCACAAAAATCAGCTCACGCTGGGTAAAAGACTTGAACCTTAGGTGTGAAACTATTAGAATTCTAGAGGAAAACATTGGAAATACTCTTCTAGACATTGGCCTATGCAAAGAATTTATGAAGAAGACCCCAACGGCAATCACAGCAGCAACAAAAATAAATAAATGGGACCTGATCAATTTAAAAATCTTCTGCAAAGTCAAAGAAACCATCAAGAGAGCAAACAGACAACCCACAGAATGGGAGAAAAATTTTGCAAGCTGCACATCCGATAATGGGCTGATAACTAGAACCAATTTGGAACTCAGGGAAATCAGCAAGGAAAAATCAAACAACCCTATCAAAAAGTGGGCAAAGACATGAACAGAAACTTTCCAAAAGAAGACAGAATAATAGCCAACAAACATATGAAAAAATGCTCAACATCTCTAATCATCAGGAAAATGCAAATCAAAACTACAATCAAAACTCCCAATTTCCCTGTTCTTGTGCCAGTCCCAAGATGTGGAAACAACTGAAGTGCCCATCAATACCTGAGTGGATTAATTTTTTTTTTTTTGAGACAGAGTTTCACTTTGTTGCCCAGGCTAGAGTGAGTGCTGTGGCATCAGCCTAGCTCACAGCAACCTCAATCTCCTGGGCTCAAGCGATCCTACTGCCTCAGCCTCCCCAGTAGCTGGGACTACAGGCATGTGCCACCATGCCCAGCTAATTTTTTTTGTATATATATTTTTAGTTGGTCAATTAATTTCTTTCTATTTTTAGTAGAGACAGGGTATCGCTCAAGTTGGTTTCGAACTCCCGACCTTGAGCAATCCTCCTGCCTCAGCCTCCCAGAGTGCTAGGATTACAGGTGTGAGATACCACGCCCGGCCCATGAGTGGATTAATAAAATGTGGTATATGTATACCATGGAGTATTCTTCAGCTGTAAGAAACAATGGTGATATAGCACTTCTTGTATTTTCCTGGATAGAGCTGGAAGCAATATGGAGATACTTAAAAGTGATACAAGTGGAGCTACCATTTGATCCAGCAACCCCATTACTGGGCATCTACCCAAAGAACAAAAGTCACTCTATGAAAAAGACACCTGCACTCAAATGTTTATACCAGCACAATTCACAATTGCAAAGATGTGGAACCAACCAAAGTGTCCATCAGTACATGAGTGGATTAATAAAATGTGGTATATGTATACCATGGAGTACTCTTCAACTATAAGAAACAATGGTGCTATAGCACTTCTTGTATTTTCCTGGATAGAGCTGAAACCCATTCTACCAAGTGAAGTATCCCAAGAATGGAAAAATAAGCACCACATGTACTCACCAGCAAATTGGTATTAACTGATCAAGACATAAGTGGACATATAGGAAAAACATTTATCGGGTGTTAAGCAGGTGGGGGGGAGGGGATGGGTATATACATACATAATGATTGTAATGCACACCAACTGGGGGATGGACACGCTTGAAGCTCTGACTCGAGGGGGAATGGGGGGCAATGGCAATATACATAACCTTAACATTTGTACCCTCATAATATGCTGAAAAAAAAAAAACACCACTACTTACAAGCAGACTAGAATTTGCAAGGAAAGATATAGGGTAAGGTCACTGTAATTAATCAAGATAGGCATGGGTTTCTTTATTTTCTGTTTGTTGTCTTAAGAGTAAAAAGTTATATGTTCCTTTGCATTATAGATGAAGCAAAAAGAGTCAGTATCATGTCTCATTTTGTATCAGGGTGATTCATTTATAACGGAACTTTACATGGCCAGACATCAAACTTCTGTAAAGCAACATTCATAAATCTTCCCTTTATATATAAGTTTGTGAGAGGAGAAGGGACGAAATTAAGTTGGAAAATATTCAACAGTAAGATAGTGAGAGGCATTTCCCTGTTTCTGTTTTGGGGAAATTCCAGACCATCTTTGTAGATGAAGTGTTGCAAGGAAGTCCGAGAAGGAACAGTCTTTCAATTTGTATAGATATACATTAATGCTCATAGTGTAGGAAGGACAGTATAGAATAAGAAAGGTTTTCCAGTAACTGTACCAAATCCACCGACCTATTTTATACACATCCACCTATCATCTATGTATCTTTCCATCCATCCGTCCCTTTGCCTTATCCTCATTTCAATTATGCAGTCATCCACTCATTTATTTACATGATTAAAATAGTAACTCTTTGGTTAAAACAATAAAAAAATACCTTTCATTGTAACCTTCTTCCACAAACAAACTTGAAACCTTTTCAAATTCCTTTTGATAGTCTTCAGGTGGAAACCAACTAATAACTTGGTATGATTTTTCTTCCTCTTTAAAATCTAAGAAAATAGCAATAGATTAAAAAAGGTAAATATGCCACACAACATGGTAACACTAGCATAACAATGACAAAATTTGCTTATTCTAATTATTTCACATTATAAGAATGTTTGATCTTTTAAACAGTTTTACCTCATTTTGCTTCTTTCTCATTCATTCAGTCTTATACACTGATAACTTTTATTGAGACTGTACAATGATTCTGGGTTTATTTTTCAATTTGAATATATGAAAGCTCCATGTAAAGCTTTCATTTAAAGGTATAGCAATTTTTCTCATTTTACAGGCATGAAAACAAAGGCTAATTTAGTTTAAGACAACCTGTCAAAGCTGCACACATAGAAATTGGCAGAGTTTGTATTGAAATACAGTATGAGTCTGTTTGATTTCAGAGCCTCTGCTATTTCTGCTTGAGAAAAAATTCATTTTCATAATTTAAAGTGATACATGCAAATAATTTTTTATTCAGTCAAAAAGTCAGAAATTGATCTGCTCCACAACACCAATAGTGCAACAAGCATTGGATACTAGTGATAGACATGATCATTTAAATAGACATAAAATAAAAGGGAAAATATGAATCACCAGTCCCAAGATATTTTGATATGAACTGGGCAAAGAAAATTAGGTTTTAAGGACTAGGAATAACTCTCTGGTCTCCAGTTCAGCCCTCTGGGCTTGAAGCTCTGCCCTCTGGGCTCACGGCTTCACCCTCAGAGTTATCCTTCCTTTTCCAGGAAGGCTAGCATGTGTTTGCAGCTGAGGAGTTTATCATCTATTTCCTACTTGTAGAATTTTGGCTGTCCAACAGCCTAATTTCCTGTCATCGTCTCTCTCTGATCCTTTCAGTCCAAATTGGTCATGGATTTGCTGGCATAAAATTCTCAGGTACCTTGCAGCTCTTCTGTGTATGTCATGGGATGTCAATTCACTCCTTTCTGATAATTTCATCTTTATTTTTGTTTTCTGCCACTATGGGTGAAGAAGTCCACGAGTCATATACCTAATTGCAGGATAAGCCATTGGGTGGCCTTCAACTGACCCTGTTCCTACCTCCACTTTCTCACCTAAAGTTCTCAAGAATAACTGTAGAATGTGCTGGGAAGGCAACATCTTGAGATAGGAAGAAACTGGCTTGAAGAGCCCATGCTTTGTTCCTGTCCCCACTAGAAACAGGTTGTTTTTCCATCTTTAGCCCAGTATGTCTGGTTTCCCCAGAAGATAAAATCCCAGGTGGGCTCCTTTTCACAGGCCTTCATCTGCAATACATGTGGGGCATGCTCACCTGAGACTCCATTTGACCCAGTCAGCTTTCTGAGCCTTGGGGGACCAGCTGGCAATGAACCCTGGGCTTCTGTTATCCCTTGCTGCCTATTCATAACTAAGAAATCCGGCCGGGCGCGGTGGCTCACGCCTGTAATCCTAGCTCTCTGGGAAGCCGAGGCGGGCAGATTGCTCGAGGTCAGTTCAAAACCAGCCTGAACAAGAGTGAGACCCTGTCTCTACTATAAATACAAAGAAATTAATTGGCCAACTGATATATATATAAAAAGTTAGCCGGGCATGGTGGTGCATGCCTGTAGTCCCAGCTACTCGGGAGGCTGAGGCAGAAGGATCGCTCGAGCCCAAGAGTTTGAGGTTGCTGTGAGCTAGGCTGATGCCACGGCACTCACTCTAGCCTGGCCAACAAAGCGAGATTCTGTCTCAAAAATAAAAAAAAAAAAAAAAAGGAAATAAATCCACCTCATGTAATCTGTATAGAATGTGTTCTGTCTTACCCAACTCAAACGAGTTTGTCACCAGTACACAGTGAACCTGCCTCACACTAATCTCTTCAATGAGCCTCTGTGTGACTCAATACTCTCACTTTTTAATCCTTCAGAGACATTAGCAAAAGCTTGTCCAGCCACACAATTGGCTTTCTTTACAAGAGAAAAGGATCCACAGGTTTCCTGACATTGACACCTCTAACTTCAGAATCTGTTATAATCCTAATAGGCTGAGAATTTCCCAAAACATGAAGTCCTGGTTCAGTTTTGCCTAACAGTTCTTTCCTCAATTTCTCTCTTTCCTCTCACATTTTCCTATCCACCACAGGAAGACATTAACATTTATATTTCAAAAAATAGTCTACTTATGACGATTTTCATAGCCTCTAAAGCAATATAGATTTTCTCTACAATATTCCTTTTTTCTGTTAAAGAAAGTGAAAATCTCAAGAGTACCTCCCAATTCCCTATGTAAAAGGAAAGGTAAAGGCCTCAAGTACCTGTGGAGACTGGCCTCACACATCATTCATCAGAGAAATTCCTTACTGGCCTCCTATAAGCAAGAACTTGCAATTTGTAACTTTATGTCTGCAGGCTAAGTATAGCTCCTAAAAGTAAAGTCTTTTTGTTCCCACAATTATACTGAATTACAAGTTTATCTGCACAGGTGCAGAACAGAGACAAGGCAGGATTAGACATTCTTCCACCTATCCTTTGGATACATAACTGAGCTTCACACATACATAATTCATGCTTCCTTCATTGCTTTTTTTCTCTTCTAACATTCCCCTTATCTTATGTAAAGTGTAGATTTTCTAGAATCTCACAAAAATATAATCCTTTTGTTTCACTAACCTCATGCCTTTTTCTTTCTGTATTCCCTACTGCTTTTTAAATACTGAAACTTCCAAATTGCCCTTCAGAATAATAGCCACAGATCTGTCTGTGGTTTGTGTTTATCCTTGGTGAGTCCTCAGCTTTGGCTTAATAAATCTCTGTTAAGAGATCTTTACCTTAGTCACTTATTTTGGGTTGACAAAGCAGAGCAGTAACCCTTCTGGCTTGCAGCAATTCCACTGGTGCTGGGGTCCTGGCTAAATGTTTACTGAAACCTACAGTGAATTTCACCAAGGCCAAATAGTGGCTCTCTCCTGAGGTTCCTTGATTTCATAAAATTTTTGGTTTGATATCCAAGGTATATTTTGCCAGGAAATACCTCTAAGGAGTTTTTCAAGCTTCCATTTAGAAAGGTTAATTTCCCTGCTTTTTGATGAGAGAATGTAGCATAACCTTTGGCCCATCTCCAAATAAGGAGCTAGTCCTAGGTTATGTACTAAGAGGTTAAAGTTTATTGTGAGTTAACTATAACTTCTCCTTATGCTTAGGTATCTCAATAACATATTAATTGTGTGATTGCATCTTCTATTTTTCATTTTGGTCTGTGTTACATTAGATTTAAACAACTGTTAGTCAATACTGACAAAATCTCTAAATTATGGGAAATGAGGCCTTTAAAATCAATTAACACCCTTTCAACTGCAGTACACTCCTGGTTAAAAGAAATCAAAATATTACCCTATTGTCATATTTATATGTGTGTGTGTGTGTGTGTGTGTGTGTGTGTGTGTTTTCCTATTCCTCCTTCAACTTTGCCATCTTCAGCACCACATGAACAAACAAGCCTAGAATAAACTTCTTATGACTCAAATCCTTTCATAAACTTGGACAAAAGGCACCACTGACTTCTTTTGAAGGATCTGCTGTTTTCCTTGCAGAATCTAAAGTCACAGACAGTTTCCTCTCAGGTGCACAACTCTGCTCTCTGTTGTACTGTGTTACCTGATCTTTTTGTGTTGCCTGATCTTTTTGGCTTTTGAGTTAATTTTGAAATTAACTTTGTCTTCCTCTAGCATAGCCCAAACTCCTTTTCAAGATACAGTATATTCTTTCTCTCTGTCTCTCCTCCTCCCCTTACCTCTGCATTCCACTTATACATAGTACCCAGAAGAGTCAAATAATAGAGAAATAAAGCAGAACACTGGTCCTCAGGGGCTGGGGCAGTAGGTAATGGGGAGTTACCGTTTAATGCATAGGGTTCTAGCTTATGATGATGAAAAAGTTCTGGAGATGGACGGTGATGAAGGTTGTACAACAATATGAATGTCCTTAAAGTTACTAAAATGTATACTTAAAATGGTTAAAATGGTAGGTTTTATGTTATGTACGTTTTACCACCACAAAATATTAAAAAAAATTTTAAAGTTTATTAAAAATTTATTTTAAAAGTCTGAACACTAACCAAGCCTGAAGTCACCCTCAAAGTTTTATAACATCTCAGAATTTTGTTCCTCAAATATGTTTGCTTTCTGATTATTTTATATTAAGGCCTGAGCAACATTTCCTTATTGAGCAATCCAGAGTCTCAAGTCCTAAACACACCCAAATTGCCCTTCAGAATAATAGCCACAGATCTGTTATCACCCTGCCACGAGACCTTGAGCAAATCTTACAAGTTCTCTTGGCTTCTGTTTTCTTGTGAGTCACTGGAGAAGAGGTGACAAGGTTTATGAGGCGCTTTATTTTAGCTAACACTCTTTGGATTTGATGACTCACTTAAAATTTTCTGACATGGCTATGTACATTCTCATGGGCAGCCATTTATTTTTCAAGAATCCATGATGATCCCAATGATAGATTCTATTTTAGCTGTCTGAATAAGGGGCTCCCAAGAAAACTTCCTCAAATTCCAGATATCATAAAAGAGTAAAGAGCTATCTGTGATATATAAGAAGAAAAGTGACCATTACATAGAATAAATGTTAAATATGGCCAAATCCTTTGTTCAATAAATTTCTAAGCCATAGAATAAAGAAGAATTTATGAAAATAATGTGTATAATTTGTGGATGATTGCTTGGGGTGGAGTAGAAGTCAAATAAAGGAGAAAAATATGAGAGTATGGAGTGTTGAGTCCTGGTAGACAGGGCTTAAGAAGATTTCTAACAGTTTACATGCACATACATGCACACACATGCACATACTTTCTTCATTCTTTCAGTTCAAATACATTTTTAAAAATATTTTGCTAAGCCTTTCTATGCAGAAGGCATTTTCCTCTTTTCCTAGAGTAAAAGAAATCAAGAATTAGTGAGAAAAGATACCTGATATTAAAGAATTTCCTCCCTGACGAAGCATGGTGACATGATGACCATGATCTTGAAGAATCTCAGCGACC
The DNA here is from genome assembly GCF_040939455.1 of Microcebus murinus. Classification (NCBI taxonomy): domain Eukaryota; kingdom Metazoa; phylum Chordata; class Mammalia; order Primates; family Cheirogaleidae; genus Microcebus; species Microcebus murinus. The sequence goes on from NC_134114.1 coordinate 27,262,111, forward strand.
CGGCCCATCAGCAGATAATGGCTTCCACCTAGGAACAATGCACAGCTTCAGTTCTATAACGCTGAGAATACAGTGTCTGAGGTATGTAGGGTGATTAAGTTGAGGAGAGGAAGGGTAGGGAAACAGGAAATTGACAGTGATTAGAGGAAGATACATTTTGTCACTCTCTCCATCTCCCTCTGGGTAGCACACATCCCATGCACCCAGAGCATGACTGCCCAAATGGTTAACCAGTGGAAATCCTCCATCAGAGATTGTCCCTTGTGACTCACAGTCTCTAAGCAGTGTGATGAGCTTCTCTGTGTTTAGGCTTAGGAGTTCCTCACCCTAAGCTAATGCTGCATTTTGAAAAAGGCCTTATGCTGATACCCTATCCAAAGGAAGTAACTGCATTGGTGGAAAATATAGGCACGGTGTTGCACATATCATTGTGGAGAGTAGTCCTAAGAGACAGTCAATCCATCAGGGCCTTGATTCTTGGTGATGTAAAAGGGATCTAATAGAGCCTATGATGTGTTGAAATAAAGTCTCAGAGAAGCTGCATCCTGGCATGACCACTTTACTCTGACACATTGTTCTCGTCAATCATCATTCCTTCCCTTTGGGAGAAAAGTAAACAAAATAAAACTAAGGGAACAAAATGCAGAATTCACAGTCCCATGAGTCCTTCAAAAACTTTCAGTAGCACAAGTTAAAGGAAGAAAGGTCAAAAACGTTCGAATGACCTGGGTCCTCCCTCAGTCTTAGACAGTTCTGCAGGTTTCCTGTGGATGAAAACACTCCATTGTCCTTACTGTCAGGAAATACCTCCCCTGCTCTACCTTGACTCTGGATGCAGCTTCAGAAAATGTGCAGTGTTGTCTCAGGAGTGCCTTCCCTGACCCGCAAGAGCCTGAAACTGCTTGTCATAAGTTCTACTGAAAGCTACTGTGCATCGCCATCCCTAGGGTTTAGGTGAGCCTCTGACTGTCCCATTGAGCCCTGCAGAAGGCAGCCCGGGAGCTTATTCTGCTCTGTAATGGATCAAACCTCGGCACCAGCCCTGCACAATGGGGAGCACATCCTGAATAGAAAGACAGAGGGAAGCATTTTGTGTTTTCTCCAAAACTATCTTACCCATCTCAGCAATAGAGGCTCCTCTCTGCCCTACAACCATGTGAGTTCCACTTCCTTCCAGCCCAGTACAAAAGTCCAGGCTGGAAAAACAAGTGCATGACCTTCTGATCAATCATGCTTCACCTGAGCCCTGGAAGCAAGGACAACTGTGCCACCTCTGTCTAGGTTTCTGACCAAGCACTCACCCAGTGTAGACATTGTCAGGATTTCCGCAGCCTCTGAAAGCAGGATCCCAGGGAGAAGGGAGCCCACTAGAAGCAGCACCCAACGCCCAGCCATGCTCTCTCTTGCAGAAGCCACAGAGCCCAGACTGGACGGCACACCCTGGGCTGGGCTAAGGAACCCTGTATCCTTCAGTGAAGCAAAGGTGCTCACTGTGAGCTTGGAAAGAAGTAGGAGAAAGCCAGTTTTCTGTCATCTCCTTTGCAGTTCTGCCCTCCTCCCTGGGTGCTCCTCCATTGGGCAATCTGCTTCTCGCACCACCAGCTATCAATAAGAGGGTGTGGTGAGCTAATCCTTAACCCTGTTCTGCCCATGTAATTATAGCGCTATCTGCCTTGTAAATAGGTACTATGAACTAGAAAAGGAAAGATCTCAGTAGATCATGTTTATGACAGCTCCACCCCCAAGTCACCCACATCTCTTTTATATGCTGTCCTGAATTCCAGTGCTCTACTTCTCTGCCAGCTGCCTCATAATGACCCCATGCTGCCATCCTGATGCCCCATTTCCCCAGAGACCTGCTTAAAACTTTTAGAGGCTGTCACAAGCTCAAGATTTCCCTGGAAGGGAATCCCCAAGGTGATCATTTTATTACCTCTGGCTCTCTCCCTTAGGATATCTTTAGAAGGTGACATTCATGAAGAGGAACTAGTGAACTCTGGAAATTCAAGTCTTTACCTGGAAGATTAAACTTCTAAAGGCAAGACTGTAATTCTGAATGAGCACATAAAATAGGATGGGATCTTTCCATAAATTCCTCGAGCACAAGCTGAGGCCAGTTTGTCATATCACCCCCTTGTACTTTTGGCCTGGGGAGGGCAGGGTCGCCATGCCCAGGACTCACGTTTTTCTTCCCTATCCTCAAACCAACACTAGTCTTAGGAAAGGCTTTCAGGGCAACTCTACACAGGCAGAGTAATGCTTCAGTGGATCATGTGTACAGGGCGAGTGGGCCCTTGACTTCTGTACTATTACTGTTTTAAGATTAGTAGGTTAATTTTTTCATATTTAAATTTTTTATTTTTTTTCTTTTTATTTCAGGATATTATGGGGATACAAATATTTTGGTTACATGTTGTAACTTTTCCTCACCCAAGCGAATAGAGGCTTGCCCTTCCCCCATACAGTGCTCACCAATTCCATTAGTTCTGAGTTTACCCACCCACCCCCAACCCCCAGTGAATATTACTACCACGTGAGCACCTTAGTGTTGATCAGTTAGTGCCAATTTTATGGTGAGTACATGTGGTGCTTATTCTTCCATTCTTATGATACCTCACTTCGGAGGATGGGCTCAAGCTCTATCCAGGATGATATAAGAGGTGCTACTAGATCACCATTGCTTTTTATAATTGAGTAATATTCCATTGTATACATATACCATATTTTATTAATCTACTCATGGTGAATTGTGCTGCCCTAAACATTCGAGTGTAGGTGTCTTTATTATAGAATGTCTTTTGGTTTTGGGGGTAGAAGCCTAGTAGTGCTATTACTGGATCAATTGATATTTCTATTTTTAGCTCTTTGAGGTATCTCCAAATTATTTTTCACAGAGATTGTACTAATTTTCAGTCTCACCAGCAGTGTAAGAATGTTCCTATCTCTCTGCATCCTCACCAGGATTTGTTGTTTTGAAACTTTTTGATAAAGGCCATTCTCAGTGAGGTTAGGTGATTATCTCATTGTGGTTTTGATTTGCATTTGCCTAATGATTACAGATGGTGAGCATTTTTGTTGTATGTTTGCTGGCCATTATTCTGTCTTCTTTTGAAAAGTCTGTTCATATTGCTTGCCCATTTATTATGGGGTTGTTTGATTTTTTTCTTGCTGATTTTTGGAAGTTCTATATAGATTCTTGTTCTCAGCCCTTTATCAGATGTGTAGAAAGCTAATATTTTCTCCCATTCTGTAGGCTATCTACTCACTGTAATGATAGTTTCCTTGGCTGTGCAGAAGCCTTTTAATTTGATCAGGTCCCATTTATTCATTTGTGTTGCTGCTGTGATTGCTTTGGATGTTTTCTTCATAAATTCTTTGCCTAGGCTGATGTCTGAAAGAGTCTTCTTTACATTTTCTTCTAGGATTCCTAAGGTTTCATGCCTTAGGTTTAAGTCTGTTATCCATCGTGAATTGATTATTTTAAGAGGTGAGAGTTGGGGATCCAGTTTCAATCTTCTGCATGTAGTTATCCAGTTTTCCCAGCACCATTTTTTGAAAACATTCTTTTCCCCAGTGTGTATTTTTTTCTGCTTTGTCAAAGATTAGATGACAATATGTGGATGGTTTCATTTCTGGGTTCTCAGAAATGAGGACCTGGTCCTGTTCCAAAAGTCTATATCACTGTTCTTGTGCCAGTAACACGCTGTTTTGCTTACAATAGCCTTATAGTAAAGCTTGAAGTCTGGTAGACTGATACCTCCCAGTTTGTTTGGTTTTTTGCTTAAGATTGCTTTGGCTATACAAGAGGTTTTCTCTGGTTCCATAGAAAGCATACAATTATTTTTTCTAGATCTGTAAAGAATAATGATGGTACTGTGATAGGAATTATCTTAATTCTGTAGATCACTTTGGGTAGTATGAACATTTTAACAAGGTTGATCCTACCAATTCATGAGCAAGGTAGGTATTTCCATCTGTTTACATCTTCTATAATTTCTTTTCTTAGTGTTTCATAATTCTTCCTGTATATGTTTCTCACCTCTTTCATTAACTATATTGGTATATATTTAATATTCTTTGAGACTATTGTAAAATGTGATGTGTTTTTTATTTGATTTTAGGCTTGACTATTATTGGGGTATATTAATGCCTCTAATTTGTGTGCATTGTTTTTGTATCCTGAGACTTTACTGAATTCATTTATCAATTCCAGGAGTCTCTTGGTTAAATTCCTGGGGTTTTCTACATATAATATCATATCATCGGCAAAGAGTGAGAGTTTGATCTCATCTGCCCCCATTTGGATGCCCTTAATTCCCCTCTCTTGTCTTGTTGCTCTGGCAAGGACTTCCAGCACTATGTTGAATAGAAGTGGAGATAGTGGACAACCTTGTCCAATTCCAGTTCTAAGTGGGAATGTTTTCAATTTTTCCCCATTCAGTATGATATTGGCTCTGGGTTTATTGTATATGACCGTAACAATTTTAAGGTATGTCACATCTGTGCCTATATTTTTAAGAGTTTTTATCATAATGGTGTGCTGGATTTCATCAAATGCTTTCTCTGCATCTATTGAGAGAATCATATGTTCTTTGTTCTTGCTTTTATTTATGTGGTGAGTTGCATTTATAGATTTGTATATGTTGAACCACCCTTGCATCTCTGGGATAAAGCCCATCTGGTCATGGCAAATTATATTTTTGATGTGTCATTGGATTCAATTTGCTAAAAATTTGTTGAGGATTTTTGCTTCTATATTCATGAGGAATGTTGGTCTGCAGTTTTCTTTTTTTGTTGTGTCCTTTCCTAGCTTTCATATCAAGTTGATACTGACTTCATAGAATGAGTTGGGGAGGATACCATCTTTTTCAATGCTGTGTGCTGTGGAATAATTCCTGTAGTATAGGTATGAGTTCTTCTTTGTATGTTTGGTAAAATTTGGGTGTGAACCCATCTGATCTGGGACTTTTCCTTGTTGCAAGGTTTTTAATTGCTGCCTCAATTTCTGTGCTTGAAATTGATCTGTTCAGGGATTCTAGTTCCTCCTGGTTGAACTTAGGGAAGATTATGTTTCCAAGAATTTATCCATTTCCTCCACATTATGTAGTTTCTTGGCATATAGGTTTTCATAGTATTCAAAGATAATGTTTTGTATTTCCATGGTGTCTGTTGTGACCTCTCCTTTTTTATTTCTAATTGAGTTTATTAGAGTCCTTTCCCTTCTAGTTCCTATCAGTCTAGCAAGAGGGCTGTCAATTTTGTTTATCTTTTAAAAAAACAGCTTTTGGTTTTATTGATCTTCTGTATAGTTCTCTTGCTCTCAATTTTTGTTCACTTTCATTTAGTTCTGCTCTGATCTTATTTATTTCTTTCCTTCTGCTAGGTTTGGAATTGACTTGATCTTCCCTTTCCAGTTTCTTGAGACAGTTTATTAGTTTGTTGATTTTTGACCTGTTTTTTGGATGTGAGCATTTAATGCTACTAGTTTTCCTCTCAGGAATGCTTTTGCTGTATCCCACAGATTTTGATAACTTGTGTCCCCATTATATTTAGTTTGAAGAATCTTTTGATTTTCCCTCTGTATCTCCTTCTTGACCTGGTAGTCATTCAACAATAGGTTGTTTCATTTCCATGACTTTGTGAAGTGGTGAGTGTTTCTGTTGGAATTGAACTCTGTTGGAATTAGCAAGTGGTTGTGATGTGGCAAACAAGGTTGCCAGAACTGGTCGGAAACTCCCAAGAAATGTTGATGCTGCCCCCACAAAACACCCCTCCCCCAGGGCTTTCTTGGCCTCATATCTCCTTCAGCTTCCTGGCCCCACACAGCCACCTGGACACCACACCCAGCAGCTACCCACGAAGCCACATGGTTCAGAGTGAGTCCCAGCAGGAATATAAAGACGTCCAGCAGGTACTGCTCATGCCAGGGCTGCTGGAAGGTGTAGGGCTTGAGGGGCACTGCTCCGTCTGTCTGGAAGATGTGGTCGATTCAGCCCAACAGCAGCTAGGCAGGGCTCAGGGTATGGGATCAACTGATGATGCTGGTGACAACTGTTGAGGACTTGTTGGCAGAGACAGAGTATAGGGAGCAATGTTAGATGCCAGATCTCAGCAGCCTAGGCTTAACACAGAGGCTGGTTTCCAGTTATAGCCTGGACTCAAAATTTACCAGCCGATTCCTATAAACCATTCAATTTTCTAAAGATCCCTATGTGCACAGAATCCAACTTAATGCTAAAAGATAAAGTTGTGAAAATGCCCATAGAGTTTATGATCTAATAGATCAATAAATACCAATATGGTTGCTACATGGTCTCATTGCTAAGGAAGCACCACTGATTGTAATCTTTTCATTGGATAAAGCTATAAAATATATACATATAGATGTGGATACAGAGTTTCTGTTTACATATCACTACCTATAGACACTATAGCTACGTCTATGTTTAGGTTTTAAAAAATCATGAATTTATACTATCTTCCATTCTAATACAATACCACTTGATTCTTCTAATCTCTCCCATTCCCACATTTGCAATTTCCTTTTACATCTTAAGGAACTTGGTTCTCAGTATCATCAACACATTTACTAATTTGCTGAATCCCACAGTGCCAAGAAAGTAGTTCAGATATACTAATCCACACAACTGTGAACAACAAAGCTTTCCAACAGGACAAGGTTTGTTTGCCATTCTTTTGGTTCAGAGTGAATATATATATATATATATATATATATAGTCAAAATACTATTTCAAAGTTAATTGTATTAATTTTTTCATTACACTGTGGTTATATTATTCATTTGAAAAAATTGAATTCAATTGTTTCTGTTTATATTCCCTTTTAGGGATTTTTCCCTTATTGTTGACTTCAATATATACTTAGTATTTAAAATACTGCCATGCTTCCAAAAGCCAAATTGTCTAAAAATGTAAATCCATATCACCTCCTTCCCAATCCCTTTCACCCTATTCAAATAATACCCTCATAGATCATCTATCACATGTTTCTATGGTTTATTCTTCCTCTGCTGCTTTTTGCAAAGTATTTCAGATAGAGATATATTTTTATTGTCCTCACACACACACTTTTTTTCTAACAAAAGATAAAAGCATATGATATTTACTCTTGCACTTTGTTTTCATTTACCAATACTGGACACCACTCCATACTTCTAATAGTAGTATTAACTGTATGTACATTGTTATTCAACAGATCTCTAGAACATGTTCATCTTGCAAAACTTAAAACTCTTCATCCATTGAACAATGAATCCCCAATACTCCCTGGGAGGGTTCATTTTATGTGTTAATTTAAATAAGCCACCAGGTGCCCAGATTAAGCAGTGTTTCTTGGTGTGTCGGTGAGGGTGACAGCCATTGTTTCTGGATGAGATTAGCATTTGAATTGATGGGTTTATAGAGGAGATTGCCCTCCCCAACGTGGATGAGCAACATACAATCTTTTGAGGGCCTGAATAGAAGAAAAGGCAATAGAAGGAGGAATATGCCACCTTTTTCCCCCCGTCTCACTGTTGACTTGGAATATATCTTTTCTTGTTCTCTTGCCTTCAGACTGAGGCTTACATCATTGCTTTTCTGGTTCTCAGGCCTTCAGACTCTTACTAAATTCCAGTACTACTACTTGTCTTTCTGGGTCTCCAGTTTTGTCTGACTGTACACTTGGGCATTTCTTAGCCTCCATAATCATGTAAGCCAATTTCTCATAACAAATCTACACACACACACATATATAAATATACATATATACAATGTTCTGAATTTTTGTGTCCCCTCCAAAAATTAACATCTTTAACTTTTAGCCCCCAAGATGATAGCATTAGGATGGCCTTTACACGCATGAATAGTATTAGTATCCTTATAACAGAGACTTCATAAAGGCTACTATTCCTTCTTCTATAAAAAGTTAGGATAAGAAGACATTCCTCTAGGAAGGCAACAGGCTCCCATCCAACACTGAATCTGCTGGCACTTTAACCTTGAACTTGTCAGCCTCCAGAAATGTGAAAAAAAAAATTTCCCATGTTTATAAGTTACCCGGACTAAGGTATTTTGTTAGAGTAGGCAAAAAAGGCTAAGACTATATTTATATATACCTATATCTGGATATCTAAATCTATGTGGATATCTGTATCTATAGACACATATCCTATTCATTCTATTTCTCTAGAGAGCACTAATATATCCCCTTTCTCTAGGCCCAGGCAGCCACCTTTCTACTTTCTGTTTCTTCTATGAATTTGATGACTATAGATACCTCATATATGTGAAATCATGCAGTATTTGTCTTTTGGGGACCAGTTTATTTCACTTAGTATAATATCCTCAAGGTTTATCTGTGTTGTAGCAAGTGACAGGATTTCCTTCATTTCTGAGGCTGACTAATGTTTCATTGTGTATATATATCACATTTTCTTTATTCATTCATCCTTCTATAAATATTTAGGTTGTTTCTACCTTTTGGCTATTGTGAATAATGTGTGTGTGTGTGTATATATATATATATATATATGCAAATACCTCACATTTTGTTAATTCACTTGTGAACTGATGGGCACTTGGGTTGACTCATATCTTCATAATTGTGAATTGTGCTGCAATAAACATGTGAGCACATGTGTCTTTTTGATAAAATGACTTATTTTCCTTTGGGTCAATACACAGTAGTGCGATTGCTGGATCAAATAGTAGGTCTACTTTTAGTTCTTTGAGGAATCTCTGTACTGTTTTCCATAGAGGTTGTGCTAATTTGCAGTCCCAGCAATGGTGTACAAGCATTCCTTTCTTTCTGGATCCACTTCAGTATCTACTGCTTTTGAACTCTCTAATAAGAGCCATTCTGACAGGGGTAATTTGATATCTCATTGTGGTTTTAATTTGTATTTCCTTGATGGTTAGTGACACTGATGATTTTTTCATATGTGTGCTTGCCATTTATATTCCTTTGAAAAGATTTTGTTCATCTCTTTGCCCAGTATTTAGTAGGGTTGTTTGGTTTTTCCATGATGATCTGCTTGAGTTTTTTGTAGATTCTGGATATTGGCCCTTTATTGGATGTATAGTTTACAAATATTTCTCCCATTCCATAGGTTATCTATTTCCTCTGTCAAACATTTCCTTTGATGTGCAGAAGCTTTTTTAATTTTTTCAAGTCCCATTTATTTTGTTGTTGTTGCTGCTGTAATTGCCATTGGGGTCTTAGTCATAAATTCTTTGCCTGGGCTAATATCTAAAAGAGTTTTTCCAACATTTTCTTCTAGAATTTTTATGGTTTCACACCTTACATTTAAGTCTTTTATCCATCTTGAATTAATTTTTGTAAGTGGTGAGACATGAGGTTCCTGTTTCATTCTTCTGCATGTGGCTATCCAATTTTCCCAGCACTGAGTATTGAATTGAGGCTTCTTTTCTCCAGTGTATGTTGTTGTTTGCATTGTTGAAGATCAGTTTGTTGTCTGTCCCTTTGATCTATGTCTCTAGTTTTGTTCCAATACTATGCTAGTTTGGTTGCTATAGCCTTGTAGTATATTTGAAGTTTGGTGATGTGCTGCCTCCAGATTCGTTCTTTTTAAGATTGCTTTGGCTATTTGGGCTGTCTTCTGGTTCCAAACAATGCATAGAATTATTTTCTCTAGATCTATGAAATATGATGTTGGTATTTTGATGGGGATTGCATTGAATCTGTAAATTACTCTGGACAGTATGGACATTTTGACAATGTTGATTCTACTGATCCATGAGCATATGTTTTTCTATTTATTTGTGCCTTCTGCAAATTCTTTCCTTAGTGTTTCATAGCTCTACTTATAGAGATCTTTCACCTCCTTGGTTAAGAATATTCCTAAGTATTTAATTTTCTTTGTAGCTATTGCAAGTGGTATTGAGTCTTTGATTTGACTCTCAGCTTGTCTGTTATTGGTATATAGAAATGCTACTGCTTTGTGTACATTTATTTTACACTTGATCTTAGCCAAAAGGCCGAGAAGCGATATGTACATTTATTTTATAACCCAAGACTTTGATGAATTTGTTTATCAATTCCAGGAGTGTTGGTGCTTTGGCATTTTCTAGATATGAGATCATATCATCAGTGAAAAGTAATGGTTTGACCTCCTTTTTCTCAATTTGGATACTCTTGGTTTCTTTCTCTTGTCTGATTGCTGTAGCTAGGACTTCGAGCACTGTGTTGAATATAAGTGGTGATATTGGGCACACTTTTCTTGTTATAGTTCTTAGAGGGAATGCTTTCAACTTTTCCCCATTCAGTGTGATGTTGGCTGTGGATTTGTCATATATGGCTTTTATAAATTAGAGATATGTTCCTTCTATGCCTAGCTTTTTGAGAGTTTTAATCATGAAATGGTGCTGGATTTTGTCAAATGCTTTTTCTTTATCTATTGAGATGATCATATACTCTTTGTTTTTGCTTCTGTTTGTAGAATTTTCTCCTTCATTTTGACTTTGGTCAGGTGGATTACTATGTGTCTTGGAAATTTCCTATTTGCTGTGAATCTTCCTGGTGTTAGATGACCATCTTGTATCTGGATGTCTAAATCTCTGGCAATACCAGGGAAGTTTTCTTGAATAATTCCCTCAAATAGATTTTTCATGCTTTTAGCTGTTTCTTCTTCTCCCTCAGGCATACCTATAATTCTTATATTAATTTGCTTTGCATAACTCCATATTTCTTTAGGTGATTGTTCAGTCTTTATTTATTCTCTTCTCTGCCTCTTTAAATGACTAGGTTAGCTTTGAGAGCCTTGTCTTCAAGCTCTGAGATCAATTTTTCTCCTTGGCTTAGTCTGTTGTTGAAGCTTTCTGCTATGTTTTGAAATTTCCTAAGTGATGTTTTCATTTCTTTAAGTTCTATTATATCCTTTCTTATGTTGTCTAGTTCTTTAGTGACTTTTTCATTGATTTCCTGAAATATTTGGCTTCTTTTTGTTGGTTTTCAACTTTCTCTTCAATTCCATTCATCTTATTTACCATCCATATTCTGAATTCCATTCTGTCATTTTGGCAATTTCCTTATAGTTGGAGTCCACTACTGTAACTCCATTATGATCCCTTGAGGGTGCTAAACTGTTTTGTTTTTTTGTGCTGTTGGTGTTCTTTTGCTGGTTTCTTCTCATCTGACTCCTCTTCTCTCCGTTCTGGGCTAATATAATTGCAGGGAAGCTGTTCTCCTTTGCTGAGAAATCTCCTGTTTAGGTAAGAGTAGGTGAGGACCCTAGATGGAGCTTTTGTGTCCTATTCTGGAGTGTTGACCCATCAGGGGAGGGGCGGGTGCCCTGAGAGCTTATAGAATAGCTGTTTTATTTTGATTCATTCCCCTGTGATTGCCTCAGTTTGAGCTAGTGCTGGATGATCTCCACGTAGGGTGGTGAGTCATTCTCCAGTTTATTATTGGAAGTTCAAGTTGGGGGCTAGATGTGACCCTCTGCATAGAGGTTGTTGTTGTCGGGGATTGCTCTATCTGGGATCACCCAGTGGAGCTGACAGCCACAGCTGGGTGAGTCTATCCACACAGTGTGCATGGGTGACAAGACTGTGGGCATTTGGATGAACCATGTCCAGGAGTAATGGCTGCTCAAGGCTGGGCGGAGTATCCCTGGGGAAACACTGAGCCTTGGGGTAATTCTTCTGGCCTAGTGGCAATGGTGGAGACTCAGGGGTGGGGACTTGGGGCCCAAGTACAATGGTGGAATTTGGGGGTGGTATCTAGGCCCATCAGGGGCTCTGGAGCCACAGGGGTAGAGCCTTGAGCTCAGGCACAGCAAGAGCCACAGGACACGATCTAGAGATTATGGCAACAGAGCTGCACAGAGTGGGGCTATTCTGCCAGCATGGAGACTGCTGAATCCCAGTTGCACTGGTAGGGGTTTGTCATAGTTACCTAGGGACCACAGATGTGGACCAGGGCTGCTAGTCAGCTGAGGTATTCTCCCCACCACCTAGGTCCCACTGAGGCAATCACCCAAAGCTTCCCAGGTGGAGCCTGTGGTGTTTGAGACTCTTCTGTTCAGACCCCCCACTGTGGAGAGAGGCAATCAGCTCACAGTCACAGGGCATGGCACAGGGAAGTGTCTGTTCTGGCTGCTCCCTTTCTGGCCCAGTGTGGTGATGCAAAGGCTACTGCTGGAAAGCTGAGTCCCAAACAGAGCTGGTGCCGTGCACTTAAACATTCAGGATAGCATCAGCTGCAGAAACCCAGAATCAGCAGCCACCAAATCTCTGCTGTGCCTGCTCTCCAGTACAATGTCTGTGCTCAGACTCTGAGCAGTCCCCTGATCAGCCCAGAGGTCTGCAGTGGTGGAGGAAGTACCCTCACAGCTCGAGCTGCCTGCAACATTTACTAATCTCCTTAGAAGCAGTGCCCCCACATGCTGCTTCTATTCTGCTATCTTTGCCTCCCCCCAGCAGGGTGCATTATCTTGGGACACCCAGCTTAATCTCTGAGATGGTAGGTGGTACTTGTAAGAATCAGCCATGCCCTGTTTGATTGAGTCACTAGATGCTGTAATTGAGTCACTAGATGCTGTTCTCCCTGTCAGTAGTTGGTACTTACAGGAAAGAGCCAGCTGTAGATTCATTCTTTGAGGCCTGTAATCAGCTCTAGCCCCCAAGGAGAAGCACTCAAATGCCCCAGGCAGTAGAAGGGACCCTGAAGCTCCCAGGGGATTTCTAGTTCTCCACCACAGCAGAGGGGGATGGTGAAGTAAGTGGGTGGGGCTGGGTGCGGCTAGGTCAGGTGAGCCTGCCTTTAGGCTTGGCAGAGGTAGGCCCTAGAACTGACTCAGCAGGGATCAAAGGCTGGTACCCAGGCCACTGGGGAAAGCCACTGGACAGGGGCTGAAATGGTCTCACCAAACTGGAGAGTCTGCCTGTGGGAAGGGGCCATCTGGAATTCACAGGCTGGCTGTTGAGAGTGAGTTTTCCTCTTTTCCTTCCTCCCCTGCCCTAAGTGTCTCCTTCCAGTATCTGGCTGCAAATGGGCACCCAAATTCAATGAGCTCACCAGCAATGGTGACACGGGTTGTGAACTTCCCTGCCTGAGGTTCCACCCCAGTCTGAAAGCACAGCCTTCCTGTGGGAGGAGGGGTGCTCCACTAGTTCACTGCAGTTTGGACCCATGCTGCACTCACCTGTCAGTTCTGCCCATGCGGGCTTCCTTGCCTCCTGAGTTTAGTTCTCAAATCTCCCCTGTGTGCCCCGAGGCAACCTGATCAAGGTTTGGGGGTACAGGATCCAGCCCTGCATGTCTGTCCCACCAGCGGGCATCTTTGGGGAGTGTAGGCAGGCAGAGAACTCCCAGACTGAGTATCCCTAGGTCCACTGCAGGTCCTCAAGGGGAAATGTATGGGCCCCACTCTCTGTGGAAACCTGAGACTCATGAGTGCACCAACATAGGTGAGACAGTCACTTTTGAGAGTCTTGGCTCAATGGTCCCTCTTGGCCGCAGTGGGTAGGGAAGTGGTGGGGGAGGAAAAGTGCCTCAATGGAAGAGAGCCAGCACCCTAGCCCTTCTGATCCCTCTCCCTGGAAGGAAGCTCACATGAAATGTCCGAACTCTGGGATGACACAAATTCTCCAGGACACACTGCAGTCTGGGCAGTAGTTGGGAACTGTGTGGGAACAGGTGATATGAAAACTGAAGGGCTGGAACTCCCTGAGGTGAAAAGCTTTGGGTGAAAATCTCCACCCAAAGGGACACTAGGGGTGGAGAAGCAGTAGGGCACCTACTTCTCAGCTCCAGACCATGGCTATGGGGAGCAACTCAGAAGGGGCTGGAAACCCAATGCTTTATTTTTAAGAAGTTACCAGTTCACTGGTTGTAGCAGCCCTTGGGCTCATGAGGGTGGACAAGCTCCCAAGCAGCTCAGAGGCCCACTGACTACTGGAGGTGTGAAGGAAGAAGAAATGAAATTCCCACCTACCCTTTCCACCAGGCTTCGAGCTTTTCCAAAAAAAAATTTTTTTAAAGACTCTTGCTTCCTTACTTACCAGTTTGGCCCACTCTCCCATCCCATTGCCCATGTAGAAACACTTTTAAAATTTTTAACTATATTATCTGATATTTGCCTTAATTTAATAAATGCTATGCTTCTATCACTATGACTTGATTCATTAATCTTATTTTTTCTAATATTTTACTGATGTGAAATATGTATAAAATGAAATGTAAAAATATTAAGTATGGACAGCAATGATTTCCAACATATGCTCTTTCCAGGTGGCCACCACCCAGATAAAGATATAGAACATTTTTATGTGAAAATTTCTTCATACCATGTTCCAGTCAATATTTCCTAATCCAGAGATAATTACCACACTGACTTCTATTATACATATTCGTTTTTGCCTTTTCTTTTTTCAATCTAGTTAGTTTTTTTATTTGCATGTTTATAAGAATTACATATATTGTTGGATGTAGCAGACATTCATTTTTATTGCTATATAATATTCCTTTGTATGAAACCACAATTTATCCCTCTATTGTTAATGGGGATCTGGTTGTCCAGTTGTCATCATCATAAATAAAGCTACTATGAGCATTCAGCTACTATGAATATTAATAGTAGCTTGCCTTTTGTTGGACATGTGCATTCACTTCTCTTGATACACAACTAGAAGTGAAATTTCTTGATCACAAGGTAGGGTATGTTAAGCTTTCTTAGATACTAACAAAGAGTTCTTCTAAGAATTGTACCAATTTCCACTCCCACCAAAATGTATGAAAGTTCCACTTACTTCACAACCTTGTCAGCTCTGGTATTGTCTCAGTCTTTTTAATGTTAGTCATTCTGGTATGTGGACATTAATATCTTGTTGTGATTTTAACTTGCATTTCCTTGATGATTAATGATGTTGCCTATTCTTTCATATATTTATTGCCTATTTGGATATCCATGCCTATGAAATGCCTAATCAAGTCTTTTGTCCATTTTTTAAATTGTTTGTATTTTCTTATTTTTGTAGGAATTCTCATATATTCTGGATCAGAGTCTTTTGTTAGATATACAATAAAGAATGTCTTCTCCCAGTATATGGCTGGTCCTTTATTCTCTTAATGATGTCTTTTAATTAATAAAATTTCTTAATCTTAAGTCTAATATAATCATCTTTGATTTTTAGATTAGAGCTTTTTATACTGCCCAATTTAAAATATCTTTACTATGCCAAGTTAAAAAATGTATCACTTGTTTTTTTCAAGAATCTTTATAAATTTGTATTTGTCTATGATTCATGACAAATTAGTTTCTATGTACAGCACTGGGTATAAGGCAGGGTTTGTCTTTTCCATATGGATATGCAGTTGCTCCAGCAACATTTATTGAAAAAAAATGTCAAGTTCTCCACAAGCTATATCAGTAATAATGGCAGCATTTTGATCTCTTTGTCTGACCACCCAAATTTAATCTCCCAATGTGTTCTGCAATGAGAAAGGAAGAGGGTTGTGTTTAATCGAGATCTTTAATCACAACATGAAGCAAGGGTTTCATCCTGGCTGGGGCCCAAGAGCATTGCTTCTACATTTGCAACGCCAGGAGCTCAGAGGACAGAAAAGAGGGAGAAGCCAGGACAATCTATAGCCAAGCCTGATTTCCATGCCATGGCCTCGCAGCAAGGCTGGTAGTACTCTCACTCGCCCATTCTATCTGCAGGAGGTACACCTGATCCTGCTGGAAAGGGTGAAGACTGTTCGGTTAAAAGGAGTTTTATTAACTGGATTTTACTGAGGAGGTCTGGAATTGCAAAGGTCTGGATTGAAAGAGACTGGAGTTGAAAGCTCTGGAGTTGAAAGACTGAAGATGATTCCAGGAAGTGTACCTTGTTGGTACCTGTCACTCCAAGAAGAAGGTCATTCACATTGAGAGACATTTACCTGGTGGATTGAGACATGATGATAATTGGTCTAGGTGAAAGCAAGATGAGACTGCAGTTGATTGAGGTCTCTTTTAGGGTGTTTTTTATCCTTATATTTCTACATGTCACTTGTTTCAGTAATAAAGGTATGTATTAAAATCTTTGCTACTTTACTCTTACCTGTCATTCATTTATTTAAGTGACAATATAAAACAAATTCACATTATGAGCATGATGCACTAATTACATTTAAAAGGAGTAGAAATATATCCAAACATGTACCTAATAAATGGTTAAATGTTTCACCACACTGAGTCAGGAATCATGCCTGCAACAACCTAATCTTGTGTTTATCTTGGACCTCTTTCTTGCTGCTTCTCTGATGAAAAGAGTGGAGTTGCTATTTCCAAAGCCTCAGAAACTCCCCCGTAGAAGGAGATGGCTAAATCAGCCCAGAAGAATAATCTAGACTAGCAGTTGTGAATCTAGAACATTAGATAGACTGCAATGGGAGGCAGGGGACATGAATTCCCTGAAAATGTTTGCAAAATTTCATGTGCATGCATTTTAAGAGAGTAGAAGATGTGTAATTTTGAGGAATTTCTCAAAAGCCTCTGGAATCCTATGGCTATTAAAGTAGATATGTGGGCAAGGCAAATGCAAAGAGATATGTATGTAAATGAGGTTCATTGAAGGGTTCCAAAACCAAACTAAAATGTGATTGATTTCATTTTCAAATAATGTTTGCGTAATCTTATTGCTTTTGGGTCCTAGACAGGATGAAACCCTGAAAACATGTGATTTAGATGGAGGTACACCATTAAATTTTAATTATTGCTTATTTTTCTACAAAGTTGCTTACTTTTAAAATTGTTTTTAACTTAGAACCTCAGCAGCAATTTGAGATTGAGCAACAGAAGTTCTAGGTCCACTCAATTCTGTGATTAACCTGCTGGGTGGCCTTGCTTGTTACCTAAGCAATTTCTTGCAGGTAAAATTCAATGGATTTCTGTGCTTTCATTACCTTATCCCCAAATTCATCAGGTGTCATCTGAATTTATTGTGTGCAAGGAAATCTCAATGACAGACTATCATCTAAGCCACAGCAATATGAAGCTCCTCAAGTTCAGATCTAAGAGCAGAAGTAATCTATGATGAAAGGTAACCTTCACGTTAAGGAAGTCCAGAATGCACCATCGGATATGTTTTCAACCCCTATGTAAAGTGCTGTGGGTGAGCCTGCTAGAACATACGTGCCTTTTCAAGAACTGAGCTGCCCTATGGGAAGAAAGCCTGAGCCTGACATACAAAAAAGAGTCTGTGAGCTGCGAAAGTGCAAGTTCCCTCACATCAGTGCCTGTTTCATGGGTCACCGTACAGCTTATGTCAGGAAACAGTTTCCAGGTTTTAAGAGGAAGAGTCATGTTTTCCACTAAAAGACAGTTTCAGCGGTGCCTCAACAAGAAGGAGCCAGAGCAGGAGAGAAGAGAAATGGCAAATGGTAAGAGTAGAGGGAGGAATTGTTTGAGGGCAGAAGGTCCACAGTGCAGGGAAAGGTAAGGTCTGAGAAATCATTTGCAACTTACAGAATGACTCAGATTTTGCCCTTTGTCCAGCTGTACCTGTTGTAAACAAGAGTTATACAAAACTGCCAGGCCCATGGTGGTGACTGTGTGCCCTCCTCTGCCCCACAACCTCAGTTGACCTGCTTTTGCTGTTTCTTTGAATCCATATACAACCGGGCTTCAGGGAAGAAGAAGAGCCTGGAAATAGCCTTTCAGAGTGGGGCAAGGTGAGCAAGAGGTCATTCTAGGGTGTTCAGAACTGGACAAATCGTCTTGCTACTAGTCTGCAGTTTGTAATAGGTGATCAATGCAGCATTTTCAAAAGACAAGGAAGTTTTTTGTTTAATTTCTATTAATACTATTTCTATTAATGCTAATTATATTAATGCCGGGGACCAGGCAAGATAAAACAGTCTTTGAGCTTCTAATTGAGTTACAGGGATTCTACTAGATATTTACTGTATATTTTTAATAGCTTTTAATAGAAGAGACAATTTTGAATGTTCTCACCACAAAGAAAGGACGTGTTTGAGGTGATGAATATGCTAATTATTCTGATTTATTACACAATCTGTATATGTATTGAAACATCACACTGTACCCTGTAAATATGTACGATTATGTGTTGAAAATAAAACTTAAAAGAATAAGAGATAGACCAAACAGAAATGTGCTGAGCATGAGAGAACAGTATTTCTATACAAAACCACAGCCAATTCTTTGAAGTGCTGTTAAGCTCTGGTATCTTCAAACTGTCAGTCTTTCCTTGGATTTGCTATAAAATCCCTAAACTATTTTTCAAAGATGGATTGAGTTCCTTGAAAAGTTCCATCTCAAGATGTATCTTTTAGGTAATAAAATTTTTCCCTTCATATTTTCTGTTAGACAAAAGCAAAGGAAATTAAAGATAAATGTACCTCAAAACTGGAGCCATGAGGTACAGAATTAGCCCTGTGTCCTTTGAAAAAACCCATGAGGCGGGATGAAAGGACAGTGAGGGAAAGGAGGTCCTTAGGTCCCCTAATCATATTTCTAGTCTGGTCAGTTCTACATATTTTATACCAAATAAACGTCCTACTCTCCCAATTGTCATGAAACCATCTTTTTTGTTCTGCCTCGGTTCTGAGGGTGCCCTCAGGAAGCTCTAGGGCTACCCCAGGAGGACCTTCCCATGCCCTCCCGGAGCCTGGGCTCACGGGCTACAGTCCCTACTGACAACTCTGAGTTTAAGTAAGTGCCTGCAAGCCCACAGTGCCCTGGGGTACCCAGCTTGGAGAAGTGTCCCAGCATCTCTGTCTCTAGCCCCAAGGAGAGGCGAGCCTGTTTAGGGATGGAATAGGAGAGGAGAGATTGGGATAGTTTTCTCCAGGAATATCCTCTCACCTGGGTTCGAGGAGAGCCTCTCTTGGGCCAGCAGCCCATGCCTGCCTCTCCCTCTTTCCCCCAAAGGAACAAGCCCAGCACAGGAGGAAAACAGTGTGGGAACATGTCTCTGACCCAGCACAGTCCACTGTGCACATGAGTAACCGGGACAGGCCAATCTCTGGATTCCGCCTCCACTCACTCACCCACCAATGACAGAGTCAGGATTTGGGTGGCTTCTGAAAACAAGAGCCCAGGCAGAAGGGAGCAGACAAGAAATAGCGTCTGGGGCCTGGCCACGCTCAGGCTCACAGAAGCAGCTGAGCAGAACCTGGTGCTGTGCCCTGCTCTCTGCTAAGCACGTTTTTGCACCCTGCTGGCAGGTAAGGGTAGTGCCCAGTAGTGCCAAAGCAATGCCCTGCAAACTTGGCAGGAGCCTGTCTCCTCTTCCTTCTGTCCTCTCTCTCCTTCCATCATCTTCCTTCCCTGTGATCCCTTAGACCTTTTGTCCTTACTCTCCTACACTCCAAGAAGTGGGAAGGAGGGATTGGACAACTTGGCACATTGGATCCTTAACTCAGCTCTGCAGGTGGAATCTCTACCTTTAATGTTCCAACTCTGGCAGATGCCTGATGCTCTGGGAGAAGCTGGCTGGGACCAACTGCAAAGGTGCCTTTGGTACCCAAACTCTTCCTTTCCAGGTCTTTTTTCCAGCTTGTTAGTCTCCAACCCCCAGTCTCCCTTAAGTGGTTGCCCTAATCACGGCTGTGTCATGTGTGGTCTCTTTACTAGAACAAATCAGCACAGCCTCTCTAGCCCTTAGGGTTAATCTAGCAAATGTGTGCTTTTCAGACCCTATCCATGAGGTATGGAAGCAGTTTCCATTCACCTGGGAAGGACAGCAGTAAACATTTGAGGTCTTCCTGAAGGAATAAGTCAATTCACCTGCTCTCTATCACATTAACTGAAGAAATCTTGATTGGCCTTTCCTAAGAATATGATGCTGTTCCAAATATTGATGGCATTATGTTAATTATATCTGGCAAGCAGAAGTGTCATGTGTTCTAGTCTGTTTGGTAAAAATATATACACTGAAGCACTGAAAATAAACCCAGCAAACATTTAGTGGCCTGACATAGAGGTATATTTTGGGGGTGGTGGAGTGGTCTGGGGACATACTGAATATTTGTTCCAAGGAAAAGTACATGCTATTGTACCTTGGCCCTAAGAGAAAGATATAGTGATTGCTAGACTTCTCAGGATTTTTTAAAAATTGTGGTAAAATGCACATAACACAAAAGTGATCCAGCAACCCCACTACTGGGTATCTACCAAAAAGAAGATAATTCTTTTTATCAAAAAGACACCTGTATCAAATGTTTGTTACAGCATAATTCAAAATTGCAAAGATGTGGAATAAACCCAAGTGCTCATCAATTTATGAGTGGATTAATAAAATGTGCTATATGTGTACCATGGAGTACTATTGAGCCATTAAAAAGGATGGACTAATGCCTTTTGCAACAATTTGGATGGAACTGGAGACCATTATCCTAATTGAAATATCTAAAGAATAGAAAATAAACACCACACGTATTCACTATTAAATTGGAACTAACTGATGAGTACACATGTGCACAGAGGGAAGTAAAACTCAGTGAAAACCAAGTGGGGAAGGGGGGAGAGGGAAGGGACTAAAACCTACCTAATGGGTACAGTGAACACTACTTGGTGATAGGCACACATACAGCCCTGACTTGAGCATTACAAAAGCGATCCATGTAACCAAAAACATTTGTACCCCCTTAATATTTTGAAAATGTTTAAAAAGCGAACATCGTATTTTTAAGTATGTAGTTCAATGACATTAAGTACATTCACATTGTTATGCAACCATTACCACCATCCATCTCCAGAACTCTTTATCTTGCAAAACTGAAACTCTGTGCCAGTTAAACTATAACTCCCCATTCCTTCCTCCCCTACAGTCCCTGGCAACCACCACTGTACTTTCTGTCTCTACAAATTTGACTCCTAGGTATCACATATAAGTGGAATCATATAGTACTTACCTTACTGTAAATGGCTTATTTCACTTACTATAATATCCTCAGGATTGATCCACGTTTTAGCATGTGTCAGAATTTCCTTTATTTTTAAGGCTGAATAATATTCCATTGTATGCAATACACCACATTTTGTTTATCCATTTTCTGTTGATGGACACTTGGGTTACTTCCACATTTTTGGCTATTGTAAAGTAATGCTGCTATAAAGATGGGTATTGAAACATTTCTTTGAGATTTTGCTTTTAATTTGGGGGGGGGTATGTATCCAGAAGTGGAATTGATAGATTATATAATATTTAATAGGGCTTTTCTCAAACTACATCTGAATATTCACTCAACTTTGTAAAATAATCATAGATATTACTCATGCTTTCTGTGTGTGTATGTATACATAATACATATATGTGTACATAATATACATATGTACACAAATATATGATCATCTGCATGTGGACTGTTACCACCAAGATAGAACTATACCTCCACATCTGGCTAGTCTACTGGCCTAGTTTGGACAGGGATTTACTTCTGATAAACCAAGCAAGAGTTGTCTTTAATAATGGAAGTGAAAACAATCTTTCATTCTCTTTCACCCCTGTTATTTTAAGGGTAATGAACTTAAGGACAGTTGCCTTTGTACACCTTCTTACGAGCTCAGTTACTTTTTTTTTTTGTTCCCAGAAGCAGAGAACATAATCAGTTACTTTTTATTAACAAAGTACAGGAGTGAAATTGCCCGGAGTTAAGGCCTCAGAAGATGCTTGTTTCCATAGATTTCATGTTTCACTGACAAAACCTATTTACCTGTAAAGACAGTTTTAAACCATGCAATTTTTAGAAAAACCCTGGCCAAGGATGAAACACTCAATTATGAGCAGTTTCAAACAGGTTAAAAACCATATCTGTAGTCCATACTACAACACTTAGAATATTTGTCTGTTGTCTTCAAGTTCATTTTGAAAATTAATGTTTCAGTAAACACCCTGATCAAAATTAACTTTAAAGATCAAGTTTTCCGAGAGGGTCGAGGGAGATGGAGCAAGATGGCGGACGAATAACACCGCCAGACAGAGTGTCTCTGCAGAAAAGACAGATTCTAGCAGAAATTAGAGGAAAGAAGCAAGAAGACGAGCATACAGCGGATGAGGGCCGGAAGGAGGGGTACCTGAGACCCCGGGAGACTCCACGGGAGGAGGCTGTGGAGGAGAACTGGAGGCTGAGACCACCGGAGCAGCCCAGAGACCAGTGGCAAGGGTAGGTGGATTTGCTGTTTCCCCTCCCCTGCATTTGGGACTGCTGGTGGGCTCCCCAGCGGGTGGAGAGACCTGCGGACACCAGCCCAGAGACCACCGCCGCCAGCCAGCAATGAGCCTGCAGCAGACATGGCACCAGGTTCCCAACTTCCTCCGGGCACCTCCATGTGCAGAGACCCGAGCCTTGCGGCAGGCGCCAAATTGCCTCCTCCTCCCCTCCGCGGACCCTACCCGCGGCTGCCCAGAGAGACAATACAGCCACCAGCCAGAGGCACCTCCAGGGAACGGGACCTTCCCATTTGGGACCCTACAGCTGACTCACAGGAACTCAGACTGTGAGCTCCCTACCCGCCAGCTATCCCAGGTGCTGCTGGCACGGTGTTTCCAGGAGAACAGTGCCGACTCAGAGGCTGAGAGACATAGACTCAGCTTGGGCTCCCTGTGAGTGAATTGGGACCGGAAATCCTCTCCCTGGTGGGGATACAGTTAGAACTCGGGGACCCAGAGGTCAGACCTGCAGACCAGATCCCCTGCACCGAGGGCTAGCATTGCCCGGGGCACAGAAAGGTTATACGTGAACAGCTTACTGAGGTGTGTGTGCTTCCAGGGGCGGATCGGCGTCCTAGAGGGCAACCCTCCTCCCAGGAGGAGGCCTTGTGCCCAACCCAGGTGGTGTTCCTGTGCAGGGAACCTCCCCGCCGACATCACAGTCCTGAGAGGCCTGGTGGCAGGTGGTCTGGCTTGCTGGCAGAGGCCTAGGAGTAGCTGCGGACTTGGGGAGGGTGGAAAGAAGCGAGGCCCGCTTCAGACTGCGGGTCTCAGACAGCCCCACCCCCACACCCAGACTTTCTGGCTGAGTGAGACCATTCCAGCCCCACCCTGACAGCTTTCCCTGGAAGCAAAGAACAGAACTTTGACCCCTGCTAACAGCCTGAGGGCAGGCTTACCCAACCCAGCTCCGCCCAGAACAAGACCTGATAACAGCACACAAAATCAACAGCATAGCCTGTTCCTCCAAGCAAACGCCACCTACTGACAGGGACGGCATCTTGCACAGCCTTTCCACGGCACCCACTGACTCAATATACAGGGAGTGGTCCAATTTCACCCACAGACACCACCTAACGCCTCAGAAACTAAACAAGGTGTATGAATACCCAAACAATAACTTAAGGAAAGAAACAACAATTGATCAACATGGGAAGAAATCAGCGAAAAAACTCAGGAAATATGAAGAACCAAACGGAAAACACACCCTCAAAGAGGAGCACCAGCCCCCTAGAAACGGACACCAACCAAAATCAGGCAACCAATATGACAGAAGAGGAATTTCGTATGTGGATCATAAGAACACTCACCCAGCTGCAACAACAACTCAATAACCAACACAGAGAAACCACAAAAAGCCTCCAGGATATGGGAAAAGAAATAGACACAATGAAGAAAAGTATAACCGAACTCCTGGAAATGAAGAATCAATTCAAGGAACTACAAAATACAGTGGAAAGTCTCAAGAACAGGGTAGCTCAAACAGAAGAAAGAATCTCAGAGCTTGAAGATAACACCCTCCAATTAAATAAATCAGTCACAGAAATAGAGCAGAGAAACAAGAGAAAAGAGCAAAGCCTACAAGAGCTGTGGGATTATGTGAAGAAACCTAATGTGAGGGTCATAGGGTTACTGGAAGGGGAAGAAGACAACATTCAAGGGTTGGACAAGCTGTTTGAAGATATAATAGAGGAAAATTTCCCAGGCCTTGCTCAAAATCTTGATATACAAGTTCAAGAAGCTCAGAGGACCCCTGGGAGATTCGACGCAAACAGGAAGACGTCACGACATGCAGTCATCAGACTGACCAAACTATCAACTAAAGAGGCCCTTCTAAGAGCTGTAAGACAAAAGAAGCAAGCAACATACAAGGGAAAGCCAATTCGAATAACATCAGACTTCTCTAATGAGACTTTACAAGCAAGGAGAGACTGGGGCCCCATTCTCACTCTTTTGAAACAAAACAATGCCCAGCCTAGAATATTATTCCCTGCAAAGCTAAGCTTCGTATATGAAGGAGAAATAAAAACATTCTCAGACAAGCAAAGGCTCAGAGAATTCACCAAGACAAGACCAGCCCTACAAGAAGTACTTAAAACAGTGTTACGCACGGAACATCATAATAATAACCCACGAATATAAAAACAACCAAAACCCAAAGATATTAAAGGCCAGATATTACAATGGCTCAAGACAGAAATCATAGCAACAACATCCAACCCAACAGAATGATCAGTAATCTACCTTACCTATCAGTTCTCTCAATAAATGTGAATGGCTTCAACTCTCCACTCAAGAGACATAGGCTGGCTGAATGGATAAGAAAATACAGGCCAAGTATATGCTGTCTTCAGGAAACACATCTAACCTGCAAGGATGCATATAGACTAAAAATAAAAGGGTGCAGATCAATATTCCAAGCAAATAGAAGCCAAAATAAGGCTGGTGTAGCAGTTCTAATTTCAGAGGATTTAGTTTTTAAACCAACAAAAGTAGTGGAAGACAAAGAGGGTCATTATATAATGGTGAAGGGCACAGTTCAACAAGAAGAGATAACAATTTTAAATATATATGCACCCAACTTAGGTGCACCCAGATTCATAAAGCAAACCTTACTGGAGCTAAGCAAATGGATTAATAGCAACTCCATAATCACTGGAGATTTCAACACCCCACTGACGGCACGAGACAGATCCTCCAAACAGAAAATTAATAAAGAAATAATAGACTTAAACAAAACTCTAGAACAATTGGGTCTGACTGACATTTACAGAACATTCTACCCAAAATCCACTGAATATACGTTCTTCTCATCAGCTCATGGGACATTCTCTAAGATTGACCATATCCTAGGACACAAAGAAAATCTCAAGAAATTTAAAAAAATAGAAATCATACCATGTACCTTCTCAGATCACAGTGGAATAAAACTAGAAATCAACCCTAACAGAAACTCACATTTCTACACAAAAATGTGGAAATTAAACAACCTCCTACTAAATGATTACTTCATAAATGACGAAATCAAGACGGAAATAAAAAAGTTCTATGAAGAAAACGACAATGGAGAGACAAGTTATCAACTCCTCTGGGACACAGCTAAAGCAGTTCTGAGAGGAAAGTTTATCTCCATAAATGCCTATAACCAAAAGACAAGAAGATCACAAATAGACAATCTAATGAAACGACTCAAAGAGCTGGAAAAAGAAGAACAGACCAACCCCAAACCCAGCAGAAGAAGTGAAATCAACAAGATCAAATCAGAACTAAATGAAATTGAAAACAGGGAAGGTATTCAGGAGATTAATAAAACAAAAAGTTGGTTCTTTGAAAAAATAAACAAAATTGACACACTATTGGCTAAGCTAACAGAAAGCACAAAAGAGAAATCTCTAATAAGCTCCATCAGGAACAAAAAAGGAGATATCACAACTGATCCCAAAGAGATACAAGATACAATTTATGAATACTACAGAAATCTTTATGCACACAAACTGGAAAATGTGGAGAAAATGGACAAATTTCTAGAAACACACAGCCTCCCTAGGCTCAACCAGGAAGAAATAGATTCCCTGAACAGACCAATCTCAACAGCTGAAATAGAAACAGCAATTAAAAATCTCCCTAAAAAGAAAAGTCCTGGTGCAGATGGCTTCACACCTGAATTTTACCATACCTACAAAGAAGAACTAGTACCTATCTTGCAGAAACTATTCCACAACATCGAGAAGAAAGGAAACCTCCCCGACACCTTTTATGAAGCAAATATTACTCTGATACCAAAACCAGGAAAGGATGCAACAAAAAAAGAAAACTACAGACCAATATCCCTAATGAATATAGATGCAAAAAATTTCAACAAAATCTTAGCTAACCGAATCCAGACACTTATCAAAAAAATAATCCACCACGATCAAGTGGGCTTCATCCCAGGGATGCAGGGATGGTTCAACATACGTAAATCTATAAATGCAATGCACCACATAAACAGAAGCAAAAACAAAGACCACATGATTCTTTCAATAGATGCAGAAAAAGCTTTTGACAAAATTCAGCACCCTTTCATGATACGAACACTTAAGAAAATAGGCATAGAAGGGGCATACCTAAAAATGATACAAGCCATATATGACAGACCCATAGCCAACATCATACTGAATGGGGAAAAATTGAAATCATTCCCACTTAGAACTGGAACCAGACAAGGCTGCCCACTATCTCCACTTCTGTTCAACATAGTGCTGGAAGTCTTGGCTACAGCAATCAGACAGGAAAATGGAATCAAAGGTATCCAAATAGGGGCAGAAGAGATCAAACTTTCACTGTTTGCTGATGATATGATATTGTATCTGGAAAACCCCAAAGATTCAACCAAGAAACTCCTGGAACTGATCAATGAATTTAGTAAAGTCTCAGGATACAAAATCAATACACAGAAATCAGAGGCATTCATATACGCCAACAACAATCTAATTGAGAACCAAATCAAAAACTCAATTCCCTTCACAATAGCAACAAAGAAATTAAAGTACCTAGGAATATACTTAACCAAGGAGGTAAAAGACCTCTACAGGGAGAACTATGAAACACTGAGGAAGGAAATAGCAGAGGATGTAAACAGATGGAAATCCATACCATGCTCGTGGATTGGCAGACTCAACATCATCAAAATGTCTATACTACCCAAACTGATCTACAGATT
This sequence comes from Microcebus murinus, assembly GCF_040939455.1. Taxonomy (NCBI): domain Eukaryota; kingdom Metazoa; phylum Chordata; class Mammalia; order Primates; family Cheirogaleidae; genus Microcebus; species Microcebus murinus. The sequence continues at coordinate 27,288,997 of NC_134114.1, forward strand.
CAATGCAATACCTATTAAAATCCCATCAGCATTCTTCACAGATATAGAAAAAATAATTTTATGCTTCCTATGGAACCAAAGAAGACCCCGAATATCAAGAGCAATTCTAGGCAACAAAAACAAAATGGGAGGCATTAATATGCCAGATATCAAACTATACTACAAAGCTGTAGTAATTAAATCAATATGGTATTAGCACAAAAATAGGAATATTGACCAGTGGAACAGATGTGAGAATCCTGATATAAAACCATCCTCATATAGCCATCTAATCTTTGACAAAGCAGACAAGAACATACGCTGGGGAAAAGAATCTCTCTTCAATAAATGGTGCTGGGAAAACTGGATAGCCACCTGTAGCAGGCTAAAACAGGACCCACACCTTTCACCTCTCACAAAAACCAACTCACGCTGGATAACAGACTTAAACCTAAGGTATGAAACTATTAGAACTCTAGAGGAAAAAGTTGGAAACACTCTCCTAGACATTGGCCTGGGCAAAGAGTTTATGAAGAAGTCCCCAAAGGCAATCACAGCAGCAACAAAAATAAATAAATGGGACATGATCAAACTACAAAGCTTCTGCACAGCCAAAGAAATAGTCATGAAAGTAAACATACAACCTACAGAATGGAGAAAATTTTTGCATCCGATAAGGGACTGATAACTAGAATATACTTAGAACTCATGAAAATCAGGAAGAAAAAAATCAAATAACCCCATTAAAAAGTGGGCAAAGGACTTGAACAGAAACTTTTCTAAAGAAGACAGAAGAATGGCCAACAAACATATGAAAAAATGTTCAACATCTCTAATCATCAGGGAAATGCAAATCAAAACCACAATGAGATATCACTTAACCCCAGTGAGAATGGCCTTTATCAAAAAATCTCCAAACAATAAATGCTGGCGTGGTTGCGGAGAGAGAGGAACACTCCTACACTGCTGGTGGGACTGCAAACTAGTTCAACCCCTGTGGAAAGCAATATGGAGATACCTTAAAGCGATACAAGTGAATCTACCATTTGATCCAGCAATCCCATTGCTGGGCATCTACCCAAATGATCCAATGACACTCTACAAAAAAGACACCTGCACTCGAATGTTTATAGCAGCACAATTCATAATTGCAAGGCTGTGGAAACAGCCCAAGTGCCCATCAATCCAAGAATGGATTAATAAAATGTGGTATATGTATACCATGGAGTACTATTCAGCTTTAAGAAACAATGGTGATATAGCACATCTTATATTTTCCTGGTTAGAGCTGGAACCCATACTACTAAGTGAAGTATCCCAAGAATGGAAAAACAAGCACCAGATATATTCTCCAGCAAACTGGTATTAACTGAGTAGCACCTAAGTGGACACATAGGTACTACAGTAATAGGGTATTGGGCAGGTGGGAGGGGGGAGGGGGGCGGGTATATACATACATAATGAATGAGATGTGCACCATCTGGGGGATGGTCATGATGGAGACTCAGACTTTTGGGGGGAGGGGGGAATGGGCATTTATTGAAACCTTAAAATCTGTACCCCCATAATATGCCAAAATAATAAAAGATAAATAAAAAAAAAGATCAAGTTTTCCTGTAAACCCAAAATAAGTTAAAACATTGAGTCTTTACAGAATATGAAATGCATGGCATATAGTTTTTAGAAATGAATATATATATCTTGTCAAATAGCTAGAATCATACAGTATGTAGACTTTTCAGATTGGATTCTTTCATTTAGTAATATGCATTTAGGATTCCTCCATGCGTTTTTATGGTTTGACGGTTCATTTCTTTTTAGTGCTGAATAATAATCCATTGTATGAATATACCATGGTTTGCTTATTTATTCACTTACTGAAAGACATCTTGGGTGCTTCCGGTTTTTAGCAATTAAGAATAAAGCCTCTATAAACATTTTTGCACAGGTTTTTGTATGCACATAAGTTTTCAACTCATTTGGGTAAATACTTATGAGCATGATTGGTGAACCCAATGGTAAGACTGTTTATCTTTGTAAGAAACTGCCAAACTGTCTTCCAAATGAGCAGACAATGAATGATAGTATTTGTTACTCCACATTCTTGTCAGCATTTGCTGCTGTTAGTGTTTTGGATTTTAGCCATTCTAATAAGTGTATAATATGATTTTTTGTTTTATTTTTTTAAATTTTAGAATATTACAGGGGTACACACATTTTTGTTGCATATATTGCCTTTGCATCCCCCATGCCAGAGCTACAAGCATGCCCATCCTCCAGACAGTGTGCTTCCTACTGATTAGTTATGAATTTACTCATCCTCTCCACTCTTCTCCCACCTGCCCAGCACCCATTGAATATTACTTTCCTGTGTGCACCTAAGTATTCATCAGTACCAATTTGATCGTGAGTACATATGATTCTTGTTTTTCCATTATTGGGATACTTCACTTCAAAGAATGAGCTCTACCTCCAACCAGGATAATACAAGAGGTGCTAGCTCACCATTGTTTTTTATGGTTGAGTAGTATTCCATGGTGTATGTGTATATATATATATATATATATATATATATATCCCATTTTATTAATCTACTCATGTATTGATGGGCACTTGGATTGTTTTCACATCTTTGCAATTGTGAATTGTGCTGCAATAAACATTCAAGTACAGATGTCTTTATTATAAAATGACTTTTTTGCCTTTGGGTAGATGCCTAGTAGTGGGATTTCTAGATCACATGGTATTTCTATTTTTAGTTCTTTGAGATATCTCCATATTACTTTCCATAAAGGTTGTACTAATTTGCAGTCCTACCAGCAGTGTAAGAATGTTCCTATCTTTCTGCATCCATGCCAGCATTTGTTGTTTTGGGACTTTTTGATAAAAGCCATTCTCACTGGAGTTAAGTGATATCTCATTGTGGTTTTAATTTGCATTTCTCTGATGATTAGAGATGTTGAGTACTTTTGTATATGTTTGCTGGAGATTATTTTGTCTTCTTTTGCTTAGTTTCTGTTCATTTTCTTTGCTCACTTTTTAATGACATTGATTTAGAGACAACTCTTGCTTGGTTTATCAGAAGTAAATCCCTGTCTAAACTAGGCCAGTAGACTAGCCAGCCAGAATATGTGGAGGTATAATTCTATCTCAGTGGCAATAGTACACATGCAAATTATTATATATTTATGTATATATGTATATTATGTACATATATATGTATATGTGTACATTTCTTATTGGTTTTCTTAAGTTTTATATAGATTCTAGTTATCAATCATTTATCAGATGTGTAGCATGTGAATATTTTCTCCCATTCTATAGGTTGTCTATTCACTCTAATGATAGTTTCCTTGGCTGTGCAGAAGCTTTTTAATTTGATCAGGTCCCATTTATTTATTTTTGTTGTTTCTGTGATTGTTTTGGGGGTCTTCTTCATAAATTCTTTGCCTAGACTGCTGTCTGTTAGAGTTTTCTCCACACTTTCTTCTAGAATTCTATGGTTTCATGACTTAGGTTTAAGTCTGTTGTCCATCATGAGTTGATTTTTGTGAGAGGTGAGAGATGTGGATCCAGTTTCAATCTTCTGCATGTGGTTATCCAATTTTCCCAGCACCATTTATTGACTAGGGATTCTTTTCCCCAATGTATATTTCTGTCTGCTTTGTCAAAGATTAGATGACAGTAAGAGGATGATTTTGTATCTGGGTTCTCAGTCCTGTTCCAATGTCTATATCTCTGTTCTCATGCGAGTACCATGCTATTTTGGTTGCTATAGCCTTAGAGTATATCTTGGAGTCTAGGAGATTGATGCCTCCCAAATAGTTCTTTTTGCTTCAGTTTGCTTTGGCTATATTGGGTCTTCTCTGGTTCCATACAAAGTGTAGAATTATTTTTTCTAGATGTGCAAAAAAATGTTGGTATTTTGATAGGGGTTGCACTGATTCTGTAGATCACTTTACGTAGTATAGACATTTTAACAATATTGATTCTGCCAATCCACGAGCATGGTAGGGTTTCCCATCTGTTTACATCCTCTACAATTTCTTTTCTCTGTGTTTTGTAGTTCTCCCTATATAGGTCTCTCACCTCCTTATCTAGATTTATTCCTAATGAAATGTGTTGTGTTTTTTATTTGATTTTTCAGCTTGAATGTTATTGGCATACATGAAAGCCACTGATTTATGTGCATTGATTTTGTATCCTGAGACTTTGTTGAATACATTTATCAGTACCGGGAGTCTCGGGGTTGAATCCTGGGGTTTTCTAGATATAATATCATATCATCAGCAAAGAGTGAAAGTTTGACCTCTTCTGTCCCCATTTGGATACACTTGATTTCCTGCTCTTGTCTGATCGCTCTGGGAAGGACTTCCAGCACTATGTGGAATAGAAGTGGAGATAGTGGGCAACTTTGTCTGGTTCCAGTTTTAAGTGAGAATGCTTTCAATTTTCCCCATTCAGTATGATTTATCATACTGAATTTATCATAAATGGCTTTAATAATTTGAATTTATCATAAATGGCTTTAATAATTGGTTGTGAATTTATCATAAATGGCTTTAATAATTTTTAGGTATGACATATCTATGCCCATTTTGCTAAGAGTTTTTATCATAAAAGTGTGCTAAATTTTGTCAAATGCTTTTTCTGCATCTATTGAGAGGATCATATTGTCTTTGTTCTTGCTTTTATTTATATGGTGAATTACATTTATGGATTTACATATGTTGAACCATCCATGCATCTCTGGGATGAAGCCCACCTGGTAATGATGAATTATTTTTTCGATGTGCAGTTGAATTTGGTTTGCTATGATTTTTTTTGAGAATTTTTTCATCTACATTCATAAGGATATTGGTCTGTAGTTTTCTTTTTTGTTGTGTCCTTTTCTGGCTTTGGTAGCAAGGTGATATTGGCTTTGTAGAATGAGTTATAGAGGATTCCTCCTTTTCAATGTTGTGGAATAATTTCTGCAGTATAGGTGCCCGTTATTCTTTGTAGGTTTGGTAAAATTCAGGTGTGAATCTGTCTGGTATGAAACCTTTTTTTATTGGAAGATTGTTTATTACTGCGTCAATTCAGTGCTTGATATTTGTTCAGAAATTCTATTTCCTCCTGATTGAGCCTAAGGAGGTTGTGTGTTTCTAAGAATTTGTCCATTTCCTCCACATTTTCAAGTTTTTGAGAATAGAGATTTTTATAATATTCAAAGATAATGTTTTCTATTTTGGTAGTATCTGTTGTGACCTGTCTGTTTTCATTTCTAATTGAGCTTATTTGAGTCTTTTCCTTTCTATTTCTTATCTAGTAAGAGGGCTGTCAATTTTGTTTATCTTTTCAAAGAACCAACTTTGAGTTTTATTTATCTTCCATACAGTTCTTTTGTTCTCAATTTCATTTAGTTCTGCTCTGATCTTAGTTATTTCTTTTCTTCTGCTGGGTTTAGGATTGTTTTGCTCTTCCTTTTCCAGTTCCTTGAGATGATTCATTGGTTTGTTGCTTTGTGATCTTTCTGTCTTTTGGATGTGGGCATTTAATGCTATTAGTTTTACTATCAGGAACACTTTTGCTGTATCCCACAGATTTTGATAACTTGTGTCCTGTTATCATTTAGCTTGAAGAATCTTTTGATTTCCATTTGGATCCCCTCTTTGACCCAATAGTCATTCAGTAATAGATTATTTAATTTCCATAACTTTGTGTAGAGGTGAGTGTTTTGGTAGGAATTGATCTTTAATTTTATTCCACTGTGGTCTGAGAAGATACATGGTATAATTCCTATCTTTTTTTTTTTTTAATTTGTTGAGATCTGTTTTGTGGCCTAGGATGTGATCAATTTTAGAGAAGGTCTCATGAGCTGATGAGAAGAATGTATATCAGTGTTGTTTGGGTGAAATGTTCTATAGATGTCTGTTAGGCCCATTTGTTCTAGAGTTCTGTTTAAGTCCATTGTTTCTTTGCTTATTTTCTGCTTAGAGGATTTGTCTAGTTCTGTCAGTAGAGTGTTTAAATCCCCAGCTACTATGACATTACTGTTTATCATGTTATTTAGATCAGTCAGGGTTTGCTTTATGTATCTGGGTGCTCCTGTGTTGGGTGCATAAACATTTAGGATTGTTAGGTCTTCTTGTTAAATTTTTCCCTCCACCACCATCTTTGTCTTTCTTTACTTTTGTTGCTTTAATGTTTATGTTATCTAAGAATGACTACCCCAGCTTTCTTTTGGTTTGTTTTTGCCTGAACATTTGTTTTTCATCCCTTTACCTTGAGTCTGAATGCATCCCTGTGGGTCATATGTGTTTCTTGGAGATAGCAGATACTTGGCTTGTGTTTTTCTAGCCACTCAGCCAACCTATGTCTCTTCAGAGGGCAATTCAAGCCCTCAATTCACATTTATTGAAATAATTGATATTCGTAGTAGATTGCTGTTCAAACTGTTGGATGGATTCTTACTGTTTTGCTTTACCTCTCAAGCCATTGTGACATAAGAGGTCTGGACTTTAACTTTTGGGTGATTTTACACTGGGGGGTGTCTGTTGTGCTGGTTAGTGTATAATTTAAGTCTGAGTACTTCCTGCAGGGCAGGTATGGTCTTCACAAGTTCCATCAGTGATTGCTTGTGTAGAAAAGTCCCTCCTTTATATTAGAAGCTTAGTTTTTCAGGATAAAGAATTGTAGGTTGGCCATGATTCTATTTTAGAAGACTGATGATGGGTCCCCAGTTCCTTGTGGCTTGTAAGGTTTCAGTTCAGAAATCTGCAGTTAGTCTGACAGGTTTTCCTTTGTAGGTTACCTGCTGTTTTTGTCTTACTGCTCGAAGGATTGCTTCTTTCCTGTTTACTTTGGCCTGCCTAAAAACTCTGTGATGTGGTGATTGCCTTTTCACATTGAGTCTCCCGGGAGTCCTGTGTACTTCTTATACCTGGATATCTAGATTTCTGGCTAGGCCAGGTAAGTTTTCCTCCATTATTTAAAGAAATAAATTTTCCAGCCCTTGTGTATCTTCTTCTTTGCTCTCAGGGATGCCTTTAATTCTTATGTTTGGTCTCTTTACATAATCCCACATTTCTTGTATGCTTTGTTCATGTCTCTTGCTTCTGTGTTCTTTTTCTTCATTCTGATTTATTTGGCACATAGGAGTTATCTTCAAGCTCTGAGATTCTTTCCTCTGCATGAACCAGCCTATTCTTAAGGCTTTCCAGTGTGTTTTATAGTTCCTCGAATGCTTCTCTTATTTCTAGTATTTCTGCTTTGTTCTTTCATAATACTTAAGTTTCTTTAGGGAATTTTTCATTCATTTCCTGTATTGTTCTTGTGGGTTGTGTTGGGTTTCTATTTCCTCTTCAATTCCATTGAGTTTTCTTACAATCCATATTTAAAATTCTTCATCTGCCATTTTAACCATTTCATTTAAGTTGGTATCTGTTACTGAGGAACTAATGATTTCTTTTGGGGATAACTTTTTGCTCTGAAATTTCATGTTTTCTGAGTTCTTTGGCTGATTTTTTTTCTCATCTGGATTCTTGGTGAAGAACTGGGGATGCTAGGGATGGTTTATGGCCCTATCTCTAAGTCCCCAAGCATCATTCCTTGACAGTGCTGTGGAGAGACGCATGGTCCTGTATTGCCTTAGGGATGTTTTAGCGTGTTTGAAGAACCTCTTGGGTTACCTCTAACCTGATGCCTTCACCTCTTCCCAATGGAGTTTAGTGAGTTTGGTCCCTCAGCTTAAGCTCCATGCTGGTGGATTGTACTTGTGGGTATAAATCCACTGCTCCCTAATAATAATGTTTAGCTATGGGGTTGCACTCTGTTATTCATTGTATTTTGCACAGAGGAGCCAGTAATTGAGGTAATCTGTTGTCCCTGTGGTAGGTTCTGGTCTCCCAGGTGAGGTATCCCAATTTTTGTGAGGGGCCTTGTTGCTCCCAGGAGTTGCTTGAACCCTGTTCCCCCTGAGGTGGGGATAGGAGAAAGATAGATTGCAGCTGGAGTGCAAAAGCCTGGGTGGGTGCCACTAGGAGAGCTGCTGATATGGATTTCAGGGATATCTCACCACACTTGGAGAGCTGTTCTTGATGGAAGGGACCAACTGGTGTGACTGCTGAGGTCTTTGGCCCAGGTTTTTCCTTCCCTGTCCACAAACCCAGGCACTTTCCCCTCCGATCTCTCTACTTGTGTTTGCCTCTCTACCCAAGATGGGCTCATGAGCTTACCAAAGTTCATATGTCTGACCTGCTGGTGTGCATCTCCACATCAGTAATGGATAGGTGACACTCCAATTGTGCACCCCTTTTCTGCTACTAGTCCCCAGGTGAGGCAGGTGGACCTCTCTATCCCCAGAAGTCTCCCCCAGGGGGCTGCTCCAACTAGAGGATGGGGGAATGGGGCTCACCCACAGAACCCTGCTCTTTTTAGGGGCACCCTCCTGATGAGCACAGGTTCTCATTTGCTGCCTGACCCTAGAATAGGGGTGTCTCTCCTACACTGCCCCACCCTGCCGTCTGCACTATCAATTGGTGAACACGCCAAATGCCTATGGGCAGGGGGATAGGGATGGAGACACATCCCTGGTGGTGAAAGCAGGTCCTTGGCACAGAGAACTCTACTGGCTGCTATGATTTGGGGGAAGGGCAGCAAACTTCCTGCACTGCTTTGGAGTTGGGGTGGGGGGTGCTTCTGTCTGCCCTCCTCTCCAAGCCCCAGTCCAGGCAGAGTGACCACCCTCCTCTCTGCTCCACTGCAGCAATTTTGCTAACTGAGGCAGGCTTGGCTGGGAATGCACAGAAAGTCCACCCTCTGGTCATTGCTAATCCTCTCTTTGATATGCAGTCCGTCCAGATTGACCAGGCTTTAGAGTCACGCAAAACAGTCCTGGACCCACTGGACCCTGTGACTCCTACAGTCTAGGTTGGAGTTGAGACATGTCTGTGTGGTAATGCATAGGATGAAGCCTGGGAGTTGAGGACCCCAGCGGAGGATGAAGGTGTCCTGTAGCTGTAGAAGCAGTAGGGCTCCTGATGTCTGGCTGGAGTCAGTGGAATGGGAGTCCCCTGGAGGGACGGGGCTGGGAACCTGGTGTTCTGACTGCAGGAAGCTTCCTGCTCACCAGTGGCAGCAGTCTCTAGACTTGTGTGCTTAGAAGGACTCTCCGGTTGCTCAGGAGCATGCAGATGGCAGGCTTACCCAGCCTGGAGGGTGCATTCAGAGCTGGAGGGAAAAGGGTGGTTAGGACCTGAAGCAGGGGCTCTGGTAGATAAGCTATCTGCCTCTTAAGCACCAGGGCACCAGTTGCAAGTCCACCCAGCAGAGAACGCAACTGCTTAGCCCTGTCCCCACATCCAAGGGTGGAACCCACCCTGCAGACACATGAGCCTGTGGACTGGGGGTGGGGTGGTGTCCAAAACCAATGCCGAACAGGACCTCTGGAAGGGGGACCCCAAAGATGGCAGCCGACTGGACCTGGAGAGAGAGCGTTGGGGCCCAAGCACTCAGAGGACTACCAAAATCGGGCCGCTGGGCCAAATTAACAGGCCACCAACCATTTCTTCGGCACCAAAGTCCCACAGATTCACCTCTGCTGAACAGAGAACACAGTTCTCTTTGTCCCACCCAGAGCCGTTGCAGTCGCCAGCGGTCTCCAAAGGCAGAGCTCGCTGTTTGCCGTTCAACTTCCCTGCACTAGTCCTACTGGCCTCCAGGGGCGAGGTGCCTGTCTCCAAACTCCAGTGCACGGTCACAGGAAGCCACTATCAGACGAGTCCCTCCCCAGCCTGGTGTGGTCCCAGCACAGCACGCCTGAGAGTTAAGTATGGCTCCTGTTATTGTCTCTTCTCCACAGAGCCTGCCGTCTGGTGCCATGGCTTTGCACTGACTTCAGGCCTGTCCCTGTCTGAGTGGGTGGGAAGGTCTATGGGGGGCATTTTGTATCCTCCTGTGGGTCAGATAGCACAGCACCAGCTGGCTGGTTGGGCGTGGTCACCACACACTCTATTCCCTATTCTATTCTTGCTCTCTCCAATCATTGTGAACGTACCTCCCTTTCACCTTTTTTCCTGCCATATGTGTCTCACGCTGTTTCTCTGCAAATTCACAACACTGTTTTCCAGGGGAGTGATTCACTCATGTGTAGCTGTCCATGTTCTTCGTCTCTTTCTCCAGGAGCAGTGAGCTGGGAGGCCACCACTAATCCGCCATTTCCCTCACCCATAGATTTAATTTGCAATTCCCTAATGACATATTCCCTTAATCATCTTTTCATATGGATATGTGCCATCATCTTTGTGAGGTGTTTGTTCATCTCTATTGCTCACTTTTTAACTAGGTTGTTTTCTTATTTTTGACTTTTAAGAGTTCTTTGTATATTTTGGATACAAGTCTTTTTGCAGTTAGGTCATTTGCTAGTATTTTCCTTATATTCTGTGTCTTTTCATTCTCTTAACAGTGTCTCTTGCAGAGCATACATTTTAATTTTAATGAAGTCCAACTTTCAGATATTTCTTCCATGGATTGTGATTTTGGTGTTGTATCTAAAAATTCATTGCCAAACCCAAGATCATCTAGATTTTCTCTTATCTTCTAGAAGTTTTATAGTTTTGTGCTTTAAGTCTATGATCAATTTTGAGTTAATTTTTATGACAAGTCTACATTCACATCTTTGCATGTGCATATTCCAGCACTATTTGTTGAAAAGACTATCTTTTCTCCATTGAATTGCCTTTGTTCCTTTGTCAAAGATCAACTGACTATATAAGGGTCTATTTCTGGGCTCTATTCTGTTACATTGATCTGTCTTGTCTATTCTTTCACCAATACCATAATGTCTGAATTACTAGTTTTATAGTAAGACTTGAAGTTGGGTAGTGTTGGTCCCTTGACTTTGTTCTTTTTCAGTATTGTGTTGACTCTTCTGGATGTTTTGCCTCTCTATATAATAAACTTTGCAATTCGTTTGTCAATATCCACAAAATAACTTGCTGGGATTTTAATGGGATTGCATTAAATCCATAGATCGAGTTGGAAAGAACTGACATCTTGATGATACTGAGTTTTCCCATCCATGAACACGGATTATCTATTTTAGTTTTTTAATTTCTTTCATCAGAGGTTCATAGTTTTTCTGACATAGATCTTGTACAAATTTTATTAGTTTTACACCTAAGTATTTCACTTGGGGGGGGTACTAGTGTAGACGTTATTATGATTTTAATTTCAAATTTCACTTTTCTATTGCTATTATATAGGAAAGTGATCAAGTTTTGCATATTAACCTTGTTTCCTGTAAACTTGCTGTAATTTATTAGTTCGAAGAGTTATTTTGTCATTTTTTTCTAGACTTTCTACAAACATGTTGTCGGTGAACAAAGATAGTTTTATTTTTTTCCTTCCCAACCTGTATGCTTTTTATTTCCTTTTCTTGTTTGATTGTATTAGTTAGGGCTAGTGTAAATAGTGTTATACATTTAAATTTCAAAGTTCAACTGTTCATTTTTTGTATATAGGAAAGCATCCTACTCTGTTTTCTTGGTTAGCCTGGCTGTAATTTCATCTAACTTAATAATCTTTTCAAAGACCCAGTTTTTGGTTTTGATTTTCTCTACTGCTTTCCCATTTTTTATTTCACTGGTTTCTGATCTAATTTTTTCAATATTTTGTAATGAGTGGTTACTTACCCTCTCTTAAAAAAATGTTTTAAATACACATAAAAACTGAACATTTTTGTGTTTTAATGTTTTAAATACATGCATAATTTTTGTTTTAATCATAAATATAAGAAGAAGTAATGTGGAACCTAAAGTACATATATTTAATTATTTACCTTAAAATATTTCTTCTGTGATATCTGCTAACAAATTTATAAGGAACAAAAAAGCCTAAATCTACTTTTAAAAGTTTGATTTCAAATGAAGTAAAATGTATACATAATCACCAAGATTCTTATTAACTTGTAGAAATGTTTATTTCATGCAAAGCTACATAATTTCCTATATTTTAACAGCTAATCAAATAAACATTTCAAAAATTCATTACATTACAATAAGTTAAAATACTGCGAAGGAACTGCAAGTCAATGAGTTTGTCAAAATCAAACTGAAGATAATATTATGCACAGATAAGGCCCAAAGATGCTAAATTACTTATAGTAGCACTTTGCAGCATTTTCTAAATACATATTTGAAAATGTAGTGAGAATCTGCAAAGAAAAATAGTTAAATCTACAACCCTCTAGTCAAACAAGAAAACATCTGTCATTACATACCAGGTAGTAATGGCTGATTAAAGATAAATTTGGCATCATGCATGAAAAATGAACACAGTTAACATTTTAAAGAATTATGATCAGATACACATTTGAAAAGATTAATCTATTTCACCCAATCGACTGAATTAGAAAAGGCAAAATAACAAGTACTTTATTAATGCAATGCAAAAATTAGGCTTTTTATACATCTTGCTTGAGTACTGGTGTATATAAAAAGACACTGAGGAGACATAAGAGTATTTCAAATTCACATTAGACTACTGAATTTTAGAATATTGTCCTAAGGAAATAGGTCTGGGCAGAACTTATTTCAGAAAGATTTTAAAACTATTTAAAAGCAACACTACAATTAGTTACTTACAAAAACATTTATAAAAATTAAATACCAGAAAGTAACAACATCAATATTAGAGTTCTTTTGTATTTTTAAATGCTAGAATTTATAAATATATATATTATAGTAATTTAAAAGACAGGTCCACATATTCTCTACCTTCTAAAATAAGAAAAATCTTTCAAGTTATTTTCAAAATATGGACAAAACAAATCCATTGGATTGCTTTTTAAAAAATAAATACACAGTCTCTCCCCTGCAACTTGGTATACTAAGTAGGGAAGATGCTAGCCAGCATTCTTTTGAGAAATTACAGATCTAAATGAGCAGTTTGATAAAAATTTGTCAATATCAACTCTAAATGGTGTTGTACAGTCAGTTTAATAAATTGTGACTTTACCCTACATATGTCTGCCATAGTAAACCATTCTTTCTACTCTTTCATACTAAGTACAGCAAAATTCTTTTACAAAATGATTTGGGATCAAGATAACCATAAAAGAAAATATTTTCAGTGAAAAAAAGTTAATTTTCCCCAAAGCATGTAAAAAAAAGTTTTTTAGGATATTGGTGTCAAGAGGAACATGCCAATAGTCTTACTCTATTAACAAATTTAAAAATTATAGCAACCTTAGTGGACAAATCTCCTGAAAATGGAAATAAAATTTTAGTTAAGCCAGGCTGACCATGGAAGAAATTAGAGGTGAGGATATGTTCCCACTGCAATGGGAAGGAAGACAGAACAGAGGTAGTGCCTGCCGTGCTGGGGGAAATGGCCCACAGTGCCTGATTTCTAGGATTGGGAAAGGGGAAAACACTGCCTGATCTCTGGACAGGAAAAAGTCACCAAGTTGAAAAGAAGTACCTCACAGAGAGGGAAATTCACATTTTAGAATGCCTACTCTTCTCATATTGATCCAACTTTCCAAAGAAAAATTCTGAAGATAAATGTTATTTTTAATACCTTTTTGTAAAAAGAAGTCTCAAGATTCTTAATGTTTTGGGTCTTTTTATAAATCATATTTTTTGGGAAATCTATTTTTATGCAAAAACAGTACACTGAAAAATGATTCATTTTATTCAAATGCCCTTCTTAGTGACCTAAAGACAATATATACTGACTCAGCATGCTTCACATTTCCATTCAGATGTTGCTTAGTTGTTTAGCACAATCTGTTTGACTACTTTAGGTACAATACTGCCATTTCAAGTAGTGGGATTTGTAGCTGGAACTAGTTCACTTTGAGTATACTGCTCATCAAAAACAACTGTGCAGACAAAACAAAAGAAAAATCTGTCAGCACATTAAAAATCATATTATAAAGAGATGTCTCAGAAAAGAAAAAAGGTGTAAAAGGAGGAAGGAAGGAAGAAAAGAAAAAACCTTAAATCCATTTACTTCTTAATACAATCCATTATACTTTAGAGATTCAAGTATGTTAAGATTTTTCAAGGACAGGTTTTGTCTCTTAGTGCAAATATACTTATTCTTGTGATTTTTTAGGCATGGTCCATTCAAATCACAGGTATAAAACTCACCTTTCTGAACAGTGTGAATTGGAGAGCTTATTTTTCTCTTTATACAATAATCAGTACACTATCAAAAACATTCCCTAAACCTATTAAAGCTCTATAAAATGAGGTTTGTTAATGAACATAAATTAAATTCCTTCATTAATATGCTAAATACACTCTAAAAAAACTATACATGTTGACTTTCCTATCTATATTTAATTTGGGTACACATTCAGCTTAAATTTCCAAAACTGATAATATAATCAAATAATATAGTCCAAAACAACCAACTGGCAGCATTTCTTTTTCAAAGTTGGATTGCTAAATTCTCTGATCTATTCTTTATAAAGGCAAAACACTTGAATTTTTTGATTTAGGTCTTACCATTGTTGTGAAATGAGAGCCTCTTGTGTGATGAAATTATTCTAAAGCCCTTGTATTCATTTGGTAAGAGTAAAGTTTAATAATTAAAGTCATACTTCATTTCTTATGTTTTTTACAAAAATGTTCTATTGTTAATGTTATTTAAATAGTAAAAAAAGTTAATTAGTAACTTAGAGGTAACTCATGAAATTAATAGATTATTGTTATTTTCTGCAATAGTTATTTTAAATTATTGGCTTACTGAATATACTTACCTAACAACAACTATTTTAAAAATAATTTAGAAAATTTGACTCAGATATTATCATGTAACGAAAACATTAAACATTGCTATTAATAATTATTTAAGAAATGTACTTTGCATGTAAAGTATATGAATTTACTAGTAATATTTTGCAGATGTCATTACATTTTAATAAGCTTCTCAAAACAAAAATTTCTTGTACCTCCTAGAGTTTTTCACACACGGTGGCTTAACAAATAGGAACTTAGTTCTCCAGCAATGAACTCAGTCTTCAATCGTTAAATCATTGCCTTCTGAACTCAAATTTACCCAGCAAAATAACCTTCCTATATGATTATACATAAAATCTTATTATAAGACAAGTTCTGCTTGAAAAATTACTATGAATCACTGAAACACCCAAATATTATTTTAAAAGTAACTCAAAAGTCATAAAGGGATCTATAGTGTTTGTGAAATATACATATATATGTATATATATATTTTAATTATTACAACCATAAAAATTTAATAATAAAGGAAAGTGGTAACATTCCCATACATATTCCTATCAATTTATTTTAGGGCATTAATAAAAGATAGTTATAAAAGTAACTGGATAATTTATTCCCTGTGTCTGCTTCTATTTCAACAACAACATCTGAGTTTCATGACAAAATCTTATGAGAAACATCATACTTAAGAAAATATTCCAAAGTAAACCCAAAGACTAAATAAAATAACACTATTTTCACAGGACGTTTAATGAATTAGTCCATAAAGAGTTTACGCTTTGGGGACTTCTAAGTGTTGCCGTAATAACAAGAAATGGGAGGGACCCTTTTCTGGGAAGATCGTTTTCCCAATCCAATACCTTCAAGTACCACTATGAAAAACAGCACAGCTAACAACTTGGTTTGTCTTTTGAAACTCTAATACATAACATCAATTCAACTCCCTCACAATAGCTTTGTGAGGTAGATCAGTAGGTAAATAACAAATATCACCTTCATTCTGCAAATGAAGAAACTGAGGCACTGGAAGGTTATGGTTTGCCCAAGGTACTCAATGATTCAATGATGAAATTGCAAACAGCTACATTATCTCTGCTCTTGGCCTATTCTATTGCTCTTTGACCACACTTCACAATAAAAAGCTATGTGTGTATTCCCTCAAATAAGCAGTTAATATAACCTTCAACTGAGAGTAAATCTATTCATTGATAATAATTTTAAAGGGAATCTAATCTCAAAGATCATAAAAACTCCAAAGATCAAAAAAATCAGATAATTAGGATGGTGCACTATTCCTTTCAGTACCCACAAACAACTGTGTCTTTTCAAAATTTACATGATGACACTCATTCAAGAAGAAAATAAAAATTTTAAATTTATGACTCAGAGAAAGATTGCCTTCAAGAAACATATAATCATATTGTTAGGGTGACTATATTATTCATCTTCAAACTGGGATACTTGAGAGTGAAAGTGAATGCTAGTAATGATTACAAAAAGACAACAGATGTTAAACTGAGCCTATACTGGGAAATCTCAAGTATGGTCACCCAATGTAGCATGAATTGTCTAAGAGCTGCAAATATTTCACAGACATAAAAAACTCTCCACAAGCATGTTACACTCAACCATGTTCACTGGTGCTTTAAAATTAATACCTAACTTTGACTTAAACACAAAGGTCAAAATAATTTAAAATAATAAGCATGTTTAACCAAGTTATTACTACACATTTCCATTCTAATATCATTTTCTGTTTTCTATAAACCACATTTTAAGTGTCAGAATAACAGCAAATGGACTCACTTTTTACCTTTGAATAACCACATTTTTTATCAAAAAATATAACTAGGTACCTTTAAATATTACAGAATTTTGTGGAACTCTTTGGCTACAAAAAAAAATAAAACTATTTACCATTAATGCTTAAGATTTCTCCTTGAATGACATGATCAACACTTAATATGCTAAATTATAAAAATGATCATTGCTTTCTGAAATGAAAATCTTTTACAAAGCAATACCGAATACATAAACAAATCCAGTTACTACAGAGACTGAAAGAATAATATATCATCTGATTATAGTATACATGCTAACGACATTAACACTTATCAGTTGAAGTATAATCTTAATTATACATGCAAAACCCCCACTAATTTGCAAACAGATTTAAAAAAGCACTTTTTACATTCAGGTATGTCTGGTAAGTAAGCCTTGTTTTAAGACATGGATCTTATGAATATGGTTATTATTTGAGGTCTCCATTCACTTACATTTCTTTGGGAAATACAGGTTAAACATTTTTTTAATAACAAAAATGTAAATCACAATAATAAAACTATATAATATTATTTAGTATGATTTATGGCTTCCTTGAACCTTTAAAATAACTCTCTTGAAAAAAAATCAATCTGAAAGAAACTACACTACACATTGTCAACAAATTCTTATCCTTACCATGAATTAAATCCTTCCACTGTAACTGTACTTCTAAGGCAGATGCTTAAGGAATGGTATGTAATAAATCTTGTTAGAAAAGACAATATTCTATTCAATGAGCAATAAACTATTATCAATAAGATATAATTAGTTCTCAGTGCCTTTTTGTTATCCTGATATTTTTCACTGAGAGTAAAAAGAAAATCCTAGAGTACACAGAACGTTCACAGAGGCTGAACTGATGTGTTGACATTGGTTAGCTGTTCCATAAATTTTTTCAGGCATTATACATCATCAAATATTCCAGCGTAAGACATTGAGTGATATCGTCCACCAGGCTGATACCTAAAAGGTGAACATTAAGAAATGATCTGAAGCATCAATCAAAAATAATAAAGGAGAAAAGAAAAAAAGAACACATTAAAAGGAAGTTGCTACATAATTTGCTTACACTGTAAAATCTATTCAGTAACTAAAAGCCGAAACTTACCCTCCGAGGAAATTATCCAAAAGGACTTACTTATAAATCAACCAGCAACTGTTTTAGAGCCTAGAATACATGCATGATAGAGTGAGGAATGTAGAAAGAGGGAGGGGAATGTAAGACACATCTAGGAGATTTATTAATTTAATAACTACTCTTAATTATTGAACATAATAGTCTAAGCTTTTTGCTATTTATAGGCAATAGTATAGTAAACACCTTCATGCATAGGATATTTTGCTTTTGTTTAATTAGTTCCTCATAGCATAGTGGCTAAAAGCATAGACTCTGTTGCCAGAGTACTGGGGTTTGAATTCACAAGTTGTGTGAATCTAGGCAATTTACTGGGCCTCTCTGGGTTGACATACAATTGGATTACAACCATACAATATGATATTGTTGGTAAAGTGCTGAGAATAGGGTCTGATATTCAAACATGGCCATGCAGCTCTTACTAAGGTATAATACATTTCTCAAATGGGACAGTCAGAAATAGGCATATATTTCTATTTTTTATTCTATGGTATATATTTCAATTCTTTCATATTTATAATACCATTAGTGTTGTCTAAAGATACTAATTTCAATTACCACTACTGGATACTATAATTTTTTTTAAATATAAAAGCATTATTGGGTATAAAAAGGTATCAAAAATTACTTGATATATTTTTTATTACTAGTAAACATGAAAATTTTCTCTTACTTTATCACTTGTTTACTTTTACCTTTACTTATCACTTGTTTTTAACCTTGTCAAGTCAGTATGTTATTAAAATTTCAGAGGAATGCCAGAGCCAAAATGTCACAGCCAGAGCATACCTTCTTGATTCAGGTTCAAGAGGATCATCAGTAAATGTTTCTGCATTAAAATCCAAAGGTTCTGCATCTTGGAGAAGTTCTATTCGGTCCCTTTCAGTCCTGTTATTAGTCCTGGTATATTTGGATGTTGCTGCAAAGAAAGGAAAAAAAATTCTACTTCCCTATTGTCTTTTAATTTATGGGTCACAGTCTATGGACTTACAAAAAGGAAAATCAAGATTATAAGGAATATGAATTTTCACTGTGAAGACAACTACATGGTTCCTTAAAAATCTGATTAAAATTAGAAACAATATACAGGGCAAGGAAAAGTTTTCCAGCTTTGTAGCTAGTATAAGCTCAGAAGCAGATACAGGGCAAAGACATAATTAGTATAACTCAGAATTAATATTTAACTATGGTATCACAACAGTTGAAATTCTTCATTATCACATGAAGTTTCAGTTGGCTTCACAGTGAATCTCATTTCTTGGCTAGGACTTTAAGGTGTAATCAACTCAAGCTCTTCAAGAAAGGCCTGAGCCTTCTTCCCATGAGGCAAGATTGTGGGCAGCACTAGCCAACAGAAATAAAATACAAGCCTCATATATACTTTGAAATTTCCTAGTTAGCTACATTAAAAAGTGAAAAGAAACAGGTGAAATTAATTTTAATATATTTAATTTAACATAATATATCCAAAAATATTATCATTTCAACATGGGGCACCAGTCATGTTGCAATTGCTCAACAGCCACATGTGGCTAATGGTTATCATACTGCTCAGCACAGATCAGAAAAGTAACTCTCCCTTCTCTGTGTGGATGGGGATTTCTTCATAAACAACCTAAATTCTCACAATATTGTTTTGAGCAGTCCAAGTAGCTTTATAACAACTTTATGATACAGTTCTTTTTGAAAACTTAAGGCAAGCCAATTCTGTCATATTTACATTGTTGTCATCTTGGGCTTTGCCCTAAATGCATGTCTCTTCCTCTTTTCTCTCATTTATTCAGCAAACAGTAATTACACATCGTATACACTGCCTCTTCTCTTAACCATTCTTCCATATCCCAGATCTTTCTATTTGTAAAATTCCACTCTGTGGTAAGCAAGAAAATCCTTCCTCTATTTCCTAGCTTTAACTAAAGCTTTAGTATTATATTTATTCTACCAAAAAATGTTACCATGCTTCCTCCCACACTGAAATTTTACCTTCAGGACAAAATACAAACTTTTTAGCAGAACAATATCTGTTCCTCAACTATCTTTGAGGCCTCCCCTCTTATCAACATGCATCTCCCCAATGATTCTCTCATGCCACAATGTCCTGCATTCACTCTTCCTTCTGATTAAAACACTCTTCACCTGGCTGTGTACTATTCAATCCTAAATACTCAGATAAATATTTCTTTTTACAAAAATTATTTCCCAAAATAGAACTCTTTTTCCATTCCCCAAACTGAGTTCCTTCAGCATCAGATGTGTATCCTCCTGTCACAGCTTTCATGACAAGTCTATATTATAAATAGTTCATCATTAAATATTTCTAACATTTTCTATTTATCTCTTTTGTTTAGTTTCCATCTCTCTGGTGAAATTCCTCCTGATGTGTTCATGTACATTGCCCAAGCTTTCCATTAGATTTTTAACATACTAATTGGTTATTTTCAAGTCACTGCACTGTCTGATAATTCCAACATTTGAGCCACCTCTAGGTCTAGTATGTTGACTATTTTATGTTTTGAAAACAGCTCATATTTTCTTACTTTCTTGTGTATTTCATAATTTCTGGCTAAATGCCAGACACTGTGTGTAAAAGAACAGATGGAGATAAATAATTGTAATGCCAAACATGGGCATACCTCTTCTATTAGATCATCAGTGTTGAGGGATTGAATCAATCTAATCTATACTTGATCTGGGTTTGGACTTTGTTTTTGGGTTAGTTACCTTAAGTCCCTACATATTTCACATTTCTCCAGTGATGAACTGCTATTACCTTGTGATTAGTAAGGCCCCATCTGGCAGATGATTTGTCTCAGCATTTTTTTCCTATCCTCAGATTTAACAGTCCCTGCATACATACGCCACAGAGGGAGTCCCTTTCCATGTTTCTACTCCTCCTCCAACAGTAGACTACTGCTGCTTGGTCACTATAAACCCTGTATTTGGGTAGGAGAGGTTGCTCAATTTTCCTCCTCTACTCTCAGTGTTAGGCAGGTCCCTGTGCACTGAAGTCTTAGTGGTGATTCTCTCTCAGCAAACTGAAATCTCTCCCAAAGACAAACAACCTCTGCCTTCTACTCAGTGCAAGGTCCTAAGCAAAAACAGGTTTCTTGCACTTACCCAGGGGCCTCATGTCACATTAATATATTTTTTATTATTAGTAAAGATGAACATTTGTAGGGTCAATGATATGGGAAGGTTTCCTAACCCACCCTGGTAAGCGATGGCTTCTGTCTGGTATCAGTCCCTCACTCAATTATGAGCATCTTAAGCATAAGATATTTATTTTCTTTGTATCATTGCATACTTGAGAATATGTCTGACATACATAGGTCATAAAAACAACTGAATAACCTATGTCTACTAATAGAAAAGTGAAGAAAAATATCAAGTAAATGATAAATACTTGGCTAGAACATGCCTGGGATAAGTGCTTAAATTATTTAGGTTAATACACTTATAGCTATTCATTTGATGTCCCAGTTTCTCCTTTCCCTATCAGAAGGCATATTTGAATTTCTGCTTCCTTCTTTATACTAAGGAATGTGAGAAAGAAAGGTCAGTGCAAATGCACATTTACAATTCTACAAAGGCATTTCTGGATGAGTATCCTAACTCTCAGTCTCTATGCAAACAAGCATAAGAAAAAAAATTTCTAAGCAAACTAGAAAATAAACTACTTACATCGGTTGGTATTAATATCTGAGAAGTTTAACTCTTTTGGGTCAGTATGAACATTTCTGTTCCTAGTGGAATCTTCTCTATTGTGTCCATAACGTTCTTTCCATTCCTAAGAAAGAAACATAAATGCATATACAACAAAAGGACAAAAAATAATTCATCAATGTCAACAGATTATATATGCAGAATATAATTTAATTATTTTTCATCAGAAATTCATTAGTAATCAGTACAATTATCATAGCATCTTTAAAAATCATAGGTCAATGTTTTTATCTTTACATGTAAAGTCACAGTCTCTATAAACTTGAGACATTTATAAACATTTTTTGCTAACTATGATTATGTTATTCTTCTAAAACATCAAAAAAATATTACAACTACAAGCTTACCCTAACCATGTAAAAGTTATAAGAACCCATAATGATTGATAAGATGGTCACAAAATTTTCTTTCATTTAAATAAGCTACAAATATTAGAGAGCTGAAAAGTCATTTTCAATAGCAAAATTAAAGTTGTATACAAATATAATTAAACTGCGACTCACACATAGCATTTTGAATTATCGTAAACACAGTAAAACCATATTAACTAGGGTTCTACTCATCAAATTCTTAGAATCAAAAGAGACATTAGAGGTCACTTAATGCAACTTTCCATGCAGTGCAGGGTCTCATTCTAAAACATCTGTGCCAGATGCTTTTTGGCTGACTAGATGACATGTAAATTTCTGGGTTTGTGAAGCCTACAGCAATTTTGGTAAACTGTGGAAATTAGAAATTCTTATAGAGAGGTGAAATCTATCTCCAGTAACTTCTCATCTTTGGTTCTACTTATACCTTCCGAAATAAAGAACAGACCTCTCATTCACATGATATATACTAAGATAAACAACAACAACTGTCAAGTCTCCTGTCTTTGCCAGTATAGATATACTCAGATGTTAAAAATTTATGGTAACTGTGACTAGATTATTTTTCTCATTTTTTGCCTTTTCACTCTCTAGGAGGAGGTTAGTTTGTCTCAGCAAATGGAGAACTGAAGAAAAATTGAAGAGGAATAAAATTAATGTCACATTACAAAAAAGCATAACAATTTTACAGCAATTAAAGCCACTTTAATAGCAAGACTACATGAATTCATTCATGCAACAAATATTCACTGAGCATCAACCTTAGGCAAGAAGCTGCTTAATGTGGGACACAAATGAAATAATTATTACTAGTGAGTTGTACAGGTCCAATAGGACACCTAGCATATATATCTGAAAGTATTAAAATTCCCTTTCTTTAAAAGTATACACTGTGCTAAAAATATATATATAAATAAAAATAATATACCCTGTGCCATTTTTCCCACTGTTCTCTATCTTGAGCAAATTATTCTAAATCAGTAGGATTCTTAAGATATTCCACATGATTATTTAGGTTATAGCAATTTAGTCAATACTGTACTTACTCTTCTTCGATTTTCACCTTCTTCTTGCCTTTGCCTTTTTCTCTTTTCTGGAAACAAGAAAATGGTCTCAAATTTGGTATAATACGGTTTAAACAGACACAAAATAACTGAAATAAATGTATCAGGCTATGACTAATATTTCTTTTAAATTACTATATAATCAAATGTAATAGGTTACTGTTGGAAATGATCTAAGAGGTCATCTCACCCAATAGGTCCACCTTCTCTATTTTTGTTAGAGATGGTCCTAAAGTCTCTGTTCAAATAACTTTAGTGAAGAAAAGGGTTCTGTCTCACAATTACCTGAGTTTCTCTGTAACTTCTATTCTCTTTTAGTCCTATCTTCTAAATTAAATTCATACTTCTTTTCTTTCTGTATAAGAGTTCGAATTCTTGGCCTCAAGCAATCCTTCTACCTCAGCCTCCCAAAGTGCTGGGATTACAGGTGAGAGCCACCATGCCCAGCCTTATAATTTCTTAAGAATAGATTAAAATTATTTATAAATTATACAAACATTAATTTTGTTTTCTGAGTTTGAGTACTTAGCATTTTCTCTTCATTTATTTTAAAAGACATATCTTACCTCGTCTGATTAATTCTTTTCCTTCATCAACTAAGTCTGATGTCATATCATTATCACCCATAAACTGCTGGAAACCAAGCAGATTCAAACAACGGGTTCCCAAACTAAAGTAGATTTTCAAGAAAACAAGCATTATTTCACATTATAAATATTTAGATAATAATATTTAGATAATATTCTTTAATGTTGTCATCCCCAAAGAAGCCTATGCTTGATTATCAGTTATCATGGAAAGTTACATATAGTTACAACTGTTGTTCTTCAAGAAGTACTACTTATTTCCCTTTCTAAGAAGTTTATGCCCAGTACTTTACTGACTAGGGTATGCACGATATCCAGATTTCCTAAGGAAGTTAAAGGAGCTCAGGAAATTTCACCCCAATATATGACTCCTTCGTATAAAGAGTATTTTAAATACTCTTAGAGGCCCTTAGAGGTCATAGATACTGGAGGAGGCTTTCCTCTATCTTCATAAAACCAGACCTACTAAAAAGAAGAATTCCCTCCCCCTTCCTGGTACCTCAATATATTGCATGAAAGATCAAGAATACAACCAGATCTGGCCCAACCCATTTTAAAAATAATACTTGTCTCTCAGGTTAATATAATTTCCAAAGAGAATCAATTACAAGTCAATCTGTTTCTCCCATCCATTCATTCTCCCAAGTATCTATTCATTCTCCCTAGTAACCATTTATTCCCCCTAAACAGAATTACCTATATTTCTCTTCTCCATTCCCCCATCTAAAATGAGGGATAATAAATTTCTGTACCCCACTGGGATATTGTGCACACAATAAATACATCTTTTTCTCTTATTAATCTGCCTTACTGTAAAAGTTGATCTTTCAGCAAACCTTCTGGGGGCAAAAGGGAAGTTTTCCTTTTTCCCGACAAAATAACAAGTCAGGTCATTAGCATACATAGCCTTCAGAAAACAATTATACGAGGATGCTAAATAATAACTATAATACAAGAGCAACTTACTCTTTGTTTATATCTAAATAGCAGTTTTGATACTGAAATATACATTTAAAACCAGTATTTCCAAGTGTGGAATATGCTGGTTTATAAAGTCTTAATTGTATAAATTTATTTTCATGCTCTATTTTTTCCCCTGTGAATTAGTCAACTCTATTTAAATACCTTTTGTTACACACTGTAAAGTGATGACTATAATCTTATGTGGGGCCTATTACCTTATATCTTATTTGCTATTTACTTTAAACCTGATTATTATACAGGACAATAATAGTCTGAAATATGGAACACAAGGAAGGAAGTGATAGATGAGTAGGAAGGATAATATTTGTTATGATCCTACTATGTATCACCAAGCAGCTCTTTTTATTACATTAGTTTTCAAACTTTCTCAATGATGTAATTCTAATGGCAGAGCCTGAACACATGCATGGAAAGTGAGGCAAAGGAAGAGGAAGAAAGGGGAAAAGAAGAAGAGGGGGTTGAGAAAGGGGGATGTGAATGTGTGTGTGTCAGGAAGGTAAAACAAGGAGGCAATTAAAGAAAGCCAAGAATCCATTTCACATTAATAATGTATAAATATCTAGCTATTCACAGTACATCTACTTGTTTCAATATAAAAGGGATGTTTTATGCGAATTACCATTGAGTAAACTGGGGTTTCAGGTAGATGATTATGTTAATTCTGTGACCTTAAACAATCCCTTACTGTCCTCATATCTTTGTAGAAACTTTGAACTAGTTCACTTACTCTGGAAAGGTTTTATCTTTGTCTAAAGTGTCAGGAATCAACCTATGTTCTCTCAGCAGGTAAGTCTGGATATTAACCCTGAGTATGGCCATGTTGTTAACAGACTGGGAATTAGACTAATTATGGCAGCATTTCAAATGAAAATGGACCTATAAAGTCAAACTACCACTGAAGTGTCAGTAAGGCACTGCTTCACATATTTCTAAAAGAATATTTACTATGTGAAATAATTTAAAAATTAAGGAATACAATCCTTTCTTACTAAAGACAAAATGGCATTCAAAGTTTATCCTAATTAACTCTGGATACACTTTTAATGAATATTTTTAAGTTTAACCATTTCCCTTTAAGGTATCATGATTCTTTATATTTAAGATTTTATAGTTGTCAAAGCACTATCGTACCCCATATCACTTGATCCATATAACCATCTGATAAGGTAAGAAGAAATGTTAATCTTCCAACATAACTAATAACATAAAAACACATCATCTGTACAGCACAAGCCCTTAATTTTCCATTAGTAGCTTTATAAACTTTTAAAATAAATAAACATATAATCAAAACTTAGCTTTGGGCATACAAAGTATGATTAGTCTCCTTTTAATAAAACATTTTCACACTATAAATCTGTTACTCTCTTTTCCAATTAAAGGAAACACTCACAGTATTAGATTTGCTGTCACTTCTTATTACAATATCATTTTAAGTTATAATCTTTTGGCTATTTTGCTTATGAAAAGGTTAAATATATTTTTCAAAATTCAATAGAGAATTTAAACAATATCTGTTTAGTCACCACCTTAATATTAGTATCTATCGTTTGTAATAACGAAGATTTAAGCAAAAACTAGGTAGATGAAACTTATTTTTGTTATAAATGTAAATGATTAACATTAAAAAAAAGTTTCTGGAGACTTCTGGTTTCAAAAGGGCAGCACAGAGGCAAGCTGGCTTCACTACTCCTCCCAAAAAACCAAAACCAAATATACAATATAATATCTATACCAGCAACAACACAGAGCTCAAGTATGAAGATGAGACAGTTCTGCAGGACCATGGAGTAGTGGAAAAACTCCAAGGAGATAGTAGGAGAATCAGAATTCAACATTTGTGACACCATGCTCCCCCATTCTGCTCACCACCACATGGAATATCTCCCCGCAACTCACAGTTTGTACAATGGAAAAAGTGAAATTGAGGTGGTTGATCAGCTTCCCCACCTTCTTGGGTTCCCTGGCAGAAGACCTCAGTGCTCTAAGCAGTCCCTTCTAACTAGCTCCAGCTTCCCCAAAGCCACAACAAAACAAACAACTGAAACCCAACCAGTAAATATTTAAAAGAGCTTTAATGAGAAAGAACGTCCAGATCCAACTAAGTAATGTTAAGTTTCTTACCTAAAATAAGTAGCTATGCAGAGAATGACCACCAACATAGGATAATATATGTAGAATCCATCTGCAATAAAGGATAAAACTTTCATGGAACCCATAATCTGAAGAGCAAGAAAAAAGTAAGTTAAATCGGCATAGTTCTATATTTTTCATTTATTTCCATCATTAGAAAATTTGCCAATAACCGGTTACATCAATATATTTGAACTATTCAAAGTAGAAGCACAAAGCACTAAACAAACAAATTTTTTAAAATTTACTTTTTATTAAGTTTTCTCCTAGGGAAAATTAATATTTTATAAATATTGCTCAAAATTATCACATATATTAAGACTATAAATATAAAATTTAATAGTAGTTTTGGTCATGTAGGTGATACTGCTCAGCTAGACAACCATAAAAACTTTTTTTTATAATAAAAGAAGCAAAATCACTTTTATTCAGTCATTAGTATTATACAATCTTTAAGAGAGGATTTCATTAGTAATGTTATAAAACTTTTCTGCCCACATTAAAAGAAATTTCACAATAACACCATTTCATATAGATAATGAATGTAAAGAACTCTGTTTTCTGACCATACTTACAGACGTGTAAGCAGTTGGCTGAGTATTCTGGTGAGAGATAGACGAATCCATATGGGTCAAACCCAAGAAGTTAAGACATAACGGAGGAGTCAAACGGCAAAATAACCTGCAGTAAATATTTAAAATATAATATATAAAAAATAAATCAGTAAAAATACATTTTATATTATATTGAAATGTATTAAGAATATTTCAGATCATTGTAGCTACAATTTTCATCTATTTCCATGATATATATTTTGAATTTTTAATATGAACTGCTCTTAGTTGCAATTAATAAGATTTTTAATTGCATTCCCCTTAAAAACATCAACACTTGCATGGCAAAACTGCAGCTCAGGCCGCCTGCTTTGGTTGAGTTTGCCACTGATTTATACCCACAATTTATGGAGTGCCTTGTATGTACCTCCTTCAACTCTACTATGTGTGCAATTAATTCATTTCACAGAATGACAAGGACAGTAACATCCTCAAGGTAAATTATACTCAGTACATAAAATATCTGAAGATGTATCAAAATATGTCATTCTGACAAGTACAGGTATAAAGAATTGTTCAATTTTGACTAAATAAAAAGAATCTCTTACAAAATTACAGAGTTGGAGAATTGGGGACATGGAGAGAGGAAAGGTGTCAATAAGAAGAGGTAATAATGAGGGAGCATTTTTGTGGTGATAGAATAGTTCTGAATCTTGATTGTGGTGGTGGTTACAGGAATCTACACACGTACACACAAATGAAAGATAAAAAATAGTGAGAACTAAATAAGGTCTGTAGTGTAGTTAATGGTAATGTTCCAATGTAATTCCTGATTTTGATATTGTTTGACAGCTATAGAAGATGTTACCATTGGGGGAAGTGTGGTGAAGGTTACATACAACTTTTTGTATTATATTTAAAACTTCCTGTGAGTCCATAATTATTTGGAAAAGAACAAAAAAAAGTCTTAAGCTTGCTTTAGATATCAATTTCTCTATAAACTTCTCTAATTCCAGCCTTTATAAATACCTAATAAGACTGATTTTACAATAAGGACAGGTAATAGATTATGCAACGTAGCCCAAGTGGGAGCCATCTCTCCAAACTTCTTTAGGAAAATTTGTTCTTGTTGGTTTTCTTAGTCTTCAATTCAGGTAGAAGCCACTGAATCTCAGAACACTCTCTAGGTCTGACTTAGTCTCTAAACTCTCCACTTTTCCTACCATTTACTAATCTATTTACTGAATCGCTAGTTGGTTATCCAGGCTCACTATGTGTTTCCTTTCCCTCCTAACCTAGCATACCTACAATAGTTTAGCCTTAAACTTCAAGCAAGATTTATCTGGCAATCGACAAATACTTATTTAATATTTAAACCTAATCAATTAGCTCATAGAAATACAGACATTAGTGGAACACCCATAAAAACAAGAACTAAAAGAGAGATCCATAAGAATACATGCAATAGAGACATTTCTCTTGTTTCTAAGTGTAATTCTACTTACATGCCACTGAAAAGAAGGCTATAAGCATCAGTTTGATGATGTGAAGCCAAGTAATAATAGTTAAATACACGAATCCTGAACACAGTAGAATAAACACAGATACTTAGGAAGAATATGGAAAGAAAGCAAGCAATCTGAAAAACAAACCAAAAACAAAACGTTTATTTAAGACTAATACACTTTAAACTAGCACTTAACTATCACAAGCATTATCCTTCATTTCCAGTTAACATTTATGGATGTTCTATTTAAATACAGCAGTAGAGGATTTCTTAATCATCTAAGAAAATGAAATTATGAAAAAATCTAGGATGTTCAACATCCTAGATCCATACATTTTAAATATTCCTCCTAAAGTGAGCCTGTTCTTCCATTCCCTTAGTGAGTCTTCACATGAGACCTGCAAGTTATATATACCGTTTCACTAGCATAAAGAAGATCAAAGTTAATCATAAAAAGAATTTTATACTATCTTGGACCTTTTCATCTCTCCTCAAATATTAATACAGTTCTGTTTTGGGCTTTTTGTTTTCTATTTGAGACAGAGTCTCGTTCTGTCACCCCACGTAGGGTGCAGTGGTGTCATCATATCTCACTGCAACCTCAAATTCCTGGGCTCAAGTGATCTGATCCTCCTGCCTCAGCTTCCTGAGTAGCTGGGACTACAGGCCCACCCCATCATGCTCAGCTAATTTTTTCTATATATAGTAGAGACAGGGTCTTGCTCTTTGCTCAGGCTGGTCTCGAACTCCTAGCCTCAAGCGATCCTCCCATCTTGGCCTCCTGGAGTGCTAGGATTATAGGCGTGAGCCACTGCACCCAGCCTAATTATTAGTTTTTAATAGTCAGGGTAAATTGATAAGGCACATTTTTGGAAGTTTGAATAACACTGTAGGAAACTGCACTGCTTTCATTATTACTGTAAGAAATATATGGAGAAAAGATATAGCAGTTAAGATTATACCATGAACTGACATGTATTTATGACAGATATAAAATAAACTGACCTCAATATAAATATAATTGTATGTTTTTTCTGCCAGCTGTATGAAGACTGCAAAGAGGGATAAGACAGGAGTAGTGCTAAAGAATGTGCACTCTGACCACACAACAATCACAGAGAAGATGGACAGAACCACAGCAAGGATCCTATAAAACCAAGGTCGCAAAAGACATTCCCAGTACCACTCTGGAAGACAAAAGAAAAAAAACATTAGGAAAAATATAAAAGAGTACAGGGTATTAACATTATTTTAAAATATCTCCCAACAAGATATGTAATTACAAAGAGAAAAATAGCAATTTTACTGTGGAGGAACCAGGCATACTCCACCCTGACCAAATGATCACCAATAATGGGACAAACTGACATCATGAGCTTCCTACTACAATGCACTGAGAAGAACATGACATTGCTGCTGTGGCATTCCTGCCAAAAATGTAGAAGCTCCATCTAATCATGAGGAAAAATCAAACTCAAATTCAGGGACATTTAACAAAAAACTGGCCTGTACTCTCTAAAAACATCTATGTCATAAAACACAAACAGAGACTGAGAAATCATCTAGATCAGAGGAGACTAAGGAGACATGACAACTGAATGCAATGTATGACCTGAGATTTTTTACAAAGAATACTTTTGGGATAATTATTGAAATCTGAATAATGTCTGTAAATAATAGTACAGTATCAATATTAATTTGCTGACTTTGATAACTGTAATGTATAAGAAAATACCTTTTTAGGCAATACACACTGAAACATTTCGGGACAAAGAGGCATCATGTCTGGATACAACTCTGACAGATTCAGAACACAAAATACATACAGAAATAAAAAGCAAATGCATATGGTAAAATGTTAACATTTGGAAAACCTGGGTGAAGAGTTTATGGGAATACTTCATACTATTCTGGTTTTGTTAAGTCTGAATTTTAGTAAAAATAAAGTTTAAGGAAAAGCTCAATAAACTGAAAAGGCGATGTTTTTACTTCATTGAAGGGCTGAGCTCAATGTAATTCTTTTCCTCCCTGCTCTCAGCATAATTCCTGGCGATTTCAATATCCGTATAAGCAATTCTCCTTTCAATACCCTGGTCTCTCATTTCCTTGACCTCCTCTCCTCCAATGATCTTGCCCTCCACCCTAACTCAATTACCTGTTGCCACAGTCATCCCTAAACCTTTTATTATCAATATCTTCACTCTTACGTATAACCTCGTTCTTGCATCCTTGTCTCCAAACAATACCTTCATCTAGTACAGTATTTCAACTCCACTGATTGACTTTACCTGGACCAAAAATCAACTTATTCTACCACTTCTTTATTGTTATTTAACACTTTGATGTCCTTATTTCCTTCCTAATAGAGAGAATCAAGTGAATATAACTATTTGTTTGAATAAATAAGGTAAACAGAAGTTTTAATACTTAAACACTTTGGTACTTGCATTAAGTTTCTTCATACTAAATTTGGTACTTGCATTAAGTTTCTTCATACTAAATTTAAAGAGAGTGTCATAAATAATCACAAAGGAGAAAAATATAATGATGAATACAGAGTATAGGCTTTGTAAATTGGACTAATAAATGTAAATAATCAAAGAGGACTTTTCAGGGGAAGATTTTAGTAGTATGTCAAGACTGAAGAAGAGACCTATGCTTGTGATATGAAATTGCTTAAAATTCTAATTATTTTAAGTACAGTTACGTGCTGCCTAACATTTTGGTCGATGACGGATGGCATATACAATGATGATCCTATAAGATTATACCATATTTTTACTGTACCTTATCTATGCTTAGATAGACAAATACTTACTATTGTATTACAATATCCAGTACAGTAATATGCTGTATAGGTTTGTAGCCTAGGAGTAATAGGCTACACAGTAATAGACATCTCACATAGTCTAGATATGTAGTAGGCTATACCATCTAGGTCTGTGTAATTTTATGATGCTCACACAACAATGGAATAGCCTAACACTGCATTTCTCAGAATGTACTCCTGTCATTGAAGTGATGCATGATTATATATATTATGTATCATACAAAATATGCTTGACATATTATTATTTTCACATAGAATTTTGATTATTTGTAAAGTAACAGTGGAATTTGAAGAATTATATGTTCTATAATAAGAAAAATAGTTATTTTGCAAAATGTTTATCAAATATTATCATATGGTGTAAATCAAATAATATAAATAAAATTCAACTGTGCAATGGTGAAAATATATACTTTTTTCCCATCATTAAACTCTAAAATTTATATCAAATTACATACCAAATGTAGGGTTATAAAAATATTGGATAAATCGATTTTCTGGCTCCGGTGATTGAAAGGTATGAACAAACTGACGAGTAGCACTAGTTTCATTTTTTGCTACATCTTCTAGATAAAATGCTTGCTCCAAAAGAATCTGCCATTGTACTTGAGTTCGACGGTGCCTCTGAACTGAATAAATCACCTAAAAAAAAAAAAAAAAAAGATTAAGAGTAGACGTAGCAGTGCCCTGATCCAACAGGGGTTCAACCTCCTATTAGGGAGCATGCTTTGGTTGTCACAACAGGAAAGTGCTAGTGGCATTTACTGGGTTGGGCACCAAGGATGTTAATGTGCTAAAATGATGTAATAGTTCTATATAATGTAACACTTATGCTCAGTAAATAATTCTGTCTCCCTAAATGCTAATAGTTCTATTAGTTCTCCCTATTGAGAACACAAAATTAAAACATTTTGAAGAATAATAAGACCAAAGAAGTTTTAGATGCACATTCACTAAAAATTCCTTTTTAGTGAGCAATAATTATAAATCTAACTAAAACCATAAATAAAATAGCTATAATAAGTAAGGTTACCTGTTTATGCAGTTTTACCAGACTTTTTTCACTTGGGTAGGTATTATGCTTTTCATCAAAATCTTCATAATCATCCATGTTCCTACCCATTTTTTCCTGATACTCTGTAGGGCACTGAAAGGAACAAGTAGATTTTTTTTAAAAAAATCTTAATAGTAAAAGGATAAAAATTTTTATTAAACATCTTTCATTCTTGGGCATTTCTAATTTTCTCAGAAACATCTTCCTCCTTTATTGGCTTCTCTAGTTAGACTTTTGCTGACATTTTCTTGAAAATGTTTTAAAAGCTGTATTGAGTTTCTACTCATCTTTATTAATATTAATCTTTATGTTCAGATACACTAGCTAGAAATAGGTAGAGGCAGGGGAACTTACCTATAGGAAGCAACTAGTATTTGAGAGGATTATCCTAAGTAGGCCCTGTTTAAACTGTCAATTATATTTCTAGCTAAATAATTAAGAAGAATTATGACAATTCCAAGATGCTGAATTTTTAAAGGCATAGTACAGAGAAACAAATACATGATTTGAAGTCATCTGTCATACTACTACTCATTTATTATCTGTATGATCTTGGACAAGGTAGTTAACCTCCCTGATTAAGTCTCAAAAACCAGCAAATTTGAGAGAAATGGTTAGAAAATTGACTCCTTATAACTATCATCTTAGCCAAAGAGAACACTAGATAATAATCAATACAAAAGATTTAAAATACAGGAAAAGAAATATTTCAATGATTCTGTGGTTGCATAAGAGACAATTAGGGAACTCTGCAAAAAATAATTTTGGGAAGTATACGAATACTCCTAATTTAACACCAATACATCAAAATCTTAATTGTATAGCTTCTTATTAAATACCTATGTTAAATATTTCATGTCATTTATTTTATGAAATATGAAATATATCATAAAATGACATGTACACAGCTGATTAAAAGATTATTAAGGCCCTAATTTATTTTCTTATAAGAGATAAGTCTTTAGTGATCGTATACAATGACACTTTAATGGTTTACCTCCATCACTATGTTATAGCAATCATTATACACTAGTCAACATCACCTGTATCTCCACATTTCAGTGGAAAACACTACCAATAATTAATGTTAAACTTGTAATAAAAAAAAAAAAATTCTATGTATAAATTACTACTATTTTATGGTAAATAGTTCCATGAAAATGAGTTGAGAAGACCTCAGTCATAGGCTGTTTTCATACTTTTCTGATGCTTTTGTTATAATATTACATAAATCTATATTTCAAAAGGAGAGAAACAAGATTATTTAATTACCTTTTTAAGTATTGTATCAACACATTTTCTCAATGGATGATTATACTTGATACTTTCATTCACTTTACGAACTTCCTATAAAAACAGTAAGATAAATAAAAATATTTCCATTTCTATAGATCAGCTACTTCAAATGAGAATGTACTAGTATAGTACTATACTCATTCACGCAAGTTCAATTTCAACCTAAATTACACAGCATTACACATAAGTTCCTTTCACTGAATAAAAGTTCTTAAGAATACAAGTAAAAACAGAAGGTCATTGAATTGCTATATCTATATACCCTTGCACTTTTTCTTACTTTCTAGATTTATTCCCTTATCAGATGATCACTTGGTAAACAAAGATCAATTAGCATTATAAAAAGGTTCATGACGAATCACACAAACTTTGTGATCCTAAAAGAACAGGGCTGTGTTCTTCCACCTTATTCACCTTATTCAAGATCAATTATCTCTTTATCTAAAATACAGTGAAGAAACCACAGGAAGCAGAACTACAAATTTTACAAAGTACCTGCTCCTTTTCAAAGGAAGAGTACTCTATAGAAGTCATGATTGATTGATTAATTCCATACTTGTTTATCAAGAGCATACTATATGCCAGCACTGTGCTAGCTATAAGCCCACCAAAATCCATAATGGAGGGCTGGAAGACATGGAATTGTTGGACTTTGACTAAAATTACATTATAGTGGTAAGATAAATAAATAATGAGGATGAAAGGCATAAAAGAGTTAGGGAAAGGAACTAACAGTTCCTAAGGAATCACAATACTTTATAATATCCATGACATTAAAAAAAGTTGGAACTACTGTTCCAAGCAGATGAAACAGCATGTTCACAGCCTGGGAGGCATGAAAGAATTGACCAAGATATTAAAAAAAAACCATTTGAACTATAGGGTAGAGAAGGGCTTTAAGGAATACAAAACTGGAGGCAGGGAAACCATCTGGCACATAGAAAAACTTGTGAAAAAACTTTTGTAATTTTTATGACAAAGAATCACCATCCTTAAGATGTGAAGAGCTCTTACAAATCAACCAAAAAATGTGAATATAGAAGAAATACGACTGACCAAGAAATGTATGAAAATATAGTCAAGATCACTAAAACAGCTACAAATTTTAAAAATGAAAACTTTTTTTGCAAAAGTCTATCATGTAATGAGGTAAGACTGTGGGGAAACAGGCCCTCCTACACACAATAAAAAGGGATATCATCTACTTGAGGGTAATTTAACACTACTTAACAAAATTTAGAATGTGCATACTCTATGAATAATCTGTACCAACAGGCACTACTCCTTGTCAAGAAAAACTTAATGAAATAAACAGACGTAAATCAAATAGAAAAGGTGTGGAAACTACTATAAAAGAAAAGTATAGGATGCTCTGAGAGGACATATAATCTAGAGTAGGAGACTTTCTAATGAACTGATCATACAAAATGAGAGAAAACAGAGTAAGTAAAAGTCAGTCAACCAAAGGGAGGGCAAGAATATTCCAGACAGACAGACAAGGACAGCACATACAAAGCCCTCCAGGCCAAAGGAAAGGAACTGCTTTGAGGGACTGAAAGAAGTCCAGTGTAACTACATGGAAAAGGAGAGTAAGGGCCTGAGTAACACTTATCAGACTGGAAAGGTATGAAGAAAATGCTCCTACGTTTTTTTTTTTGGAGACAGAGTCTCACTCTTGTTGCCCAGGTTAGAGTGCCGTGGTGTCAGCCTAGCTCACAGTAACCTCAAACTCCTGGGCTCAAGTGATCCTCCTGCCTCAGCCTCCCAAGTAGCTGGGACTACAGGCATGTGCCACCATGCTCGGATAATTTTTTCTATATATTTTTAGTTGGCTAATCAATTTCTTTCTCTTTTTGGTAGAGACGGGCTCTCGCTCTTGCTCAGGCTGGTCTTGAACACCTGAGGTCAAACAATCCGCCTGCCTCGGCCTCCCAGAAAATGCTCCTAGGTCTTAATAACAGTTTATTTTGAGATTGATGTGTGAAGCTTAAACATGACAGTGACAAAATCAGACGAGTTTTTAAAAGGTCACCCTGAAGCATCACTGTATCACAATTTTCCATTAGTAAGCTGCCTTAAATTTTGTTGACTTGCTAGCACAGATTTATCCTACTTTGAAAACAAACTATATACCTGGTTATATTTTACATGAAATATCATGTTTTCTTTAAAATATAGCCATATTAAACAAAAACAAGTTTTGAAACAGTTAACTATTAACAAGTGTTATATCTATTATAATTTTAAGATTCTACAAAAGTTTGTAATTTTTATAAAGTATGGACAGTATTTTCGTTTGTTTTTTCATACAAAATAATATAACTTTGAGCTCTTTCATTATTGTGCCTAATCAACTCTTTTCTAAGCAGATCAGGTAACATCAATGAAGGCTGACTAACAGGCAGTTTTCAGTCAGTGGAAATAAGTAGCTATTTCTCCCTCCCCAAAATATTCTCTCTAGAAAAATGACAAAAGGTAGAGGTGATCTGTTAGGTCATGTAGCAAATACTTCTTGAATGTTTTGACAAGGCTTATAAGTTTTGTTAATGCTTCAGAGAAAAGTAGTAGGCAAACAAATGCATATATTCATTTCAGAGAGAAACATATCATAAAAATACCAAACTGGTTTTTATAAAACTACATTGGGGGATTATACAGATAGCTGAAAAAATATCTCCTAAGAAAAAGCATTTGAATTTTGTGATCTCTTAAACAATGTAATCAGAACCAGTATATTTTAAGTTTTCTTTCAAACTAAATTATTCATATTTTTTACTCTTATTCCATGTTTTCTTCCTACAGTACATTCTGTGCCCCTACACCAGACTGACCATCCTAAACCACATATAGGATCATGTTTCCTCCCTGCTTGTAAAGTGTCAATGATTCCTCACTGCTTTCAAAATGTAGTCTGGACTTATCAGTATGGCATTCAGGGTCCTGCTATAGCTTTACTTTCCCAACACAAAATTCATGCTCAAATTAATTTGGCTTTAAAACTTCCTGATATCTGATTGGATGCTATTAGCTATCACAATTCTGCTTTGCCCTTCAAAGCCCCGGTCATATTTCATCTTCTCTGATCACTATTCAGAAGTGAAACCTGTCCAAGCTAAAGCATTTCCTTTTTATCATTCCCATCACATTTACCATATACCATAAAGGACTGTTTGTACAATTTTCTGCTTTAGAGAGTTAGTATTCTCATGGCCAGTTCTGCACAGCACTTAACATGGCAGGAAGATAGTAAATGATTTGTTAAATGATTAATAGATTTTCTCCTCAATTTTATAAGTTTCAGATATTCAGAAAAGCAGAAAGAATCCCAAAATACCTTGAAATACATGGCCAAAGAAACCCATACCTGAGAAACCATGCATTTGCTTTTCTGGTGGGGGGAGGGTCAAACTTCTCCTGTTATATAGTGGATCTACTGCTATTTTCAAACATCCGTTATAAAATGAGTAGTTTCTTATCCAAAATTTTTTAAATTCGCCACACCTTAAACCTATGAATACTATACTAAAATAGCACAGAAGCAACCAATATCAGTCTTTAATTTTCTATGTCTTATTCCTTATAGGGCTCCTAATTAACAACAATAACAGCAAAATCTCTATTTAATTCAGTTATTAAAGGTTCCTCCTAGTAAAATCCAGACCTTCAATAACAACTGGGTTTATATTTGTTGCAGGAATAATGAATAAACTAAAATTCCTCAAATCTGAAACAACCGAATTCAATACCAACTTTTAGAGAGAATACTATCACATTTAAATTATCTTATTTTATCAAATATAAGTATCTTACCAAATATAAATTTTCAAATATTTCAATTTTTTCCAAAAAAAATTCAAATTTTCAAACACAAATATAAAAATTATCAAATATAAATTATATTATTTCAAAAGATATAATAGCATTCATCACAGGACTAAGGAAATGTAACAGAATACTATTTATAGGTTTGCTTCTACATTTTGAATCAATGTTTTCTATTATAGTTCTTATATTTTGTAGAGAATAAATGCTGAAAGGCCAAAATAAAATTTTCCAATCACAGTATACATTTATTTATTCATTCACTTAAAAAATGGGTAGTGGCTCATGACTATAATTCCAACACTTTGGAAGGCTGAGGTGGAGGATCACTTGAGGCCAGGAGTTCAATTTAAGGCCCAGGGTTCAAGGTTGCAGTGAGCTATGATGGTGCCACTACATTCCAGCCTAGGTGACAGAGCGAGACCCTCTTTAAAAAAGAAAAAATGGTTACTGTGTGTCAAAGAGTTTTGGAGGGCCAGGGAATGTTATGGGTTAAATTGTGTTCCTCTGTCAAATTCATATGTTGAAGCCCTAACCTCTAGTACATTAGCTAAGTTAAGATGAAGTTATACTGGAGTGGAATGGGTTCTAATCCAATATGACTGGTGTCCTTATTAAAAAAAGAGGAAATTTGGACACAGGCACAGAGAGAGAAGGCCATCTGAAGATAAAGGTTAAGGTCTACAAGTCAAAGAATGCATGCCAAAGATTGCTACCAGAAGCAAACCACCAAAAACTAGGAGAAAGATTTTCCCCACAGCCCTGAGAAGGAACCACCCCTGCCAACACCTTCATCTTCAACTTTTAGCCTCCAGAACCTTAAGCCAATAAACTTCTATTGTTTAAGTCACCCAGTTTGTGGCAGTTTGTTACAGCAGCCCTACGAAGCTAATAAGCAGGGTTTCCCTGAAGAATTCTCACTTATGTTAAAACTTGAAAATGAAGTAGGAATTAGCTGAAGAGAATGCTAAAAAGAACATTCTAAGAGTTTGGGAGGAGCATGCTGTTGGGAGAAGTATTCTGTCCAGAGACAGAAAAAAGAGGCAATGAGTATAATGATTTAGAGTAGGGCCTTTAAATCAAATCAAATCCAGTCTACTACCTCTTCTTGTATTGGAACACATCCATGCTCATTCATTTACTGGCTACAGCTGCTTTCATGCTATAACAGAGTACTTGCAAAGAGACTATATGTCACACAAAGCCTAAAGCATTTAGCATATGGCCCTTTACAGAAAATGTTTATCAGTCCCTGTTAAAGTACAAACTAAAGTTAGACTGCTTGGCTCCATCACTTAGTAGCTGTGTGAACATGGGGAAGTTATTTAATAATCTCTCTATGCCTCATTTTCGTCAATTATAAAATAGGGATAAAAGAACTCTTTCTTATAAAATTATGAGAATTATATTAATATATGTAAAGTGCTTAGAAAGTCTTAGACAAATATTAAGTCTATGTAATTGTTTGCGATAATTATCACTGTAACTAAGTTTGAGGAACCAGAGTTAAGTGTCAGGCAAATATTAAGTCTATAGAATTGTTTATTATTTCATCATCATTATCAAGTTTGAAAAACTAAAGTTGACCAGTATAAGGAAGACAGAGCTTTGGGATAAAGCTGGTGAGCTAACATGGGCCAAATTATTTTTTTTTAGGCTGCATTAAAGCATTTGGAATTTATTCTAACATGAGTAAAAAGCCTTCAACAGGAAGTTTTAATTTGGAGACTACCATCATCAGAGTGGTATATTTTCCCATGGGAGCGAAAATGTGAGGTGACTATGGTAATCTCTCTTTAAGTCCATAACAACATTATTAGTTAACATAGTAAAATTTTATCATTTGTTGTATATTTTTATGTACATTATTGAAAATTATGCTTTCATCAACTTATGAAGTTGGCTCAAGTCATCTAAATTTTACATGTAAAACGAACTGCCTTATTAACATTACAGACAGGAAACAAAACTTACAGATACAAATTCCTATGCCAACTGTTCTTTAAAAGAGGTTTCCAGACTTGGTGAGATTACCTTGGGTCAAACCTTCAGGAAGAAGTGTCCTCTGGTCATTATTTTCACTTCTACTATGTTAGGATAACCATACAGCTTATCATTTAATCTAGGAGACTTTGGACAATAAAAAAGGTCACTATTAAAAGTTACCCCAAGACAACATGCATAGTCCTACACTATTGGATATATTTTCCCTAAATCTTTGTCAGTTAGAAGATGGATATGACACCTCATGAGGCTGAACTGCCAATAAAAAGTCATCCTGGATGAGACATCAAGTAGGACTGCACACCACCAAATTTGCAATCTGAAGCCCATCAATATGCTACCAACAAGAAACCAAAAGTAACAAAAAGGAGATGCATATAACTGGTGACTATTGCTTGTGAGGTTTAAACTTCCTTACCTCCATGACATCTTCTAAATTTTCTTCTGCATCTGCTTTCTCTGTCATCAGTTTGGCTGCCTTAAAATAAGTTTTCATAAGTAGATAACCCCTTTTTGCTCCATTCCAGTATGACCGAGGAATTTCCACCAAGCCATACCCCAATAACAACACAAGAAGAAACAGGCCCCATGTATTTGCAGCAGCTATCCCAATTGTCTGAAGCTGATTCCTAAGATAGAAAACATATGCAGATAGCTGTGATAAATATATTTTCCTAGAAAATGTGAAATGAAACCAACTAGTATTAAATATTTTTTCAGAAAACAATTACCCTAAAGGATGGATAAGATTTTATATGCAAAATTAGACCTTTAAATTCTTAGCTACTCTTTTAGTAACAGCAGATAATCTGCTTATTTTAATAGAAAAATAAAATGTAATTGCAGAAATGGACTTTAACACCGCAAACATTGCTTCTATTGCAGTTAAAATCAGAATCTAGAATAATTCACTGCAAAAATATGTATATATTTTCCCCAAGAAAAGACTTTCCATTAGGTGCTTTCTTATTCAATATTAACCAAAAGAAGCCTGGAAAATTTTTTAATTAACTTGTGTTCAAGCTGATGTACATAAATCTCAGGAGTGCAACAGTGAGGCCTATCGCTGCTGCTCTGTTCCTAAATTTTCAGACCCACCTTTTCACATATACAACAAATCAAATCATAAGTATAAAACAGATTTCAATTTTATTGAAATATCTAAGACAACATTAAGAACAAATATGCCCCAAACTACAGCAAGAACAAAAAGAAAAAATATTCTCAAGTTCCAATGAAAAATAAACCTAGATATTTTATGATATATATAATTTGAAATTCTACCCAAAAGCATTAGTTATTATGTTTAATATATAGCTATTAGACAAAGCATAAATCCTTTGCCTAAAAGCTATATTTAAAGATGTTATTCCCTATTTTTTTTCTTAGTAATATGGATTATTCAGATATTCTTTTTGGAGAATCTAAAAAACATAGAACAATATGTTTCTCAATGAAATGTCTGTTTACTTGCATATATAAGATAAAAATGAATTTTTAAAAGTACAAACATACACAAAAGCAATGTTAAGAAGACTACTTTTCTTACCATTCTAAATGCAAATGTGGGTTTACAGCTACATAAATTAAAAATGCTCCAAAAATCAGCAAATAGGTGCCATAATAGATTGCATTCTCAATCAGTGCAGTTTTGATCTTTCCAGTGATAGAAAACCCTCCTGATCTTGCATATGACTGCATAAATGGTAAGAGAATCCTAGAGAGATGGAAAAAATGATTTAAAAACTGATGTCTATATAATCTCAAAAGACCAGAAATATACGAAAGTCAATTTTAATGCACAGTTCTTCTCATTAATAAATATAATTGTAATTATTAATACTGAATAAATTACAATAGATGATTATTTTTGTAATATTAAATTTTAGGAAAAACAAAGGCTCTGAGGCAAGAGAGAGCAAGGCACAATACTGGGAGTAAAGCAGGCCAGAATAACCAGTAGAGAATGCAACAGTGTGATAACTAAAGAGCAGTCTAAAATAAGCCTTTAAAAGTTTTTATGAAGAATTTGGAAAGTATAATGAGGAAATATCTTCTTTAACATAAAGTAGACATGACCAAATTTTAGTTTTCTAAGGCTTCAGCATGGAGAATGGATTAACAGGGAACAAAACTGGAACTAGCTGAGAGGAGTAAGGGTGGTAGTGGTAATAAGGAGCAGAAAGGGAGAAGATTGGTTATCAACATACTGACATTGAAATAATACCTAGGTGTCCAAGATGAGTTGCACAGGAAGTAGCTGGCTATCCAGCTTCGGAGTTCAGAAAACAGGACTAGAAACACAAATAGATTCCAGAGTCATTACCCTATCAATGGCAGTGAAATAACATCAGTAGATGAGATCTGGGAGGGTGAGTATGTAGAATGTGAAGGAAAGAACTGAGACAAGATCCCTGAGAATTATCAACTTTTAAAGGAGAGGTAGTGAAACAGAAAAGAGGAAGAACCAGGAAAGATGACTGAAACAGAACAGAAGTGGGGCAAGGAAGAAAACCAAGGAGTATATGGAGTGGAAACTAGGATAAGAAAGTGTTCGAAAGTGGAGAAAGTAAACAATAGAATCAAATGCTACCAAGAGGAGAAGTAAATTCAGGACTTATATGTGTGACTGGTGGAGGGGGAGGAGACAACAGAGAACTATGCGTTGAAAAAATAAGTAAACAATGAGCAAACGGAGATACCGAAGATAGAGAATTTAAGAAGTTTGGTTGGGTAGGATAAACTAGGGTATCAACATAAAATGGAGTATTTTACAGTAATGAAAAGAACGGAAAACAGATACATACAACACAACGTAGATGAATGTCCCAAATATG
Organism: Microcebus murinus; assembly: GCF_040939455.1. Classification (NCBI taxonomy): domain Eukaryota; kingdom Metazoa; phylum Chordata; class Mammalia; order Primates; family Cheirogaleidae; genus Microcebus; species Microcebus murinus. The sequence goes on from NC_134114.1 coordinate 27,331,433, forward strand.
TGAGCACAGAGAGATGCAAAAACGTTCATACTGTATAACTCCACGTTTATAAAGTTCACAAACAGGAAAAACTCATCTATGATGATGGAAGTCAGAATCGTGGTTACCTTTGTGGGGGGATGACTGGAGGGGAAAGCAAGAGGTGGGGGTCTAGAGGGACATTGTTAATTTTCTAGATCATCATTTGAGTGCTGGGGTATGGGTGTATTCACCGTGAAAAAAGTCAAACTAAACACAATCTATGAACTTTTCAGTACAAATTTATACTTCAACTGAAAAAAAAGTATCCCCAAAATATTTCGTTGTGACAAGGTCAATGAGGTAGAGACTGGAAAGAGATTTAAGTTGAGAGACTTTTGTTCCTCTTTTTGAGACAGAGTCTCACTCTGTCACCCTGGCTAGAGTACAGTGATGTCATCTGTGCTCAAATAATCCTCCTGCCTCAGCCTCCCAAGTAGCTCGGACTACAGGCGCAGACTACCACACCCGGCTAATTTTTCTATTTTTTATTGAGACAGGATCTCTGTGTTGCCCAAGCTGGTCTCCAACTACTAGCCTCAAGAGAGCCTTCTACCTCAGCCTCCCAAAGTGCTGAGATTACAGGCATGAGCCACTGAGCCCAGCCCCTTTTTTTCTTCTTAAAGGATGAGAGAATTGTGCATCTGTTGTTGAAATTGGAAGCTATATGTCTATAACAAGAGCTGAAAGAAAGGGATCCATATTTCAGGAAGGATTAGCTTTAACAAGAGTGATTCTACCATCCTTAAAGGGAAAGGAAGAAAAGATGGGTAAGTAGGTAGATCTGTCGGTGAGAAGCTGTAAGAGCTGCCATCTGATGACTTCTGTTTTCTGATGACTTCTGTTTCTACTGTAAGGTAGAAATAAAGTCAAGTCATCTGCTAAGAGTAAAGGTGATTTTTTTTTTTCTTTTAGGGCATAGTGGAGAGAGAGAGCCACAATGGGACGGCAGAAGTTTGAAGTGACTAGAAATGTTTGTTGTAGAGAATGGAGAACAAACTAAAGAAACAAAGAAGGAAACTCTGGCAATGCTTAGGGCCCAGTTGAATTTAAGAAGCATGATTTTAGAGAAGCACTACTCTACTCTGCTCTGGGATTCTTCTCCTGCAATGATCACTACCTCCAGTTTTAGAGCTTAGTTGTTTGCAGAATACCTGTGAAATGCTCAGTAGGCAGTGGGTTAGTGTGAGTCTGGTACTCAGCAGAAAGATAAAGCTGTAATAGGGAAAAAGATTCAGAATGCATTACTGGTCAAGGAAACCATGGCTGTAATTACAGCTATGCAGGAAGAGTAAGACAACAAGATGACCAAAGATGGGACTCTAGGGAAGACCAATATTTAGGAAATATAGGCCACAGAAATGGAGCCCATAAAGGAAATTCAGAAGGTTGGGCTGAGCAGATAGAAAGAAAACCAAGGGGTACTGATGATCTTAGCAAGAGCAATTTCATATAATAATGGGGCTGGAAGAAGACTGGAGTCAAGAGAGAGGCAATAACTGGAGGGAAACAGAAACAAGGAAAACTTTTTGTTTCTATTTTCTATTTTTTGTTTACTTGGTTTTTCTTTTCTTGTTTCTTTCTTTCTTTTTTTTTTTTTTTAAGATGGGAAAGACTTGAGCCAGCAGAAAGGGAGGGAGAAGATACAGATTTTTTTTTAAATCTGTAAATAAATTCCAAATGATGTAAATAAATTTCAAAATATGAACATTTACTGAAAAATAATCACATTTTATTTTTACTTTAGCCAAATTTAAAAAATTTTATCCTTCACTACCACTTACCATGTTAAAAATTGTGATGTCCAATATACTACCCTCCAGAAAATTGGCATGATTCCATCAGGAATGTAACTCCATGGCTTGAAACATGGATGTTGGCTGTTGAATGAAAATTTAAAGCCAATTAATCATAAATAATTACTACTTCAATTATACAACTGAATTGCATGTGGCAAAGTTAATTTTCAGATTCAAATTTTAAATTATTGACTTTAACTCAAAATTTCATGAAAAACTTCAAATTCACAGCTATCAAACTAAAAAAGAAACCACACAAAGAGAACAAAACAGTTTGTTTTAGAGAGGAATGCCATTTAAGTTTTCAACTTTCACTGTACTTTTGGTCATTGGGCATAAAGAGGACTTAATGTTCAACTAATAGACTAAAAATCCAACAGTCTTCAAAAAGCAAATGTATCATGAAATCAAATCTCTAATGAGAGATTTGAAATGTACACCTTTAAAATACACACTCACCCCATTTATAAACCTGGTTATTTTATTTATTTACTTACTTTTGCAGGGAGTGGTACAGGTAAGACATTAGGCAACTAATCTCTACAAACTGAAATGCTAATTAAATCAGTCACTATATATCATAACTCCTATGGAGATGCATGGTAGAATCTGTAATTCTGTTTGAATTATATAACCGTTTGACAATTTGAATTTTATTCATTCTAGATCTATAACTATAACGCTTTCAGAGGATGTATAATATGAAAAGAATACCATAAATACAGAATAACCTCCTTGTCCTTTATTACAACCTTGTAAAGTAGCCAAAAGAGAAAAATGCATGCCCCATATTTTTTCTCTTTTTATTTCATCATATTATGGGGGTACAAATATTGTTAAGGTTACATATATTGCCCTTGCCATCCCTCCCCCCCACCCGCCATGTCAGAGCTTCAAGCGTGTCCATCCTCCAGGTGGTGCACATCACACTCATGTAAGTGTACACCCATCCCCTCTTCCCCCCCCACCTGCCCACCACCCAATAAACGGTTTTTTTTTTTATTTGTTATGTTTTTGCCCCATTTTTGAGATCTGAGATGGGCTAAGAGGAAAAGTATATATTGGAAGTCACATACATAGTAAAGAAGAACCAGGGCTAAAAATTCAAGTCTTCTTCAAGTTTCTCACTACCATCTGCTGAAAGGCCCGTGCACCAATAAATATTTAAAATGTAGACTTAAATAGAACACGATGTAATAAAGTCTACTAGCAAAAAATAGAGGTGGTGGGATCAGTAGAGAATGAGGATAACTCTTACAAATATAAAATCTGAATGGTAAAAACTGACAATTTTAAAATAGTTTGCCCTCTACAATATTTATATTTAAAAAATAAAAATGAAAGGAAATACCTTGACATGGGGTTAGCAGTTGCATACAATCCTGTAACGTTGCTACTTTCAGGAGGGCTTGAATTTGCAGCAGCATGCTTGCACCGGTTGTATATTGTCTAAAACAATGAATGGTTTAAATGAAAATCAAAAGATTACCAAGTAATTGGAGGGTTATTGGAGTTTATTAATCTAACCAAATTTAACCTTTCTAGCTATGCTTTTTAATGATTAAATTTCTAAGATAACATCTAAATTCAAAATATAAGTATTACCATATATAATTTAGCTGTCTTAAGAAATAACATTATTTCAAACATGCTGTATGACTACAATTTTGTCTTTTAAATTGTGAAAATCAGTTTCACCCCTTACCGTACTAACATCCAGAGGCAGTATGAAGACAATAAGAAAGCAGAGATACCAAGCAAGTAGCGTTCCAACAATTACAAGTCTATGCTGTTTCTTAAAGTCTCCATATCGATGAAGTAGAAATAATGCCAGAAAAAAGACAAAAACAATCTCAAGTCCCAAAGCTGCACCGCTCATTATTGAATGTTCACGCTAACCAAAGTTATTTATGTACAGGTCTGGACCATATCTGTAAACTGAAAAAAATAAAAATAAAAATGCAATATTAACATTGAAAATGACCATTTGGAAATTTCCTAAATATTTATTAATGCATCAATAAACTCTTTGAAAACTGTTATGCTTCACATTTGACTATGAATTTCTTTTTTTATCCCACTCCAGGATTATGAATTAGATGAAAAGGATAATTCCTATCCTCAAGTACTTACATTTTATTTTTTGAAGTGCACTTTAAAATTTTCACATAGATTATTTTTTCCAAAAAAAGTTATTTTAACATAAATTACACTAGTTTTTAAGATATTACAAATTAAGAAATTCTTAATACTAGATGTGAACAGTTTCAATAGAGTATCATTTGGAATTTGTTTCTTAAGGCTATAAATCCTAACAGAATATTTTCTACAAATAAGCTATTCCCTAGGAAATTACATACTTAGTAAAATACATTTTTCTATCATCATCCATACCCCATAATTTGATTTTCTAAAAGAGAGGGAGTAATAGACAGAAAGACAGTGGCCGTTTGAAAGTAACCTTTCTTTTGTTTAAAACAGTATTTTTCATTTGTGTTAATTTTGCCTAACTCAACTTTCCTGACTTGAAATTCTTTCATTTACTGCTTCACAAAATACACTTACACTTCCCATTATCGACATAAGTCTTATTTTCTTTAAAGAAAGTTACTTTACCTATTTTATATATAGAAAATCTATCAATGATGATTAATAAAGTCATAAATTTGAAAATATTCTTAAGTTTAAAAGCTGATAATACAGACATCAGCAAATGGCTTGATATCTCTCTACTCTTAAATAAAAAAAAATCTACCTTTATGGACTACAATATTCCAAGGAATTGATGAATATCTTAACAGAGAGAATCAAGATTGTCATGTAACCTAAGAACATAAATAAAGCAGAATAAAGCATTTCAAATCAACAAACAATAACCAGTTTTGCACCCAAAACTAGTTATAAAAAGAACACAGAAAGTCTGAGACTTTAACAGGGTAAATTTAAATTCATATAGGAAATATTCCTACATGAAATATCATGAATAAAAATCACATTTAATAAACTATTTTCTTTACCAGTTCTTTATATTATTATAGTTTCTTTCCATTCCTCTGTACATTTCAACCTAAAATTAAACAACTTTTATCACTGTCTCCTTATCTTCCTAGTTTTCTTCAATATAATACACATTCTTTATATTTATTAATTGCCCCCTGCATGTCTCCCCTTCCCCTATAGCCTCTATGAGAGTAAAGACTTGACTACTTTATTCAGTACTATATTCCAAGTCTCTAATTAGTAGCTAGCATATAGTAATATTAAGAAATATTTGTTGGATGAATAAAAAAATGAATAAAAAACATTATAGTATATTTTAGTAAATACGTCAGTTTTATATTAAGCCTTGACAACTCAAAAGGCTTAAAACTCTGCACATTACCAACTATTACTCAAAATATCAAATTTCATACTCTATGAAAAAACTAATACCACAACAAGAGTAAGGCAAATCTTATTTTAAAGCCAAGCACAGATTAAGTAGTTAGCTGAAAGCTATGTAATAGAATGTGCTGATGACAACTATTACCACCTTCAAGATCCAGCTATAAAAGAGATTCAATGTGAGTTTAAATACAACATATTATCTGAAAATCCCTTTATGATTTGACCTAGATACTGACTTACCTGAAATTGTCCAGGACAAGGAATATAACAATCATATGGAAAAAAGACTAAATACTAGAAATTACCAAAGAAATGCTAAATAAAGTATGGTAGAGCCAGATGATGGAATATTACTATAGTATAAAAAGTGATGTTTGTTAAGATTGTTTAATAACATTAGAAAATTGCCCTAAGATTAATTGAAAAGTCCACATATTCTTACATAATACGCATAAAAAGAATACGACAACAATGAAATATATGAAAACTTTAATAAGTGGTAAGATTATGGGCATAAGCAAACAAAAAAATCAGTTATAAACTTGCCATAGCCATTAATTTTTTCCCTATGGCTCTCAATTTCTCATTCATAGTACTTTAAAAGGTTATAGATGAATAAACAGATTTATGGATCCTTTATTCTAGTAATAAATGATTTGATTACATCTTTTCCCATACTCAGTGTATTAGTTTCCTATTGCTACTGTAACACTACCACAAACTTAGTTACTTAAAATAAAACCCATTTATTATCTCATAGTTTCTGTGGGTCAGAAGTCCAGGTGTCAGCTGGTTTGCATTTCTCTCTGGAGAAGAATCATTTCCAAGCTCATTCAGGCTGTTGGCAGAACTCAGCTCTCTATGGTTATAGGACTGAGATCCCTGATTCCTTGCAAGCCTGGAATTTGCTCTTAGCTCTAGAGGCCTCTCTCCAGTCTTTATATGTGACCCAAATATCTTTATTGTTTTAATTGTATACATTCAAGGTGTACAATATGCTGTTTTTATATACTGTATATATACATGGTGAAATGATTACTATACTCAAGCAAATTAACATACCCATCTCCTCATATACTTTGTGTGTGTGTGGGGGGGGTAAGTCCTCTCTGTTTCACTGGGCCCACCTGGATAATCTAATCATTTAACTGGTTCTAGAGATTAGGGCATAGTCATCTTTGGAGGTCTATTACTCCATTTACCACATCATCTACTTCTGTTCAGAATGAACTCTGTTGCCTTGTTATTATGACCAAGGGTAGGTAGGTCTAGTGGTCTCATAAAATTGGAGATAAAAATTAGGGTTTTCCCAAGCTGAGATGAGAAAATAACAGTTTTAAAACCCATATCTTTAACCTTGTACCTAAAGTCAAATAAGGAGTTGCAAGGTTTAGGGCAAAAGGAGGGAGAAGGAGTAGAAAGGGAAAGATTATGATAGAGGCAAATCAAAATTCAATTCCCTATGATTAGAAATGAAAAGGAAACTTTAGGTTGGCATTAGCACCACAGCAGCATAAGTTGGTTTTACTCAAAATCAAAATGCCCATTCATTCATTCTATCAAATTTTAGTGTCTGATGTGCAGGCATATTGTATCCCTCAAAACACTGGCTCTGAAAGTATTAAACATTTAAAAATTCAATTCAATCCTTTTCCAGTCATCAAGATATTATTTAATATTACTTTCAAATGCCTTTATAATGGTTTCCTAATTAGCATGTTAATGTTACTGAATTGGAGTACTGTTTTCTGAGTACTTTATGGCTTATAATATTTCTTTCAGGCTAACCACACTTTGAGTGAAAACTTTAGAGATTAAGATAATTTTGGAATTTGAAGAATCCCAAATGTTGGGGGAAGGGGGAGAGGAAGAATTGGTAGCAATTGATTAGAACACAAAAAAAAACACTGACAAAAATTCTGCCAAAACCAAAGATTCTGAAACTGAATGAAAAATTTCTGAATAGAACCTAATGATTCATCAGACTCAGATACTATTAACCTAAACATGTATTTTTGCTCAGATATATGAAATAATAAAAGCTAGGAAGCAACTCAAGAGCCTAATAATGACTCACCAGCAAATTGGTATTAACTGAACAGCACCTAAGTGGTCACATAGGTACTACAGTAATAGGGTATTGGGCAGGTGGGAGGGGGGCAGGTATATACATATGTAATGAGTGAGATGTGCACCATCTGGGGGATGGTCATGCTGGAGACTCAGACTTGTGGGGGGAGAGGGGGAAATGGGCATTTATTGAAACCTTAAAATCTGTACCCCCATAATATGTTGAAATAAAAAAAAAAACAAAGAGAGCCTAATAATGTAAACTCAAAAGAATTGGCACTAGAAGTAAATGATGAAGTTATCAGGTTTCTACCACCAATCAAAATGTAAATCTTTCACACATAATCATTATTCTCATTTTAAAGATTTCAGGAATAGAGAGAGTCCAGTTCAGGATGTAGAATACCACAAGAGACTGTTACTCCAACTCTAAAAATGAAAACAAATCATACTATTTTTTGAAGCCATCTAAGAGCTGAGTTGGCAAACCAACCTAGTAACCTGAATCCAAATGTGACAAGCCCCTCTGAGGACAGTGGGATACATACAAACTGTTATGCCTCTGGCAAGGAATGAAGCAAAGAGGTAGCAACCGTGTAAGCAGGTAAGAAAAAAACAACTAAAATTTGAATGAATTCTTAAAGATTTCAGGTATAGCTATTGCAAGACATTTTGATAAATGATAATCCTTAGAATCCTTCCAAATAACAAAATAATTCTTAAAAAAAGGAATAGCTAACATTTGTTTAGCGTGCCTTTACTAAATTCCATGCTAGTACCTACCATGCTTTATCAAATTAGACCTAGCAACCCAGTAAGAAAGGACTTTTAATATCCTTGCTTAGAGAGAAAACAGCATAGAGGGGGTAAGTAATTTGTCCAAGTTCCCAGAGCTAATGAGTGGAAAAGCTGGGATTCAAACCAAGGCACCCTGACTGCAGAGCCTGGATCACAATTATGTCTCTTCTCCAATCCAGACATACTTTCTTAACGCAATTTAAATTGTTTAAATAATTTATTTTGTTCAGTCTTCATAGAGGACAAATTAGAAACATTCTATCATTCATTTAGATATATCAAGATAGACCGCTAAGAAAGTCATGTTTAATATAGAATTTAACTAAACCTTTTTACCTTACAGATAATACTGCCATTCTTTGATTTAAGGGTAATATATGACTCTAATCTACACAGGAAAAGTAGAAAACTGGTGCAAATTAGTTCTTGCCACAATCTATCTATCATGGAGCATTAACTTGCAGAGAATTAAAGATCTACTTTAAAATTAATCAACGGAAAAGGGTCCTCTTGAAATCTGATTGGCAGATAGATACTTCTTGCTATGTAATCCTTCTCAGCCTTTTGTTTCCCTAAGCTAAATAACATAAGGAAAAAACTAAAGGAATTTTAGGATTTATTCCATGTTATGATGGAACTAAGGAAAAAGAACATCACCTTTCTATTTAAATAGTATCTCTTTGCCATATTTGATTTCCAAAAATGGCAGTAACATACTACTGAATATATATATGCCTTGTAGTCATTTATGACGGTCAGTCCTTTTTGGCCCTTCCTATGCCCTAATATTGATCATCTTGTAGTTATGCTGTGGTTTTGACTCTCCATAAATGATATTGCTCTTGTCTCACCCACACATCTCATGTTGTATTATAAACATTTTCCCAATTTACAAAGTCACTTTGAATTCTATCTGAAGCTTCCAAAGAGTTGTAGGAATTACCCTAATATCATTTGCAGTTATTTAAGAAAATGTATTAATAGTTGCTCTGTCCTGGATACTAATCAAATAAGTCTAGTTCTGGAAATATGGTATATCTCTTATTAAAATGGAACATGGGGTACACTGAGTAAAATTAAACTAATAAGATAAATCAGAAAAATGAAATATATCAGTTGCAAACACAACACAGTTCTTTAAGCAACCAGACAGCAATTTCCACATAACTACCATGTTTTCCCGAAAATAAGACCTACCCATAAAATAAGCCCTAGCAGGATTTCTAAGTATTTGCGAAATATAAGCCCCGCCCAGAAAATAAGACCTAGTGATGGGTGTGGCTACACAGCATATCTGCACAACCCATATATTTCGTTGCAAAACGGGAAAGATGAGCAGCCCTTCTCATCTGCCCCATCGTGACAGCTACTATCCCAGAGGTGACCCGAAAGGTGCAGGCAGCCCCACCAACAAGGTCAGCTTCCCCTGTCAGGTTCCAGCCATCCTGTGTATGCTGCAAGCTGAGGCTTTGAGGGGAAAATAACACGTCCCCTGAAAACAAGCCCTAGGGTGTCTTCTTGAGGAAAAATAAATATAAGTCCCTGTCTTGTTTTCGAGGAAACATGGTAGTAATTTCAAGTCCTCAATGGACACAATTCCTTATATTAAAAACAACTGCATGTACTAATTTAAACTTGTATTTACTATATTAAGAGAATAGCCATGATTAGAAGGAATGTGAAAGGAAGGAAGGAAGGAAGGAAGGAAGGAAGGAAGGAAGGAAGGAAGGAAGGAAGGAAGGAAGGAAGGAAGGAAGGAAGGAAGGAGAGAAAGGGAGGAAGGAAGGGAGGGAGGGAGGAAAGGAGGGAGGGAGGAAAGGAGGGAGGGAGGGGAAAAGAAAAAAGAAAATAAAAGAGAAGGGAAGGGAAGGAAGGAAAGAAAGAAAAAAAGTATTCCCATATTAGCAAACTACAGTATTTCTGTTACCAGGGCAAACTAATGAAATGTCAATCACAGTATCAAAAGACTGATTTTCAAAATGGACGGGTTCTCCCTGAAGTCCAAGAGAGGACCTTGTGTCCACTAATTCAGATATTTCAAGTATTCTTGTTCTCAGGGGACTCCTAGTTAAACCCTACACTGAACATAAATATTTCTCATCTTTAAATTTAGAATCATCCCATCTATTATACCTTCCTATCAATGAGATGTATATCTGAAGTGGCTGCTCAGGATTTTGTGTCTCAAAACTGTTTATTCTCATCATGGCATCATACAAGTTTTTTTTATTTATTCTTTCTCCTCCATTAGTGTACAGGTCCATCTTGTTCACTTTCCTGAAGGAGACTATAAAAAGGAGATATATTCAAACAAAGGCAACTGCTTTCTTCTTAGCCAAAGTAACATAACGGTAACTGGGAAAATCAGGATATTGCATTTAAAATATTTTCCATTTAACATTAGTTTAACAACATGTGAACACTCTGTCTAGTATTTTCACCTAGTTTCAATCAAAATCAATTTGGGAACAGATCCCTTCTTTACACCAATCTCACCTACTTTCAAGAACAAACTAAAGATTCTTGAATTCTTTCCTGTCAAGAGGTTGTTACTTTTCAAGATATGGACCAAGCTTGAAACACATACACACCTGGGCAAAAGAGGTTTAATTTCACTATACAAGGAATCATTTTTTCAGAGAAATAGAGGATAAGTCATACAGCATTACTGAACATTGCACTACGTGATAGCCTGCTTACTTCTGAACTTTACAAATCCTCTTCATTTTTATAAGGATTGGAATTCACCCCCTTTCTCTCTTCCACTGTTTTCCTGGGGCCACAGTTGCAGTATAGTTTGCACAATTTATTTCGCATGGTCATCCTACCCGGAATACGGCACGCTCCTATTTTAACCACCCCCAAACTCTTCCCGATTTTAGGCGGCGACGCAAACAGACGTAGCGGGTTGAACCCGAACAAGCAACCAATGACTTTACTAGTGGCCCCCTGCGTTGCACTGGTAAAGCCCTATGCAAAACACAGTCCTTTATTTCCATTTATGAGGCTTGTCAAAGCTGCAAGGGGATGTGCAACCTTCCCACCACACAAAGGACCACCTGGGATCACTGGCTCCCCTAAAATTAAACCACCGCCTCTCGTTCGAACTGCGCTTTTTGTTTACAAACCACCTTCACACGCCTAATCTGATTTGATCCTCACTAAAAAGCCTGTGATATGCGCGTTGTTGTCATCCTGCCTACTTTACAGATGAGAGAAAGATCCTGTCTACCCAGTCCTAAGGGCCGCCCTCTCACCTCCCCGGAGGAGGAAGAAGCTTCCTGTCAAAAAGAGCAGGTGTGACGCCTGCGGCTCTCAGCCTCTCACCTGGCGGGCGGGACAGGCCACTGTCTGCACTCAGCAACCTGGGACTCAGCAACTCAGCCCAAGTAGGCCTTGCGGGAGCAGCCGCTCGGGATCTCCCGGGCCCCCTCCATGTCCGCCTAGGCTCGGCCTCGGACCCCAGACCCCAAAACCTTCCCCCGTTCCCCTTGAGGCTCACCGTCCGATCTCGCCAGACAGCGTCTGGAAGGGACCGGGAAACTCGGCGTCTGCCACAGCCGTCCAGGGTCTGGGACCCACGCTCGGAGGCGACAGCCGTGGCGGTCACCAGAAGGCCTGCCGGCTCCCGGGAAAGGAAAACCAGTCCACAGTCAAGCGGCTGACATGTCCCAGCCAGCCTGAGCACCGCCCGCTTCCGCCTCGCCGCCTCGCCGCCTCCGGAGGGCCAACCAACCCTGCACCCGCGAGGGATTGTGGGTATCTCGAAGGCGGGCAAAGCTGCAAGGGAAGGAAGTAGTGACGAGCCAGTCGGACTACGAGACAAGGCAGGAACTACAATTCCCAGCTGGCTGCGCGGCCGCGGATGGCGGCCGCGAAGGAGAGCGGGCAGAGCAGCCCTGCGCGCGCGGCGGGGATGGAACGTTGCTAGAGTTCGCGGGTCTAGCAGCTAGGGGCTGGAGCTGCACGCCTGGAGCCTTCGCGCGCCAAAGCGGGAATCCAGGAGGCGGGCAGCTCTGCAATTAATGCACGTATTTAAAACTTCCGAACCTGTGGACGCCATGCATAGGTAAACCGATTGCAAAAAGGAGTAGTGCAGGAATAGAACTGTCTTAATTCTTTTAGGCCGCGAATATTGCTACTTGCTATTATTTTACTAATGCTGTTATGTGGATGGTTGCTTAGCCCCTTCTTGGTGAAAGTGTGGATGGATGAATGCTTTAGTGCGGAGGTCTGCGTGCGGTTTTATTTGGCTTCCCTAATTGGACTTTCCTGTTACCGTTTTCATTCACTGTGTGATTGCCCTCCCTCTCTTCTTGTCTGTTCTCTCCGCTGGAAGAAATTCTTGAGGCCTTCTGCATGATCGTAAATCAAAAGCGTTTTTTGATTTGTTCTGTCATTTCCTTTTTAATTCTTGGGAACTCGCCAAGGGCATGTAAAAAAAATGCAATTATATTAGCTGTCCTGAAAGTTTTCTACAGTGCACAAATTGCAGCTCTATTATGCCTGCCTTGGAATTATTTATGGATGTGTTTTCGAAAGAAACTGGGGTATTGTGCGCTTCTGCAGGAAGCACCTCCAGGAGATTCCGGACCAGAGTAGCAACGTTACCACCAGCTTCACGTGGGGATGGGATTCCAGCAAGACTTCTGAACTGCTCTCAGGCATGGGGGTCTCTGCCCTTGAGAAGGAGGAGGTGGACAGTGAGAACATTCCCCAGGAACTGCTCTCAAACCTGGGCCACCCGCAGAGCCCCCCACGGAAACGGCTGAAGAGCAAAGGGAATGACAAAGACTTTGTGATCGTCCGCAGGCCTAAACTAAATAGAGAGAACTTTCCGGGTAAAGTATGAGGGTAAAACTCTGTTATGTAAGGGGTGGATTGAACTATTGTTGGTAAACCTTTGTTCAGGGATCTTTATGACCTATCCCTTTTTAAATTGCCTAATTCTGAAGTTCTTTTCCAATGAAATAGGGCAAGTTGTCATTGAACTGTACAAGAATCTTGGTAAGTATATATCTTCTGGTGTACAGTCAACTTGAATATTTTAATCCATGAGAAGACATCCTTGCCTTTTTCCTTAGAAGGGAATCTGCCTGCTCAGAAGCCAGCTCAGTGTCACTGATAATGAAAACATAAACAATGTTCTTCTTGTTGGATTCCTTTGCTTATAATCTGCTTTTTATCCCTTAAGCTTTTTGCCTTAATCACTTTAGTTATTTATCAGTGGACTGCTAAATGAATGTTCAACTAAGTAGAGAAGACTTATCTCTTCGGGTCCACTCCCAAATGGGCTCCTCCTGGTATGTTCTGTCTCCATTATTGCCCACACTATCTGTTCAGTCATTCAACCCAAAAACCTGAGTCAGTCAGATTCCCACCATCCCCCAACATCCAGTCAATCATCATGCTCTTATCTAGTAACTATTTCCTAAGCTCTCATCATCTCTTTGCTGAACTATTGGAATGAACTCGTAATTCCAGCCTTCTCCCCAGATCCATCTCCCAGAACTGGAGTAGATTAACTGAAATGTAGAACTCCCCATATCATTCTTCTTTTACTAGCTCCCCAGCCCATGGTTTCTCAAGCAGGTAAATGATACCTCCCAGAATGGATCAGAACCCTGAGTACTCAGAGCCATAGGGTAAACATAGAACATTGACCTGGGATTATCAGTTTTTCTAGCTAGTAAGTCATTTAAAAAAATAATTCAAATATTTGCTGAGCACATGCTACATGCTAGGCATTGTTCTGGGTGCTGGGGATATAACGGTGAACAAAACATAAATATTTCTATCCTCATGGGGCATCCATCCTAATGAGGGAATGCAGTAAACATAATAAATACTTTATATAGTATGTTAGATGATAAGTGGTATGGCTTAGAACAAAATAAAGCAAGCCAAGAGGGAGTTCAAGTCCTAGGGTGGGAAGAGAGATTACACTTTTAAACGAGGTATTGAAGGAAAGCCTTAATTGGACAGAGGCCTTTAAGCAAAGACATAAAGGAGGTGAGAAAGAATGCCATGCAAATGTCTTAGAGAAATGAGCCCCAAGCAAAAGAAATGGCTAGGGCCCGGGGGCAGAAGCATGACGCGTTTGTTTGAGGAAGGAGGAAGCCATATGCCAAGAATGAAATGAGCAAAGGAGAAAGTAGAGGGAGAACAGGTTAGAAGTAAGATTGAGCAGAATTGTGATTTGACCTGATTTAACCCTTTAAAATGACACATTGATATGTTGAGACTAAACTGTAGGGGGTCAAGGTAGGGGTGATAAACAGTGGTCAGATTCTGGATATATTCTAACATTAGAGTCAACAGAATTTAGGAGGCTGTTGAAATTGTAGAAGAGGGGATCACAGTCTAAACTGAAATTGGGTAGGTGATGGAGAAGAAGAGATAGATTTAAAACATAAAGATGAGATCTTACACGGTACATAGGCATATTTCTAAATTCTCCCATCTGGACTTTTTTGCAGAAGGGTGAATAGATTGCTTGCTTGCTTGCCTAGTTGGTTTAAAAAAATTGTTTGTTTTCGACCCTTTCTTTAGGAGAGGGAACCTTGTCCAAGTTATGGTCTGGAAATCCACATAAGGAGTTGAATTAGAGTGATAGTAGAGGGTTATGGTGAAGGCAGACAGATCTGGGTGTGAACCTTTATTCTGCTGTTTGCCAGCCTTGGGAAGGTATTTATATGAGCTTTCTTTGCCTTAGTTTCTTTATCTGTAAAATGGGAGTACTGTAATAAGTAATCTATGTAACCCACTTCATAGGTTGTTGTGCAGATTAAATGAGAGTGATGTAAAAAGCTCTTAAGATGCTGTTAGTGTGTAACAATAAATAACCCAGTGAATATTGATCAGCAAAATTTCTGACACCATTTGGGAAGCTAGTTGACTTTGTCTTTTGTTCTTAATACTGTTAGTCTGACCCTGTTAGTGTCGAATTTTTTTCTTCAAAACTTAATGTTAAATGCTATTTTTAGAATCTGGAATGTAACCATAGCAATTTGGTGCTTGACCAACCAAATGTGGTTAAAATACTAACTGCTAAGATGAACAGACTTTGATTAACTTGTCCAGTGCCGATGGCTTTTGACAGTGGAGTGTGATTGCTGTATGCCTGTCCACAGTCACATACACTAATGTAAACAAAGGCATTTTTTAAGTAAGGCACTATGAGAACGAGACAGAAGTTTGAGGGATGGTTGCTATCTCCTAGGAATTTGCAACTAAGTTTAGGAGAAAAGACAATAAAAGAATGAGAGTAGCTCACGCACAGCAATACATGGAAGCTAGTAAACTAGCAGTAGATGGGCAGCTCAGGCAATGGGTGCTGTAGGGGCCCAGAGGGAGAGAGCCCTTGTGCCAGCGTGACCCAAAGCTTCTCAGAGGCAGAAGGGCTCCCATGGTGATTCCCATACACGTGGATATAGAAGATCCTCCTCCTTCCACTCAGCAAAAGTGGAAGGTCTGAGGAAAGAGAGAAGGATCTGAAAATGGTCTAATCAATGTCCAGAGTGTTAAAATTGACTTCAAAAATCTATGTCTGAATTGAGAGAGAAAAGGAATGACTTCTGTGTTTGTTACTACCTACAGTAAACATGAAAATAACAAAATGCAATTTATTATTTTTCCCTCTGCAGGGAAACCAATGTGCATGGACTTATGATATAGATTGGTTAATTGGTGTGGGGGGAGGGGTGAACTCCACGGTACAGGATGAAGGACAGCTGGTGTGGAGGATTCCCAGTGGGCCTTCGGAAGCCTGGGTCTCCAGTGTGGCTGGATAGTCATTCCAGGGAGTTTTGTCTGCAGTTGTCAGGACAGGTGGCTGAGAGCTATGCCAGGATTAGGGTAGAACAGGCCACAACTGCTTGACATAGATATCTGATGACTGGCCCCAGGCTGTGAGTTTTTGCTGGTTCTTTGCTGAGCAGTCTCTCCCTGTAGGCCCCAGTCCAGCTTCACAGCTGGCAACTAAATCCTCTGCATCTGTTTATTTTGGAAGATAAAAGCTATGTGGCCAACCTATACCGGAACAGATCTGATTGGCCACTTGGGTGAGTGTATGGAAGGAGTAGGGAGGAAATGGCCCAGTGGTGAGGTCAGTAATAGACAGGAAGAGGACAATCAAATTTTATTTATGATCATGAAATGCCTGTCCCCCACCCTTTAAACAGATAATGGCCATAAAAACAGAGTTGAACTAATTTGTTGATCAGCTTTTCCATAGCTGTTAAATCCTTGAAATTCCAGACCCTACAAGTGGTTCTCAGACTGATATACTGGTTCTCAGATACTGTTCTCAGATTCTGATATACTCTAAACCAAGTTTAGAGTATATCAGAATCTTCAAGGGAACTTGTTCAAAGTGCAAAATTCCTGAGATTCTGATCCAAGAAGTGTTGGCTTGAGCCTGGGAGTCTGTGTTTTAATACTCCCAGGCAAACATCTTTCCCCAAACTTTTTTTTAACCAGTAAGAAATATATTTTATATTGCTATCCTGAGTGTGTATCTGAAACAAAAGTTTTACAAAATTGTATTTCCCCTTATAAGATATTTTCTATTCCATTCTAGTCCATTCTTTAAATAAATAAAAAAAAATTGCTAGTCAAACTTACTAAATTGATTTCATGATCCATTAATGAGCCTCAGCCTACAGTTCCGAAATCTCAGCTCTGGAAGAGCCTTTTTGAGACCCTCCCCAGTCATCTTTCTTTGTTGCATAGCTTCCTTTCATTCAACAAATGTTTATCAAGCACCTTCAAAGGATTGGTTCTAGCACTGAACAGGCAAAAAACCCCCGCACTCACAGAGTTTATACACCATGCCCTAGTCCCCAAACCCCAATTTCCATTGGTTCTTTGTTACTCCTCCCACATCCCAGGGTTGAGCAAGTCTTTCATAGAATAAAGGGTTGTGAGGCTAAGGGATACATTGGGGGTACTCGTGTTTAGTTTTGCTTTTTTACCTAGCCAAAAACTCAGAAATACCCAAAGCTAGCATGGTCTCATATTTTCTCTTTATGATTTGTGGGAAGAAGAAGAATTCATCTGGAATGGCAGAGTCTGTAGGTCCCCAGAAAGGAGGCATGGGGTGTTGCTGCTACTTAACAGCTACAAACCAGCAAAAGCAATTGTGAGGTGAGCACCTCCCTTTAAAAACAAACAAAAAACCCAGTAGGTGTGAGTACCAGGGCCCACTTCTCCTGCAAGCATAATTTGATTATCTGTGTTTAAAGAGAGGAACAATTTTAAAAGTCAAAGTTTTGGTTATGATTAGGATTATTTTAGATTTTCAACTTGAATCTGAACGTAGGTGATGTCTTAAGAAATAAATATGTCAAGCAAGATGAGTCACTTATACTGAAAGATAATGGGTAGAAAACCTTCCAAAAAGCCCTTCTTCCCAGAGGAGGGTGGAAAGCATGGAAGATGATGAGATTTCAGAAGTGTGAAGGTGGGTTTGCACCTGAGGAATAATTGGAAATAGTGATGGGTGAAGCAGGTTTGCGGATTTGGCCAGTTTGTGCCCTTTCCTGACCCTGAAGTATATTTAACTACTGTCCATGTCTTTGAAGACTGGAGGCCTTGGACTTAACTATTTGCCTTACTGTGGTGCTGGTGTGCAGCCTTGGTTGGTTTAGCAGAGGCAAGTGGAGAAAGGATCTCTGGATTTTCCCTTCTGCAGCAGTGTAGTCAAGAATCCAGGAAACAGGCCGGGCGCGGTGGCTCACGCCTGTAATCCTAGCACTCTGGGAGGCCGAGGCGGGCGGATTGCTCAAGGTCAGGAGTTCAAAACCAGCCTGAGCGAGACCCCGTCTCTACCATAAAAATAGAAAGAAATTAATTGGCCAACTAATATATATAATATAAAAATCAGCAGGGCATGGTGGCTCGTGCCTGTAGTCCCAGCTACTCGGGAGGCTGAGGCAGGAGGATTGCTTGAGCCCAGGAGTTTGAGGTTGCTGTGAGCTAGGCTGACGCCACGGCACTCACTCTAGCCTAGGCAAGAAAGCGAGACTCTGTCTCAAAAAAAAAAAAAAAAAAAAAAAAAAAAAGAATCCAGGAAACAGATGGCTGGAGTTTTCAGAATTAATATGGCAAGTAAAATTAGGTTAAGCATATCATAGCTTGCATGCCAGTTACTAGAGCAACTATTGAAGACAAACTCCTGCCCAATCTGCTAGGACAGCAGCCCACCTAAGAGTCCTAGAATCAGTGTCATCCTGTAGCCACCTAAGTGAGCCTGGGGAACTTGGCTGCTAGCTGAGGTTGTACATTTTCGTGCTCATTGCTCCTTCCATTCGTGGTAAACCCATTGATGTCTCTCAGCATCTTTATTTTATTTCCTCTTCCCCTACTGCTCACTCCCTAGCCCTAATTAATTTCTTCTCCCATAGCAAGTCAGACTTAATTAATTCTCAGCTTTTCTAAACTTGTAGAATAATCAAGTACTCAGAACAGAAGAGAGCATAGAGTCTTCCAGCATGCTAGGGTAGAAAGAGGGCATGATGATAAAATACTTAGCACACAGGATGCTGCAAAGATTAGAATGAATGTGTTTCAATGAATGCCTGAGGCTTTTTAAGGTTTCCAGTAAATGGCAGTCTTAATTGTTAGATTGTATGTTTGTTTACTAGTTCATATCTCAGGGAGGCTATCAGGCAAGGGCTGTGGCTGGCTTATAACCAACTCCCAGCACTAGTGCATTAGTAAGGCACCCATGAAATGTTTTCCCAAAGTGGAGTCATAGGCCATCCTTGTCATTTTACAAATGAGGAAACTGGTTCTAAGAGGCCAAAAGTCTTGCCTGTTTATAAAATAAGGAGTGATAGTCATTCCTTTGTGAAATATCAGTTGAGCACTTTCTTGTATTCAGTGCAGGCACTATCTTCTGAACTAAGCATGTAGTAGTTAATTGGTTAATAAGAATTAACTAGTCCTTATTAGCACATTCACTGTTTGCATGAAGAGGGAGTAAAGGGTATATAATGCATCAAGTCCTATTATGTGCCAGGAATTGTATTAGGTACTAGTTGTGCAAATCTGGGCACAGGGCTTTGGTGGTGTCCTGCTGGGAATGCTTCTTAAAGCTAGTACCATTTAAGCTGAAATCTGGAGGACAAGTAGGAGTTGGGCAAGAGACAACAGAAGTTGCAGCACAAAGCCCTCCTAACTCTGGACTGTTTTTTTGTCTTCTATGTTGCCTAGATCTGCTGGCTGCTGCATTCATTTCTATGCCAAATTTTCCTCCTACCACTTTAATTACCTGTGTCCTATTACTCTGATTGTTCCTGATTTCTTATGTCTGCCCAATAAAATAGGAAGCACCAAGTTTTTACATTTATTTGTCTCTCCTGCTCTGCATGTCACGGCATGCTTTTCCAGTTTCCTTTCCCCAGCAATTTTTAGTGGACACTGTCGGTGCTATCTGTAGCCCCTTGAAGCTCACAATTTCCTTACATACCAAAGGCTTTCCCTTGTACACAGATGTGATTCCATGCTTGAGAGCTTTCTCTGCTCAGGAATGCTGGGGAGTTAACATTGAGCCCCCAGTCAGTGACTAACAGCAATTGGTGGATTAATACCCCAGCATCCATGCCCTCAGGTGAGACAACTCTGGGGCGGGTTCAAGATGGTCTGCTGGTGTCCCCAGAAGATTTGAATAAGCATTAACCTGCTTATTAACATAACCCAAGTTGTCTTCCTTCCCTTCCATATCTCCTCCACTTTTTTCCACGATGCTTCCATGGCATCACTTTCCAAATATACTACTTGAAATCAGATCCTTAGGACCTGTTTCTGGGAAACCCAAACTTAAGAGAGGGTTTTGGTAAATCATGCCATGCAGCCCTTGTTTGCCAAACTCTGCTCAGACCTTGGATGTTTGCCTGTAGGTGAAAATTCAGAGCATCATTGAAAAGAAAAGGTCCTTACAAGAGGAAGATGTATAGACTTAATGGGGGAAGGAGAGGAGTAGAGACAAAAAAGAGAGCTGACTTTCTGCTGTGTTGTTTAATCTTTTCTTCTTATTCATCATTTAATGTTAACATTGACCAACTTTCAAAATAAGCCTTCTTATTCCCATTCCTACAGAAGAAAAAACTGAGGCCTGGAGAGTTTAAATAACTTGCCCAAATTCACAGACTTGGAGGCAACACAGCCAGGATTCCGATGAAAGCTGTGCTTTTCTTCTCAGTTCCATGGTTCTCAGGCTTGTTACGGAGGCCATGCTCCTGGTATCAGGATGGTCTTTGCAGATCATAGTAAAGTCTCAACATATTAGATTTGCAATAATTAAGTATGCAATTGTTTGCCAGATCAAATATTAGAACATTCTACATATGCAAGAGGCAGCAGAAGTCAGAGAGTTAGACTGAGGGTAGAAAAATTTGAGAAAAGCATATCTTTCAACTTGTTTCCAATTTTGGGAGCAAGGCAGGAGCTTGGTTTGAGAACCTTTGTCCTCTGCCCATGTTGATTTTGGGGGAAGTTAGTGGTGGTGACAGAATGGTTGTCACATTGAGGAGCTTCAGCATGACCTCCAGCTGCCTCCCTGGGTTGTGGTCCTGGGTCAGTATGGATGATCTGCCTTCATTTCTCTACCCCTAGCTTTTAGGACCACAGTCAGTCCTTTAATTTTGTCCCCTAGAGAGATGAGGGGTAGACATTAATTGAGCAAGTACATATCTACTACTCATTCTCCCATATAGATAACTTCCTCCAGGAAGGCCTCCTTGACCACTGCTCCACTCCCACATGCTGCACAATACCCTGAAGCCTATTGCAGCCCATCTTGATGGTTCATTGAAATTTCCTGCTTATTTGTCTGTGTCTCTCAAACTCTGAGCAGAATAAGGGTCAGGGCCATGCCTTGTTTATCTCTGTATCCCTAGATGCTAGAACAGACCTCAGCGTATAGTACAGTTTAATAAATAGATGAATGAATGACTGTATCAGATTTTGTGCTAGTTCCTAGAAATAGGTAAAAAAATAAATAAAATCAGGTCCTTGTTCTCAAGAACTTGTGGCTTAGTGGGGGGTCTTGACAGATGAGTAAGTAAATAATAAAATTATGGTACATAAGTAGCCTGTCTTTGGTGATGTCATGGGAAGCCTTCCATAGGAATTGGGGCTTTAACAGCGGTTTGATTTGAAATGAATAGCAGTGGGGGAGGGCACAGCATGTATTGACTCATTGAGATGTGACACACAATGACTCATCCTAAGTATTACAGGTAGCTCCAAATGGCTGGAATACATTTCTAGATTAGAAACCTAGAAAAACAAGCTGGGCCCTGGCAGAAAGCTTTGAACTTTGTGCTAAATTGTGTGGCCTTGGGGCTAAATATCTGGGTAGTACCATTGAAGGGTTCTAATTGGGGGAAGGGCGTGATTGTTCAGAAAGACTACCCGGGGCAACAGCTGTGATGTTTGTCACCCTCCTTGGTGCGCTTCTCCACCATGTCCTCAAGCCCACTTACACAGGGCCTGGCGCAGAGTACATGCTCAGTAAATACCGGTACCTTTGAAATGGGCATGGGGTAGAGGATAGCATTAGAGCTGGTGTGGAATATCAAATGGAGAGAGAGAGACACTAGAAAGGCTGTCAGTGGACTCATCTAACCACTCTTTCAGTATTTGGTGCATACTTCATTTCCTTCTTGGCCATTGTCATATTATCCTCATCTTGTGGGCTTATACTATATATTCTTACCAAAGAGTTTAATTCTTGTTTCATACCTATTTGGAGATTGCTTTTATAAGACAAAGAAAATTGGTCTTTCACCTTTTTCCTATTCTGAACACAGTAGCCAGAATGATCCTTTTAAAATGTCAGTGGGAGCCTGTCATTTCTATACTGAGACCCCTCCAGTGGCTGCTCATCGAACTCAGAGTCAAAGCCAGAGGCCTCATGACTTAGGAAGCCTGTGTGACCCAGCGCTCTCACCTCTCTCATTTCATCTTCTACCATCCCTCTTGCTCACTCTGTTCTTCTGCACGGGCCTCCTTGCCAACACCTCAAAACAGACATGCCATACCTCAAAACATGCTGTTCTCGGCCCCTGGAACACGCCCCACATACTCACAGCACTCACTCCCTTGCTTTGTCCGAGCCTTTGCTCAGTGATGGCTGTCTCAGGAAGGCCTTCCCTGACCACTGTGTTCAGATTTGTAACATTCGCCTCTGGACTCTCCATCCTCTCCTCTGCTCTGTTTCATCTTTGCATAGTGCTAATCAATTTTAACATATAATACAATTTACTTAATGTTTTATGTGTGATTGTCTCTTCCCCCTCACTGGAACGTAAGTTCCATGAAGGTAAAGTGTTTTGTCTGTCTCATTTGCTGCTCTTTCCCGAACACCTCACATGATACCTAGCACCATAGTGGGAGCTCAGTAAATATTTGTTGAATTAAGAAATGAGAGTACCCTTCTGATATCGTTATTTCCGGTAAACTGACTTCAGTGTGCTTTCTGCACATCCAAAAGAAGAGGGAAGAAGCTTCATTTGCCTTTTAAAATAAGGGCACCACGGAGTCCACATCAGAGAGAAATGAAGCCTTCCTTAGCAACCAGAAGCATCAGAGCGTCTTAGACATCATTGTAGGACACTTGACTTGCTCTGTGCTGCTGCTGCTATCGTCATTGCCTGTGATTGACCGCTGGAGCGGAAAGGAAGAGGGATGTGAAAAATATTCTTGGTTTTCTCCTTTCTCATTTGCTGGAAAAGTGTGGTGCTTGCTTCAAGGTACATAGACAGTGGGTTGGGTAGAAAAATCATTGAGAGGATGAGTAACTCAATTAGTGTTAAATTCCCCCTTCAAGCTAAAGGTTGTGTATCCTTTATGTCAGTGGTCCCCCAACCTTTTTATCACTAGGGACTGTCTTCATGGAAGATAATTTTTCCACTGACCGGGGAGGGGGCGTTGGGTGGGGGGATGGTTTTGGGATGATTAAAGCACATCACATTTATTGTGTACTTTAGTTCTCTTATTTATTACATTACAATATATAATGAAATAATTATACAACTCACCATAGGTTGGGGACCCCTGCTTTACATGCTTGGAAAAAGCCTCAGTGAGTGGGAGAGGGTGAGAGAATGGTGATGGCAACCATGTTTTTCCTCCCCAAAGGTGTTTCATGGGATTCCCTTCCGGACGAGCTGCTTTTGGGCATCTTTTCCTGTCTATGCCTCCCTGAGCTGCTAAAGGTCTCCAGTGTTTGTAAGAGGTGGTATCGCCTAGCGTAAGTATTTTGCACTCCTTTGGCATATGTAGGGGAGGAAGAAAAGAGGAAGAGGTTACTCATTTTGTTCTGGTCATACTAAAAACTAAGAAAAAGTAGCAGCACAAAGCAAACTGGGTGTCTTCCTGCTTTTATTACTAGTGAGTGTCCTCATTTCACAGTGGAAGAAGAGGAGTCTTCTGGAGGTGGTGAACTTACCCATTTCTGAAAACCTCTTTGTCCTGTATTACACATGCTTCTTGGATGGGGACCAGGCCAGGCCATGTGCCGAGAGAGGAGGGAGTTATGGAGGTGCCTGAGGACAGCTGTTCCTCTCACCAGTGGGCTGGGCAGGGAGCATGGTGGGGAGAGAGAACATTCGCCAGAACCCAGCTTCTGCCACATACACTCTACACGACCTGAGAAAGTTAACTGATGCTTCTGAGCCTCAGTCTCCCTGAATGTAAAATGGGGATGATGGTACCTCCAGTACAGGGCAGTTACAAGGATGAATGTAAAGATGCTGGTGCAGTGCCTCACTCACGGATGTGTTCGGCACTGGGCAGCCCTTGGCAATGTTTTTGCTGGTTTTTGGTAGCACTTTTTGGGTGTGGAAGGTGAGCTGCACATGGAAAGCTTGGTGAGCTAGGAAGGCAATAACGGGCCTGAAGTGAGAAAAAGACTGTATTTTTAACTGGAACTTTTTACCCTCTTCATCCCCATCCTATCCCCGGTTGTCCTTTGCTTTATGTTTAAAGGCCATCTATCTGGCTTCTCCTTCCACATATCTGGAACTCTCTTTGTGAGGCAGCAGGACCCTCTTGCCTTCCAGGGTGGTGGTATTTATAAAGTGGGCTGTTTGCTTGGAGGAGCTGCAGAGAGATTTGCACACTGGAGATGGTGATGCATTTCACTTACCCCACCCAAGGAACCCCATTTTGATTTTCTCTTTCCACCAGCTGTCCCTGAGTCCTCTGCATGCAGAATCTACTCATCCTTTTTTAAAATTCTATTGTATGTATTTAAGGTATACAATAGGATGTTTTGATGTATATAAGTGAAATGGTTTCTATAATCAAGCAAATTAACATATCCATTATCTCATATAGTTATCCATTTTTTGTGTGTGGCAAAAGCCCCTAAAATCTACGCTTTTAGCAAAAATCCTGAATGCAATACAGTATTATTCTTCTCATGTTGTACATTAAATCTTGAGACTTGTTCATCCTACATATCTGCTGTTTTATATCTTTTGTCCTACATCTGTCTCCTCCAGTTGTCGTAAAAGTAATAGCTGACGTTTATCAAGCACTTGCTGTGTGCCAGGCACAGTGTTTACAGCTTAATCCCCCATATGACCTTAAGTGACTATGTTCGTGTCATCTCAGTTTTAGAGATGAGGAGACTACAGGGTCAGGAACAGTAGTTTGAGAGATAAGTACTCAAGTGGGAATCTAAAGTCTGGCTAACTCCACAGCCTTAACTGTAAGCGCTGTACCTAGTTATGTTTGGTTTAGGGTTCAGGTAGCTCCTGAGTCCATCCTCCTGTGATATATTCATCTTCCTAAAGATCTGTGTTATTTGAGAAGAGAGTATTCCAAAAACTTTCCCAGACTATTACTGAATGCTGGTTAGGCTATAGTTTACCTCCTTGCAAGAGGAAACATCTGGCATGAGATTTGAGACCAGAGCAATGCTGACCTGGTATTAAATCATTGGAGGCCAAAAATGGATTTTTAGTCTGGGCAAGAGAAAGATATAAAAGCATGCCACTCTTTTAAGGATCTCTTATTTACAGTCTACTTTTTAAATAATAGGGGTCGAGTCACACATTGACAATTTCTTTGTGACATAATTATTTTATAACCCTGGCCAGTGGTCCACTTATTTTTAAGAACTATTTAAAAGGAAAATTTTAGTATACCTAAGCATTTAAACTGTTCCCTCATATGCTTGTACTCCATGTTTTCTTTTATTTAAATGAGTTCAACTATGGATATTTAAGCTCCCTTATTGTGCTGTTCAACACATTTTTGGATCCTCCATTTGCTTTTGAAACACTATCCATAATCCAATAAATTTTCACCATTTCCTCTCACATTAGTTCATACACACACGTCACACATACATACACATATACACACACTGAGTACTCTCAGTTTTAAGCTTAAAAGGTATTAGGAACCACAGCTGATACTTTTTCCTAGTAGATATCTATGACAGCCATATCTTATAATAAAATAGTGCTAACTTTCCTTCCTTGCGTAGTATTTACATATTAGGTAATTATGGTAACCTGTTTGTGCATAACAAAAGCAGCAAGTGGTATCATTTAAGAAGTTTTCAACCTAGTCACCTAGTAATAATCAATTAAGTAATTTGAACAATTATTTTTAAGTTTGTCAAATTGAATCGAATGCTGGCGTATTATTCTCTGGGTCAAAATCATCACAGTGCAAATGTTAGCATTGAACCTTCTAAATTGGAAATATACAGAAAGAGAAAGACGGAAGCTTTCTCTAATATGACCAAGCAATAGTCAATAGGGCCTGAAAAATTTCTCTAATTCTCTATATAGAAAGACAAAGATGGAAGCTTTCTCTAATATGACCAAGAAATAGTCAATAGTGCCTTAAAAATTTCACAGCTAATTACTAGTCAGCTTAAAAACAAAGGTTCCTTCACAATTTGCCTTAAGAGGATTTAGCAGCTGTGTCCTCATTAGCAATGTTGTTGAGAGGCTCTAGCATTCAGTGTGACCAACTGAGCAAATCAAACACCTCCTCTTTTCTAGGTTTGATGAGTCTCTATGGCAGACCTTAGACCTCACAGGTAAAAATCTGCACCCGGATGTGACTGGTCGGTTGCTGTCTCGAGGGGTGGTTGCCTTCCGCTGCCCACGATCATTTATGGACCAACCATTGGTTGAACATTTCAGGTAAAAAAGAAAAAGCCCCAGAAAAGTCTGTTTCTAAATCTTGAGGTGCAAACAGATCAAAACTTCTTTTGTTCTTTATCTAGCCTTACAGCCCAGCCCATGACAATGTGGGATGTTAATTGCCTACTTTGTTATGCAGCTTTTGTGTTGAAACATGGCACAGGTGTCAATGACACCATTCCCATTTAACTCAGGCTTACTGTTAAGCTCTTCCCAGGGTTAAAGATGCACATGTAGTTTCTCAGGTCTGGTCTTCAGTAGATGGGATTGTGAGTCCCCCTGGGCAGGAGCCAAGCAGAGCACTCACCTGCAGGTGCAAGGCTGCCTAGTTATTTCCCTGCTGCCCATTTCTGGTCAATAAAAATCTGAGAAGTCTTCAGATTAGTAGCTTGAGGGTTTGGGGTTTTGGATCCTATTGTGGAAAAATGTACAATCTGAGTGCCCTCTTTTTGTTTTGTAGAATATTTTAAAAACATATTTCTTTGTTCTTGATAATTTTGCAATATGAAGGTTTATGACTGCCTTCTCTTCTTAATCCTCTTGTTGCCCTTGGGCAAACTGTGTCCTGTACACCCACATTTATACCCAGGACACTCAGTTCCTCATGTGTAGCTCAGCCCTCTCTTTCAAACTCCCAAATTTCAAATTACCAAAAAACTTCTGCACCTGAATTTCTTCTAACTATGATATTAGCATATCTAAAATTAAACTTGGCCTTCCTTTAAAATATGCTCTTCTACTATCTTCCCTATTTTAGTAAATACCACTGCCACTCACCCCTGCCCCAAAACAGGAGTCATTACAGGCTTAACCTCCTTGTCACCCACATCCAGCTCATTTCCATCATGCTTACTAATTTTCTGAGTGGGCCTGTTGGCAGCAACATCTGCACTTGGCAAAAATCTTCTCGAATTTGAGTGAGTCTTGGAATAAGCTAGTAGCAATTTGTTTTATGACCAAAACTATAGTCAATACTTGAAATGTGTATTGAGGGTCTTCTTTGTATTGGCTACTCATTTGGGAAGTAGGGGTCTGATTGATCTGGATGACCTATGAGAGCCACCTTATGGAGCCTCTTTTTTCTCTTCTGCATTCAGCCCTTTTCGTGTACAGCACATGGACCTGTCAAACTCGGTCATAGATGTGTCTACCCTCCACGGCATTCTGTCTCAGTGCTCCAAGTTGCAGAATCTAAGCCTGGAAGGCCTGCGGCTTTCAGATCCCATTGTCAAGTGAGTGGCAGCCAAAGCATGTCACAAAGGCAGTGGTTTTTATGTGTATGAATTTTGTTCCCTTTATATAACTGGGATGCCCTTCTATCCATAGAAGGACATAGAAAATACCTAGTGCAGTGCTCCAGCTTCTGTAGAACTTTTAGGACTCATGGAGGCAACAGAAGTTTGAATGCTAACTATATGCTAGTTCTAGAGATACAGGGATGAACAATGAATGGTCCCTGTCCCATTCATGGGAGAGACAGATAATTACCATGTAGTGTGTTTATTAAATGCATTGGTGATTACGTGGCAACACACACAGGAGACCTAATTAAATTTAGGCAGGGCAGCCTTCTCAGAGGAAGTGACTCCTAAGCTGAGTATTAAAGATATCCAGGTAGGAGATCTCCGAGTGACAGGACAAGAGAAGCAGCCTAGGTGAAGTTGCCTGTGTGATTCTAAACCAGGGGTCCTCAAACTTTTTAAACAGGAGGCTAGTTCACTGTCTCTCAGACTGTTGGAGGGCTGGACTATAGTTTAAAAACAACTATGAACAAATTCCTATGCACACTGCACATCTTATTTTGAAGTAAAAAAACAAATGGGGAAAAACACCCACATGTGGCCCACGGGCCGTAGTTTGAGGACGCCTGTTCTAAACTCTTAAATTAGCCGGGCATGGTGGCGCATGCCTGTAGTCCCAGCTACTCGGGAACCTGAGGCAGAAGGATCACTTGAGCCCAGGAGTTTGAGGTTGCTGTGAGCTAGGCTGACACCACGGCACTCTAGCGCAGGCAACAGAGTGAGACTCTGTCTCAAAATAAATAAATAAAGTCTTAAGTAGTTAGAAGTTTCTGGAGCATAGCACTCGGGGATGGAAGTGACAGGAGGTGAGCAGAGTCGGAGACCAGATTATATTGGGCATCTATGCTACATTGTAAGAAGCCTAGACTCTGTGGTAGGCTATAAAGAGGGAAGCATGGTGGAGAGAGTGGTTCTGAGAATGGAAGGAACATGTCAGAGTTGGAATTTAGAAAATTAACCAAGTAGGCACTATGCAAGATCCATCAGACATAGAAGCAACTATAGGGTAGTTTGGATACTGTAGTGTTCAAGAAAAGATGAAACCTGATATAAAAAATACAATAGCAGCTAACATGTTTGGGACATTTAGTATGTGCCAGATGCTAAGTTAAGTGTATTCTCATTTCATTCTAACTGCAACACCATGAAATATGTTCTTATTGTTTCCTTTTTATAGATGTGGAAAACGAGACACAGAGAGACTGAATAACTTGTCCAAAGCTACACAGTTAGGAGGCGGCCAAACCAAAATTTTAACCTGGCAATATAATATAATTTAGAATTCTTGCTGTTAATCGCTAAGTTTCACTAAGATAGGACATTTGGGAATGTTATAGAAGAGAGGGCAAATTTGAGAGACATTTAATCAAAAGAATCTGGTGATTTTACAAATAGAAGTTTTGTCTACAAGCTAATTCCAATTATGGGTGAAATGAATATATGTTTATTCCATTGCCTTTTTTTAAATTCAAAAAATACTTTGATTGATGTTTCTTACACATTTATTCTGTGCTAAATCATTTATTACATTATATTATTTAATCTTAATAACTCTACTGAGAAGGTACTGATAAATGCCATTTCACAGATGAGTAAACTGTGGCAAAGCATCCTGCTTGATGTCACAGAGACAGTGATGTGTGGATTTTGTTTATTTATTTATTTATTTGTTTGTTTGTTTTCTAGAGACAGAGTCTCGCCCTGCTGTCCTGGCTAGAGTGCAATGGCAGGATTCATACATAGCTCACTGCAGCCTCGAACTCTTAGGCTCAAGTGATCCTCCTGCCTCAGCCTCCCAAGTAGCTAGGCCTGCAGGTGCTCACTGCCATTCCTGGCTAATTTTTTTATTTTTCGTGGACACTGGGTCTTGCTTTGTCACCCAGTCTGGTCTCAAAGCCCTGCCCTCAAGCGGTCCTCCCACCTCAGCCTTTCAAAGTGCTGCGACTATAGGCATGAGCCACTGAGCCTGGCTAATTATATGAATTTTAAACTCACTTTACAAGAAGCCCTGTGCACTTAATTACACTAGCCTGCTTTTATTCAATTGTTTATTGATCAAATAAAAGTGTCTTATTCCTCCGGCAATATTCTTTTTTTCCAGTAATCTTGCGCAGAACTCAAATTTAACACGACTAAACCTCTCTGGGTGTTCTGGATTCTCTGAATCTGCCCTGAAGACTTTGCTAAGCAGTTGTTCCAGGTAGGAAAGATTTGAGACTTCATTATAGAACTGCTGTGTCAAATGTACAATCATCCCTCACATCTGAATAGAATTGGATAAACTTTTTGAGCTATTCTTAATTCTCAAGGCTCTTGATTTGGATAACATAAAATCCTTTGCCCTCCAAACTTGTTTCTAAATTCAGGAGTGTTTATCAACCAGTGGTGGAAAGAAATCTGTTTACACTTGACTGTACTGCTGGGTTTCTTTCCAACAATATCTGTAGACCTAACTTAACAGTTTTTGATCAAGTTAGTGCATTGTAAATATAGATAATAAATTTGGGCGATTCTATTAATAACATCTTTTATAATGTCAGCATGTAAAGGGTATTGAGTTAACAGATATTACAGGTATTACTAAGTAATATCTTAGTAGCATTATTAAGTATTATTACTTATTGCTAAGTTTTCCTAAGTAGTATTACTAAGCTATTACTAAATAAGATACATGGTTTATGGAATATAAAGTACTATGTGTATGTGTTTTTTTTTTAAGTATCTCTTGGTCTCTGTGGTACAGCATTTGCACCTGTATCTTATTAATGATTTGTTGAAAATAGATTGCCTTTGATAAGAATTTCATCAGTGAGATAAAATGTATAGTCCTACATATAGTCAGCAGTGCCAGGAAGTGGAAAGTGGGGTTTAATGATTGGACATTTTCTCTGAAACCCTTATTCGCACAGTTAGCAGAGGCACAATAAAATGAAGTGGCTTTTTGCAGTGTCAGCATATCTTTATTAGGAATCCCCAGTGCAATACATCCATTTTTTTTTTTTAACATTTCGGGCAATTGCTCAGTCTGTGTGGTTGGTGGTGGCTTGAGAAAGAAAACATAAGGGCTAGAATTCCTTCTACCTTCAGTCCTGGAGTGAAGTTTGAGCCATCAGGAGAGGAAGGTGCTCCCTTCCATTTCCAGAAGGGGGCAGCATTGAGTGAGGCCTGCGCTCTGTTCCACTGACAACTTTCAGGGGCAAACCAGGCAGGCTCAGGTGAGCAAAGGTACCTGCTGCTAGAGAAGCAGGCATTCTATGCATAGTGGCTTTGTGGTTTCTTTACTTGCAGCTTAATGCAAACGCATTCCTGTGTGATGGTTTCATACTTTTCTGTTACTCCTCTTTTGTGCAGACTGGATGAGCTGAACCTCTCCTGGTGTTATGACTTCACTGAAAAGCACGTGCAGGTTGCCGTGGCGCACGTGTCAGAGACCATCACCCAGCTGAATCTTAGTGGCTACCGGAAGAATCTCCAGAAATCAGGTTAGACCTTCCGGGCCTGGGCCTTCCCGACAATAACAGATTGGATTCATTGAGGGTCTCCTCAGTGCTCTTCTACATAAGTTGCCTCATTTCAGCCAGTGCATGTGTTACTCCCATTTTTCAGATGAGGTAGCTGCTGACCAGAAGGGTTAGATAAAAGTGAACAGCTAGTGAGCTAGTCAAGATATGAACCCAGGATTTAGAAGTAGAAACCTTTATAGTTGGAAACAATTTATTTTTAAGCAGAGGAACTTCTTTTAATCAACAAATCATTAGATAAAACCCCAACATAAAATTAAGTAAATGTGGTATTTGATTAGTATTAAGTATTGGTTGTCAATTGCGGGTCATTTTGCCTTCAAGGGACATTTGTCAATGTCTGGAAACATTTTTGTCACAGCTGCAGGATACTACTGGCATCTAGTGAATAGAAGCCAGGAATGCTATTAAACTCTGCATGGGGTAGCAGAATAGGACACAAAATAATCTGGTCCAAATGTCAGTAGTGCCAAGTTGGAAAGTTCATATTTATGACTTTTACTTTTTTAATTCAGTCTAAGAGGGCGATGAGGTAGTTTAGATGAACACAGGTATTTGAAATCAGGAGAAGTGGGTAACAGTTACCATCTTTATAAACCTTAACATTTGATTATGCTTTGTTTTGTTTGTATAATGTTGAGAAATTTGCAAAGACAAGTGGTTGCAAATGGCAAGTTTTTTTTATGGCTTCACCTTGCCAACTCAGGCTAACATTCAGTCTGTGGGCGGTACGAAACCTGTTTAAACTAGCAACCCACGTCAACCATAGTTTGATGTCTTGATATTGGTTCTAGCTCATTTGAGTATATGTATTTTGTTTATTAGAGTTTTTATTGTACTTAAAAAGATTTGAATCAAACATTTGCCGAATATATCCTAAAATTTAAGTAGTATTTGAAAACTACTTCTCCAGGACAGGCTGTGTCCTCTGGTAAGATATATCAGGCTGTAGAAACAATAGCTAGAGGCTCGTGAGTGGATGGGGATTCGAGTCCTTTGCCTGTGCAAGGACTCAGATTTGGATTGCTGCCATTCCAAAAGCTTGCATTTTCAGACAAGGGGAACATTTTCTTTAGAGATCCCTAAAAGCACCAAACATGTCTTGATTTCTTACCACTCCCCCCACGAAATACTTCTACATTTTTTCCCTCTAAACACTATTTTAAATCTGATGCTAGTATTATACAGTCATTCTCAAAATATGTAAAATATAGAAAAATACGAAAGAGAAACAAATAACCATAATGCAACATCTTGCCAGTCTTTTTCCTGTACAAAACTGTGTTTTTAAAAATGAGACATAGTGTGTGAAATACTTTGTATATGTTATTTTTTTTTTCCGGATAACTTCATTTTCAGTGGCTATGTGATATTCCATCAAGTAGATATGGAATAATTTATATTAAGGTTATAATTTATGCAGCTGATCTAATGGACATTTGGAGTCTTTCCAGTTTTTCCCTTCTATAAATAACTTTATCATGGACAAAGAGAAATCTTTGGGTCATTTATAAGGATGGATTCTTAAAAGTGGAATTGCTTAGAAGTAGAGTCAACAATTGGCCACTGTTCTCAAGCTTGCCAAATTACCTTCCAAGGAGTTTAAACTCCTACCCATAAGCATCCTCTTCGCATGGAATCCCACCACTGTTGGCTCTTCTCTGCTCATTCACCAGGGAAGGGAAGACAGTGTCCTGTTTACATTTCAATTCCACATCTGGATCTCACACTACTTTATTGAAAGTTTTTTCTGAAATAAACTGAGGCTCTGGGTGTAAGGTTGAGAAACCGCTTTAGGCAAACTGCCGTTAATTAAGCCATTTGGCTTAAAACTCTTCTCTTTGTTCCTTGAGAAAGAGAACCTGTTTACTGAGTTTTGGCAGAAATAATAGGTAATAAAATCCCACTTGCTGGACACTTTGAGGGCAAGGGCAAAGAGACAGTGTGTAAGTTGAAATGCTAGGTTTTTAAATTATACAATGGGAATAAAAATTTTTAAATTAATGTCTTAACAGTAGCACACACTATTTCATTATATATAATGAAATAAGATAGTCGGACATTGGTTTGACTCATAGACTGGTGCCAGACTGCCTGGATTCAAATACTCACTCTGCCATTTACTGGGTAGCCTTGAGAAAGTTGCTTAACGTATCTGTTCCTCAGTTGCCTCATCAATAAAATGGAGATATAAGTTATAAGTAGAACCCACTGCTTAAAGTTATAGTAAAGAATAGATGAGTTAATATTTGTACATGTGGAATACCTCTTGGCACACAGAATTCAGTTACTGTTGGCTGTTACTACTGCTCCCGCCTCCATCACTGTGTTTCCATGGGGCAACGAATAAGCAGAGAACAGGGTCTTGGAAGACCTAGCTGTTGTCTTGGATTTGACCTTGACATCTGTGGCTAAAACCACCTCTCCTCTGAAGTGATGGGTTGAATTTTATGGTTTCTAAGATCCCTCCTAGCTCCAGGGGATCTGTTGTTAGTGATAAAATAAAGGAAGAAGCAGTGAAGAGAGACTCTTGGCACTGACTACTGTCGACTAACCCTTCCCACCAAGGGAAGACAGGGCTTAAATGAAGGCCAGAGAAGGAAACTAACCAGTTTTATCCCTCAGTGTTTGGTTCTTTCTGTGGTAGTATCAAAGTAAGATTATATCTAATTTCGTTGATGACTAGTTGCTGGCTAGATGATTGGTCACTCAAAATTTTATTGTGCACTTTCTTCATATTTTGGTCATTCATTAAACAAATGTTTGCTGAGCAATGTATGAAGCTCTGTTCCAGACTGAGGAAACGTAGCTTTGAATAACACAGGACAAGTCACCCTTGTGAAGCTTACTTTTCTAGTGGAAGATCCAGACAATGAACAAATGTTATGAAAAGAGGTGAAAATGCAAAGAGGAAAAATAAAGCAGAGTAAGCAGGTAGAATGTGGCAGGAAGGGGGCTGTTTTTAGGTGGAATGGTCAAAGGGAGTGTCGCTGTGAGGAAGGGACACTTGAGCCGGTGACCAAGTGAAGGAGGAATCCATATGGATGTGTGAGAGAACATTCTAGAACACAACACCAGCAAGTACAAAGGCCTTGATATGGAGCCAGTATATGAGAAGGAGCAAGGAGGACAGTGAAAGGGGACGAGACAGCTCAGGGCTCTCTGAGCCAAGGCAAAAGCTTTGGATGTTTTCTGATTCAGATGGGAAGCCATTGGAGTGTTTTGAGCAGAGCCCTGTTATGATCAGACTTAATTTTAAAAGACAAACTCTAGTGCTACATTGAGAAGAAGCTGTAGGGGATAAAGTATGAAGCAGGGAGACCAGTTAGGAGGCTGGGGTGGTAACATTTAAGGTGGTAAGAAATGATAAGATTTGGGGTGCATTTTGAAAACTGACATAATAGGAATTGTTGACAGATTGGATGTGGGATGTTAGAAAAGCAGTCAAGTATGATTCCAACAGTTTTGGCCCAAGCAACTGGATTCGTGAAGTTGTCACTTACTGAAATGGGAAAGACTTTAAGGAAGGAGCAGATTGAGGGGAGAGATTGAGCATTTGGTTTTAGACATAAATTTGGATGCCTGTCCCATGTCCCAATGGATATGTTGATGCTTCAACTGCTTTAGCAGTTGGAAATGCAAGTCCAGGATTTAGGAAAGGAGATGTAGCTGAAGATACAGCTGTGAGAGGGAAAAAACCCTCAAACATTAATGAAGGTTGTCTGTTGTTTTAAATACCTAACATCTGTTGATTCATTTTCTGAATAGAGAGTAGCTCATGTGACTTTCTTCCAAATTCTGAAGTTACCTGTATTCCCAACATCCTTGATCACTGCAGCTAACATTTTTGGTATATTTCCATCCAGCCTTTTTTTCCTTTTCTCTCTTTCTTTTAGTGTGTGCATTTGTGGGTGTATGTTCTGACTAAATTAAGATTATAAAACATTTATATTTTGTTATGTTTACTATGCAATATCTCCTTGTATTTTTTTTCATGTCATGAAATGTTATCAAAAAACTTTTTAAGGACAACAATTAGCACTGTATCCATGGAATGAATGAGGATAATATATTAACCTAATTGGAGGAGAGGCTGTTATAACTATTGTTACGTTGAATATGTTCACACACATCTGTATTTTTCTAAAAGTGAAATTACTGGACTAAAAGGCAAAATGTGTAATGCTCTGAATTCTTAAAAAAAAAAATCAGTTCCGCCTTCTGAAAGTCTGTACATAAAACATAATATCCACTTGGTATGGGGGATGCTGCTTTATAATAGAATTTCTTTTCATTTGATGGCTGAGAAACTATACTTCTAATTTTATTTCATAATTTTTGTTCCATTTTTATTATCCGTATTTTGCAAATTAGATCTGTTACGTGTGTGTGTGTGTGTGTGTATGTGTATCTATCTATCTATCTATCTATATATATATATATATTTTTTTTTTTTTTTTACCTGTTTCGCTCTTGTTGCCCAGGCTAGATCATCATGGCTCACAGCAACCTCAAACTCCTGGGCTCAAGCAATTCTCCTGTCTCAGTGTCCTCAGTAGCTGGGACTACTACCAGCTACCGTGCCTGGCTAATTTTTCTATTTTTAATACAAATGGGGTCTCCTTCTTACTCCGGCTGGTCTTAAACTCCTGAGCGCCAGCGATCCTTTTGCCTCACCCTCCCATGTTACATATTCTTTGCCCACTATCTATTGTTTATCTTTTTTTTCCCTCTTTATATATATAAGACTTAACTCTCTGTTTAATGAATGTTGAAAACACTTATTTCCAGTTTTCTTTTACTACTTTGTTTTAAAAATTTTGTGTATTGTATTTAAGTATATGTTACCTATATGTTTTCTTCTATGTTAAAAATGCCTTACCTATCCCAAGATTCAATAAGCAATTACCCATATTTTTGTATTTAGAACTTACATGAAATTTATTTGGATATATTATTTGAGTTGGAGAAATAATTTTTTCCAGTGCTGGTAGCAATATTTTAATAATCCATGATTTCCCTCACTGATTTAAAGTGCCACCTTTATAATATATTATGTATATATTCTAGTATTTGGTTTTGCTTTTGCTATTGTGAATGGGATTTTTTCTCTCCATTATTTTTCCAGCCAGTTATTGCTGATACATAGATAAGCTAAGGATTGTTGTTAACCAGTCATTTTACATTTCCAGTAGTTTTTCACATGATTCTCTTGGTTTTTTTAGGTAGAAAATTTTATATGCCAAGATGATCATATAATCAATCTTTCTAATAGTGTACAACTCTAATTGCATTGTTTATACTTCTAGCACAGTGTTAAATGATAATAGTGATAGCAAAGATCTTTGTCTTGTTACTCATTTAATAGTGACCATGTTTATTTGTTTTTCCTAGATGTCTCTACTTTAGTTAGAAGATGCCCCAATCTTGTCCACCTAGACTTAAGGTATTTTTTTGTTTGTTTATTAGATCGAAAGTTGAAAAATCTGCATTTCTCATTGAATGGGGGAAAGATCTTAATGTTGAATTAAAGGAACTAAGCAGTACCTTATTTTTGTCTTCTCCACCTACGATCAATGGGTGGTTTTGAATATCTTTTCTTCTGCTCTGTTACAGTGATAGTGTCATGCTAAAGAATGACTGCTTTCAGGAATTTTACCAGCTCAACTACCTCCAACACCTATCACTCAGTCGATGCTATGATATAATACCAGAAACTTTACTGTAAGTATGCTTTATTTTTAAGGCTAATAGAAGGCAGGGACCAACAGAGATGCCAGGTGTTAAAATCCATTATTATTAATAGCAGACATTGGAAATTGAAACATTAATGTTAGTGTACCACAAATTGGCCAGAAAAGACTAGCAGAATAAACTAGGGCAGAACATTTTGCTTAAAATGTCTTGGAGAGTTGAGTTGTCTGAGATCGTTCACTAAACATTTATTACTTAGCTATAAACAGTTTTAATTACTAGCATACCATATTAGTATGTGTGGAGGATTTGGAAATGATGCAGGTAACTTTTACGTCCTGGGAACACAGAGTATAATTGGGAAGGCAGACCCGATGTCTGTGGGTTGGTGTCTCTAGTGTCTTTCCCTCTCGCCCCCACTCAAATTTTCCAGATCAATGCAATTGATTTTCAAAGCCTTCATCTGGGCTTAAAGGAAAAGTTCTATACCTTCTAGTGATGTCTGTCCTGGATGGTCAAGGAATAGGAAGAATAAAAGCATGTAGGTGGTGAACAGGGAGGAGATTAAGGTCCAAAAAAGTGAAGTGACTTATCCAAACCTGATGGTGAGTTACCAGCTGAGCTAGGTCTAGATCCTATATCTCCTGAACAGATGCAAAATAGTCTGGGTATCTAATCTGGTGGTTCATATGAGGGTTAATTTTGCCTGCTCAGCAACTCCACAGAATCAAGGGGGTGCAAAGAAAAAAGCAGTCTAGTCTCCATCTTTCTTTTAGGAAGTGCTATACCCAAGTCATTGTGGGAATAATATCATCTTTTTATTTTTAAAATGGTTCCCTTTATTTCATCCCAAAGGCCTGGAAAAGTCTTCATAATGTCAAATGTAAATGTGTAGCAATTTTATTAAAAACCACAAGAGGTCAGAATCTTGGCCAGTATCAGTTGCTCTCTCTTACTA
The DNA here is from genome assembly GCF_040939455.1 of Microcebus murinus. Classification (NCBI taxonomy): domain Eukaryota; kingdom Metazoa; phylum Chordata; class Mammalia; order Primates; family Cheirogaleidae; genus Microcebus; species Microcebus murinus. The sequence continues at coordinate 27,369,155 of NC_134114.1, forward strand.
CTGCCAATAGGCCCTGAATGCAGCTGTTGAACTCATGAAATGAAATGAAATAAATGAAAGTAATTTAGCTGCAGGTTCCTACTTGAGAAGGGTGGTAAATTTGAGTGAGAATTTATTTAGTTTTTAAAATAATGGTTTGGATCTTACATGTTAGGTTCAAGAAATGATGAATGAAAATCCGATTCTTCAGCTGTATGGGGTTAACTCGTAGAATTAGGAAATCTGGCAATTATGTGTTGTAATTAATCTTGGGGCTCAGGCCTGAGCTGGTATCTCATTTGGAAAAGCATTGCGTAAAAAGGCTGCCAGCATTTACTTAGATGGCTCTCAGATGTTGGGGTTTAAATTCATATACGTGGAACTCATTGAAATTCCCGCCCTCTCTATTTTCTAGCATCCAGAACTCCTAGGAACTTCTAGCATCTACCCAAAAAGGTTTCTCTGTCATCCATTCTTTCCTGTCCTTGCCATGGGGCTCCTGATTCTTTGCCTGTGCAGCCCCCTGGGGAGTGTGGTGATAATTCTTTTCTGGTTGCTTTTCTCAAGAGAATATATCCATGTTTCTTGCTTTTGTTCCTTCTCTGCAGAAAGGAAGAAGCTAAGCAGGTAATAAATGCTTTTTATCAATCAGAAGCTGTGAGCCCTCATGTTTTAGTATTTTTTTTTTCCAGTGGGATAATAGTAATAGCAGTACCTGTGTAATAATCACATAGTAATACCTGTGGGTAGTGTGAATTAATGGTTAAGAAAATGGGCCTGAAGTTACAGACCTAGGTGTGAACGTTCACTGCATTATTATTTTTACTTTTCTAAATCTTATCGTGAAATAAGAGAAACAAGAGCATCAGGAGTTTAGATACAAGTCAGCTCACTACTAGCATAGAGTGAGAACAAGAAGGTGGTGTCCTTTAACTTTAAGCTAAAAAGAGTGTGATTTTTTTTAGGCATTATATAAATAATATTATGTTGGTGCAAAAGTAATTGCAGTTTCAGACCATGAATTTTAAAGCATTATAACTAGGCTCAAACACATCTAATTAATCAAAATCGGAACCATTACAATCAACACATTTTTGCCAAAGAGAAATAAGTTTGTTTATTCCTGTAGCATAGAAATCCATGCTTCGGGATTCAATGAACTACCGTATTTCCCCAAAAATAAGACGTGGTCTTATATTTATTTTTCCTCAAGAAGACACCCTGGGGCTTATTTTCAGGGGATATGTTATTTTCCCCTCAAAGCCTCAGCTTGCAGCATGCACAGGATGGCCAGGACCGGAGAGACGGAGCCAACCTTGTTGGTGGGGCTGCCCGCACCTTTCTGATCACCTCTGGGATAGTAGCTCTCACGATGGGGCAGATGAGAAGGGCTGCTCGTCTTACCGCTCTGCAGTGAAACGGATGGGTTGTGCAGATACACTGCGTAGCCATGCCCATCACTAGGTCTTATTTTCGGGGTAGGGCTTATATTGCACAAATGCTTAGAAATCCTGCTAGGGCTTATTTTATGGATAGGTCTTATTTTCAGGGAACCATGGTATTGGAAAGCATTTTCTGCATCCTGCTGGTTGTGGAAGCCTTTTCCCTGCAAAGTTGTTGAGATGCGTGAAGAAGTGGTAGTTGGTTGGGAGTTCAGGTGAATATGGCAGATAAGGGAAAACTTGTAGCCCAATTTGTTCAACTTTTGAAGCATTGGTTGTGTGATGTGCAGTTGTTGTCGTGGAGAAGAATTGGGCCCTTTCTGTTGACCAGTGCTGGCTGCAGGCATTACATTTTTTAGTGCAGCTCATCGATTTGCTAAGCATACTTCTCAGATTTAATGGTTTCGCTGGGATTCAGAAAGCTACAGCAGATCAGACTGGCAGCAGACCATCAAGCAGTGACCATGACCTTTTTTGGTACAAATTTGGCTTTATTAAGTGCTGTGGAGATTCTTCTCAGTCCAACCACTGAGCTGGTCATCGCCAGTTGTTATATAAAATACACTTGTCTTGGCACATCACAATCCCATCCAGAAATGATTCACGTTGTTGCATACAAGAAGAAAAGAGGACACTTCAAAACGATGATTTTTTGATTTTCGGTCAGCTCATGAGGCACCAACTTATCAAGCTTTTTCACTTTTCCAATTGGTTTCAAATGCCGAACAACGGTAGAATGGTCGACATTGAGTTCTTCAGCAACTTCTCAAGTAGTTAATTGTAAGAGGATAAGCTTTGATAATTTCTTTCAATTGTCAACTTCTGATGGCTGGCCGCTGCACTCCTCATCTTCAAGGCTCGTCTCCTTTGCAAAACTTCTTGAACCACCACTGCACTGTATGTTCGTGAGCAGTTCATGGGCCAAATGTGTTGTCGAAGTTGCGAGTTATCTCTGCTATTTTAGGACCCATTTTGAACTTGAATAAGAAAATCACTGCATTTGCTTTTTGTCTAACATCATTTCCATAGTCTAAAATAAATATAAAATAAACAACAAGTAATAAGTCATTAGCAAAAAAAAAGTGAGAAATATGCATCAAAATGATGTATAACGTAACCACATTTATTTAAGAATGTATTTCAATATCAAATGCAAATTTCAACAATGCTGAAATCGCAAACACTTTTGTGCCAACCTAATACATTGATTTATGTTGTGAATCCTTTAATATGAGTTTATTGGTACCCTATCCTTTTAAAATTTCTCAAGATAAAATAAAATTAGAAGGACTCTAATTTCAGCCATTCTGGCAGCTGATATATTTATTTGAGATTCATTATAAACATTCCAGGGTGCCTCAGTAATTTCTAGAGTCATGTATACTAAAGGATGGCTATTTCTTATCTTAGAAGTGAGAAAATAAAATTTGCCTTTCCTCTATAATAATGTTTTCAATACTTGGTAGGTTTTTCTTCCTCAGGACCTATTCCCATTGTATTTATTCCCTTCTGAATTGGTCTTGTTCCCTATATCTAAACTTTCTTCTCATTATTCCCTATTTCTTGTTCAAGCAAGAAATCCAAGCTGGAGACAGTAAACTGATCTGAGGTTAGGGGAGACTGAAGTCTCCTATGGTAAGAGATTTGCACATAAGGCATTTAAGGTTTTATGTGGAAAACAGTATTATGTAGGTGAGGTGAGGAGTAAACCTGTGATACAGTTTATAAATATCTTTTATATAGTAAAATTAAACAAAGGAAGTTAAGACATTATTGATTGCATTTTACACTTTTTATATCAGAAATAATAGTTCTTAACTATCCATTTCTGTTTGCTATCCCTTAGATTGCTCTTCAGTCTCTTCCACTGTAGTTTTAAAAAGATGCTTACAAATTTTTTGCTCTGTGTTGTAGGTAGTACATATACCAAGAGACGTTTTCCCCCTTTCTCCTCCTTAAAATTTTAGAGGCTTTCTGGGTTTTTGACTGGGGAACTGGTCCTTTATCCATCATCCTATCTTTATATACCTCCCTTCTCACATAACACCCAAGTGGGCTCTGAGAGTCTGGTCTTAATTTCTTTCCTCACCAAATCCCTTTCCCAGTGCTGTTGCAAGAATATTTCCTCGTCTGCCATCTGCCATACTTTCTTTTCTTACTCCCACCTACAGTTTCTTCACTGCATAGGGGCTCACAATTTGGCTAGTTTGGATATCCCAGAACCAGAATTCACACAGTTGTTACAAAGCTCTCATTTCTCAAATTTCACCTAAGAGGGATTCAAAGTTGGAGTGGGATTATTGTCATCTTAAATGATAAGTATAAACATCTGTGTATTGTGACTTTTCTACTCCTTTTTCTACATTCCAGAAATCATTTTACTTGAAAAATGATAGTAATTTATTCTTCCTGGTTTTCTTTTGATGTTTTATCTCCAGATCTTATTGTCCCTTTATGAACAAGCATATTTATCTGGACAGTGCTTTTATTTTCTAAATTACTCTTCATCTCGTATTTAGCTAACATATATTAAACACCTGTGGTGTTTAAGAAACCTGTGGAAGGTAGAACACATACATTTAGAGGGATGACTGGAAAACTGGAAGAACAGGTTAAGCGAGGACAGTCTTCTGGCCACCTGAACAGCCTGGGTTTTGTAAATAGGAGGCAGGCATCAAAAGTTTCAGAGCAGATGAATCACACAATCTGAGCAAGGCTTTAGGAGGATACATTGGACATTGGCATATAGAATAATAGTCTGGAAGGAAGAAAGATGGGAAGCCAGTTATTATAAGAAAAGTTTGGTTTTTCAAGTCATTATTGACCATATGAAAATAAAGAGGATGCTTCTAACTCTAGGTCACTGATGTGTTAATTGATCTGCAGTGGAATTTTGTTGAAAATCCAAAATAAATGTTCCCTTTACTGAGACTTTGTACTATGTCCCAACCTGGAGCAAATACAGATCAGAGAGATGAATTTTTAGGCACATAGATCTGGGTTAAGAAGAATCATTACCAAAACCAAACAGTATTTACTTTGAAGAAATGGGCTTCCTTTTTTGTGAACCAGAATTTCACTATTGACAGAGTTATATTTCACCTAATGTGAAATACCTAAGAGGATTGGCTTACCTGTGACAGAAAAAAATGGTAACCTGTAGAGTGGTGAAGATGGCTATTGCCTCCTGTGAAAGGTTGTGATTGGTCACCCATTTTCTCCGTGTGTACTCAACTACATAACCCTATCTAAAATATCTCAGGGAAGTCACTGGTAGGTTTCATCACACACAATGGACTTGTTGACTTTGAACCATTATTAAGTTCATCAACCCTGCTGACATCTTCTTTTGATAAATGGAGCAAAATTCAAATAAAGGTCAAGTCCATATCCTTAAATTGCATATAACTTGTGGTGGTTCCAACTGATGCCAAAATAAAACATTTACTATCACTTGCTTGCTAGTTTCTTCTTACAACACAGTAACCCCTTTCATATTCCCTGTATAAATCAAGAATGGAGAAGGGAAGCAAATATAGTTGAATTTGTTAGTTTATTTAAACCTCAGAGTTTCTAAGGTTGTTAGGAGCTTCATTCAACAAAATGCACCAGTGTATTTCCTAGAAAGGCCATATTGCTCAAGCTATATGGTCTGTGCTTTCCAATTTGATACCTTTGCTATTTTCTCAAATCTTTTATTACAAATTATGTTTACAGATTGCACTTTATGATACAAAGTGTAAAAATTGGGTCATATAACTCTAGTTGACAGTCTCCGTAGATACTGCTATTCTAAAAGTCTTTTTTTCCCTTTCCAGTGAACTTGGAGAAATTCCCACACTAAAAACACTACAAGTTTTTGGAATCGTGCCAGATGGTACCCTTCAACTTTTAAAGGAAGCCCTTCCTCATCTACAGATTAATTGCTCCCATTTCACCACCATTGCCAGGCCAACTATTGGCAACAAAAAGAACCAGGAGATATGGGGCATCAAATGCCGACTGACACTGCAAAAGCCCAATTGTCTATGAAGTATTTATTGCAGAATGGTGTCTCCTCTTTTTTTTTTTTTTTTTTGGAACAGGAAAAATTAAGCAGGAAGCTCAATTGCGGGAACAGTCAGCTAGTTTTATTCTTGGTTTTCCCTTTGTCTTCATTCTGCAAGTATATTAGGGAACCACTTGAGAGGGAAAAATATGAAGTGTTGCTTTTTTGAAATGACTATAAAAGCTTGTATCATCACTGCTATGTTCTTAAGAGCCAAAGTTCTAGGCCTGAAATTTTAGGAGAGTGAGCTTATAATGTCAAGATACTTTAAAGGGCTAAATTTGAGCCACCTCTTCCAAGTGCCCTTCTTAAGTCTATTCAGAATCAAGCTTAAAAGTTACCACTGGCAAATAATCTTCATAGCCTGTGTGATATCTTTTATCTGTTTAATTTTTCAATATTGCTTTATAAGATATGGCTTGGAAAAACAATAAAGCTATTTGTATCGTAAGCTAAACAGAAAGTGAATCATAGGATAGTAGGATTTGAGGCAAACTCTTCTGGGAATAGGAAAAAAGGTACGTTTCAATTTTGCCTTTAGATTTGAAATTAGGTTACTAGAAATAAATAGCTCCCTGTAATTCACCTTAAAACCTAAATAAAAAACAAACAAATAAAAGAACAACCAGACATAGAATTGGTATAGGATTTGAAGGCTCAGAGACAATTTTCTATGGCAGGTTAATTTGAAGTATCCTTTAATGTTCATAAAGGTACTGTGTTCCCAGAAATAATTGTGGTTTTCTAACTTTATAATCAAATTATGTTAACATGGTTCTTTAGCTTTTAAAATGACTTGCTTTGTTTTAGAAAGATTGTATTAATCCAGTCTCTATTCTTGAAAAGTTGGATGGAAGAATTCTGAACTGAAGTTGCCTGCTCTTTTCCTTTAGTGCTGAGGTTCTTGAGGTTATTTTTATATTACTCTGGAATCAAGTATTTTAAATTGTCTTTTTTTTAATGGTCTCACAATAATTGTCTGAAACTATCCATTTTATAAGGTATGGAACCTAAAGTTCCCTCAGAAGAACTGCATGTTCCCTTCAATCAGAAATACACACTAGAAGCAAGTATGTTCCGTGCAGTTTCAGAGCAGTAAGCACGACTTTGCACCTACATAAAAGTTAAGGTTCAGGTGTTTAACCTTTTGATAGCATCAGTGAATTTTTTTAAAAAAACTGGTACATAGAAGCAAAAAGAATAAATTTTGGATTTTAAAAATCACAAAAAACTAGTTTAAATTGATGACCTCCTCACATGTAACAAAAAGCCAAAACCCATCATTTCTATTAACTGTTTTTTTTTTTTAATTGAAATTTTTAAATGTTAGATACACTAGTATGAAGTGCCCTTATCTGCTCAGACCTAAGGTAGTTTTAAAGTAGTGTTACACAGGAAATGATTATGCTTCAATTTCTTAGTAGTTAAAAAGTGCTAAATACTACTTGAAATTATTGTTTACAGATTAGTGACAAGGGCTGTGTGATAGGATCCGGTTTGGACTCTTACTTCCGGATGCCCTCAAATATACAGTACTTCCAAACTCAAGTCCAGCCATAAGCTATTTTGCCAACATGTCAGAGTAATCTGTATTTTTGTATGTGATTTCTACTTTTATAGACTGGTTTTAAAATAAAACACATTTTTATAAAAATAAGTATTTCAGCTAAGTTGTATTCTTTTTTATTTTTCTTTTGTTAAGTACTGTATTTAAAATTAGAAAGCATTCTATGTGCTGTGTCATTTAGCTTAGAGGCTTCTAAAGTAACACCCATCAAAAGGGAGCTCTAACAATGGTCCATTTTGACCTCTCTACTTCATATGCTTGTTAACAAATTAAGATGATAGTTTACGATGCTTTTTGAAAAGGTGCTAAATACAGGCTTATTATCTTTAACATGCTTCCAAAAGTAATAACATATTTATAAAACATTTGAATTCAAATGATTAATATGGTAATCAAATACTATGAATAAAAGCTAGTTGGTAGCACTTTTTAAATATATAGCCTTGATCTGCTTATACCATGTATTTTACTGTCATTCAGAAACTATTTGAATAGTTCATCCTGTGCCCAGAGGTCTTCCTTTTGAACCTGTCCATTCAAATGGGGGCATGGTGATTCTTCAATTATCACCCAGTTTTGTTGGTTCGTCTATTACAATATCACTACCTTGCCTCCTTTTTTGTTTTTAATGGTGAAAAATATCAAAATGTACAGAATATGATGAACCCCATTATCCAGTTTCAGCAATCATTAACTCCTCGCCAATCTTAACCTTATTCGTGATGTCAACACCCTCCTCCCCACAGACATATTTTGAAGCAAAACCCAGACCTGTAATTTCACAAATAATTTCAATGTATACCTCTGAAACACAGTGCTTCTCCTGAATTAATTCTGAAGCATTAAATATCAGGATAGTGTTGAAAATTCCTCAGTTGTCTCCAATGGTTTTTTCACATGGTCCACACATTGCATTTGATTGATAGTCTCTAAATCTTAATCTTTGGATTCCTTCCCTTTTTTCCCCTTGCAATTTATTTATTTAAAAAACTGGGTCATTGATACTTTTCCACATCCTGGATTTTGCTGATGCCATCACTAGAGTGACACTTAACGGGCTAATCTCTGTCCCGTATTTCCATAAACTGGTAGCTACATCTAGCACCAAAAAGCTCTAGACCGAGGGTGATTTGGGGCCCCCCAGAAGATATTTTTGGTTGCCACAAGAAGAGAGGTGCTACTGGCTTCTAGCCAGTAGAAGCTACGGTGCTGCTGCTAATCATCCTAAAGCACAGGAAAGCCCCCCTCAGCAGAGAATTCTCTGGTCCAAAATGTCAATAATGCCAGCAATGAGAAATCCTGCTCTAGAGGGTTGTGTCATCAAGTTCTTTTAGCAAGGAGATATTTGATAAGTAGCATTATGTTCTTCTATCAAGAGATGTTCCATGTGGCTTTCTTTTTATGATGTTAGCATCAGTCTCCATTTTCATTTTCACTGCTATCACTTTACCCTCTCTTGGACCTTGATTCCTCACTCTCCTATACCCTGTCCACACACTGGGTAAGTACACACCTTTATTTCTGGATAAAGTCCTTGTGTTCCTTCTATCCTGGTGAACGCAATTGCAATTCAGCATTTATTGACCATCCACAATGTGGAGGATTCTGTGTGTGAGTAATAGCACAAGAGAAGGCACAGAGCATATGAGGAAAGGCAAGTAGTCTAGGGACTGGGCAAAGGAAGGAACGAACCCTTTGTCACTGGGTACCCTATGCCTGCAGCAGGCAAAAAGGCAAACTCCTCTTACCACTCTTCTTTCCCACCTAGCCAAATATCTCAGGAAGTCAAAAGGTCTCTTCACCAAGAGACTAACTCTTCAAGATATGGGTCAAAGCCCTAAAAGTCTGTACTAAACTTATTTTATGGACTTGCTTTGCCTTAATAATTTTTACATTTTAGTGAACAGAAATATTTAGATGTTGATATTTTTATATTTCTCAAAATATCAAAATTGCAGTTTTAAACATTAAAATCACTATATTTAAGGTATTCAAATTAATACTTAAAATATTCTTTCCTATTTCTATTAATATTTAGCTCCTCCTTGTTTAGTCAGTAATCTTCTTTAAAATGTGTCTTAAAGCTAAGACTGAAAACTCATTACCTTCCTTAGAGAACTTAGTATTTTCACTGACTTATACCTTAATCCCTCATGAGTATTTTTAATGTTAAAGAATAAACTGCATTTGAAAAAATAAAATTGAACTATTATTTAGTTCAGCAGTACATTTATCCCCCACCAACAGTATATATATTTATTTCATGATATTATTTAGGTGTAACATTATCCCTTGAATCTTTTGTACAATTGCCTTGGTAGTTATCCTTAAGTATACGGATGCATAGCTTACATTGGCACAATGGGTTGAACTTTTTTAGTGATTTAAATTCTAAATTTACATTATTTTCACATCTGAGCAATATATAATGTATCCCTAAACTTATATTTGACAAGTTTTTCAACTCTAGTGAATATATTTCAATAAAAATCATGTGTTAACTGGCTCTTCTGCTTATTTAAAAAGCAAAATCAATGTAAATTTTTGTATGTTAAGGCTATACACTTAGTAAAACATGTATTATGATTTGCTGTACTGTGGCCATGAATATAAATATATATGGAGTATCAAAAAATATAAAGTCAAAATTATCTGTAAGAGTCTACATTTACCAGGTAAGCACTTTGCTGATTAAATAACAAATCACTGTGTGTCAAATGTTAGAAGTGAATGTAGTCAACAGGTCACAGAATAATATTAATACATAGCAGTGGGGGAAAGACTTTTAAAACATGTTGGGAAAAAACAGGGTTATCAAATAATTACCCCATGACAGTTATGGAAATAAGAAATGAGGTTAAAAAGAAGACATAACAATGGTTTAATTTTATTCACATAGTTGCCATTAAAAGGTTAACTCATTCATAAAAACACTTTAGCTATTCTAACATCATTTGGTTCTCATTTCTTACAAATTAATCCCACCACAGAGCAGAAATGTTAGAAATTATATTGCAACTTGAACACATTAAGTATTTTTAAAACCTTTTAAAATAATACAGTTTATGAACAATTGTACACAGCAGGTTACTTATTAATATGTTACATATTAACAGATCTATGGTAGCACTTGGACAAATAGATTTTCTGGAGATTAAAGATGGAGTTGGCATTTTTTTCAAGGAGGTATTTTATATCCATCAGGTAAGTTTCTGTAGTTTAGAATTTTACTTTTTTATAAAGTGAGATATATATGTATATATATCTCCACATCTCCTTAAAAAAAAAAATCAAGCCAGAAACTAGATCCAGCTCTGGGAAAACATTATTTTTATTTTATTTCTATCTAATGCAGCATGTAAATTTTTTGCTGTGAGTGTCTACATATATACTCTTAACTACAAAAGAAAAACTGATTCTTCTGGATATACATCAAAACCTAGATTACCTTTGTACACTAACATTTATTAAAAAAAAGTTGATAACATGTTAAATGTTGGCAAAACTAAGAGCACTCGATTTGACTACCCATCCTAGCTTTCACAGAATTTACTTTTGAGCTCACTAGACTCAAATTTTATAACGACAGAATCTGTTTCATACAATGTGCATCCAGCACTTGATACAGTAGTATATGGCACAGAGTGGGTGTTAAATATTTGTCAATGATGGAACAAAAATTTTCACCAGCAAGTGAAAAAACAACACATGATTTGGAATAAATGGCATGAGAATACCTAGTGTTTCATTATGCAACAATAGCTTTTTGCAAAAAATTCTAAAGTTACTATTATAAGTAGATCAAGAATTAGATAAAAAATAATTTTCTCCAAAAATAAAGGAATTCTCATAATGGGGAAAAAAGAAAAGCCATAATAACATTTTATCCCATAAAGCTAGTATGTAAAACTTGGAATATAAGCTAAGTGAAACCACCATAATTACTGAGTAAGGCAATTCCAAAACTACTATGTTTTACATATTTACTAAAGCATCCATTCTCTTTCGGACAATATTCCCAACACTGGATAAAAATATTTTTTAAGGTTTTAACAAACTCCTAATATAAAATGTTTAATCAGTTCATCCTTTTAGGCCTTGAATCCATGTTAAAAGAGTTTTAAAGCTGGAAAAAACCTAGTAGACTCAAATCATTTTTTAAAAATTGACCCTAAAGCAGCTGTATTAACTGGATAATACATTTGTAACAGCATCATGATTTTGTTCTGATACATGTATTTCATCCATAGTGGAAATTAACCAGAATAAATGTCAAATGAAAACATTCATCTACAAATAATTTCAAAAATGATTGTTTTAAATACTTAAATCAATAGAGTCATAACATCACTGTATTCTGAAATTAGAAAATTCATAGCACATATAAAAACACATTTACCTATTTCAATTAGGTCAATGTCAGAATTTATCAAAATTCTCCATCAAAATTTTTTAAAATCTTGATTTTTAGGTACTATAAAAAATATGCACTAGTCAAATGATATGTGTTTGGTTTGACAATTCCACAATGTTAGGAGGAAAGGGAAGGAAAAAACACTTATACAGTTAAATTTCAAATCCTAAACATATAATCCTTTATTTAAGCCTGCCCCTCTATATTTAAAAAGATATCAGCACTCTTGGTTACCCATTGCAAGCAATACAGAAATCTCACTGGTATCAATTCTAATCAGTTTAGTCCATCCATTTTCTTACATACATAGTAACTTCTCTTTTCTATCTGAATATAACAGCAAAATAAGATAAATCTCACTTTCTTCGTCACCTTTGAACACGGGGCGACCAGTCCAAAAATAATCGAAAAATGTAGCTTTATGACTGGTAGTCTGTTTCTGCTTTAAAAATATTTTTCCAGTAATCAACATTTGTCATATGAGGAAATCCTTCACTGTTCTAGAATCACAGTTCGAAGCTCATCTTCTTTATTGATCATCATCGAAGCAATTGCTCCATCATTAAACTCAAAAGAAGTTCCTCCATCCACCACCATACATGCGTCCCAACAACGAGAACGAACACAAACCCTAGGCAGAAGTAAATATGTCATTAAATAGTAATAGTTTTCTTAACCCTAAATAATAGGTTATTTAAAACCCTAAATTTTTATCTAAACTAATATATCATTTGGCCTTGATTTTAAAAATCATGTTATTTAGTATGAGAGAATTAGTAACTGTAAATACATGGGTACATTATCAAAGTCTCAAAATTTCAATGTTCAAGACAGTATCATACACTTAAACATATAGCAGTAAACAAGTGCAGACCTGGATGGAACTCCTAACAGTGGTGTATTAAAGTTGCAATTGCTATATATTCTGGCTGTGAGCTCATTACTGGATATAGGTTCTGCAAATATTTTTCTCACTCTTTGTTTTCTTAATGGTATCTCTTTTTCAGTTTTGTTTTGTTTTGTTTTGTTTTTCTGAGACAAGATCTTACTCTGTCACAGAGGCTGGAGTACATGGTGCTGTCATAGCTCACTGCAGCCTCCAACTCCTGGGCTCAATTGATCCTCCTGCCTCAGCCTCCCAAGTAGATGGGACTAGAGGCATGCACCCACCCATCCGACTAATTTTTCCATTTTTTGTAGAGATGGGGTCTCACTCTTGTTCAGACTGGTCTCGAACTCCTGACCTCAAGCAATCTGCTGGCCTCGGCCTCCCAAAGTGCTAGGATTATAGGCGTAAACCCCTCCACTCAGCCTCTTAATGGTTTATTTTGATTACTAACAGTTCTTAATTCTAATGTAGTTCAATTTTTCACTCCTTTATCATTAAAGTGTTTTTATGACATGTTTAAGGAATCTTTTCCATCCACCAAAGTCATGAAGCTATTCTTCTATTTATATAGCAAAAATTTAAATATAAGAAGTATGTGGCCGGGTGCGGTGGCTCATGCCTGTAATCCTAGCACTCTGGGAAGCCCAGGCAGGTGGATTGCTCAAGGTCAGGAGTTCGAGACCAGCCTGAGCAAGAACAAGAACCCATCTCTACTAAAAAATAGAAAGAAATTATCTGGACAACTAAATATATATAGAGAGAAAAAATTAGCCAGGCATGGTGGCACATGCCTGTAGTCCCAGCTACTCGGGAGGCTGAGGCAGAAGGATTGCTTGAACCCAGAAGTTTGAGGTTGCTATGAGCTAGGCTGACGGCCATAGCACTCTAGCCTGGGCAACAGAGCCAGAAGAAAAAAAAAGAAGTATGTATCTTTGAAAGAGTCTTTGTAGTCTTACCCAAACTGAGTATAATTTGTTATTAATTAAAATTAACTCTCAAATGATAAAGTGAATTTTAAGATGAGTTTTCTTATTAACATCTTACCTTGAAAAAAAAACCAACTGTATATTCATAAACAGAAAATTTGCATAGTATACGTAGTAGTTTGTAATTAAACTATCTTTGGTTGCCATAAGATAGATGACATTTTCTCATAATGACAGGTTTTCTTATTAGTTTGGAATATTGGGCAACCTTTACAAAATAAGAAATCATTCATTTTTGTATATCCTCTCAAAAAAAAATCTGAAGCAGATTCAATAGGTAGAAGAAAAGCTAAAAGAAATGATTCCTTCTCTAGGAAGTAGGACAGATTAAAAAAAGAAATAAAATGAATATAACTCAGGTTTTATATGAATATTTATCCTTCTTTTATTCCATAGTTTATGAAAAAAAAAGTTGCTTTCTAATCGGCTTCTTTTAAAATGATTAAGTTGATCCTACTGTATCCTGATACTTTTTTTTTAAAACCAACAAATCAACATCACCCAATTAAACAATTATAACCCTTTTACTCACTTAAGCTTTAGTTTCTCTAAAATGACACAATAAGTTTAAAAGAAAATATCATCTTAGCCAGGTTAGCATATCTTATTAGTTTTACAGGTTCTACTTTTCCTGCTAGATTAAGTTTGAGTGAATTTAATGACATTAAATAATTTTAAAACTGTGCTTTGTAATGATGCAAAGAATGAAAACAGTCACAAGTTAGACCTAGGATGCTTACTTTGAGGAGAAACAACGCTGACGACTGCTTGAGAAAACTCTGTTTGCAATTGGTTCTCGAATACTGAAAAGTATTTTTGGTTCTTCTGGACTGTAGAGCAGTGATTTGTTATATTCATTTGTCACTATAAAGAAAGAAAAACAATATTAGCACATTCAATAAAAGATAATTAATTCTGAGAAGTAAAAAACAAAAAATAGATACAATTTCCAACCTAAAAGCAATTCTGTTCCAAATATTTGGGAGCAATTTTCTAAGAACTCACAACACATACTCCGTTAAAAAAGAAAAAGACTTATAAATGAGAATTAAATTCTGTGATTAGCCCACAAAAATATACATCTACCCCACGATATAGCAGAAATAGGTATAACTAGGGTGGCAAAAACCACTAACTATGAAGGGAGAAATTAAATAAAAAACAGAAGAACTAGGTAGATGCACTCAAAAAAGGAACTTGAGTTGCCAATTTCCCCTGCCAAGTTCTTTCCGAAATAACATATCAAAGAGTTCATAACTATAAGGTAATAGTCTTGATATAAAATGCAATCTCAAACAATGACAGGCAATGTGCTTTCTCCAATGAAACTGCCATTATTCAAGATATATTTAGAAATCTTTGGGACCTGCTTTCTCTCTAACTAAGAGGCACACAAGGATTGGCATACAAAGCACAAATCAGTTAAAGACAACTGCACAAGAAACCAGGCTCGAAAGAAAGTTTGAGTACCATATTAAAAAAAATTCCGAGGAGATCGGTATATTCACACCTAACGGGTACAATGTACACTAAAGGGGTGAGAGGCATACTTTGACTTGAACTATACAAAAGCAAATTATGTAACCAAAACGTGTACCCCTATAAAATTCTGAAATTTAAAAAAAGGAAAAAGCAAACAACCACAGAACAATTAAAAATTATGCAAATATTTGACATGTCACGGGACATCAAAATATTTAATAAACACGTTTAATAGAAAAAAAGTATAAGAGCGTCAGATAACCTTAATTAATATGAAGCTTTAACTATTGTGGAAGTTTCATTTGAATTATTGGCTCTTATTAAAAAGAATTAATTTATCCACAAAAATAAAATTTGCCTTCATGGGAGTTATCACAAAAAACATGCTAGCTCTGAAGGAAACTTCAAAAGAGTAGTTCCAGAAATGTCTATACCAATGATTACACCATTGGCAATCACGATTAACGTCTAGACAATCAGATCGTCAAAGGAATAAACATTCATTCACTAAAACTCTGGTATGTTTATTAAGAGAAAAATCAATGACTATGTTTTGTATATACCTTTAATTTATATACCTGACATAAATTTCAGGTATATAAATTAAATTTTATATATATATTTTTCAAGTTAAACTATATAATTAGGAATCAATTACTATATGTGCCTAATTTTCCTTTCTTTGCTACAAATTTAATGCTAATTCAATAAGGCATGATTAAAATAATCTTTTAGGTCTCAAACTGAGAGGAGAATAGAATCCATTTGAGACAGCTGAAAGGGACTTCAGAGATTAAGTCTTGCTTTCAAACTATTTTAGAGGCAAACCATCCCCCCAATAAAGGAAGTGTTATGTGGAAATCCAATATATAACAAAGATAAAATAAACTGATATTGTTAAAATACTTTATCAGGTTCAAATGCATTGCTAACTGATTTAAAAGATAATCAACAAGAATGAGGTTATTTTGATAACTCTAAAATTCAAGCATTTGTGTTTATGGATGACAGCTGCAGTTTCATATGTGTCAATATTTTGTTTTGGTTTTATATGTTGAGAAAATCCTCACATAGGCAGTTAGATGCAACTAGAAATACATTTTTTTTAACAATTTACCTTGATATTTTAGGACATTCTTCAATTAGAGATAACAAGATTTAATTTGAGGTCTATACAAAAAATGATCCTGTTAGATGAGTGGACTTTGGTCTGTTAAAAACTGTGTTTTTCAGTTTAAGAATTTAAATATTTTTTAAAAAACAAAATTTAAAGAATATATTTAAAAAACCCCTAAGCACCAGCTAGATGGCTCCACCTCAACCCTCTCTTTATAGTTGTGGAAGTAGAAGAGTAGAAGATCATAGTCTTAACCACAGTTTCACTGATCAATTGATCTGATTGATCTGAGACTGGAACCTAAGTCTTTAAATTTTTTATCCATTCTCCAACAGTACTATTTCTCTTAAAGGAATCCTGAGGTAACTGGGCAAAACTAGGTAAACAAAATATTTGAATGAATGGGAAGATAAGCATTCATAGCTCGGTGAATTCCATCTCATTCAGAGGATATTAATGGCACACCAAATTTAGTTATGTATTTCCTATGTGCAAGATATAAGTTTCCCTATATTTTTCTACCTCCCAGGAAATGTTTGCAGTTATGCTGCTCTCACATAAGTTACATTTTATGGTTGACAAAAATCACAACATAAAAGTCAAACTTTAAAGTTTACATTGTTTGAATACATTTAAAGGGATATTAAGAGAATTTTAAGTCAAAAAAGTGCTTTGCTTATTAAACAACTACACTTCACAGTATCATTCTCAAAATTGATATAGAAATAAATTAAACTGTTAGTGATTAATACCATGTGTCACTGACCTTTCTCTACCAATTCTCTGTTCAATGGAAGACTCAAATTTCCTTGTTGTTTTGCTATTGAGAAAGAAAAGAGAGAAAGTATCTTGATAAAATATTTCATATAATAGGTAATATATAATAACATATACACATTATATAGCGTATTATACTCATAATATAAACTGCAGTGTCCCCCTTATCTGTGGTTTCATTTTCTCAGGTTTCACCTTCTACAGTTTCAATTACCTTTGGTCAACCACGATCTGATAATAGTAAATGGAAAAATCCAGAAATAAACAATTCATAAGTTTGAAACTACACATCATTCTAAGTAGAATGATGAAATCTCACACAGTTCTGTTCCATCACACCTGGGACGTGAATCATCCCTTTGTCCGGCATATCCATACTGTACATGCTACCTACCCGTTGATCACTTAGCTGACTCAGTTATCAGATCTACTGTTGCAGTGTGGCAGTGCTTGTGTGTGCAAGTAACCTTTATTTTATTTAATAGTGGCCCCAAAGCACAAGAGTAGTGATGCTGGCAATTCAGATATGTCAAAGAGAAGCTGTAAAGTGTTTTCTTTAAGTGAAAAGGTGAAAGTTCTCAACTTAAAGAAAATCTTATGTTGAGGTTGCTAAGATCTACCATAAGAACAAATCTATCTGTGCAACTATGAAGAAGGAAAAATAAATTCATTCATAGCATATATAGGGTTTGGTACCAAGGTTTCAGGCATCTACTAGGGGTCTTGAAACGTATTACCCGAAGATAAGCGGAGACTATTGTAATAGCTGTTTTGGTACTCACCGATACTTAAAACATCTTCCACAGCCTGAGCTGCAACCCTGTTAATATTGAATGACCTAGAAACAAAAATCACATTATTCTTTCTTGTATTAATTCTAAAATCAATCTAAAAATGAAAAGGTATAATCTACTTAATATATAAATAACTCTTAGAAATTACTGAAACAAGTTATAAATGAATAGAATTGAAAACTGATAAATAATATATTGGTATGGGTATGGAGAAAGAAGTATTCTCACATATGGATGGGAATACAGAAATTGCAGTTGGAAAGCAATAATGTACTATCAAAATTAAAATGAACATATTCTTCAATCTAGTAATTCATCTCAAAATATACTTACATATATAGTGCACAAAGATATGTGCAAAAATATTTACTGAAGCACTGTTTATAGCAGCAAAGCAACTCACATATATATCCATGGGAAGCTGATTAAATAAATATTACAGCTACTCACTTTATTAAAAATAATAGGACTATATGTGCTGAGAAAGAAGGATAACCAAAATATTAAGTTAAAATACAAAGAGCATTATGTAGTGTATATATTATTTCCCTATTTTATTTTAAAAGCAAAAAAAACTACACACATATATGGCAGTTGAATCTAGGGATTCGTACTAGATATACAAAATGAAAGGGAGACAAGCTTTTCACTGTATACCTTTTTGTACTTTTTAACATATCTATTTCTTTAAATTATGAGAGTTTCCTTGAAGGTGAGAAATCTTTTGTTTACATGTATGATGCCTCGTCTAACCACTTAAGCATTAATACAAACATGGATACCTTTTAAAAATAGTTCTGTCCTAGGGTCTATAAAAATCACTAAGAAAAGGTTTTTTCTTCTTTCTTTCTAAATTCTTCCAGGTAATTTAGAATTCTTCTACTGCCTCATAACCTTCATATATGACCTGAATAGATAATCCCAATGAATAGGAATAACATAATGAGTCAACACAACTCTAAACCTAAATCGCTGACTCAACTCTTTTGGCAGGAAGAGATATTCCCCCTATACCTTTTAACCCTATGCCCTACATGTTTGAAGAAATGCAAAAACATGTTATACTCTCTTTTAAGAAAAATGCAGATATATAAAACTTTACATTAAAATTTTAAGGTCATTCACAGACCAGACCCCTTTGCTAAAAAATCTGAAATGTGGCCCACGCTTATTCCATTTTCACCATTATCTGCCCCCAATTTCACATTCCAACCACACCAAGCTCACTCCTTCCTCTGTACCTTGTTCATACTTACTATGTAGTATAAAGCAAAGTACTTTCAGTTTCCTGACTTTCTTATTGTTTAGTATCATGTCCACAATACCTATCTCATTAGTATTACTGTTGCATACTACAAAATATAAGGCACTTAGGGCACTACCTGGCTCGTGGCAAGAAGTCAACATTGAATGAAAATGTCAAAAGCAAGGGATACATATGAGTTAAATTCTAATTCCTCTAAACATCCACATTATGGGATTTTGATTATTTATGAATTCTCATTTTAAATCTAAAACTAATATACAAATAAACTATGTTTATTAGGGTTCTATTGAACTAAAATATATAGTTAAAGGGCAAAAGATTTTAGTGACTACTATCTCCTTACAGGAAAGACAATTTAAGAGAACAGAAGTCTCATAAGAACTTGCTCTAATATTTCTAGAACTATGACTTATTAAGGATACTACAAACCAACCCACACTAAATTCTCCGAATTAGAGTTAGATGAAGATAATTTACTGGGGTTGTAACCTAGATCTTGGCCAATTCACTCTGCCTTCAGGAGTAGTCTGCGTTCTACATAAAAGACAAAAACTACTATTCATGCCTAAGTGGGTGTCAGATAGCTTCTTTCTTAGGTCTGCAATTTTCACCATTATGAGAGTTACTCATTTGAAATACGATATAAACACAACAAAATTGAAAGACAAAATTGAACATCATATCTTTATCAGCTACTAAAACTCCATCTCCTACAAATACTTTCCCTTCCTTAATTAAGTCTGGCAGGGCACAATGTACAGAGGGGAAGGATTGGGAACAGTCTTAAAGAGAAACTAACCAAACAAATGAGATTCTACTCTGTAGTACTTCTCCCAGCATATAGAGTAAATCATGTTCCATGCTGGACAGAGAAAAATGAGATGATAATGGGATAATTCAGACACTTGCTAAACAATACAACCCCTATATCCTATCTCTTGTGGAAGAATTTCTGGAAATGCCAAGATCAGATAGCTATTCCCTAAACACATTTTTTTTCCTGGACATACGGTTAAACTCTATTTTCTAGTCACTCTGCCATATAGCCCTGTGACTGAGTTCTAGCTAAAGGAATCAGAGTAGACATAGATAGACAACACTTCCAGCCTGGCTCATAAGCCTCCCGTAGGGACCCTCCACACTCTTCCTCCTGCGGCATAGCAACATTGGGAGCTATGTTTAGAAGATGGTACAGCCACATGATGGAAGGAGTAACCATTTGGAGGACAGCCGCCTGCCAACTAGGAATATCCACTTCAGACTTTACAAGAATAAGAAACTTGCATTGTGTTAAACCGCTGAGATTGGGGGTTTATCTGTTATAACAATTATTAGTTTACCTTAAGTTATACATTTCCACATTTCATACTCAATGCAAGGACTGAAAATGTCACATAAGAAACCTCTCTGAATCAAGAATTAAATGAAAAAGAAGAGAAAAAAAATACACTATCCTAATCTATTCTTTCCTGGGATTCCTCAGAGGTCTACAGTTTTAATTTAAGTCTAGAACTTAAATCCAAACTCCACCATTTATTAGCCACATAAGCTTTGGGCAAGTCAGTTAACTTATGAGACTTCTTGCACTCTACTAATGAAAATAAAGTCACCTACCTCCAGAATATTTGTGAGAATATAAACAAAATAATGTAATTAGCTTGGAACAAAAAAAGTGCTCAGAGATGGCAGTGTTATAAAATAAAAATTACTAATGTATAGATTGTTTTCTCTCTATATATAGCTTTCTCCCAGACTCTCTGGCTCCTAGGCTTCTCTTCTCTCCCTGCATTTTCTGAAGAGAAAAGGACAGAATATGAATGGGAAATGCAATCATTGCAAAAGAATCATCAGTCAAAAGGCCACACTCAAGATCCAGAAGGCCACATGTGGCCCCAAGGCTGCAGGTTCCTCATCCCTGGAACACATTCAAGGCAAACAAGCTGCACAGGGCTGAGCAGAGAAGAGACTGAGTAACCAAGGTGGCACGGATAGGATATAGTTAGTGACAGAGAGGTCCATTCTAAAGCACAGGTGACTTTAATAAAGCAAGACAGCTGACATTCTAATTTAAGCCATACTTATTTAAATGCAACTCAACTAGAGGGTGTATGTGGGAGCTGGGGAATGCTCTAAAAGCTGCCTCTAATATAAGCACTATTTTTTTGATAATTCATTACAACCTAGTGACTGATCCTTCAACTGTGTGACCTCTACAGACATTTCAGACACCTCTCCCTCATATATTTAAAAGCTGACCTTCCTTGTGAAGCAGCACAAGCAAGAAGAACAGTGAAAAAGGCACTGATTTTACACTCAAGCATACTGTACCTTTTTTTCCCAGTGCTGACAGTTACTAGTTGTATGACTTTCACCTAAATATTTATTATTCCAGCTAACCTTCAAGTTCTTCCTTTATAAAACTAGGATACTACTACTTTCTTTCAGAATTTTTATAAGGATTAATGTATTAAAAGTACCTAGCATAATACAAAGTAGCAGGGGCTAAATAACCAGCAGCTTGTGTTATCATGCATAAAATATAAACTTACAGTATCACAGAAGTTCAGAAGATAGTTTTATTATTTTATCTGTTCCATTCCCCTCATTGTGCAGATAAGGAAATTTATAAATGGTTGCAAAGCTGGTTAATGGTTTAGCCAGATTTCTTAACACTCAGGCTAGTATTCTTTTCAGTTATATTACTTTGCTCATTTTTATGGATGAGAATACTGGGTAAAGAGAAGGGAAACCACCTAGGAAACTATTTCTAATTCTCACTCTAGTTTTCAACAAGCAGTATATGATGTTCTGTAGGAAAGATGCTATCATGATAAATAAAAGCTGTTAATTTTAACATTTTCAACTTTATCTATGAGACAGTTACAAAATAATTTTGTAGCATATTAGATGATTAAATTTATTTTTTCAAACAATTATTGGAAAAGTCACTTTAGAAATGTATTTCCTCCCACTGACCTTCAGGAAAATAAGATATTAACCTATCTTTTTAAGTGATACTTACTTTTTCCAAAAGATTATTTGGCTAAAACTAAGATTTGTTTTTAAAGATGTAAAGTTACTTAATACTTATAAATGAAATGGTATGATGTTTGAAAATTACTTCAGAATAACATAGGACATAAGCAGATAGGTAGGGAAAACAAGATTGAGCACAAGCTGGTAATTACTGAAATTGGCTAATGGGTATGAGGGAATTCCTTAGACTATTTTGTCTACTCTTACACATATTTAAAACTTTCCACAATAAGAAGTTTAAGAGCTCATGCTTAACAAGTAGGAAATAAAACTCTAAATTAAACTATTGAAATTTAATCAGTTTGATAAGCACCGTTTTAGCTGTATTTGTGAAAATGTAGTCATTTACTGAAAAAATATTTGCGTGAATATATATTAGGTACTGTGCTATGCACACAAAAAATTAAACGGGGGAAAAAGAAAAGGAAAAAACCTCTAATCACCATATCAAATCCCCAAAGTTGCTCAAACTAGTTGGGTAATTAGCATATTAGGTAACTAATAATGTGATAAGTGCTATAATAGTACTATGAGAAAAAATGCTGGGGAAGGACAGAAAAGGAATTAATTCATTGTCCTTATGAAAGGAAGTGAGTGTTAACAAAGATTTACTAAGGAGAATGACATTTGAAGACTGGATTTTCCAGCCAGTGGATAGAAAGTGGAGAGTGTTCAGACATTCAAAGCAGGAAGAAGTTGCATTGAGCAAAAACAAAAAGCCAAGTGAGAACATAGACTGTGTGCAGAATTGCAAGTAGCTGTGGTGGCTCTAGTATGATGGGTGGGGGTAAAGGTAGGGCAGGAATAAGGCCAGTGAGGTAACCAAGGTCATATTTTAAAGGGTCTTAAATGGCAGACTAAGCAATCTGAACATAGACATCAATGAATGTTTTAAAGCAGAGAAGAGATTTAATCAGATTTATTTACATTTTAGAAATATTACTCTGTTGGTAATGTGAATGACAGCCTGAAGAATAAAAGGTGAGGTACAAAGAATATTCATTAGAAAGATGTGGGCTTGGACCAAAGAAACAGCAATAGAAACCAAAAAAGGTGGGCAAAGACTTCAGAAGTACAATTAACAGGATTTACAGACTACCATGTCTAGAGGGGAAATATGAAAAATGAAAGACTCAAAGGTAAGAGCAAGGTTTTGAGAAGTAATGTTTTTCTTTAGAGCATGAAGTCCAGGTAAATAGTGATGGTATTAAGCAACACAGAGAACAAGAAAGAAAAACTAAAGATAATAAGTTAAAGTTTTAAATGTGTTGAATTTGAAGTGCTACTAATACCCTATCTAGTAGTAGTTTTAGAATGTGCATTTGTACTCAGGAGAGAAGATATGTTTGGGTGGCATCTGTATGTATGTCCTAAGAAATAGAAGAGAATGTCCAGAGGAAGGTTATAGAATAGACCGTATACCCAGGATGTCCTAGGTTACCTCCAGTTAAGCCTTTAATGCACAAACCTCCAGCCTATTTTTTGTATTATACCTTGTATTCTTTTCTTTACTATTATTTAAAATATTTTTTACTGTTAAGAAATATACAATCCCCAAACCACTTCTCATTTCCTTTTATTTCCTTACAAACCTAATGCTCAATAATGATCAAATAATGACAAAATCCAGCCTGTGGCTATAATCCAAGAAGGCAAAGCAAGACTACGGGACCCAATCAATAAATGAAACAGAAACTGGGCCAACCTGCATAACACCAGGCAACTTCTTGAGTATTAAGAGGGTAAGATGCACTGATATGAGACATCAAGTAAATTACATTACTTAAAATATTTCACAAAACTTGATAAGCAACATGCCAAGTTACTCACCAGGCCTTTGATCCTGTTCCAGTACACAAATTGAGCCCTGAACTCTTCTGTTTTTCCCATGGACCATCATCAACTGAAATCTCATAGTAGGACGCCCTGTGAATTGAGAATATAAAACTGTTTGCTGAACTTATGGTTCAAGGTAAATAAGACAAACATAGTCTTCTTTAGAACTAATGAAATCTAAGTAAGTCAAGCTTGACCAAGAAATATCTGGCTTAGTAAGCACACACATTATGGTGCTAATTCCGATATTGATTAAGTGAAAAAGTTAGAAGGAAAAAAATTTCTGCATGTCTACGTGCCTTTCTGATCTACATGCTCCTTTCTATCAATACTTTAATATTTCAAACAGAAACTTCTTGCAAATTTTTACCTAGCATTGCTGCTACGGTCCTTATGGAGTCTAACACATATAGAGCCTCATTTCAGAATCCAAAAAGAGAAAATACATTCTTAAGTAAGTTTCATTCTGGGTAGCCAGGCCTTGATATAGCTAAATCTGTATCTAATTCTTCGAGTTACCAAAGGTTTCTGCTAGATGCTTGCTGCTTAAATTATATATAACTTTTGAATTGGTGTAAACTAACAGATTAGATAATAAAGCCGTAAAGAAAAATTTTCAACCAATACTGGGTTAGTGGACAAAACTAGGAATAAAATTAGAACTATAATTTCTTAAGAGAGTTACATTCCTTAGATTATTTCATAAATATGAAATCAAATAGGTTTTCTAAAACCAGCAAAAATGATACTCTTCTTTATGAATGCATAAGTGATTTGTAACTATTCAAAGAATTTTTGAAATGTGTAAAAGCCTATTTTGTAAATTCCATCTTAAAATAATGGTATCACTGATCAACACTGAATTATGTTTCTCTAGTAAATAAAAAAGTTAAAATAAACCCTTAATAAAATATAGCTTTTCAAAATAATGACAGTTATTAGATATGCTTGAAAACTAACCAACTATGGATAATTTATCTCTTATTCTAACCCTTTCAATTTCACCTGTAAGCTCTTAATTTCTGAACATTTTCATGATATACTCTTTTGCATTTTTTTCTCTAAAGTCAGCATTCCTTATAAAAGATAGCCCACCTAATATTCACATTTAGCTATTTCATAGCTTTGTTATATCTTCCTAGGAAACGCACATTAGGAGCCTAGTATGTACAGACAAGCCAGCCAAATCCAGAGAAATGGCTGCTACTATGCCAGAATCAAGTAGAAACAAAAGAGATTAGAGGTAAGTGGGGGGTGGGTAGAAGAAGCAGAGGTAGAGAAAAAGAATGGTCAGGTGAGAGATGCTGAGCCCAAAACAATGAGCAAATTTAGTGTCATTTTCACATGCAAGTTTATCAAGATTAGTCAATTCATAGATTTTTTGTTTCAGGGAAATTATTTTTTTTTAAGGCAGCAATAAAACTCACAGTCCCTTTAGAGTGGGTATACTTCTTCTTAAATTGTCCACTGCTACAGCCCAAGAATAAGACATTCTAGGTTAGAACAAATAGGAGAAAAAAAAACAAAACTGGGCTTTTAAAATGTTCTTAAATCTAAGAACATTATAAATGAGGTGGGAATAATATTGCTGCACTTCATATTTTTTTAAGCGAAGCACTTAAGTTTTCAGAGCATAATGAAGCCTCAATACAGGTCCTGGAATCAGAAATACTGGGTTTATATTATAATTCTGATGCTAACTAATTATATAATTTGAACAAGTTATCTGAACTCTCCAAACCTCAATTTTAGTAAAAGTACAACTACCTTTCTCATAGGGCTGCTAGGAGCACTAAATAAGATAACACACACAATATGTGCCTGACACATAGAGGGCATCCAATAAATGTTCATTTCCTTTTTGCCTAAGGGTCTGGATCCTTAAAAATAAGTTCTAATGCCTACAGTAGTTAAACCATTTTCAATAGTATCAGAAGCCAATCCATTGTTGTTCTTATCTTAGTAAAGATATAAGGTAAGACATCAGAGAACACAAAAAGAAGCAGCATCAGACATTATTTAGGAGATAAACCAGATCACTACTGCCACAGGAAATAAAAGCATTCAATCCAAATCCCTTCATGAGACCACTGACTTCCCAAAAGTCTATCAACTGATCCCAGTTTTCCCCCTTTTATAAGTTTTTTAATTTTTTAGTAAGTACAAATTATAAAGCAACACTAGTAGAAGCTCTCAGCAGTTAACTATACAACCTTTAAAATATACAAACAATAAAATAAGCCATAAATGGCTTGCCTAGAGTATGCATAAACTCAAAGAACATTTTTACCTTTGTCATCTATTAGAGTTTCTCCAATCTCATTTAAAGTTGTTGCTTTCTTCTCTATCTTATGTCTTTAGCAATAACTAAATTATATCAGTAATTAGAATTACGATTTCTCCCTTCTCTCATACAATAGCATCTATTATTCATCTCTGTATTGCTTCAAACTTGATATGCAGCAAAAGAAAAAACTTTATATATAGCATAAGTCTTGCTGGTGTTAAAATGTTTACAGTTTACTATATTTTCCATTTTCCTTTAACTATTTTATTTCTTTGAAGAATTTTACTTTTAAACATTTTTAAATTATATATTTATTACCCTCAAAAAAATTAAGATAACACTACCTTTACCTTACTCATCTTTATATCCCTAGAGACTCACATATTGCACATAGCAAGAGCACAATATATTTTTGTTGAATAAATTTAATATTACATACAACAAAATAATTACAAGTAAAAAAAATTATTCAAGTCATTCTGTTGACTCAAGCTTTGTTCTTTTCAATACTTTCAGAGTTGAGTCATCAGCTAAAACGTGGATATCTTTTTCAGTTAACCCACTGACTGCCATGTGAGTTGTATTTAACTCAGACTAGTTTTGAGCCCAGGGCCTCATCATGAAACAAAACCCTGTAGTTGGTTCATGAAAATCTTGCTTGTTTAAGTTTTTATTGTTACAATTAACATAACAATTTAATTCTAAAAACATGAATTGTGTTGCATATAACTCACGAATAGAAAACAATAAAAAATAACAAATTAGAAAGGATTGTTTTGTTTTAATAAAACAGTGTGGCCCTAAGGAAAAATTTTTTTCCTAGTGTGGCAGTCAATGTGTTAATACAAATTTTTCTCACTAAAATTAAATTTCTGTGAAAGGAAATGACTTGTAAAAACAAAATATCAGAATTTATGGAACTTTGAGTAAACTAGGAAACCAACTATTTGGCCTTCAAAAGATCACATGGTTCTGGTAGCAGGAAAGTGAGACATAAAACTCATTTATAATCTTCTACTCTAATCTACTTACATCTATAAAAATGAGAAGTCAAACTAAAGTACTACCAAGAGTTAAAATAACTTTACATTACAGTAGTCACTTTATAGCTGGTAACTATGTTCTACAAACAAGTTTTGCAAAAGAAATTTTATTAACAATAATTTAAGCCTACATTATATTTAAGTCCCACAAAACAAATTTTATCAGTAATAAAACACATACATTTAAATGCTTCTAATGAGGAGCTGCATTAACCTTAAGTTTTGGTAATAATGGTTATAATCTTGAATTGTCAATGCATTTGCCTTATGATGTGTTACACTAAAAAGAATACATTACCTATGCAGAATTCCTGTCAAATATGCCTTGTCTAAATCTTATCATGCAAAGAAGAAAAAAAATCATACAAATTTAAAATAAGGGATATTCTGCAAACCAAATGGCTTAGACCATTCAAAAATATTAATATCATTAATGACAAAACAGGGGTGAAAATGTCCTTAATCGGATCCTGGATAAAAACAAGCAAATATATCAGCTTTAAATGGCACTAAGACAATCGGGAAATTTTTAATAACTATCTATAAAAGTTTTATATCAATTGCAAATATAAGCTTAGTATATCACTCCCTTAAACATTTCTAAGCTGGGTGCAGTAGTGGTCCCAGCTACTTTGGGGCTGAGGTGAGAGGATCACTTGAGCCCAGGAGTTCAAGGCTAGCCTAGGCAACACAGTGAGACCATGTCTCTAAAAAAAATAAAATTAAAATTAAAAAAACACATTTATAAGCACCTATATAAACAGATTAAAGGCTCTGGGAAGTAGTACAATAAAGAAACCCAAATAATTTGGTTTAACCTAGGGTTTCACAAACATTTTTGGTCACAAAACATTCTCTCCCCTTAATGTGTATTTAACATATATAAAGGTTGGGAAATATTTCAGTAAATAATTAATTGCTATTACTTATAAAATATTAACTATTCACAAATTTTAATTTGTACAAATTGAATATGAAGATCCAAAAGTATTAAATCATTAAATCCTATACTCAAAATCACAGGGAAAGTACCTGGAAGATAGACTCTCCCCAATGAAGACTTCGTTTAGTGCTCTCACTGGCAAAAGTTGTGGTCCTGAAGCCTCAGACCCTGCAGGTAATGAGAAAGAGAGAGAGAGAGAGAATGAATGAGAATGAATATCAAGATAGCTCCTCAAATTTTAGAAATGTTATAAAAATTCTATAAAACATTAAAAATGTTTTTGTTTTAATAGAATCATATACTTCAATATAGTTAACATAAATTATCTCTTCAGGTATCCATTATATAAACCTTCATGTCACCTAACCATATACCTGCAATGAAGCCTCTATCTCTTCAAAATAAACCTTAATTCTTCTTGAAACAATTTTTCCAAGAATGATGAAATATATTTATCCATCTTATAGGATTCTTGTTGTCACCCTTAGTTTACCCTGGAAGCTTCAGAGGTTTACCTGACCAAGTACTTCCAAAGGACAGCCATTTTGAAGTTAAACAGCAAACTACACGCATGGCTTATGTTAGAAACCAAACCAGATATGTTAAGAAACCAGATTTTTTTTTTTTAAATAGAAAACCTCAAGAGTGTTTTTAGCAATAGCAGCATTGGAGGAACAATGCCGCATCTCCCTTAAGGACTCCTAAAAAATATCTTCTGTTTTTAAGCTGTAAGGTTATTTGCAGTTTAAGTAATCTTCCTTGATGATTATTTAAACATCACTCCATCACACAGAAGCCTCCAAAGGATTCCCAGTGCTTTCTGGTTCAAATTTGTGACTGGCACCTTCAATTAGTTCACTTTACTTTTTATTTTTATCTTTTATTAGTTTCCAACTGGAAATGCCAACTCTATCTTCTCAATGTCACCAACAGCAGATTTATTGCACTCCAATAACTCTCGCTAGGCAAGCACCATGAGACAAGGTCACTCTTCTGTCCCCTCCACAACTTCTCCTAAGTCAGTGTTTAAAAGTCCATCCTACTTGTGGCAGACAGCCTCCAACATGCCCCCAGTGATTTCACCCCTGACTCCTGGTATTCACACCCTTGTAAATATACACCCTCTGTTCCACATCATACCAGGGTTGCCCTATGTGACCAACAGAATATGGCAGAAGTGATGGAAGTGACTTCTGAGATTAGGCTAGAAAAGAATCTGTTTTTTCCCCACCTTGGTTGCTCTCTTTCTCTCAGATCACCTGCTCTGAGGGAAAACTTCTCATGAGCAGCCCTTTGGAGAGACCAACATGGTGAAGAACTGAAACCTCCTTCTACCAGACATGTGATGAGCTGGGAAGTGTATCCTCCAGTCCCAGTCAACTCTTCAGTACTGCTGTCCTAGCTGACAGCTTGACTGTCACCCTCTGAGAGGCCATAAACCAGAACTAGCCAGCTAAGCTGCTCCTTGATTCTTGACCTTCAAAATCTGTAACATCATAAATATTTGTTTAAGATGCTAAGTTTTAGGTAATTTCTTATATAGCAATAGACACCTAATATACAGTAGATAATGAATACACAAATAAAACTACCACTGTCATCAACACAATCACTGATCTATTCTCCTCTGACTTGCTGGACTGATTATTATATTATTCTGTGTGTATGTTTATTATTGAACATTAATCACACTTTTCTCATTTCTTTTGTATTAAAACTGCCTAAAGGGAACCCACTATTCTTTCAAATATAACAAGTTGTTATTACAATACCATGGATCCTTTGAGCATTTGTTGTTTACCTAAATTATCAGCTCAACCTCATGGTACAGTAGAAAGAACTTGACATAAAAAGCTTTATAAAAAGATCTGGTGTGTTCAATCAAATTTGACTGCACTAAAAACTAAAATTGGCTAACTGTCTTGATTTGGTACTACATATATTTACATCCTCATACTTGACAGTTTTACAAATGTAAACAGCTAAAATTTATTGTTTAAATAAGGTAATTACTAATGGAATTTTTTTTAGATTACCACCCTCACAGATTTTCTACAAATGCTCAACAGTAGGCATTCACTAAATATTACTAATAAGTCTGAACTCTCACCATCAAACTGTATTCAAGTTTTTCTTTTATATGATCTTGACTCTCTACCTCTGCTCCCATTTTCCCTCATCCTAATTTTCTTCTTCATATTACATTTTTATTACATATGCTTGAATTTCAAGTTAATACCTTTGTCAAATGAGGAAGAGAATAAAATTGTTTCAAATCTCGTTAATCATAACTCTGCTTGCATTTTCTTTCATGCTAATTGACTACTAAACCTTACCTAATCAAAACTGCACTCAGCAATGGGATGTGAAAAAAAGATAGCCTTGACAACAATTAACAATTTTCTATCCAAGAGAAAAATTATAATTTTCTATATTTTTAAATATAGAATTGTGATACTAGTGACAGAGGCTGCTACAGCGAGTAATTCTATCACACTGCCATATTGCTATATTTCCAGGTCTACTTGAATTAGATGGAACCATGTGACTAGTGATGACCATGGAATGTGCGTAAAAGTCATGAAAAAGCCTGGCTCCTTAAATTTCCCTTATGATCATCCATGTTCTCTGTCTTCTCCCTACACGATACAGGGGATCCAATAGAAGACTCAGAAGCCGAAGGAATCTGGATTGCCTGAACACCCTTGGACAGTGAGACGAGTTAGAAATAAACCTTTATTGCATTAAGTCCCTGAGTTCTGGGACTGCTATCAACCAATTCACCTCTCCACATTAATACAAAAAGCCTTGCAAATAAGAAAGTTACTAGTTTATACGATTAAAAAGAAAATAAATAAATCAACCCTAAGTTCTCCTTTTGAAAGTATACTGGTAAAAAATATAAAATTCTTCTTTAACTTTTAGACAAATAAGACCTAATTCAAGATAGATTATACTACATAAGATAAAAAATTTTGTTTAAAGTTATGCCATCCCTTTTTTGATAGGTTAAAAAAAAAACAAGATTTTTTTTCTCTCCAATCTTTTGTTCTAAATTAGAAAGTTAAATCAGGGATCAAACATGGGAGTGTATTTATAAACCCAAACCTATTTCTCCTTTCAAAAATCCCAATGGAAGCTTCCTAGGAAATGTTTCCTGACAACTTGAAGAAATTTAAATAGGAAATATAAGGTATCCCTTGAAATATGTCTGATTTTTTCCACAGAAAATAACACGATAGAAAAAAAAATCTCTAACAAAAATAGCCTTCTAAGAAAGTGCCTAGACATGGTAAGTACCACATAACTGTAAATAATAATAATAATAATAGCAATATGGTAATAATTATTTAGCAATGCCCTGTGTTGCTATTCAGAGAAATCTGAAACTATTCTGATTCTAGATCCTTTATACAGGTGGCCTTCTGACCTGCAAATTCCACATCCATGGATTTAACTAACCTCAGATTGAAAATATTTGGGAAAAATAAAAGTAAAAAATAACAATAGAATAATAAAAAATAATACAAATAAAAAACAATACAAAATAACTTTTTTGTTGTGTTAGGTATTGTCAGTAATCTAAAGATGATATAAAGTATAGGCGAGGACATGCATAGGCTATATTCAAATACCACCATTCAAATGCCACTTAGGGATTTGAGCACCCATGAATTTTGGTATATACAGGAGGTCCTGAAACTGTCTCCAGGATATCAAAGGATGACTATAAAAAAATAACCTGCTCCAATTACCCCACTACCTCTACCTCCTCCTCACTGGAAGCTTGCAATAACTATTTTATCCTAGTATTCTATCTTGATGTGGAAGATTTTACCATTAATTATGCTAAACACTTTGTGGCCCCTTTCAATTCAAAGACTCTTGTCTAAGTTTTTAATTTAAATTTTTAAAAAGTTTTTTATTGATACATAATAACTATACATATTTATGGAGTACATGTGATATTTTGATACATGTATACAATGTGTAAAGATCAAAACAGGGTATTTAGGATATCCATCACCTCAAACATTTATCTTTTTTTGTATTGGGAACATTTCAAATCTTCTCTTCTAGCTATTTTGAAATTCACAATAAATTATTAACTACAGTTACCCTACACCATGTGAACACTAGAACTTGTTCCTTACCTCTAACTATATACCCATTAACCAACCTTTCTTCATCCCCCTTCTACCATTCCCAGCCTCTGGGATCTATCATTCTACTTTCATGAGGTCAACTTTTTTAGTTTCCACATATTAGTGAGAGAATATGTGATATTTGTCTTTCTGTGCCTGGCTTATTTCATTTAACATAATGACCTACAGTTCCACATCCATCATATTGCAAATGACAGGATTTCATTCCTTTTTATGGTTGAATAGTATTCCATTGTGTATATATACCACATTTCCTTTATCCATTTATCTGATAATAGATACTTAGGTTGATTCCATATATTGGCTATAGTGCTTTAATAATCATGGGGGTGCAGATATTCCTTTGATATACTAATTTCTTTTCCTTTGGATTAATACCTAGTAGTGGGATTGTTAGATCATATGCTAATTCTATTTTTTAGTTTTTTGAGAAACTTCCATATTGTTTTCTATAATGGCTGCACAAATTTACGTTCCCACCAACAATGTATGAGAGTTTCCTTTTCTCCACATCCTTGCCAGCATTTGTTATTTTTTGTCTTTTTGATAATAGCCATTCTAACTCTGAAAGATGATATCTCATTGTGGTTTGGATTTGTATTTCCCTGATGGTTTGTGATGTTGAGCATTTCTTCACATACATGTTGGCCATTAGTCTGCCTTCTTTTGAGAAATGTCTACTCAGAGCCTTTGCCCACTTTTTAATGGGATTATTTGTTTTTTTACTGTTGCATAGAGTTCCTTGCATGTTCTAATACCAGACCCTTGTCGGATTAATAGTTTGCAAATATTTTGTTCCATTCTATAGATTGTTTCTACACTCTGTTGTTTCCTTTGTTGTGCAGATGCCTTTTAGTTTAATACTGTCCCACTTGTCTATTTTTGTTGCCTGTGCTTTTGAAATGTTTCCTCTGCCTGAGTTTTGGGAAATTTTCTTTGGTTATTTTTTTTATTTTGAACATTTTTTCTGTTCTTTTTCTGGACTACCATTAATCATATGTGAACATCCTGGATTTTAAGCCATGATTTACTAAGTTTAATACATAATTTTGTTTCTATATATGAAATACTAACTTAGTTTATAAGCTAAATACAATGAATCTAAGGAAACTGAGCAGTGCATCTTTATAGACCAACCTACATCTTCCTTAATTAAAAGACCATTGGTGAAAAGAACCAAATCTACAATCTTTACAGAAAAAATGGGAAAATACAACTAAGTAATAATTCATGAATTAGCTTAAAACTGAGAATTTACCTTAGTCTTTGTAATAGAAAAAGCTATAATATTCTAGCTAATATTCTCTTAGCAGCTTACACAAATACTTCAAACATAAATCTTAAGGCTGGGATGCAAAATTTCCCAATAATAAATTTATTTAATATACTGAAGTATAACTATATAAAATGTATAATTATTATGAAATCTTCCACAGATTAGCTTGTTTTATCTCTACTGCTTTCTTTTTATTTTTTATTTTTTGACATTTGGAAGAATAAGGCCAAGAATCTTTTTTTAAAAACATCAACTATCTTGTCAGATATTTTATAATCCTTCCCTAATCAATTAGTTTTCAAATCTGTCCTAGGAAACACTTCTTCTAGAAATATGTTATATTTCTTACTTCAGATTCTAATTGTAGTAAACTTTACAACTGAAGTCATTCATTGTACTTTCTTAAGTGTTGCTAGTGGCATTAAAAATAATTATAAATTATTATCTTAAACAATTAGAGCTCAAAGGAACTATAAGTTAAATATTGCCCCAAATACATCCAATTCCCAATCTACCTACTTTCATCACGAACTCTTTCGATGTTAAGGGCTCTACTATGTTGATTCAAACTTAGTTGCTGTTCATGAAGGTCCACAGGAACAGGGTTTATGCCAGTCCCTTCAAGGTATAACCTGATTCGCTGCCTCCATAACCACCTTAGGAAAGAGAAGGAAAAGCAAGTTATCTTAAAATAGAATAAATTAAACTAAGGATTAGACATCATAATAATTTAACCAAATTGAAAAGTAAAAATGATTTATTCCATAAATAAATTATTCCACAAACACCTAAAACCCACAGGTTCCTGCTCAAAGATAGATTTGAATGTCTGTCTTTTCAATTATAATGGAAATATCTAATATATATGTAAAAGATCTCCCAAGTAACTTGAATTACAGTTAAACTCTTTGTCAAGAACCCATTGAGGTCAAGATATTGAGCTAGATATAGCAATATACTTCCACTTCGTGGTTATAAATTAGTCATTTCTAGAGTTGCCAAACTACCAAAATGCCTAGAAACCAGAATCATTGGTAATAAAATGATTCTAAAGAGAAGAAGATCTATTAATAATGCAACCATACAAATACCTGGAAAAAAGTTTTTCCAACTATAAAATCTAATCCAAGCCAGAAAATAAAAAGTAGTCCAACTTGGCTCTCTCAGATATAATTAGCCAAACCCTTTTTAGCTCCTCCCTCCACCTTCCTCTTTTCATGAGGGTCTGACCACTGAACAGATTAAGTAAAAGAAATACAAAAAATAAATTAAAAAACCATCCCCACTGCTTAAGGAATACTTAATATATAAGACAGAGACACCAGGAATCTCAACATGGTTGAATTAAATTCAGCCTTCAATCATTGCTGGTTTGGAGACGAGGATAAAAAATATAAAATTTCAGAATTTGAACATTCAATTTTAGGCAATAGTTTTAACTATCTTTCTACCAAACTTCTAAGGAAATGTAAGTTAAGGTTAAGAAAGTAGAAACTTGGCCTCTGTTTTACTGAAGGAGAAAAACCTCTATTTGCAAGCACATTACAGGCCAAGCAACATTTGTCAGGCTTTCTCTCCACAGTTCCAACTGAACAAGGAGAAGGTAAATAAGATCTGTCTGTGACCCAGCTAATACATTACTTTTTATGGATATTCTTACAACTATGGAGTTATCCAAATGTTATCGGATTTGTTCTGTTTTCAACAGTATTATTAATGGTACATACATATTAAAATGTTTTTATAAGAACAATAATAAGAAATTCCTACCTGAACTCACCACGATAGAACTTCTGTAAGGCTTCTGGGAAGGAATGTGTATATCGAACAGGCAGACACAAATGACCCTCAGACCTTTGGGTGGTATAAAGGGGAGAAGAAAAAGGGTAAAGAAAAAGAACTTAATCAAAAGGTAACACTAAACTACAAAAATCAAAATATAGGCCGGGCAAGGTGGCTCTCACCTGTAATCCTAGCACTCTGGGAGGCCAAGGCGGGAGGATTGCTAGAGGTCAGGAGTTCGAAACCAGCCTGAGCAAGAGCAAGACCCCGTCTCTACTATAAGTAGAAAGAAATTAATTGGCCAACTAATATATATAGAAAAAATTAGCTGGGCATGGTGACACATGCCTATAGTCCCAGCTACTTGGGAGGCTGAAGCAGCAGATTGCTTGAGCCCAGGAGTTTGAGGTTGCTGTGAGCTAGGCTGACGCCACGGCACTCACTCTAGCCTGGGCAACAATGTGAGATTCTGTTTCAAAAAAAAAAAAAACAAGATATGAAATTTTGAAGATTTCTATTTTCTTCTTCATTTTTTACTAAAAAATTGTCTATACTTTCAACAAAAAGACCAAATAAAATAATCTATGTCCAGCTTTAATGCCATATCAATAATACTTAAGTTTCTATATTACAATGAAACTGAAAATAATAGCAAATTTGCCACTGATTAATTACCTTGTAGAGTTATCTAATAATATAGTAGAATTTGCACATTACCTTTAAATTATTTGGCTATTAACTTGGAGCAAGTCACTTTAACATCAGTTTTATCAACTCTAAAATTGTGATAAAATCACTAATCTCAAAAGGTTAATCTGGGAATCAAACTATTTATGTAAAAGTGTTTTGAACCATAATCCCTTTTTAGATGCTATTTAATATAACCTGGAACCTGAATCACTAATAGAGAACTAAGAAATCTTAATCCAATGTAATCCCTCATTTATAAATATATATATATATATATATAGATGAAATTCCTTCAAGAAGTTCATAGCTTGATGTGAAAGACAGAAATTAAAACAAATAATTAAAATTACAAGGTGGTCACATTGCTTATAGGCTGCTATAGGAAGATGAGAGTATACACCACCTAAAGGTATACCGAAAACTCAATCATCATCATTTCTACAACACTTCAAACTTGGAGAAAAGGCTGAGGGTAGGCTTACCAAGACAAATTTCTGATAATAAATGTAAATTACTTGTAAGTGTTAGGAGCAGAAAAAAACGTTTTTACAAAGTTGTGACTTTGTCAGTTTCTTTACCTGAGAGGGATAACACAAAGGGTGAGAAAGGGCAGGGCTTAAGTTTTTTAATTTTTATGCTCACTGTAATACTTTACACAGTGTTAAGTAGATAAAAGTATTAATAGTCATTTGATAGAATAAAAGTATTAATAAAAGTATTAATAGTAATAAAAGTATTAATAGTCATTTGATAGAATAATACATGCTGAGGTTAACTCGAAATCTAAGATACTGGAGAGAGAAGAATCTCACATGAAGTTACAGGCACCATAGCTTGAGAAAAAGAAGTCAGCCAACTCAAATTTTAGAAAACCCCAGGAGGCAACTAACTTACTACATCTTCCTGGAGGCAAGAAGAAAAACCAAAGGACTTATAAAACCTGGTATTATAGGTAGAAAACAAAGAGATGGCTATTAACACCCTATGCTTATCATTTTCAAAATTCCCACAAGTTTATGAATATTAAGCCAGCCGTTTTAAAGGAAAACATACTTGCATAAACTGTATAAAATATGATCAGGAATGTTAAGTAAAAAATGTCTTAACCTGATTGATAGGAAAATATGCCATTAGAAGTTCTAAAAGCCACATGCATCAAAATTGATGGCAATGAAAAATTAATTACTGAACCAATTATCTCAATTGCTTACATTCTGGGAATGTTTATTCAGCTAGCTTGGATCCTAGCCCAAACTCCCTAAGATCATTTAATTAATCATTCCCTTTTCAAATGTTTATTGCCTAATGAAGTATAAAACTGTGTTAGTGATAGTGAAATTAAAATATAAGGCCCTATACTGAAGGAATTTATAGTCTAATGGAAAAGACAAAGAATTAAACAAAAAATAATACAAATAATATAGAATAAGTGCCTTCTGTACAGTGAATTACAGTCAGAGCCCAGGAGAAGCACCAGAGTTTTGAATGAATAAGTACTAGAGAAGTGAATAATAAGTGGTGTAAGGGCATTCTTGACAAAAGCACATATAGAGCATGAAAAAAATGGGCCTTCAGAATTCTTTTACTTACTCTTTAAATCAGGCACTATCTTAAATATCAAAAAAGCCCTTCACTAGAGCAAAAGCATCCCGATGTGACCCTCTAATCATGGTGTTAGCGGATGCTCATGCTAAAAATGTGAGGATTAATCTTTGCCATAACATAATTTTCTACCATCAATGCCAACTAGATGCATATATCTGAGCTTAAAACTAGAGCTATATTCTTGAAAACAACTACATAAAAGATAATCCTGCTAAATTCTACATGCCTAAATTTTATCCCTAAAATGTTTTTGGAACATCGTTCTAAGGTTCATGGTAGCCAGGAACAATGATAATTCCACTTAAAAATCATGCACCATAGTAAAATACCGGTAGCAACAGAGCACAGTAATCTGACTATAGTAAATAAAGAATAGCTTCCGGATTTTAAGATGGATCATAAATACTATGCAAAGATGTTTGTATGTGTAACATGAAACACACACACACACACACACACACACACACAAATCAAACAAAAAGAACAAAAGATCCTTACCGTTCTGGATCCGTGTTTACCCCTATAACAGGTTTAAGTCTGTCCAAGACTTTACTTGCTGCCAAAAGCATCGTGCCATCACCTAAGGGACATAAGTTAGATAAAAGAGATAACTAGCTTTCTGTTATAAAACCAGTTTTTGACATCATTTTGAATACTAATAGTTTTGTTTTAACAATCATACCCTACCCTGCTGATTGCCACAGCCTACCGCACTTCCTTTCTACCTACTATACCTTTGTACTCTCTCTCCCATTCTAATACAGGATTTTAACAGTCACAAGATTGACATTTTTGGCAGAATAATTCTTTGTTGTGGGGGGCTGTCCTGTACAGTGTAGAATGTTTAGCAGCATACCCATTAGATGCCAGTAGCACCTTCTAGTTGGTAACCACTGCTCTAATCCCCAAATTTCTATTAGCCAATTCTCTTTCTTTCTCCCATAATGCCAGTCCAAATTCATAAATTATTTTAATGAAAATATATCCAACGAAGTGTCTAACTTCAGATTTTTCTCTCCAACAGCTGCCATCAATTTAAAGCTTCAGGAAGAGTGATCATTAAACATAAAGTTTAGGGAAAAAAATAAGTGTTAAGTATACTGGAGGCCAAAGAGGGGTAGAAGTTACCTAATTTCACTAAACTCTTTAGTAACTTCAATTTTTTTCTTACAACCAGCATAATTAAACCAAAATACAATAACCATTAATCCTTTGAATATCTGAAGTTAAATGCCCACCTTAAAATATACACATGGAAATATATATACGGAACCTCACAGAAACACCATTCATTAAAAAAGTAGAATTTTGTACAAAACAGATGTTTTAACCTAATCTTAAAAATCCAAAAATTTGTCTGATGGTAGGACTCCAAAAGCTTCAAAATAGCTAGCCTCCAAAGAATCTGGAAATAATGTGTATTAGTAGCATTTCCATATTCCAACATCTTTACCTCTGTAAAACTATTACCTCCTGCAGCTATGACAGCATCTGCCCATTGAACAGTCTCTTCATCATACTCTCTCCTCTTTACTAGACGCACTTCAATTCCCTCATTCCTAAGATAAAGAAGTATAGGTGATGTAAAATTTCCACTAATGACATATAAATTAGGGGTATGCTTTCTGAGAGGCAGATTATTACAATGGAGATGTAAAATAAACAAATTTATGTTTTATAAACAAATTTATGTGCAGCTTTATAAAGTTACCTTTTTTGCATTTAATTACAATAGCCAATGAACTATGATGGTGCAGTAAGCATGATAAACTGAAAGTTAACAACTATCCTAAATCTCCATGTGCTTTAAATACATTTTTATAACCACTAAAAAATAGCAATAATTTATTGGTGTGAATTTCATTTTCTCTACTCCTTCTGATGCTAAAATTCATAATACAAAAATGGTCCAGAAGACTAACACCAAGCGAGCCAATTGTTTAAATTATAAAACTGAATAGCTATTATTTTAAACCCAATAAATAGTCACTGAGTGCCAGACACTGGAACAGTGACTAAAAATACTGTATAATTTCCGTATTCTCACAGTGACTCTCTTGTATACACAAACTTATTCACTGACTGCATTTAATCTCAAATTAACTGAAGTTTCTATAATTTTTAGACATAAATTTCTATAATCATAATTTTTAGACACTCAAAGATGTTATAATGAACACTCATATAATCCACTACTCTGTTTTAAGAAATAAAACATTACATAGTAGAAGCCAGCTGTGTACTTAATTAACTCTTTGCAAGAAAAGGCACTTCTCAGACCAAATAATTGGAAACACCTGTGAAATTTTGAGTACAATAAAAATTTCCTTAGAAGTACCATAAAATCGGGTCCATTAACCTTGATATGACAACAATCATTACTAAAAAAAAACCTAAGGAAGAACTGATGGTACAAAATAAAAATTGAAGTCCTGAAGATAAATCCCACCCAAGGCCCAATCCCATAGACTTACCGTAAACTATCTACAATATGCTCTACATTTTTGGTGTGAATATGATGTCGTTCAAGAAGTCCACTGTAGCTAGAGCCTTTCAATGCAAGCTATATCAAAATAAAAGAAATGTTGCTTTAATACATGTATATATAATATCAAGGCTTTAAAAAGCCCCATATAAAATAGAATTCTTTGAAGGTATATTTTAATGACTATCTGTAAAACCTATAAGTTCAAATTGAACTAGAAAGCCTGATTTCAGAAAATTGTAATTTGGTTTTAATACTAAATACAGCATTAAGTTTTCTGCATCATGTAGTCAGCAAGATCTCAAAACTTTCATGTTTTTTACAGCTTAAGTTTTTTATTTTTTTAATGACTTTTTAAACGTATTGCATATGCCTACTTGAAGACCAAAGATAAACTAATATTTACAGAGGCAGTTAGATGACCTTTGTTCCACTT
The DNA here is from genome assembly GCF_040939455.1 of Microcebus murinus. Taxonomy (NCBI): domain Eukaryota; kingdom Metazoa; phylum Chordata; class Mammalia; order Primates; family Cheirogaleidae; genus Microcebus; species Microcebus murinus. The sequence goes on from NC_134114.1 coordinate 27,409,502, forward strand.
GGATTTGCTGCTGTCTCGTGTTCACATTTATGAACTCTATTTGAAATTTACCCTATGCAGTCTAAACAAAGAGCTAATTAATTAGCTCCCTGAGAAAGGATAACTTTTAGATATACAGACATATACCCTTTAAGAATTACATTTCCTTAAGTTGACTGGAGTAACATTTTATAACTATCAGTACCATTAACAGTCTCCTTTTAAAATATATATGTCTTCTAAATAGTACATAAAATAAATATTGAGAGAAAAATTTAGAACATCCATTTAATCATCAAGTAGGAAATCTGTCCACTAGAGTGAATGCTAGAATTCAAAATCATTTTATTTTCTTTCCTCCACCAAATTCCTCTATACCTTTCCTCTTTATGATATGGAATCAGTTTTCCAAGTACCTGTCCAACATATAATCTTAACATTTTGTTTAAATAATTACTTACTGAATTATAAAGTAAAATCAACTTTTAGATAGCATGTTAATATGTATTTTGCTTTTGAAAGGAATTATAATCAAATACAATCCTGTGACTCTGAGATCATTAATGTTAACATTTTGATACTTACCTTCTCTGTCATTTACCTATGAATACTGAGTTAAGAGTTTTAAAAGAATTTTGTCCTCACTCTATAATCTAAAGGGAATGTTTGTTTTCCAAAAGAGGAGCTAAGGAAGCATCTGGCTATTATGAAAATTAATATATATTAATAGATATTAATTCATAAAGATATACTATATCAGACAGCCCATGCAATGGTTTAATGCTTAGCCACAAGCATCATTGTATTTAGTCAGAGCAAATCAATGTTAAGAACTTATTTTTAAAGAAAAGCAGAGACCAAAGTAATAACTATTAATAGAAAATTCTTCATTTAATCAACAAATCAGGTCTGAAAATCTATTCTTAGAGTAGAATTTCTGAATATAGATGAACATAACATTAACATTCAGATTGATACTATCATTACCCAGCTATAGATTAACTAAAACTGCACTAACCACCTTAGTGGAGAGAATGGAACAAAATGCTTTTCCTCTCTATCCTCTCTTTTGGTCAGCTCTAGTTTCAAGGCTGAAGAGTCCCAATTTCTATCTCTAAACCTGTCCTGTCATCAGGGTTCCAAATGAATTTACTAAACTGCTTATTTGACATCTTTCTTTTTTTTTCTTTCTTTTTTTTGAGACAGAGTCTCACTTTGTTGCCCAGGCTAGAGTGAGTGCCGTGGCGTCAGCCTGGCTCACAGCAACCTCAATCTCCGGGGCTCAGCGATCCTACTGCCTCAGCCTCCCGAGTGGCTGGGACTACAGGCATCCGCCACCATGCCCGGCTCATTTTTTCTATATATATTAGTTGGCCAATTAATTTCTTTCTATTTATAGTAGAGACGGGGTCTTGCTCTTGCTCAGGCTGGTTTCGAACTCCTGACCTCAAGCAATCCACCCACCTCGGCCTCCCAGAGTGCTAGGATTACAGGTGTGAGACACCACGCCCGGCCTTGACATCTTTCTTTGGATATCTAGGAGGCATATTGAATTAACATGTTCAATACTGAACCCTTGATTTTCAAAGCCAAGGATTCTCCACCTATGGCTTAAGCCAAGAATCTAGAGTCAAACTTGATGCCTCCTTTCCTCTTATTCCCACACCCAATTACTAAATCCTATGTTTGATCCATGTACTTCTCTCCTTTTCACAACTACCACTCATGATCCCTCCTAGAATATACTGCCCAAACCTCTCATCAGAGTTCCCTACTTCCACTCTTGGCCACCCCCAACAGACTATTCCCCATACAGCAAACAGAAGGACCCAAGCAAGTCTCTCCCTCACTCAGCTTAACACCCTTCTACAAATCATGCTTTGCCCCTGCCAACTCTCCTAGGCCTATGTGACCTGACTTCAGCTCCATTCTCCTACCTCATTTTTCCTCCTCATTCCCTAGGCTCTAGTTTTATTTGTCTAGTCTCATCAAGCTCTTTCCTTTGTACTTGCTGGAATGCCTTCCCTCTCTCCCTCAGCCTAACCCTGGTTCTTCTCAACCTTGGGGTGTCAGGACTGCCTGACCACTGAAACACAGCTGCTGCTGCCGTCACAGCTGCAACAGCCACCACTGCCAGTTACTCCATCCTCAAACCTGTTAATTGCTTTCACTACATTCACCACGCCTAAATTTATCTTGGGTATATTTCAAAATCTATTTGTCTCCCCTTACTAGAATATAAGTTTCAGAAAGCAGTGATCTTACTTGTTCACCATTATACCCTCAAGGGCCTAAGTACTGGCTAAGTATTTGTTGAGTGAATTCATTCAGGCATGTTTCAGAAAAGCACCAACAGTGCAAAAACAGATGCTAGAGAAGATAAGCCAGCCAAGTGACAATGGTGTGTAAAGAAGGCCATCTTCACCTGGTCAGAATTCAGCAGAGGCAGATTAGTTATCATAGTCTAATATTTTGTTACAATAATTATCTCTCACGATCCCATTTTAGGGGTGAATACATAGCTAGAAATTAAGCTCTAGAAAGTTAAATGTATTCATCCAAATATGTGAGTGCCTACTACTGTGTTCATTTACATATTAATTGAGCTCAATCAAATGTATTAAATGGGGCACTGAAAACTGCCAGGGACAATGAGAACTAATTCAAATACAGAATAAGTCTTTAGAACAGTTACATCAAATTTACTGCTTCTTACCTGCTATAAATAAAACTGAAGGACTTCAATTCCCTGTCAAAATTTTTGATCTTGGCCGGGCGCGGTGGCTCACGCCTGTAATCCTAGCACTCTGGGAGGCCAAGGTGGGAGGATTGCTCGAGGTCAGGAGTTCGAAACCAGCCTGAGCAAGAGCAAGACCCCGTCTCTACTATAAATAGAAAGAAATTAATTGGCCAACTAATACATATAGAAAAAATGAGCCGGGCATGGTGGCGCATGCCTGTAGTCCCAGCTACTCAGGAGGCTGAGGCAGCAGGATTGCTTGAGCCCAGGAGTTTGAGGTTGCTGTGAGCTAGGCTGATGCCACAGCACTCACTCTAGCCTGGGCGACAAAGTGAGACTCTGTCTCAAAAAAAAAAAAAAAATTTTTTTTTTGATCTATGTTCCAAGTTTTTGTCTGGATAACATGAAACATGCTTGTGCCCAGAAAAAAAGAACATAAACCTTATTGTATAAGCCCTGCAAATTCCAGTCTGGTGGTCAGAAACTTTTGTGCATACTTCCTTAATTCTCTGCAAATTCCAGGAAATTAAGATACGCAGCAGTTGAGTGTTAGGGAACTTTGGTTTGAGATGGTAAAGAAGTTGGTAAGATGGTAAGAAGATGGGAAAGAAGACGGTAAACTTTGGTTTGAGATGGTAAAGAAGTATGAAATGTGGGGGAAAAGTTTTAGAGAACAAAATACTCCAAGCTTTTATGATTGCCAGCAACACTAAAATTCCTAAAATTCCAAATCTAAATACAAAGTTCATTTAGCATCAGAATACTTAACATTGAAGCAGATATGTCATTTTATAAATTCTTATTCCCACTCAAATTTCTTTTTGGGAATTAATTCTCTAATAAATCACACTCAACATTCATTTAGAAAATGTAAGTTCTTATATTATTTTCTTTAAAGCTCTTGCTGGCTGGGCTATTGAACTTTAGTAACACAGACTGGCTAAACTAGGCAGATAAGAGACAAGGCATTTAAGAAAATCACTTAATAAGCAGAATCAATTAGAAAATCAAGTCACTATTCAATTAACTGTCATTTTTTTAAAAAGTAATATGCAAAAGCTGGTAAGAACTTCTAGCTACACCTCTGAAAATAACACGACTTCGAGTATCTAAAAACATACCTTTAATCAGACTAAAACAAGAACAGATGAATTCTTATAAAATGTCTTATAATAAAGATTGTCTTATAATAGGTTAGAGAAGTTAGTGAAATTTAGAACACATTCCCAATTCTCTGCAATGTTACACAACATTAGGTATTAATGATAAAGGCTCTACTATTTTTCCCCCCAAAACCTGTTACTTCTTCTCCCCATTAAAAAAAAAAGTTAAAAGATTCACCAGGACACTTGGAAAATGCAGGTAACTCTAAACAATCTATAGACAGACCCATTTCAGTATAAGCAACAGAATTTCTCCAACGAAATTTCCAAAAGCCAAAGATCACTTCTCCCCACGTAGCTCAAATGTTAAAACACAGCAGAGAATGAAAAGAAAGAAGATTCTGAATAGACAGATTTAGGACACTTTTAGGTCAGATATGATAATTACACCATTTCCTAAATGGTCAGTGACACTTCTATTAAATTTCAGATGTTTTTACTTGACCCAAACTGAACTTACTGCAATTATAAATTTTTAAAACTTGTTTCACTAGTCAGTTATATATTATTATTTTTGTACTCTGTAATTTCCATGAAAGCTCAGTAAGTGAAGGAGCTATGTCTTTTTTAATTTAACACATAAGAAATTCACACTGTTGAGACAATGACAGTTAAGCATGTAAACTCACTAGGCATAATTTTTTAGGCACCTAATAGCATACACACTTAACTAAATGGTACATTGTTATTCATTGTTATTGCCCTAAAGGGTTAGTGGCACATAATTAACAGCTAGAAAGTCAACTCATGATCAAGCTTAATGTAATGAACCCTAAAGATTTCTTCAAATATGTTTGGTATTTATCTAGGCTCATTTCTATTTCATTTATTCTCTCTCCCAGGCCTTCATCTTCATTTTTGCCATTGTTCTCTTTCTATTTCTACATTCCTCTTGTTTACTCCTCCCTTATATGTTGGTAGTGCTCAAAGTTTCATCCTTGCTTTCTTATCTGCTCTCACTTCATCTTGCCCGAGTTATCTCCTCACTCCAGAGGCCTGTCCTATGCAGTACACACCAGTAACCTTGAAAATCTATACTGCTAGCCCAAGCCTCTCCAATCTACAGGCTCCAATTTTCAAATGCCTACCTTTATATCCATCCACACGTAGTTCAAGTACATTTCTCCAAAACCATCTAAGACCTGATCCCCCCTTCAAATCTGTTAAGCCCCAGACAACAGTTAACAGCAGCATTTCTTACTTATCCAGTGAAATAAACTCAGGTGTCACCTTTAATTCTTGCCTCACACTCAATCTCCACAGCCAGTCAATGATGAAGTCCAATAATTACACCCATAAGCTGTTTCTTCAATCTGTGTGTCCTTTACATTCATGTTGCCACTGCCTGAGTGCTGGGTTATACCAACTCAATCTGGTCTAATGCAAAAACTTGCCTCCCTGTTTTCTAAACTAGTTCTTTCAAAAGTCTTTGACTAATTGCCATCCCCCAACCTCTCCTAATCACCACCACCACAAACCTGTTTTGATACTACTCCCAAAATGCTAAAGTTTCAGAAAGATTGACCCTTATCACCCAACTCCAATGGGGAAAGACAGGCCAAGCAAGAGTTGTATTCTACTGCTAAGAGTTTGAAAACCACTAGGAGATAACTCCTTAGCATAACACTTTTAATGCTTTTATTAAGGCCCAGCCTACCTGTTTGGCCTCAATATACTCACTCTTGAACAATGATTTTCAACACACCCTTACAAAGCATTTTAAGTTGGTCACAATTTAATGATCACCGCCAACATTACTGTTAAATAGGAAATAAAAAACACTACATGTAACAAGGCTAAATTGTTTCCTGTTATCTTTTATTTAGAATGTAAGTACTGGGTCACAATATAAGATATCTGTGAGCCAGATATCTATGACCCAGAGTCAGAAAGTTTTGAGGTTTTTGTTGGCTACAGGATGAACTTCACCAGGGTCTTACTAACACTGTTTTTTCTCCTTTACATATACAAATTGTTCCATGTTCAATATTTAAGTCAAATATCCCCAAATTAAAAGATAGCATTTCACTCTCCTCATATTGGCAAACATGTCTATTAAGTGCTGATGAGACCATGGGGATTCAATAATTCATCCAATGCCTGTGGAAAAAAATATTTGTACTTCTAATTGCAACATTTTTTCTTAAATACTAGAAAAACTGGAAACCTAATTATCCAAACAAAGGAATATTATACAGTCATTAAAATTAATTACCATGTATCAACATAAATTAAGTTTTGAAGCCAATAGTGAATAAGACCAGCAAATTTCTAAACAGGCATGTATTCTAAAGAATATGATCATCATTAATGTAACTTCTAAAGAGACACGAAATGTTATACTTGTTTATGAATAAGCCATATCAATAAATGTAAAACCATATGCATGAGAACAGACATAACTTCAGGCCAGTGGTTACCTTAGGGAGTAAAAAAACTGGATGGATAGGGCTTTAGTTATAATTGTAACATTTCGTTTTTCAAAATCTGAAGCAAATATGGCAAAATATTAACATAAGTTAATTCTAGGTAGTTGAATACACAGATGTCTTGTTACTTTATGAAACCTTTCTACATGTTTGAAATGTTTCATATTGGAAAATATAAACTTTAAAAAGATCATTAAAGAATCTATTTAAAAGTTGAAAAAAAAAAATCAAAGACCTTCTTTTCTCCCTGTCATCCCTGCCTTTCCCAAATTGTTCTCTCCCTTCTTTGTACTCCCATGGACCATTTATAGTTACAATACAGTGTAATGTATTTTTCCATACATTTGGAAACTGTTTATTCATCTTTGATTCTCCAGGACCCAACAGGATGCCCAATAGTTAGTACTGGCACTATACTAGACTATCTAGACACTTCAAACAAAGTAAATCAACCAACAAACTTCCTGGATGTCTGTGATAGTGACCCTGTAGCAAGTATTTTTAAAGCAGATCATAATTTTTGAAATTATCTTTTCTAGTATAAAAATGCTTCTTAAAAGGCAAAATTTCAAACTATAACTGTCTCAAAAAAACTGATTACAAAAACACTACACAAGCAGAGTTAAACTCAACATATCTTTAGCTCACTTCAGTGATCTTAGTAAGGCAATCTACTTTGGAGTGACCAAATCAGTATTATTTCAGGTACATAATTTAAATATAAGTGATATTTACATAATGATCCTTATTGTAGCTGAAAAATTAGAATTAGATTGTGAGGCTTTAAGTTAAATTACATAAATGACAAATTATTTAATTTGATCTTCCCAAAAATTATGTAAAAAGGAAAAGCTGGTAGTATTATACATATCTCAAAGCTGAAGAGGCTAACATAAAGAGGTTAGGTTACTTGCTCAAGTTTACAAAGCAATTAGATTGTTGTTCCAGGATCAAAACTCTGATTTCTTTTTCTTAATCCAGGATTTGTCAAATATGTAATGCCCATTCAGCCACATCCTACTAACATTCCTGTATTAGCCATATATTTCACTCCCACTTGTAAATACTCACCGGGCCTCTAAACTTCAATTATAATGACTAAGTTACATAGGTCAGGAACTATTCTGTTCTTTATTATGTCCTAATTCTACCAACTTTCAGGAAGAAAAGAGCTAATCAGATGAACCCTCTTTGAATGCAATTGTTTTATAAACATTGGTCTATACAATCCACATCTAATGGTTTAACATGAAGAAAAAATAAATTTTCCTAAAGCATGAAATAACTGGTACACTTGCTGATATTTTGAAATTACACATTTGTTATATATTACAAAGTTCACTGATAGTGAAATAAAGTCAACTTATACTTTACTACTTAAGATATTGATATGCATCAATAAATACTTTTATTTACTCAAACCTAAATTTATATAATTAAAAGTATAGAAGAATTGATCACAGTGAAAAATTGTTATTTGTAATCTTATGGTTGGTCACATATTTGAAGTTTTTAAAACCTCCCCCAGGTAATGGTGATACACAGTAAAGTGGAAGATAAGCACTCTCAAGCATATTGGTCAATGACTCTCTAATGATGGCATTTCGGCCTCTTTGATAGTCAATACTTTTATATCTTTCAGAGTTTCCTATTTAACTGCAAATATTTAAAAAGGGAGTACACCTAAAGCCTCTATTTTCCAAATTGTGTTCCACATTTTCTGCCAAAAAAAAAAAAAAAAAAAATCCCATGGCTAAATAAAACTTGTCTTTGGTTTAGACTCATGTTTTCAAACATATTTAACTTAAAACCCCTTTCAAAGAACCCATATTGGTAACCTCTGTCTTAAGCTTTTAGCAGCTAACATCTGAAAGATTGACAGCTGGTAATAAGGCCCTGGACTAGAAGAAAGCTGGTCCCCAACCTCAGGGAGAAAAGAAAAATGATCTTAAAGAACATCAGAAACATTTTGCCACATCTTTTAATGAGGGTGTGGGGGCGGAAAGGTGGAAAGGATGTTGAATAATATGCAGTTCTTGGCCTCAAAGAGTTTACAGTCTAGAGAAGAAAATAATCACAGATAAATATTATGAAGACACAGAGAATACCTAATCCAAACTTGGTAGCCAAAGAGAGGCAGAGGCATAGCAAGGTTACCAAGTATGGTATCCTAAGGGAGTAATGTCTGAGTGTGACTACAAAAAAGGAACTGGAATTGGCTAGAGGATGGAAAAGAGCATTCTAAGCAAAAAGGGCTATAAAAGTAAAGACACTGAGAGATGCAAATTAAACCACCCTGAAATACCATTTTTCGCCTACCTGGTTGGCAAAGACTCAAAAATTTGATAAACTATTTATAGAAAAACAGGTACCCCCATAGTCTGTTGGTGAAAGTAAAAATCTGTACAACTTCTAAGGGAGGCAATTGGCAATACCTATTAAAATTTTATATGCATATGCCTTTTGACTCAGCAATTCCACTTTTAAGTATTTATTTTAGAGCTTGATTCACACACATATAAACACAAATATTATTCATTTCAGAATGTATTTAATATCAGAAGGTATTAAATTAAGGCATACAATGGAATAATGTACATACTATCAAAACAAAAAAGAATGAGAATGCTCTTTATGGCAATCTCCACAAATAATGTTAGCTTTAAAAAAAAAAGATGCAAAATAGCTTACATAAAATATTGTAATAGAATAAAAAAGAATGGGACAAAGAAAAAGAATATTTCGCTGTGTTGATGTGTTTGTATTATTTCTGGAAGGAAACAAAAGAAACTGATAACATTAGTTACTTCCAGGGATAAAAACTGAATGACAGGTGACAAGAATAAGAGAAAGACTTTTGATTGTATAATATTCTCTATCTTTTACATTTTGAACCATTTTAATTTGCTAATCCATAAATAAATCATATTAAACCAGCACAACATTTAATAGAAATTAAGGCAATTTGAAATTCCTAGAAAATCAAGTTCAAGACAAGAAGTGATCAGAAATGAAGCCCAAGAGGTGGACAGAGCCCCAGTTCATGAAGGAACTTATTTGGCATATTAAGGATCATGAACTTTACCCTATGACAGTGTTTCTCAAACTGTGATCTGGCACCACTTGCAAACCTGGGGAGATGGGTAAAAACTGCAGATCCCTGGAAATCAGCCAGAGTCAGAAATGTTCAGGGTATGGTTCAGAAAAGCAAAGTCTGGGGATTCTCCACAAACTGAATCAGAACCTTGGTAGCTAAGATTCAGGCATTTGCATTTCAACAAGTTCCCTAGGTGACTAAAAGTTATGGGGAGCTTTTGAGTTCTAAGCAAAGGAATGAAATGGCCAGATGTTCACTGTAGACAGACCACTCTGATGTCTGTGTCTGGAAGATTTTCAAGGAGCAAGTTTCAGTTAGAAGGCTCTGGCAGTATTCCAGATTATGTTCTTATATTTGATAAATAATCATATTGCATACAATATAATTATTGCATATCATGTGGCAAAACTATTATCTGCCCAGGAGCTACAACCTATACCATATCATCTTTTTCAGGAAACAAAGTAAGGAAAACATACTCCAAGGGGCTATACCTCCCAATAAAGGCAAGCTTAGATGGAAATAAATAGGCAAAATTTAATCCAATAATAGAACACACTGTTAGAGGAAACTATCCTATCTTATCCTAAATTAAAAAAAAAAAACTAAAAAATGGGAACCATTGAAAAGGGTTGCCTCTGAGGTTATGAAACTTTGAATGGATGTGAGGACAACAGAAATTGCTGACTTCTTATTTGGTATATATTTTTAAAATTTCAAATAAAATCTTTTTTTTTTACTAATAAGGCATGTTTCTGGTGTCAAAATCCTTTCAAATCAGTTTTATTTCATCTAAAGTTCTAATTTGTGAATGTCACGGACCTGATTAATAAAAGTTCCACATTTGCTAACTGCTATATCTCTTATGACACATGTAAACCATAATAGTTTTATTAGCCTTTGCAAGGTCATGAGACAGACAGTAAACCTAAAATGTTTGACTAAAAATCCTATATTTACAAGACAAGTGGCTGGTCAATCAGTGGGGGAAAAGATAAGATTTAAAAATAAAGCAATGTAACCAATAAGAGAGTAACTAAAAATCAAAACTTTAGCCCAGCTTGAAGAATGTAAACCTATTCTGTACATGCTTTATCAACTAAAAATATTTCCTAATTGTTCAGATTTCTACAAAGTTAGAAAGCCATGAGGCTTCACGTTATAATATTATCTTGGCATTCCATCCTTCATCTTCCATTTGCATTTCAACAAATAACCTAGAGATCTATTTTGCATCAAAAAAAACAAAAAACAAAAAAAAAACACCACCACAACAAAAGAGAATGCTTTGACACAAAACTGAGTTACCATGACACTACAGACATAGCAGCCATGGTGTAGACTCACAGGAGCACTTGGCCGCTTTCTTTTATGTCCAATTAACATGATTCATACATCATACTATTTTTTACCCTAGCAATATAGCAAACAATATTAATCACCTTATCAATCCTATAATATAAATGATAACACAAGTTCAAATCAGTAAGAAACTAATCCAATAAAACTGTAATGACAACATCAACAAAAAGATTCCACTGCCCAGCAATTACAAAACCGTATTCTACAGTTCAGGAGTTTTACTTCAAAGCTTGCTTATCCCAAACAGCATTACCTAGCAATAGACAAATATTTACCAATTAGAGATTTCTCCACTCAGAGTGGGTACACTAGGTAGTTTGATTTTTAAAGACTTACTGATTTTCCCTACATTTTAAGTTTTTTTTATTAGTGGCACTCTAGTCAGGGGTCCAAGAGTTAATCCTAAATGAGATGCCACACATTTTCTTGAGGCCTTGAAAAAGTTAGCCAGTTTCAAAATGCCAGCACTAGAAAGGACCTTGGAGGCTATCTAATACAACCCTAGCATTTCACTGAACTAGGTGAAAGCACTTTGAAAACTGACAATACTACACAAAAAGTATCATTTTCACCCATGAGGCCCAGGGAAGTTAAAAACACATATGAAGTTAGGCTGGGCGCAGTGGCTCACACCTGTAATCCTAGCACTCTGGGAGACAGAGGCGGGCTGATTGCTCGAGGTCAGGAGTTCGAAACCAAGCCTGAGCAAGAGCGAGACCCGTCTCTACTAAAAATAGAAAGAAATTAATTGACCGACTAAAAATATATATACAAAAAATTAGCTGGGCATGGTGGCATGTGCCTGTAGTCCCAGCTACTCGGGAGGCTGAGGCAGTAGGATCACTTGAGCCCAGGAGATTGAGGTTGCTGTGTGCTAGGCTGATGCCAGGGCAATCACTCTAGCCTGGGCAACAAAGTGAGACTCTTGTCTCAAAAAAAAAACAAAAAAAAAACCACAAGCATATGAAGTTAACCACAGAAACCAGGGCCTAGAATTCCAAGCTCCCCATTCCCAATCCCACACTATGAACATGTCAACTGAGTGTACTATTTTAAATTGTTCTAGGAGTCTTTGATACTGATAAAATTGTATGAAGAACATATTTATGCACATATGGCATTTGACAAATTCTAAAAGCTAGACCTTGCAAAATTATGAGTACAACCCAAAGGACACACCCCTTTCCCAAAACAGAAACAAGGTACTTTTTTCTGACATTACTATTCCCTGCCTCAACCACAATTTCACTAACATAAATTCAACTACTTTAACCTCCTGTTCAAACTATTCATTTATTCTTTAAATGACACAATGGTTTCTATAAGTTGCTACCTTCAAACACTTAGGAAAAATAGAGAATCTGCACCCAGACTTCCTCCCACCAGGTGAATGCCCAGGGATCCCTCTTCAATTGACCCATCTAAGCAACAAGATGTTTAATGCTGACAATAGATTCGCAATTTCATTTAAGCAAAGATGATTTACAATTTCATTTTGATGCCTGTACAAAATAACTTCGCTGAAGATTACATAGGATATCAGATGTTTAGAACAGGCTGCCTATTCTTACACAGAATTAAACTAGATTACAGTTTTATGCAATTAATTCCAAAGCCTTCTGGTCCACAGAGCCAACAATTAGGGATTTCCAATAGAAATTTTTCTAGGCACATTTTTCATGTTAGCCTTAGTGACTCCTTTTCCTAAAGTTGGTAGTTGGGGAAATGGAATCATCAATTTAAAAATTTTTTTAAAAAAAGGAAGGGGTGGGGAAGAAGTCCAAACGCAGGGTTTTTCTTCTTGGATTTATATACTTTGCAAAGACATTAATAAATATACCAAATATAGTCTATTGTGGCAGTAATGCTACATTAGAGACGTAGGCTTTTTGTTTCATACATTAGCCAGTATACTTGTCCCTTGTCTGACATTTCTACTTAGTAACATACATTTCAAGTCAAATTTTCCCCCTTACTCCTTTTTTCTCAGCACCGAAAACACGTGTGTTTTTAAAACAAACTGCTAGAACCTTGTCTGACGACCACGTTCCAGCATGAAAAAGGCTCTTCCTGAAGGGCTTTCCAGAGTGTCCCAGGCCTTGTGGTCCAGCAGAGTGAAAGGGGGTGTGTCCTCCGTGCATTCACCCCATTTCTCGCAGCTCTCAAGAGACAACCCGTGACCACTTTTCTCTGGGCGTCCATACCTCAGGCCACCCGCTCACTTTCTTGGGTCGTGTCACCACAAGGGGGTGGGGGTGGCGAGAGCACAACTGAATCCCCAAGCCCCTCTCACACTTAAAGGGCCACTCCACTGAACAGCCCTGTGCTTCCTCCATTGCTGGGCGCCTCTGCCTGGGAGGTCTCAGCAGTAATACTGACCCCCTCCCTCTCACACCCATACAAACACACACGCACCGAAGCAAGGGGGGGCCCGGGGCAAACCCAGAATTAGGGGGCAGCGAGAGAGACAGGCGGGGCATCTGGGGTGCCCTGGGAAGAAGAGTCGTCCCCAGAGGTCTCGCCTGAGGGGGTGCAGCCGCCCCCAAAGCTCCGGCCCAGCCAGGGAGCGAACTGGGCCGAGCCACAACGGCGGGGGCAGCCGGGACCCACCAGCTGCTTCAGGTCCTCCTCCGAGAGCTCCGCGTAACGGTACCGCTGCTGCTCGAACTCGTACCGGGTGGTTTTGGCCACCACCACCACCCGCGAGGGGCGGAAGCCGCCGTCGGGGCGGCTGCCACAGACCGCCAGCTCGCGCGGCTGCCCCTGCCCCAGGTGCCGCTGGCCGCCGCCGTCACCGCCGAGCCGGGGCCGCGCGGCAGGGCCTCCAGCACCCGGCCCCCGCAGCGCCGCCGCCCGGCCGCCCGCCACGCGACGACAGCTGCCCAGCAGGAAGCCTCGGTAGCAAGTCATCGTCTGCAGGGCCGCGGCTGCAGGCTCCGGCTCCCCCCTCCGCTCCCCACCACCCGAGTGAGCGCCGCCCGCGCCGCTCGGGCCTCTAACTCCGCGCCGGGCGGGCAGAGGTTAAGTGCGGAGACGTGCGCTGCCCGCGCTGCAAGGGGGACTAGCCCAGACGTTGACGGGGGCGGGCAAAGCGTGGCGATTGGGAGGCGGGAGAATACAGGCGAGAGAGAGGTGGGCGGGGAAGAGATGGAGGCCTCAGGCTGGTGGGGTTTGTTTGTTTGTTTACCCATTTCTTGCACGCCTGCGCAGTGGCCGCTTCACGGGCCCCGGGCGGGCCTCCCGCTCCACCCCTCTCCCTGCAGTTGCTCTTCGCCCTCCGAGGCTAACTGTGTCAGCCAATCGGAGCCCGCTGCAGTTTCGGAGCCCGAAGGCCTGCGGGGATTGGCTGCGGCCGGGGAAAGGGCTGGAATCCTATTTGGCTTTCGAGCTGCCCTGAGGAATCCTGCTGGAACCGGTCTGAGGCCGGGCGGGGGCTGCGGGCGGGGTTTTGAGCGACTGGCGGGAAGGCAGGTGTCTGGCGCTTCCCGCTCGGCTCCGTTCTTTTTCGTTATTACCTCAAAATCTAGACCACATGCCCGTTGTTTGTTCATTTAACCAATGCCTGTTGGATACCTGGTGTGTCCAACGCTGGGCTAGGGGCTGAGGAGACTGACCCAAAACCGGCTGCATAATTTTGTGGGGCCATGCAACATGAAGATGCTAAGCCTCTCGTTCAGAAGTCATTAAGAACATCAACCTCGGAGCGTTAAGCCAAGCACAGGGTCCTTCAAACATGGGACCCTGGGCCCCCTCTGCCGACCACCGAGGAGCCATCAACCCTGAGGGAGAAAGGCGCGGCCACTGAGGAGCTTGGAGGATAATAGGCTGAGGGGTCCTGTCTCCGGGAGCGTTTCTAGATGGGGAGATAAAATGTTGAAAAGCTAGATAGGACAAGAGTTCAGGGTTAAGAATGTTAATAATTTGGACTTTATCCTCTAGGCAATAGTTTTCTGAAGGCTCTTAACCGGAAAGGAGTGAGTTGAAGCAATGTTTGACGATTATTGATCTGGCTTTGGAATGTTGAGTAAATTGGGAGGGAAGAGGAGGAAGAGGACTGAAAGGTTCTTAGAATAATTACACGCGAAGTGATAAGGTCCTGGACTAGGGTAGAAGTAATGGGAATAGTAGAAAAAACTATTGTAAGGGGAAAATCAAATAGCAGTACACATCCTGGTGTTTAATTCCTTAAGCTCGGAAGATCCTCTTGCTTTGCTCTTTTGTGGTCCTGGCGCCACCAATAAGCTTCTGGACTTTGGGCAGGTTACTTCATCTTTCTGAGCCTCAGATTTCTCATCTGTAAAATGAGGGGTTGAACTAACGTGATTCCAAGGTTCTACCAAGCCCAAATTGATTCAATGACTCTATGACTCTTCTCAGCTAGCCACCAGCCCGGGCATTCATTCATCAGTTTATTGTATTTGTTGAGTGCCTACTGTGTGCCAGGTGGTACATTAAACTGGGAATGTACACAATCTAGTCTGAAAGGCATTTAATTTACTTTTAAACCTTCTGTCACTGACCCTGTCTGACCAAGAACTTTGGCTCTCAGCAGCTGCTAGTAGTAACTTATAGGGTAACAACCTGAAGTTAACCTCAACTTCTGAGGAGGTAACTTTCCTATAAATTGGACATTTTCAAACTCCTTTGTATTCTTGCTATTCTAAACTTTGTAAGTCATTAGATATTAGGAAGGAAGAAAAGGGAGAAGTCACAGCCGACACTGAAATTTGAAGCTTGGGTGAACAGGAGACTGTTATTTGATCATTTGATGGGGAAAAAGTGAGTGGGGAGAACCTGTTTGGAATCAGTCTGAGTTTTGTTGTGCGTATGTGAACTTTCAGATCTCTTTTCTTCCCACTTCACAAGTAACTCAAATTTCTGGCTGTCTCACATTTCCAGCTACAATATATGTTGATATTTTGGTTAGGATATCCTTTTGTCTATCATTATTTTGCATCCCATCTCCTTCCACCTCCTTGAAAATAGTGCTTTATCAAGTTATCTACTCATATATATCTTCCCTCTCATATATATCTTGAATTTCCCCTCCTTCCTGGATTTTCCTCTTCAGCATTTGAACATACTCATGTCTATGACATCTTTAAAATTTTTTAAAAAGCAAAACAAAAAACCTTCTAAGCACTAGATTTTTACATATTGCTTGTCTTCCCTTTACAGATAAGATTCTTGAAAGATTGGTCTTCATCATTGCCAGATACCTCCTATTCATTCCTCAACCTGTTGTAATCTAGCTTCTCCCTACCACTTTACTAATTACTGCTATTTCCAAGGTTACTAAATTTTCTGATTGCAACTCACAAGACTTTTTTCAGTCCTTAAATTCTTAATCTTTCTGAAGCATTTGAAATAGTTATCATTTCTTCCTGAAATCTTTTCCTCTGTCTCCCAGCACACCAGTCCCTAATGGTGTTCCTCCCATCTCTCTGTCCCCTTTTGGGGTTCTTCCTAAGTCCATCTTCAGGATCTCTCTTCTATCCCTCTTTTATCTCTCTCTCTCTTCCTCTGGTGAGTTTATTTGGTGTTGTGTAATGGAAAGAGCCTGGGCCTTGAAGTTAGAAAGGTTTTGGTTCAAATCCCAGCTTTAGTACTTATTAGCTTTGTGAATCTTGAACTGGTTGGTTAACCTTTCTCAGCCTACTTCTTCATTTATAAAACACAATAGCTACCTTATAAAATGGTAAATATATGCACAGATGCCTAGGCCTGTACCCATTACAAAGTAGACACCTGGCAAATATTAGCGCCTTTCGCCTTTCATGACATCTTTAGCCCAGATCTTCCTCCTGAGCTTCCAATCCCTCCCTAGCTTCCTGTTCAATAATGTCTCTTGAGTTTTACATATATAACACACATCAACTGGGGTCAAGTTATATTTGAGTGCCTGCTGTGAACCAGGCATCCTGCTAGACACTGGGGATTAAATGATAAATAAAAAGAGTCCCTGCCCTTGAAGAGCATAAAGTCTATGTAATGATAGACTTTATGCACAGAGTACTGTAGGAATTTGGAGAAGCAGGTCTTAACTCAGCCTAAGAAGAGTTAGAAAAGGCTTTCTGGAAATGTCATGAGCTAAGCCTTAAAGAATGAATAAAGCTTAACCAGAATCAGCAAGAGTGAGAAAGGAATTCTGCAGAATGAACAGCATGAGCAAATGCATAGAGGCAATAAAATAGCAGTTCAGAATTTTTAGAGAATTTAAAGGGAGATAGACAACACTCACAGGTGTTGTCTGTGAGAACATGGAAAGTGTTAAATCCACGCTTAGAAACATGATTTTTATCCTATATATGCTAAGATGTAACTAAAAGGAGAAAATGACACAATTAGCTTTCCAAAAATTAGAAGAAACATAAGCAGTGAAAAAATACTTAAAAAGATAACCTTATGAAAAATCAGAAAAATGCAAATTAAGATCATAGTGACAGAGTATTTTATATTCATTAGATCGGCTGAACTTAAGAAATCTTGGTAATACTCTAATTGTTAGAAAGCTATTATCCATTTCATCAAATTTTTATTAGACTAAACATATGCCAGTCATTTCAGTAGCTTCTCCAATACTGTAGTTTACAAATACTATCTTAGAAATCTGAAATATGTTATGTTTTCAAGGGGTTTTTTGTTTGTTTGTTTTTTTGAGGCAGAGTCTCACTCTGTTGCCCCAGCTAGAGTGCCATGGCGTCAGCCTAGCTCACAGCAACCTCAAACTCCTAGGCTCAAGCAATCCTTCTGCCTCAGCCTCCCAGGTAGCTGGGACTACAGGCATGTGCCACCATGCCCGGCTAATTTTTTCTATGTATTTTTAATTGGCCAATTAATTTCTTTATCTTTTTAGTAGAGACAGGGGTCTCGCTCTTGCTCAGGCTGGTTTCAAACTCCTGACCTTCAGCAATCCACCCGCGTTGGCCTCCCAGAGTGCTAGGATTACTAGCATGTGAGCCACTGTGCCCGGCCTGTATTCAAGTTTTTGAACTCCAAGTCTGATGTCAAAAATTAACCAGTACTATGGGTATTATCTGATCATTGGAAAAAAAACAAACAAAATTTCTGGCATTCATGGATTTAATATCAGTTTCAACTAAAACAACTGAAAAAAATCTGTAATGTTACAAAATTTCAAACCCTATCTATGGTGAGGCTGGTGTGCTTTCCTAGTGACTCAGCCTACGTTTTCAACCACGTGATAGCCACATTTCAAGCAAGCTTAACTGTTCTCAACATTTTATGAGAAAAATTATATATTACTGTGATATTCACAATTTGAAGATTTATAGAAGTCTTAAGATCTATCCTTCCCAATCCCTAGAACTCTGTCCACTCAACTTCATGTACATTCTGACTGTGCGAATGATATATACGCCTCTTTTTATGACATTCACATACACCATAAGATCTGTATAAGATGTATTCCACGGGCAACTGAGGGTTCCTTTCTTGGCAGTAATGGATATAAAATAATATTTTTTTTTTTTTTTTTTTTTTTTTTTTTTTTTTTTTTTTTTTTTTTAGCATAGCACTGAGATTTGATAAAATAATATTTTTTAAGAGAACATTTTAATGGTCCATAATTAAGGTAAACAATTTGGTAAAATTCCATTGAAAGAGAAGAAGGTTTAGCTTATCTTAATAAAAGAGACATACTTAGGTATAATATTAGTTAAATAAATTTTAATAAAAACAACTTTTATGGAAATCCAAAATGTATACTTTGAAAACACCTAAATAACTTATGGAAATGAATTTTATTGTACAATTGATCTCTTCACATTAAAAGTGGACAAAGAACATAGAAAAGCCAAAAAGGAAAAGGCTAGATGAAGATACAGGATAAGGAAAAACTATAAAATGTCTCTATTTCTACTATTAGTACTAAATATTTGCATAAAAATTAAAGACTAACAGAATGGACAGGAAATGAGTTGAAAGCATCATGAGGTAAATATCACATTTCTGTTTTTCATATCTGTTTCACAATCCAGAAATTTTCACTCTTTCTCTTTGCCTTCCTGATAGTCTAACCCTATTTTTTATTCTGTTGCACTGACATTTCTATGTAGGTCAGAAATTAATGTAGTCTAATTTTTCCATTAATATATAGAGAAATCCAAAGAAAATCATAGAAAGAATGAATTCAATACATATTAAAATGTGTGGGGCATTGAGAAATATTACTTCATCTATACCCTAGTGTAGGGACGAGAATGAACATGTCAGGATTATAAAGACCTCTGTCCTCTTGTCACTTTAACAACTATAGTGCAATCACGATGTTTCATATCAGTTAAGATCTTAGAATAAAAGAGAACCAATACTTTAATATTTTCCCCCAATGTCTCCCTGTTTATATTATGCTTCTAATGAAAATTTTCCACTGAGTATGTTCTGTATCAGAGTCACTCTTCTGGATCCAGAAAAAGTAAAAAAATAAAAATAAAAAATAAAAAAATTCTCTTTTCCCTTCTTTTTATCTTTCCCTTCATGTTAAAGCTCATTTTTTTCTTCTCTCTACCTTTTCTCTCCTCCTCTCTCACATTAACTTTTTTTCTCTTCATTTTCTGAGCCACTGCTTCAGTTAGAAGTAAAAGATATTATGTACCATATGTTTTTGTAGTCACTGGAAGAATAAACGGGTCTCTCTTATTAGCTAACTTATACTGTTGTAGTTACTTAGTTATAAGGAAAGAGCAAATTGTACAATTAACTTACTAAATCATGACCTAAAAGTTAATTCAACGTTCGTGTACTAAACTTTCAGGCATTAGCTGAGGTTTGACTTAATAAATACATACATATGTAATTATATTTATTATTATATAAAAGGTATTATAATAAATTAATATAACTTTTAAAGATATATTCACGTGTATACTTCCAAATGCATATTGTTCTTCAAAGATCACTTTGTGAAGTTATACCTATTCCAAATATGTTGCCATTGTTCAGAACATTTTCAGAAATCATTTTCTAATTGTGAATTTTTACCTCCTAAGTAGAATTGTATAGGGGTCACAATCAAAAGTCATTTTGAAACCATGGGGTGATCAAACTGGATTGAAAAATGAAATATAGCTATTTTCTTGTGTGAAAGAAAGAATCGTTTCATGAAGTATCTCTGAAACATCTCAAAGTATAGCATCAAAAGTCTGTTGTACAATTGTTTAAATTACTAAATTCTCTAATGCTGTTTAATAAAAAGATTCATTTGGCTATATATGGTACATGTGTTCAAGAAAGGTCCTTATACAGCCACACCTACTAGAATATTAATGACAATTTAATTACATAAACAAAGAACAGCAAGTTAAAATATTTGGCATTTTGATACTTACGTAATATATTTTGTTCATTTATTCAACTATTGCATGCTGACCATAACTCAAGTATATACACAATAAAATAAATACAACTCCAAGAACAAATGCTCTTTTTAAAGGAATTTATACTGTGAATATATAATAAGCTTATAGTATTAGGAAATCCAAAGGTTAAATGAAAATATACATTTTCTGGAGGATAAACATGATTTAATGAAATATTATTGTGTAATTATAGTGTTTTTCAAAGTAATGACTCTGAAAATTTAGTAAAATGTTTTCTGGCCAATGTATGACTAAAAAATAAACATTTTTGTTAGCTATTTATCAAATCTAGCAATATATGATTTTAAGTATTATATCCATCAATGTGATGAATAGTCCCAATTAGTTATCAAATTCTATTCTAAATTGACTTCTTCAAAAATGATAAATTTTGAACTTCTGAAGTCCATTTATTTCTTAAATTCTGTCATTTTTCTCCACTGTAATCAAAATGTAAAATATAAAACATAAGAGAAAAATTTTAATTGCAACAAGTCACATTTCCTAAGCTTTCTATTAAAACTTTTCAAGAAATGAATAGATCTTCTCAATTAGTTAGGATGGTTTAGTATTTTCAGTAGGGTGACCAATCTTTTTGTAGATGTTGTCATGTTTATAGTAGGTAGTGCTCATGAACAGGCAACCGACTGTCTGTAGTTCCACCTAGAAGGATCTGTGATATAAATTAAAAATATTTTATTATACAATATGTTTAAACTCGATTTAATATTGAATGTAATTAGACATGAATACACATGAGTATGCTCATTGGTAAGAAAATGAAAGATATAGAACCTACATTTTTATAAGTAACATTTGGAAATATAGCTAATAATTTTAAACATGACCTCTTTTTAGATAATTAAGCCTTTTTAATTTATGGGCAACAGAGTCCAAAAAATTAGACTTTTTATTGCTTCCATTTGATTTTAGAATCTGTTTGCAGTACCTCCTGGAGAAGATACTAAGTGAAAAGGGGAAAAATGGCAAGGGAAAGAGGGTTCATGTGATTGACATTTGCTTTGCCATTGTTTTACATTAAGATAGTTGCTTATCACCCCTCTCCTAAAATGGAATATAATAGAATATAGATTTCATAATTATGTGTCATTGGTTGGTGAGAGAATTTGCCATTTAATCTTTATTTCAAATTGATATTTTTAATGAGTACCAACTAATTTTCTAATAGACCTCATTTTATTGTTTATAATATAAACATCATAATAATGTAAAATATATTTTTATTTATTCATTTATATATTTCAAAGAATAGTAAACCATTTTTAATAGATTTGTTGAAAGTAGCAAGAAAAATCTTATTCACTTAGTTCTCTGGCTTACTGAGTCAAGCAGGTTATGATACTGATCTTCATGTTTTATGTATTTTTCCTTTTAATTATATTTTTAGTATTAAGCAAATGAAGATATTTCATCCAGTTATACACATGTTCTTTAAGATATTCTTAAATTATGTACAATTAAAGCAGCTTTAAGATTTTAAAATGATGAAAAAATGAAAAAATGTTTATTACTACACTATCTTTGTAACTGTATTATTCAGTCCTCTGTAATACAGAATTCAAGCCAAATAATTACTGAAAATACTTAGATGACTTTATTAGAATAGTCATATCTACATAACAAAGTTGAGCTTACTATTTTTGACAATGATTTTCTCCAAAAAGAATGATGAATTAGTTTTAAATCCACACATCAAGACAAACACCGAATCCTAATGAAGATCACTTATAAAAAACAGTGATTATTCAAATCTATTCCTCAGATTCAAAAACCCAGGGCTCTAACCACCACCCACTTTAAATGGATCAATTCCACTTTGTAAAAACCTATTTAATATATTAAGATTGTGCTTAAGATGTCTTTTTTAAACCTCTGACCTAACAAAACAAAGGCTATTTACCTGATCTATTTTTAGTGACTTGGGTAAAATCATCCTCATCCTCATCACAGCTATCACAGTTTAATTGTTGGACTGTTTCTGACTGCCTTTCAGCTTGATTGACATCTTTTTGCTTATTGAAGCTTTGAAGTGCAACAAGACGATGATGTATTGCTGCATACAGATATCTTGTATCTTTGGCACTGGCCTGCATGAGAAAAATTAAATTGTTAAGCATATAAATAACTTATTAATGTTAGCCACCTTTTACACATTTTTAATCTTTCACTATCAGTGAGGAGGGATTTGTATGGCATAAATCTAGAATGTAAATAAGTATTAACAACCCTAAAAATTGAGGGATAAAGAGCCAATTCATCTTGAGCCAAATTGCATCCTAAAGTGTATGATTTTATGAGGACCGAATTTGCACATTTTAAATTCAGAAAATGAAATTTTGTGGTTCAAATTTCTATTTCAATATAAGTTTGTTAAGACTATCCTTCCTCCACTATTTTACACTATAGAAAATTATAGGGTTGTGAGGAAAAAAAGATTTCCATTTACTTTCCATCACTTTGTTTAGACATTCCTCTAAGCCAGATAGCTTTGTGGAGAAGCTGAGGTCATTAGAACAGTCTATGATAATGTACCATAAACACATAAGCAGTCCTTACTTTTCAATACTTTTCTATGCGATTTTTATGCTTTCTATTAATATAAAAACTATGGTAACAATAACATTGATATAACATTTACTCTTATATATTCTTTTTTTCGTTCAATCCTTACAATAAAACTGTGGGTTCAGTATTAATTTCATTTATATTAGCAAAAGCAGATAGCACACATATCCAATTTATACTTGTTTCTCTGTTCCTTTTATGAAAGAGGAAATTTGTCTCAGAAAGGTAACAGGATTTGCATGAGTTGCTAGTCAGCAAATTGGCTGAAATTTCAATCTCAGGTTTTTGTCATTCAGGTCAGTGGGATTAATGGAATAAATTATAGTCCATAGTAGAATAGAATTCTTTCACCTAATAAAAAAATTTTTGAGGAATAAACTACTATTAATGTCATGAAATTACTCATTTACATTAAGTTAAATTACATAGATGGGCTAGGCAAGGTGGCTCACAGCCTGTAATCCTAGCACACTGGGAGGTCAAGGCAGGAGGATCACTTGAGCTCAGGAGTTCAAGACAACCTGAGCACAAACAAGACCCCGTCTCTACAAAAAATGGAAAAATTAGCTGGGCGACGTAGCACGCGCCTGTAGGCCAAGCTATTCAGAGGCTGAGGCAGGAGGATCACTTGACCCCAGGAGTTTGAGGTTACAGTGAGCTATGATGATGCCACTGCATGCACTCTAGCCAAGGCAACAGAGTGAGACTCTGTCTCAAAAAAAAATTTAAAAATCACATGTATATATTTCGCAATCATATTAGCTATTTAATCTCAGCAGCCTTTTTTTTTTTTTTTTTTTTTTTTTTTTGAGACAGAGTCTCACTTTGTTGTCCAGGCTAGAGTGAGTGCCGTGGCGTCAGCCTAGCTCACAGCAACCTCAAACTCCTGGGCTCGAGTGATCCTTCTGCCTCAGCCTCCCGAGTAGCTGGGACTACAGGCATGTGCCACTATGCCCGGCTAATTTTTTATATATATATATCAGTTGGCCAATTAATTTCTTTCTGTTTATAGTAGAGACGGAGTCTTGCTCTTGCTCAGGCTGGTTTTGAACTCCTGACCTTGAGCAATCCGCCCGCCTCGGCCTCCCAAGAGCTAGGATTACAGGCGTGAGCCACAGCGCCCGGCCTCAGCAGCCTTTTAAAGTGTGTTATTGTTACTGTCATTTTGCAGATGAGTAAAATTAGTTTAAGGAAAGCTAGGTAACTTACCTGAAGGTCATACAGTATGTACAATATAATATGGTACATATGTATTTTTATATGTACATACACACAGATGCACATATGTACTAAAATATAAGATAAAAATGCTAATAGTGACCATATCTGAGGATAGAGTTTTGAGTGATTTTTATTGCATTTGGTTTGCTTATCTCTAATAAGTCTCCTACTATTTAAAAAGTCAGCATGGGTAAGGTATTGAACACCAGAATCTAACCATGGTTAACAGTTTCAGTCTCTGGCAGTCTGCTTTACCCACCGAAAACCAGGTGCCTGACAGTATCATCTCCCTAAAAAGGGTTTGAACATGACCTTACCCTAACATTTTAATACTCAACATCATTTACACCTAACAGTGCACTTACTGGTGGTTAATAAAACCTTGGTTTTTCATCACTGGGCACTTACTAACTTTTTTCCCACTACTATACAGAAGCCAATTTACTTGTATTGTCACCTCTGCCTGAGTCACATGGGTACTGAGCTTTCTCCAGTCTTCTGGGTCTCAGCCCATGGGGAAACCAAGGGTTTGGTTTTTTTGTGTTTTTTGTTTATTGATTTTTTGCTTTATTCTTGCCAGCTCTCTTGAGTCTGGATCTTATATTTGGAGTTGAGCATTCCTGCTGCCAGGAACAACTAAAGCTGTGCTCCCATCTTGTTACCTTGGAGATCTACTCATGTCCAGAATTGGAATTTGCTATTGGACTGGTTGTTTTAATTTGCCACCCCTGTGTTTTTCCATTGCTCACTGGTTCCTTTCTGGTAATCCCAAAGCCTTCTCAGTCTCAGTTTGTAAGACAAAGATCAGGCTTCAGACTCTGCTGACCTCTTTCTGGGAGCCCTGACAATAGCCACTTTGGTAACTTAGTAAGAATGTTGACATAGTTCAATAATAAAGAAAAGTAAAGAAATAGTTCAATAGTAAAGTAAAGTAGAGATTTGATTGCATAGATCATATAAATGTCTTGGAAGGATACCAATTGATTACTTTGATGTTAATTTCTGAGGCTGTAAACAACCACATTGAATGGCTGGGTTTTTTTGCCATTGGTACAGATTATTTAAACAAAATGAAAGAAACTGAAGTTTCTCACTTACCTGAATTAAAAATATTTTGATGTTATAGTCTTCTAAATCAGTAGCTGTTATTCGTAAATTTTTGTGGTTTGCTCTTTGAATCTTCATTTGAGCCCACAGTTTGCTGTTGAGGATCAGCCTCAGACTGCCTTGATTTCGCATAACTGAAATAGGAAGGTGAGTACATCAGACAACAGAACTGTTGATGCCTTAGCCTTTCAGGGGAATTCGCTGTTTTTGAAAGCAAAGTAAATCTTGTAGTTGTTTTTCAGACTGTATGTTTACTATTAAGTTGTAATTTAACTAGATTATAACTGGTTGGTTTTCAAATTGTATTTGATTTTTATTATGTCGGAGAACTTTTTTTTTTTTTAGCTTAAGTGCTGGGGTTACATTGTTTTTACCATAATATTTAAAAGTGGTTAAAATTTTAGAATTCCTTTTAAGACCTAATGATTGGAAGAATCCAAGAATTATTTACAATGGAGAAAACTGAAACAAAAACCTTAAGTGTCCAAAATATGAAATTAGTTCAATAAATTATGGTACAACTATTTAAGAGTATATTATGAACCCATTAAGAATACTGCTGAAATATATTTATTGATGTGGAGAGATGATCATAGTATACTATGTAAAGGAAAAAATCATGTTACAAAGCAAAATAAACACAAGGATTCACAAATTTTACAATCTATGTATACATTTATGTATATAGAGAACAAAGTCCAGAAGAATGTATTCTGTTAACAGATGCTATCTCAGGAAGATAAGTCTTTAAGTGATTTTATTTATTTCTTTTATTGATCCAAATTTTCTGTTTTCTACAATAATTAGTATTACCTGCATAATAAAAAGAAAAGTTGTTTTGGGTTTGTTTTCAGTTTTGTTTGTTGTTTCTGGTTTTTTGGGGGGGGGCAGATTTGGCAGGCAGTAGAATTAAATCAGAGTAGAGAACTAGTATCTGCCTTAGGAATATTACTTGGTTGAGTTATTTAGAAACTTGTTTGTCAGTTACAGAACTGAAGATACTGTTCCTATTCTTTTTATCTGAATTTTATTCCTTACTCATTCCTGCAGCTTGATATATCAAAAACTCAACAACTATCCACATACCTGGATCCAAATTCTACCAGTGGTCTCCTCCAAAGCTTTGACCTCTCAAAATGGACCAGTAAACCCATTTATCCCACCAGATCTCTGCCTGTGCTTACTTTCAGTTCGGGCCTTTGAACAATGCCCATTGTGTCTTTTTGAATGCCAAACCTCTTGTATCTTTCAATTTGACTGGCTCCAGCTTCTGATCACCACTCTGCCTGCAGAATTCAATACATCTTTTATCCTTAGAAATTGACTCTTCATCCCAACCCCCATACCATGTTTGGAATGCCAAGGATAAATTGTGTGGCAAGTATTTTCTTTTAGGAAAATGTTTCACTTTACTAAATAATTTGCATCATATTTTTTCAAATAATAATGAGATTACTATTTAGGTGTGTGCTGGGCTCTGACATAGGGATTGTACACACATTATCTTGTTGCAGTCTCACAATCAGTAAGTCATGAACTACATCCCCATTTTAAATTGATGCTACTAGGACAGAAAGAGATTAAGAAACCTGTCCAAGGTTACCAGCTAGTCAGTGCTGGAGCCAGAACTGGAACCAATGCAGTCTAACAGAAGAGCCTACCTGAAATGGGAAGCTCCTATAGTACGTTAGGAATAATCTTATTTTTTCAATAAGCTGATTTATTGATGTGTTTTATAACATGTCTGCAGAAAATGATGTATACCTATATTAGAAATTGTACCCTGAGAAAGCATGGCTTGCTTTACAAAATGATTCCTTACTTAGTCTTGACTGTAATGTTCCACAGTCACTGCTTGCTGTGTCATTCAGTCTCAAAGTTCCTCTGCCTCTTTCAATCCAGGATTGTGTTGTTTTGTTGAATATAAAAAGCTTGCAGTTGATCTAAATGACAATTTTTAAAAATGTAAAATATATAGAAATTTTTTTCAAAGCAAATTATTTCCTATGCCATAACACTTATGTGTCTGCTCTTTTACTAGAATTACCTTTGTTAATGATTTATTTATCAACTTTTAAAATTTATTATATTTAACTTTTAAAAACATGCAATTTTTGAATAGTTCAAACATCAAAAATAAAAAGACATACAAAGTAAAAAGGCTCTCCAACCCTGGTTTCCCGTCTACCAATTTCCACCCCCACAACAGGGAACCACTGTTACTGATATTTTGTTTATCTTTCCAGAGATATTTGTATATACATGCCAATACATGTATGTTCTTCTTTTTTCTATAAATGGTATAATACCATACTTTCTGCTTTCTTACTTAAAAATCTCTCTCTATATATATGTATATA
Source organism: Microcebus murinus (assembly GCF_040939455.1). Classification (NCBI taxonomy): domain Eukaryota; kingdom Metazoa; phylum Chordata; class Mammalia; order Primates; family Cheirogaleidae; genus Microcebus; species Microcebus murinus. Next base: position 27,436,926 of record NC_134114.1, read on the forward strand.
TATACAAACCAACGTTTAAATTAAATTTATTATTTGAGCTATGTAATGTTATTTGAAAATAAAGGAATCGTAGAACTATTTTCATGCTTAAAAATTTTAAGAGAGAATATGAGAATGTGAATAACTAGAATGTGATACCACAGGGTACCTACTACAATTTAATGATTACTAGTGGTTCTCAAATATTGCTGTGTACAGAAATCACTTAGACAACCTGTTAACAATAGAGCATGCCAGAGCTTCACACCTAGCAATTACTTCAATAAGGCTAAAGTTAATCTAATCCAAGTGTTATGCTTTGAGACACACTTGTGTCTGTAGATCATGGGGGAAGTGAAGCGGAATAGAGAGAGCTTGGGAGAAAAGCAGATAAAGAAAGGCAAAGGGACATTCCTGCCTTGTTGAAAAATAATAAAGTTGTAGTAATCACATTTCATATGCGTATGCTGATAGTGGTACCACTGAACATTCAAATCCTATGTATGATATTGTAGTGTACATCTGTGAAATTCTTGAGTTATATCAAATTCTAAACTTTTTAAAAAGGAAAACAAAACTCCTCTTGTTGAACTGAAATCAAGTCATCATCAACATTGCAAAACCTTCAGTGTAAGTAGAATTATTTAATCATGTGATAATACTAGTTATAAAAAGCAAGTATGAAAAGTACAAAGCATGGGTCTGAAGTTATTTTAAGACAGAATCCTTGGCTGACTTCTTTCTAAGGGACTAATATGAATAGTTGTAAACTCAACAACCTATTTTCTGCAAATTATGCATATAAATACAAGAACACAACAAAATATTATTCTAATCTTTGGGAGTGTCCAGCATTTTTATTAAAACACCTTAGTCTTTGTGAAAACTATTCTGTCTGCACTTTTAAAGATGTCCCTGACAATAGTAACTTTATTCCATGTATAAGTGTTACCAGAAAGGGTAATATATGATACACAGACCTTTAACACGTTATGTTCTTCTTCCTCCCCTGTTATAACATCAATTTTCTCCAGCAAACATTTTTGTGGTGGTTGGGAAGAGAAAGCAGCAGCTGATTCAATTAAGGTTGTATTTTTAATAGAGTTTGTTCCTAAGAGAAAATGGAAGAAAAACACATAAAAGACCACATTTTCTCTACTATGAAAGTTTTTTGTTGCCCTTAACACACATCTCCTTGGCTTTTTATAATAATAAATGTTTCCAAAAATTCAAAGCACCTGAGTTTGGGTAAAATCTCCTTATTGATTCCTCCATAGAATTAAGTCAAAAAAAAGGAAAGCTTATACATCAGGTAACCATATTTATATGCTTTAATCTTTACCAAAAATTTTTGAAATGCTATATTTTTTATTTTATAGAAATTAAATGATATGAAAATCAGGAAACAAACTGCTTGAATCAAATCAAATGTTTTATAAATGAAATAATTCTTACTTGAATTTAAAGAGTTGATAGGAAATTTCAGAGTGGATTTGAGTGGTTTTTCCTTGGAATATGAATCATTTTCGGATTGAGGCTGGGTGAGTTTTTGAGTGTCCTAGGTGGGGAAAAAGATGCATCATTGCAGTAAGCCAAAAGATACTTTTGTTCTAATCTCAACACAGCAAACAAACTTAGCAGCTATGGTTTTGTTTGGGATTCCTATGTGCTGAACAAGGAATTCTTCCTTATCGTTAGAAGGTCTTGGTTCTAATCCTCAGAAAACGTAATCTAGTTATCACCAGCCTACTTCAGGCAGGATCTAGTCCTGGCGGCAATGGAAAAAGTTGTAGTGGCACAAAGGAAGGTAGCAACTGTTCCATACATACTCCCACGAGGCTAACCTGATACCCAGGAGATACAACTATCGTTTCTGTTTCAAGGTATTTTAGTATTCCCAGAAATTCACTTTTGCTATCCACTTCATGGAAAAAGGGGGAAAAAGTTATGCAGAGACCCCACTAGATGTCTCTGAGAACATCTTTGTAGAAAAAAATCCTAACTTTTCCTCCAAGGCAATTTTTGGCAACAATCACTTTTAAAGCTGCATACTTGGGGCTATGTACATCTGTTGTTACCAAGGCCCTCATGAGAAAAGACTGAGTTATGGCTAAGCCCTTTATAATAGTACATATATCCCAGCAGAACAGGGAGAATTGGAACAATGATACTTAAGAACACACGTTTATACCTTTCCCCTCACCAACTCAAGATTCTTTCACATTATTTAATTGGACATCAAGATATTCCCTTATAATTGGTAGACAAGAATGTAATTATTCCTATTTTAAGAAAATAGAAACTAAGGCACAGAAAGTTTAAATGACTTACTTTAAAAGCACATGGTCAGCCAACAAGCCAGGAGTTCATCCTGGTCCCCAAATCACAAGGTCACACGTTTACAGGATTAGAGGACAAGTATAAATCATCTCTATAGTTCTTGTTATCTTTGGGATATTACCAACAAAAGATAGGAAGCTCAGGTTTCTTTATAAGTTAAAATGCACATAGGAAATGTGCACAAGTTCCTTCTCAAACGAAATCTATTGTCCCGACTGTAGTTTATTTTTATAGGTATCTATCTCCTCCAACTAGATTATAAACACCTCTAGGGCACAGTGTCTCATTTAGCTTTGCATAACCAATTACTCAGGTGGTTTTCAAACCTGGCTGTACATTAGAATCACCTGATACTCTAGCTTACCCCACAGACATTCTGATTTAATTGGTCTGGGATGAGGCCCAGGCATGGGAAATGCTTTAAAGTGTTACCAGGTAATTCTAATATGCAGCCAAACTTGAGATCAATGCTTTCTATACCATAAGAATTCAGTACATGTTTGGTGAATTGAGTTGAATGTTAAAGTTGATCCTGTGAGGTTTGGAAAGCATTGTGTCTGACATTTTATAGAAGTTATGTTTAATCTAGTGTCAAATTTAGAAATAAATGATATGGAATAAATGTGCCTAACTACACTGCCTGGAACTTCAACCTGGAGGCTGGTCCATTCTGGTTCAGATCCAAAGGAATAGGTTAACCACTCTAGGACTGCTGCAGTTGACCTTCATTTTGGGCATGACAGAAGGGTGCCTCTAAGCCAAAAAGCTCTGATGTTACTCTTGAATTCGCATGTAGCCTGGGGCATGTCTAAAATAAACTAGATCTTAAAAATGACTGATTTATGAAAGCCCTAAAAATCTTGAAATAAACTGGCTTCATGAATTAGTTCTTTCATTCATCTGAGCCCTTACACAGGTTTTAAAATCTCTGCAGATTCCTTGGGATTCTTCATGTAACTGGTAAACCCTAAGACAAGCTAGCCCGCTGGCACTGTCTCAGCTACCATCCTGATCTGAGTGAAAGCTGGAAAAGGCCTGAAGATGTGATGGACCAGATGAAACTAGAGGCACAGTTGTTCCAGGGCTTTCGCATTGCTGTACAGTTCCCCATTGTTGCTGTCTCAGAGATCAGAACTCTGGGAAGAGCAGAGCAGCAGCTGCTTCTTCCAGAAGGATACTCAGTATTGAATAAGGATGATAGTAGTTAGTAGTTTTCACTAGACAAATATATTCCCCCTAGGGAAGTAAAGTACTATGATTTTTTTCTCTTAAAGCTAGCAAGAAAAAATTATAATAATGCTTTTTGATGTAAAAGCTTGAAGGTAGCATTGTGGTTAACTAGTAAGAACAACTTGGCAATTAATTTTAAATGCATCTTGTTTGGAAAATGCTATTGAAAACTATATTAAAATATCACCAGTTGAGTTTATTTAGCTATTGAAAATAATCCTGGGATTTCCTTGAGTGCCAGTGATCTAACATAAGTCAAAGAACTATTTCATATTTCACATGAGTAATAATGTTATAATTATACAGTTCCCTTCCTCTGTGAGTTTCTGTCTATTATTCTAACAACTAGGGCATGCTTCCCAGGAAAATCTTTCTAGTTAAACAAAATGTGCCTTCAAACCCAGGAGGTAAAAAGTATACTCCAATTTAACGTTGCTTTTAATTATCTAAAAATTTGCCTTCAGAAATTTGAAGTGACAGCTCTCCATATAATAATAAAAACATTTACCACAATCTTACCAAAACTCTTTCTACCATGTTTTCTCCAAAAACAAAGTTGAAACTGCAGCTTTTAAAAGAACATTTATCTTCATTTGGTTGACATCTAAGGAAAAAAAAAACACAAGTACTTGCTATTTTAAATATATGGATAAAGCCATTTTAAACCTTAGCAGATGAAATAATCAGATGATTTAATAGATTTATGTAAAACATAAACATCTGCTAACTTTTATCTGAAGTTAATGAAAACAAAGGAAAAACTGAGATAGGTACTTCCAGAAGTGATTGTCAAAATATTTGCCAGCTGTCACAGCACTGGCAGAGACCAGTCTTGGCTGCCTGTGCACCAGTGCAGTGGCTGTGTGATCTACCAGGAGGGCTGCCCAACCCTTACCTTTTTGTTTTTCCAGCACAGCCTATCTAATCTCTAATCTCCACTCTTTTCCCCAAGTGGCTGATGCTTTTAGCATTCAGAGATCTCCAGAGTAAAAGCAAGGCCAACCTATCTTGTCAGTTATAGTTGAGTGTGCACTGGTTTAATTTTTTTCCTCTCAGAAACATTTTTTAATATTAAAAGTGCTTTGCATGATGAAAAACTCAAAGACATTCACCCTTCTCTTTATAGATAGGTGTGCTCAGGGTTCTTCATTACATCCCCAGTGGTCACAGAAGGCAAATGCTACACAGCCTAATCGTATGAGTCAATTTATGTCCACAGCTAGATTTAGTCTTCTCTCAGATCAAACACTCCTTCATCACTGGTAATACTAATGAATACTAACTTTTCATTTTGCAGATTTATACCACTTCCTTGTTGTCTATCCAACGTATGCTAATAAATAATAATGACAAAAATAATTTTAAAAGAGGAAAAAAGAATGCCAGAGAAAGGGGAGAAAGGCTAATCTAATAACCAGATGTTGCTTAACTAAATAAAAGTTTAGCTGTACCTTTTCAAAAAGTTCTTTCTCACCCCAGTCAATGAGACAATGAAGAAAATCCAATATTAATATGATAATTAAATACTAGAGATATTTTGAAAAACATCTCAGACTTGTGTTCTTGTAAAATTTCCTTTCAAAGACAATCTTGGCAATTTATGCATACAATGTCAGAAAATTATTTTGTGAATGATTAGATTGACAAAAGAAAGCATGAAGGACAACCCTTCTGTTTTCTCATTATTAACTTACCCTCCTGATGTTGCACCTAAAAAATGCTGGTTAGTAGACAGCTGGACTGAAATTCTGGCACTTGGTAAATTTTCACTTAGCAAATAGGAATTCTCCTCAGAAACCTGAAAGTAAAAAAAAAAAAAATCCATCAAAAATTTCATTAAAATTGCCTTAGTATAGGAGCACCAGAGAAGGAAACAATAATTATAATTAAATATATGGAAAGCTTACTATGTTCAAGTGCTGCCCTATGTGTTTTATGTACATTGTCTCATTTACCTCTCACAACTCTGTACACTTTGTACTTCTATTATCCACATTTTACAGATGAGTAAACTGACTCAAAAAGCTTAAATATAGGCCGGGCGCGGTGGCTCACGCCTGTAATCCTAGCTCTCTGGGAGGCCGAGGCGGGTGGATTGCTCGAAGTCAGGAGTTCAAAACCAGCCTGAGCAAGAGCAAGACCCCGCCTCTACTATAAATAGAAAGAAATTAATTGGCCAACTGATATATATATATATATATAAAAAATTAGCCGGGCATGGTGACGCATGCCTGTAGTCCCAGCTACTCGGGAGGCTGAGGCAGGAGGATCGCTTGAGCCCAGGAGTTTGAGGTTGCTGTGAGCTAGGCTGACGCCATGGCACTCATTCTAGCCTGGACAACAAAGTGAGACTCTGTCTCAAAAAAAAAAAAAAAAAAAAAAAAAAAAAAAAAAAAAAAGCTTAAATATGGCTAATTTGCCCAAGTCACATATAAAGGAGGTGTGTTTGACACTAGACACTGCACGTAATATTCATGAATCCCACTAATTTTTGTCATTTTTACCTTTTTAGCCAAATGGAGTTAATTCTCACTTCTGTATTAGCAAAGTTATCTTTAAGGACTATTTAATCCCTGGAAATATCTTAAGAGCTTCACCCTCACGGTCACCCAGTGTGAGAGAAAACCCTACTCATTTCTTCATCCCGAAATTTTTGACTGGTAACTTAATCTACTTTTGATGCATAACATGTAATCAAAATTTTGAGCTATACTTTATATTACATGCCATTCCAAAATAAAATTCAATTTAATAACATTTCAGAAATTAGTCAACACAGTTTTTCTTACCTACTTTGAAACAAATTAAACAACATGCATCACTTCTTAAATAGATAAAAGAAAGAACTTATGTAACATAGTGATGATTATTACATTATATTTAAATGAAAACTTTTATGAATATACTATGTATAATTAAAAACATATTTACTTTAAAATCACATATGGCATGCATAAATGATGAAATGATTTTTAAATTCATAATGGGTCTCACTAAATCATGTCTTGCAAAGAAAGGGGTTTGGAAATATAAAAATGTTGGTAAATGCTGACCAAGTTCAACTCTTTCACTTATTAAAAAAAAGTATGTTGGGTGGGTGCTTTGTTTGGATAAGCATAGTTAGATAGTGGCAGAGGCAGGTTTAGTACCAATCTGATACTTTTTACAATTCCATGTGTCACTGTCCTTATGTTCACTATGGGAAAACACAACAAAACAAAACTATGTGACCAAATCTCAGTAGTTTAGCTGGAAACAAATGACTGATGGAATAACTCTTGAATTCTAACCTATCTGTCTCGTATCCTATTCCCCTCAAGTGTCTGCTTCTGCTGGAAGACACAGCTATCACTATGGCAACAGAATAGACCCCCAAACCCATACCTGCATGGCTGGAACAAATGAATGTCTCCTTAGGCCTAAAATGAGTGATTCAGATATACAACAGTTGGAAGAGAGAATCCTTATCTGTCCCTGGAGTCTTCTCAGACCTTCTTAATTACTGTTCAGGGAGCTCTCCACTCCTGTTATTCACGAAGATGGGTCTGGAATGAATCCCTGGTATGACTTAAACTGGCAAAGCCACAATGTGATGTCAACCAGTTGGAGATGTAGAACATTCCTCTTCCTTTTTCAACTACCGACTCTGGCTCCCGCCCACCTCATTGCTCCCCTGATTCTTGCAGGTGGTCCGGTGCTCTGGGGAACAAGACACCCTGATTCCCACCGCCTGGTACACTGAGCTTTACAACTTAGGAGACACCACAATAATTGTTCCAGGGAACAACTCTCCAATTTAAGAGGACAAGTTTAGTAAGTTACAAAGGACTTTTTTGCTATTTATTCCTGTGTTTCTTGAGCCTAGCAGCTCTTTAGCAACGGAACAAAGCTTAGGCAACCCCTAATTCTGGATGTGGGAGCCTAACACAACATACAAAAAGAAGGATGAGGGATTGAGGTCAGTCTGACTGTTGAGGGTTTTCTTACCTTATTTTTTGCTTTTTCTTTAGTCCTACAGGATTCCAACACACTGCCATGTCCAAATGTTTTTCTTACTTTTTCACAGCTTTGAACTTGAGGTGGCTGCAAAATAGCAGGTCTGAGAACATGTTCAGAATGCTTCACAGGACCTTAAAATAATAGAATTTAAAAATCAATGTATTTTTAATGAAATACTCTTTTTCTATTTCTAGCTAATATAATGCTTATTTTCTAAAGCCATGATTAAATGAGGAACTAATGTTAATTAACCAAAGTCAAAATAGTTCTTTTTTTTTTTTTTTTTTGAGACAGAGTCTCGCTTTTGTTGCCCAGGCTAGAGTGAGTGCCGTGGCGTCAGCCTAGCTCACAGCAACCTCAAACTCCTGGGCTCAAGCAATCCTCCTGCCTCAGCCTCCTGAGTAGCTGGGACTACAGGCACGCGCCACCATGCCCGGCTAATTTTATATATATATATTAGTTGGCCAATTAATTTCTTTCTATTTTTATAGTAGAGACAGGGTCTCGCTCAGGCTGGTTTTGAACTCCTAACCTTGAGCAATCCGCCTGCCTCGGCCTCCCAGAGTGCTAGGATTACAAGCGTGAGCCACCACGCCCGGCCTCAAAATAGTTCTTGAATTGCCTACTACTCACTCTTTGCCTAGCTTTTGACCAATAACTATTCATTTTTATTATGGGACCTGGCTTACCAAATAATTCCTTCATGTTTTGTCACCCCACCCTACCTCCACACGCCCCAACACACATATATATAAGCAGATTAAAATATAAATAGTAAAATGTAAAATTTATGGCACTTTTGAAAGAGAAGTTGCATACCTTGTTCTGCACTGTTTTCATCAACATTACTTTGCACACGAATTGATGTCATAAAAACGTTGTTTTTCCTCACTGTAAGAAAAGACATTTAAAATTTTTTAAATCTACGAGTTTCTACACTATTTGGCATTTAACAAGTCTATTCCAAACTCACCAGTAGATGTCGCTGTCAGCACTAATAGAGTAATAAGCAGTGCGCATTACAGCGCTGGTTCTACTAAAATGGGATTGGCAGATAAATTCCACTACATAGCGTGCTCTTTACTCTCAGAAATCTAACAGAAAATTAGGTCATTAATGGAAAGGGCAGCCTTCTTGAGAATCATGAAATAGTGTACTGTGAGAAATTCTACATATTATAAAATCTGAATTGTTAATTAACCTTGTGTGCATTGATACATAGCTCTTATAGAATATTATGAAATTCTTAACAAAATCTGCCCTCTCCGCTTTGATGAATATACCTGAAGAGAGAAGTAAAGTTGGCCATTCTGCTATGTTATTTTTTATAAGTGTGTTGGCGGGGTAAGACTGTGGTGGGGACTGCAAGCCTAGAATTTCTATGCATTTCAAAGGGATCTTCTCCGGATTGCAAACTGCAGGAACAGTAACCTTTGGCATTTGATTAACAAAGGTGAGAAAAGAGTAAGAATGACTGCTTCAAAGTATTTTTCAGAATGTTATGACATTATAAAGGTTGGAGTAGAATTGCTTCTCTAATTCAAGGTTCAATGTAATGGTTTATTATGATCTTCATTATTCAAAACTGACAATAAATGGGCCATAGTTTTCTCCTCTCCAATACTAACAACATTTTGCATAACATAAAATAGAATGGTGCTTATGGATATCAATGTTTCCTTATTCATTCTTTGCGTGTGTCCAGTAAAAAATAAATGAATTCAAATGAATTGAAGCAGTTGTCTAAATAACTTAAAGCTGTTCCTTTGTTTTATGCACAAATAAAACAGAACACCTTTGCCTTTGGGATTAGGACCTCTATTTCTCTTTCTGTAGCTTGTTAGTCGAGTTAAAATGGGCCCATTGAGCTGGAAAGTATCTCTTCTGGGTTTAAAAGATGCCTGACATACTGTTGCTCAGTCATGCTTGGAGTTATTAATAAGAATATAGATTAATTCATTTAAAAACAAATGTCATTGGTAGAAGGGGATCAGTTCAAATGAAGTGAATAGTTTGTATCTTTTATTTCTCAGTGGCAAACTTAACTTGGAAAAGGCAGTTGATTGTTCAGAAATAAAAACGCACAAGAATAGAATCATCATTTATTTATCTATTATTTATTTATTTATTATTTTGTTTTTAGAGACAGGCACTTGCTATGTTTCCCAGATTGGCCTTGAACTCGTAGGTTCAAGTGATCCTCCTGCCTCAGCCTCCCGAATAGCTGGAACTACAGGTGCCACAGTGCCCATTCTGCACATCATTTTAATGTGCAGAAAGTGCCAAACATTTCAAATATTTTATTATAATAAAATAGTCTTCATTAGCAAAACATTACAAATTTCAAGTAAAGAGAAGTAATATTTTAATTAGTGAAAAGTTTAATGGAATCCTATCCTAAACTTTGGAAGATGAAGCTAAAGCATAGTTCCATGTTTCAAGCACTACGTATGTTATAAACTATGTAGATGGACAATAATAAGTAAAATAGTGCAAATTGCTTTTATTGTTATAGGGCTGCGTTATAAAAAATAATGCTATCATAAACATGAATTCCTTGAAAACATCAAGTTCTAACTTCCTACCAGAAGAAAACATATATGCTACCTGAATTTGTGAAGTTGGAATTCATAAGGTGTTCTTCCCTGCACATTTTGCTAAGGCAACTATTTGATTTGTTGCTAAAATGTCAGCATTTTATGATAGCTGAGAAATAAAACTCCTCACTGAGAATGATTTTGAGAAGTCAGAGTGTCAAACTTAAGGTTTTAGGACCTCTTTATTACTAGGCCCAGAAGGGGGGGAAGGTTGGGAGGTCACTGAAGGATTAAGATCTCATTCGCTTCTGAGACAGGGTTGACACTAAAAGCAGATTGCAAACTAAAGTCAATAAGAAAGTGGGTTTTTTGCTTTAATTTAAATTTTTTCTGATTTGGAAGAATTTGTGTATCATAATTTAGAAAAATCGTTATGTTTTTATCAATAAAAATAAAGAGTGCCTCTGGTGAGGATGATAAACTAATTTCCATTCAATTCAATACATATTTCTTGAGTGCTCATGTGTAAGACACTGTATCAGGCATGAAGATGACCTGGAGGAACTCACAGTAGAGAAGACAGAGATTTCCATAGGTAGCTACATTACAAGGCCAAAGGCAATAGGGCCCATTATAAAAGGAATCACTGGAGAGCTTTGAGTGTAGAAGAGAAGCAAAGTGACTGATTTACTCAGAATATGGGGTATGATAAAGTTCTTTTTAAAGGGTAGATGGGTGCTTTAAAAATGGCCATTTACTCTAATTACAAAGTTAATACAGGCTCAATGCAGAAGCTTTGGAAACAAAGCAAAATACAAAAGCACAGAGAGTGTGTTGGGTAGGGAGGGTGGGTAGAGGGACCAAATTCCTTGTAATTCCACTACCTAAGGTAACCACTGCTAACATTGTGGCTTATGTCATTTCACTATTTTTTCCTATGCTGATAAATGGAATTTTTAAATATTGGTTCACTGGCCAATACATTTTATAGCATGTTGTTTTCACATAACAATATGCCAAACTACTCAGTGGAGAGAATTTTAACATTACCCTTTTGAAAAGTTTCTTAGTAATCTCACATTCAGAAGAAACATAACAGTCAACAATCAACAGCCAAGGCTATACCTACCTCCCTGGGACTGAGAATCTGTAGTATGCAAAGTAAAAGATGAAGACCGTACACGCTTTCTTGAAAAACCGTTACATTCTGTAAGAAATTCAATGTAAAGGGTAAAATTGCTACAATAACAAATTATCTTCAATCCACAATATGGCAGGATAAGCAGAATTTCCTTTTGCCTGCATAGATCATCATTTGAAAACACATTAACTCCTGAAGCACAATTTTAAATACTGGTTGGTGATTATAATCCCATAGGCATTTAGTACTAGTATGAAATGCCTAGTATGAAAAATTAGAAATGAGTGGCTTCAGCAAAAAAATTATATGTGCATCTGAGGTTCTACTGAGACTGCTTCTGGTAGGCTAAGGAACAGGCAGTAGAGAATAATGAAATTTAGTCATTAACATCTGTGTTCTCAAGAACCTACATATTATCTTTCAAAACAAAAGCCAATCTACTTGTGTGTCTAAAAACAAGGAAAACCATTAAGTTTTACATAGCCTATACCACATGACAAAATGCCTCTGCCTGCTTATTTCCTTGGGATAAAGATTGATTTTGGAATACAGAGCGTAAATCATTACCGAGTTCTGCTGCTTCATACAGGGTATCTTCTGCAGGTCTCTGAAGAGAAAGAAAGCTGCTGATGAGAGCTGAGTATGTGCTATATTTATATCAGATTCCCACCCTGCCATTTTACAGAATTCTCAGAAGCCAGGCCTCTTCAGCCCAGCCAGGACAAAGCAGCTCACCTTTATTCACTAAGGCACATACTCAAGAAAAATCAAAAGTCTGGTATAGCAGTTTATGCTTCATTGACTACAGAATCACTTGTGCGAGTCTGTTCGAGTGGAGATTTTGAGGCGCTGACAATCAAGATTCTGAAATGGTTGGTCTAGGGTGGGGCTCTGAAATCTGCTTTTTTAACAAGGTCTTGGAGGTTGATTTTTTTCTTTAGTTTCATTTGTTTTGGGGTAGTAGGGTAAATTTCCTGCATGAGTAAGAATGAATACCAAAAAAAAAAAAATAGTATTCAAATAAGTTAAAGTGAGAATGCTACTAATCTTAACTGTTTGTCTTTTATAGCAGATGGTTTTAGTATGATGCTGAAAAAGCAGGATCCGTGAGATTCCTTTTAACATCAAATCTCACAGTTTAGAATTTATTTTATACTCAGTTTTAGGCTAGGTTGGTTGGGGGGTTGGCATGAGGGGTCTTAGCCCCCTAATCTTTTTCAGCCCCTTCCCTTTTCAAGTTACTCCAAATAAACATATTAATTATAGTAAAACAGCATGTTCTCTGTTTTACTATAATAAGTAGCCTCTGGTTTCCCATTTCAGCCACATTGATATCTATAAATCCTGACTATATAAATATTCCAGAGGCACTCCTCTGCTCAACGAACAACAGGATAAATCCATGCACAGTGATATCTTTTAGTATAACTAGCTTCTTGAAATACAATTTTCTTCATCAAAGTAAAATTAAAGAAAAGTAGTTTGACCTTACCTTAAAAGTTTGCTCTCCCTTTTCAAAAACAAATACTGGTTGAGCAATGACAGATTTTTCTGTAAAGGAAAAAGAACAGGCAAGAAATTAAAGCATTTCTAACACCAACTAAAAGTACTTTAAGAAATTTTTGATTTTATTTTCCCGGCCTTGGAGTAAAATAAATCCAAGCTGTTTTATGTGGATACTATAAATTGCATACTTATACACAATATAACAGTTAATCACCTTAATTAATACTTAGAGAAAGTGATAGTATGTTTCCATAAATAAATAATCCTATTAAAAGAACATGCTTGAAGTATTTAAGGAAAACAAAATATAATTAGCTGCCTTTCAAGTCTCATCAGGACATAGTGATTAACACATTAAGAATAAAAAGTTTCAGTGGGTGAAAAACCTCATCTGTGAATAGTACTTCTACTTGGATTGGATCTTAAAGTATTAACAATATAGATGTACTGCATTACATCCTTAAAATAATCTATAAATAATTCATATTTTCTTTACTAGTCATATACTAAACTATATTTTCAATATTTAGAATAGAAATTAGTCTTACACAGTGTTGTAAAGTACATAAAGTTTGTCTTCAGCCCTGCCAGCCTTATTAATCTTTTATATTTTCCTATCTTAGGTAAGATATTATTAATAGAGAGAAATTCATTCACATTAGGGTATACATGACTGAAAATAGCTTTAAATATCAGCACTTCAGAATTCTTAGGAAATATATGGAAATTAAGAGCTTGGGTTCTGGAGTTAGATAGGCATGCATTAATATGTAAGTTCCACCACTAATTGGCTATAGACTTTGGGAAACTTAATATGTCTGTACCTTAATTTCCTCATCTGAAAAAAAAAAGAAAATTATAACAGTACTTACCTTATAAAGTTTATATGAAGATTAAATGAGATTTTCAGATATAATTATTTAGATTTTATCAAGAACACAAAAGCCTTAAAGAAAAGATATTAAATATTTGGCCTTCCAACAACCCCCATTCCCAAACTCATAGCTATTGTTGCTAAGTGATGACAACACATTTCCTGACGAGCCCAAATAAGACCTGAGAACTTTCTCATTATAGCAACCATTAGTAATATATTGTCTTGGCATACACTCAGGTAATTTGCCATTCCTGAGCTGAATAAATAAAGCTCTAGCTGTGGAATTTCAAGAAACTACTGGACAATTGCATCTTTTAAATGCCAGAAAGGGATTCCCTATTTCCCCACAATCTTATCCCATAAGTGAGTGTCATAAACTCTGAGAGAACACCCTTTGTGAATCTCTTGGTGCCATGTGAACTTGGGCACCTTCCTCTAGTCCAGTGAGATTATAAATAAACTGTTCAGTATGCAGGTGCTTGCCATGCTGTTTGCCCTTTGAGTCAAGTGATCTCCAGCAGAAAATGCTCAATAACATATTAGCATTCCTATCCTTATGAAACTACAGTTAAATTCTTTGTTCTTTCTCAGAACAAGCTCCTTTTCCAACAAGTACATTAGATTTAAGAAATGATATTCCTAGAGACTTAGAAAAGAAATAGTTTTTGTGAATATGCAATGGAATATTTGTGAATCAGAACAATGAATGGGGCTTTTCTAAACTAGGCTTAGGAAAGTCATCTTCAAAATAGCATGACTTGACCAAAGCTTAGACAAATAACATCTTGACTTTTCCTCCATCAAAACATACAGCTAAAAACATGCAAAAATGATCTTCAATGGCAGCATTAAGGAGAAAATCACAAAGGGTACTTGCAGCACAAAGGGCATATGGCAACATAAGAAGGCCACCTCTACTCATTAATTCAACAAATATTTGTTGAGCATCATTTTTGTGCCAGAGCTGTGCTGGGAGGTAGGGGTGCATGATCTGGTTGAAGGTGCATTAGTGTCAGTGCAGCCGCTGTCTCTCCTTGATACTGCCCAGCACTTAGAAAAATGATAATCTCCACACTTCCTCTTCTACCTAGGTTCTCTCCCCCTCTCCCAAGCAATTTTAAGAATTTATCAAGCCATTGGGTCTATAGCAGATTTCTGACCTGATCCAGTAGGAGAATTTGAAAATAAAAACAAGGTCCTTAAAATTATATTTTTAAAAATATAGCTTTTTTTCTTTCTAATACAGCCATTAATTAATCCATTTATTCAACAAATATATATTGGGGGGGGACTATGTACAAGACATTTGCAAGGTATTGTAGATAAAGTAGCAAAGAAAGCAGATGTTATCCCTGCCCTCATAGATCTTACACTGAGGAGTAGAAACAGAACAAAATAGTTAATTAAACAGTTATTAAAGTTCAGTTAGGTTAAGGGCTACAAAAGAGAACCAAGTGACCAACAGGAGAACCTGTCTTGTGCCTGGGATCAGAGTAAGTTTCTGAGGAGAAGTGATATTTAGATAAACTTGTAGGATGAGTAGGAGTTACCCAGGCAAATGTGGGCACAAGGGCATTCTAAGCAGAGAGAGAAGCAAAAGGAAAGTTCCTGAGGAAGGATGGAACTCAGCAGACCCCAATAAGGAAAGGAACCAGTGTGGCTGATAGCCTGAGAGAAGAGTGGACAGTTGGTACAAAATGGGGCTGAAAGTGAAGTTGGAGCTTTGCAAGGCCTTGTAGGTTCTGCCAAGGAGGTTTGTTTTTGTTCCAGGAAAAATGGGAAGGCAATAAGGAATTTTAAGCAGGGAGTAATTTGCTCTGTTTTTTTTTTTTTTTTTTTTTTTGTGGTGGTTGTTTGTTTTTCTGTTTTTTTAAAGATCACTCTGCCTCCTGTGTAGAAAATGTATTAGAGGGGGAAGGGACTGAAGGAGAGGAAATGAGGAATGTGGTTAAGAAGCCAGTCTGAGTTCTAGAAGAGAGCTGATAAGGTTGCTCTTTATTTCTTTGTTTAAAGTTGTACATCTATTCCTTTTTTTTTTTTTTGAGGGAAATGCAATAATTAAAAGTTTAAAATACAGTCTTATGTTACAAGGAATGAAAATGAAGAGATGATAAAGAAATACTTTAAAACTTAAAGATTAATTTTGATGTTTTGCCTGTTCTGAGATTCATGTAGCATTTAATGAATCCCTGTGTTCATTGTTGTTTCTGAAATATTTCATTAAGAGAAGACACTCATTCATCCCACAAATATTTTACTGAATACCTGTTACAAGAAAGAACATGAAGTACTGTCTATCTAATCTCAGTTCACCTGTAATTCTGCTCTACAATGGAGGTGTACTGTGGGCCCAGTGCTTTTATCCATTGTCTGGTCTCACCTAATTCTTTCAATCATTTTGTGGAATACTCCTAGATGAGGAAACTAAGGTTCAGTTTAGCGACTGCTTAAATTCATAATGCAAGTAAGTGGCAATGCCTTTAATTAAACCCAGGCTTCTTGCTTCCAAAATCATTGATCTTAACACCATACTGCCATATATCCTACACAGTTCTTCTGGCACAAATCATGCTCCAAATGTATAACAAACATAATCCAACACCATGCCAGGCAAAAATCAGTATAAAATAATGAGACTTTCAACTTTGTCAAAGTTGACTCACCATACACATGAACTTCCACTCCCTCCTGAAATCAGAATCACACAATAATAAAGAGTTTTTTAGGGGGAAGAGAGGAAGCCACCACAAAGGAAAACTGAAAAGAAATACTAGCAACAAAATTTTGGAAGCTGGGAAGTGGAAGGATAAGTGATAACTGACCTCACAGACCAGGAAAGCCGAACCACAAGCTTAAGTCAGCAATAGGATGCTAGAAGGCAACCTGGCTGACCCCCTACAGAAGCACCAAAAGTCCAGGAATTGTTACCACTAAGTGCTCCAGGAAGCAGAAATGAAGTTTGGCTGAAAATAAGATGTTTTGTCTATTTGGCAGCAAAGCAATTGTCCCTCTCCTAAACCGAGCAGAAGACTGGAGGATTATTCCCTGGAAAAGACAAAAGATCAGGCATAGTTTAAAGTGGAGGTTCTATAATTAAAAGAGGGGAATTAGGTGAAAGTTTGCATACTATTCTATATTAGTTCCCTATTGTTGCTAGAACAAATTATTACAAGTTTAGCGACTTAGAACAATACAATTTTTTTATGTTGCTTTGGAGGTCAGAAGTCTAAAATGGGTTGGCGGGACTGTGTTCCTTTTGGAAGCCCTAGGGTAGAATACATTGCCTTGCCTGTTTCAGGTTTTAGAGGCTGCTGGTATTCCTTGACTCATGGCTCTGACATCACTTCAACCTCTGCTTCTGCTGTTACATCTCCTTCTCTGACTCTGACTTTCCTACTTCCTTTTTGTTTTATAATGCTTACAATTGCATTGAGCCCATCCAAATAATCTAAGATAATCTTCCCATTTTAAGATCCTTAACTTAATCACATCTGTAAGCTTTCTTTCAGCATGTCAAGTACATATTCACAGGTTTTGTGCATTAGTATGTAGACATCTTTAGGGAGACACATTACTCAGTCTACCACATACACAAAACGTTGAGCTCTCATTCCACTCAGTTCATGGAATGCTAGGAGCCAGGTTTATTTCCTCTAGGAAGAAAATTAGAATATTTTTCTCTGACCAACCCAAAAGACTTAAAGATATTGACAAAAGGGTTCCCCAATAAAGGATTAAGCCAGATGATGAGTTTCCAACACAGGTACACATAGCTGCCAATTAGGTTTTTAGTGACCCTTTTCAAATACAAGCAGGCAATCAAGGATCACCAGACAAAAAACACAGTGATAAAACAAGTATAGAGGAGAAAGGTAAATTGAATAAGAAGAGACATCAAAATCTATAGATATATCATTAATGTCCTCATATATATTAAATATTCATGAAACAAATCAGAATACTATTTTTTAAAAAGACAAATAGAGAACAAGAATAAGCTTTTAGAAATTAGACTTTAAATATGATAGTAGAATCAATAAAAAATCAATATTGATCAAAAATATCAATAGGAGATTTTGAAAATAAAGTTGAGTAAATAACCCAGCAAGCAGAACATAAGAACAAAAGTAGAAAATAAGAGAAAAATATAAGAAAACTCAGATGATCAGTCCAAGAGTCTACTTCAATACCTGACTAGTAGGAGCCCTAGAACAAGAAAATATAAAAAAGAGAGAGTATGAAATTATCAATAAATGGATCCTGGAAATTTCCCCAGATGAAGAACTTAGGTTTCCAGATTGAAAAAGCCCATCCAATGCTCAGGACAACATGAAAATAGACCCATCCCAATGCACACCATGAAATCCTGGAACCCTGTGGACAAAGAAAAGGTCCTAACGGCATCCAGAGGGAATAAATAAGGTCACATACAAAGGAGCCAGAATCAGAATGGCTTTAGGCTTCTCAAGAACAACATTGGAAATTAGAAATCAAAGGGGCAAGGCTTTCAAAACTCTGAGGGGAAATCATTTCCAGCCTAGAATTATATACTAATATAAACTGTTGATTAATCATGATGATATGATGAAAACATTTCTAGAGTGCAAAGTCTCAAAATAGGTATCCCATATCCACCCATTCTCAGAATGCTTCTGGAGGATGTGCTCAACCAAAAGAGCTGGTAAACTAAGAATGCAAGAAACAGGGGAGCCAATTCAGGGGAGTCTCAGGCAGTCTTCAGGGTGATGGTGATGGGATATCCAGAATGACAGAAGGACACCCATCATAGTAAGCAACCCTTCTAGAATGGGGGAGGTCCCTGATGAGTCTCCAGGAAAGAAATCTCCAAGAAGAGGGGACTCAAACTAGTTGAATATCTCAAATGGTTGAATATTGTAAAAGAATATTTATTTAGAAGACCAGAGGAAAGTTTGGGGATCAGCTGGTGATAAGTCTATAGAGAGCTAAGAAAACAACAACAAAAAATATGACACAAGTATTAACTCCAGGGAAAACAAAAAGTTGGGCATAAAAGGAAAAGTGATAATCATATTTCATAATACATTACATGGCTCAGTCGCAATAGCATTTACATAGTCTCAATAATGTCAATACTAAATCTTGATCTAATCAAACTGAGGATACGATGATTTGGGGAAGACAGGAAAATAGAAAGTGTGTGTGTGTGTGGTGGTAGTGGTCACAGGGCCCAGGGAAATCTGTGAAAGAGAGCTAGATTCTTCCATAGCAGCAAATCAATAGTGTTGAAATGTAAAAATAAAGGAATAGTATGATATTTAGAGATATGGAGGTTAATACCCAAAGAAACAGCTGTGAGAGTTGGATGCTGATACCTCTGGATCAAGGAAATGGAAAGTGAAGGAAGGGACAAGGAAGAGTCTGCTGTTTCTCCAGAAAAGCCTTGAAGAACCATTTAATTTCTTAAACCACATGAATATATATAGCTTTGAAAATAGGAAAACTAAATTTAAAAATAATTCCTTTTCTACCTTAGTGTCAGACACCCATAATTAAAGGGCAAATCTCGCACTGCTCTCCAAGGGTAGATTTATTGAGTTACACTGCCCAGCAAGCATTAAATACCTTGTTTCTTGGGCTTTTCTATTCTTCGCATTAAAATACATGGGAATAAAGGTGTGAGCAAGATGGGGTTGCTGAGTTCAGAAAGTAATCAAAGCTTCCCCATAATAACTACAAATCCGCTCTTTAGGATGCAATCTAACTCTCTGAAAGACATGGCCTTCATCTTCATTCTTGGCCTTCATCTATACTCAAAACACTGATTCTCCAGAGAAGAATTCAGCTGTAAACTATGTGTATACAAAATAGCTTTGTTCCTCAGGATTTGCAAATGCTATCACAGTCAGTGTTTACAATAAATATAAATTTTCCCCTTATTTTAATATGTACCATAGTTTTCTCCCCCCCAAATCTGGGGTGGGTTGTAAGGTGCTATCCCTACCCTTTATTTCCATATGTTTAATTGACATCTGGCTCTGACGTGTTAACCTATTTCAACTAGGAAAGTAACTGGAGGATTTTGTTGATGAATCATCACAGAGGAGGGGGTTTGAAAGTTCTATCTGCTGAGCTGAAAGAAGATCCCTAAAGTGGAGGAAGACACTGAAAATGGAGTACCTCAACCTCAAAGCCCCATAGCACGGGGGACAGGCAGCTCCTAGAGGCCCCAAAGTTTTTGCTACTCAGCTGCTCCTACCCAGATTCCAACAGACCTCTCCTTGCCAGTTGGTAGATTGGGAAGGTGGACACCAAGTTCTCCACACTGCCAAGCTACCCTAGCTAGGGCTGAAAAGAGTTGTGGGAAACAGTCTTGGCAGGAAAGAGGGTGGCAACAACCCCCTGCAGAGTGGTAGGTGCTGCCAAATGGGTCACCTCTAATTGCTCCCAGGACTGAAATTATCCACTTGAACTGCAGCCCTGCATTTTCCTCTCTCGTTCTTCCAGAACTTTCCACCTGTCTCTCCCACATCCTCTTCTCTAATGTCTTCTCCTTGTGCACAGTCTCACCCCAGTCTCCGATACTTTCCTTTATGTTCCTGTCCCCTTACCTGCTTTTCACTGTGTCTGGCTCTCTGGCTTGTCAAAGAATGGAAGGTGTTGGAAACTTTGAAACTTTGGAGCTTTGAAATCAGAATAGTCCTAGAGCTGTGTTTTTTGCATATTTTTACAAAATTACTCCAGCTTTTTCATCTCTCTCTCCCCATATACTTTTAAAAGGGCTTCTTTTGAAGATTAAGGCAATAAATACATGCATATGACAGCACTTAGTACAGCTTCCTCTTCAAACCTTTTAGGAACAAAGCAGAATATCTCTTCATTTATATCTATCCATCCATCCTCCATATATGCATACATCTCTATATATCCAGGTATAGACATATATATATACACACACATGCACACACACATACACAAACATGTAGCAGTAATGTCAGACTACAGGCTACAGAGAAGATGCTCTATAATAGTTAAATTCCCTTCCACCCTCCTCCTCAGTCCTGTATTGTATGTACTCACCTGCCTGCTCTATGTTTACTCTGGGGGAAATGTCTCATTGTTCTTCAAAAATCTTTCTTTTCCTCTTCACTCATTACCTTATTCATACTCCTAGTTTTCACCTCATTTCTCTTGTTGCTCTTCTATCTTATTCTTTTTATTTTTTGATATCAGGAATTTTCTGAATTCAGACTGTGGCCCATAAATAGTCTTAGAGATCCTTGCTCCTCAAATCGTGGTCCCGACAGACCAGCAGCACTGGCTGAAATATAGAATCTCAGTGCCCAACCCAGACCTACTGAGTGAGGATCTAAGTTTTATATAACATCCCTGGATGATTTGTGTACACATTGATGTGTGAGAAGCAGTCCTCTAGCACCTCTGGGTTTCTGTCAATTGAGATCAAATTTAGGAAGAGGGCAGTGGAGATTCCTGGAGTTAGTGACTAAACCTGTGGGATGTTCTGAGTCAGCTGCAATTAATGAGAAAATAATTACTATTCAAACTACATACTATGCTTATTCTGATTAAATATAAGGTGAAATCAAGGGCTACTTTGAAGACCTACAAAGAAATCCCTGTATTGATATTAAAATTAGTCATTCAGATATTCTGCTTGAAGCAATTAGTAATTTCCTCTCAGAAGCAAAACTTTGTTTTCTGTCTTAATGAGGTGTCTGAAACTTGACATTCTGTCATGAAAAATTTTTTAGAAAATGTCACTGCTTTAGATTATTAGATGTTAATTAAAATGTTTGTTTCTGCAAACCAGAAATTTAGCCTGGAAGCATAAACTACATCAGAAATATTTGTCATAGTTCTAAGATTCTCCAACAAGAATTTTAAACATCTAAAGTTTCAAATGTAAAAAAATGACATTATCTGTAGAAAAAAATACACAAATCATAGCAGGTGTCCTCAATCTCTATATGGAACACCAGGAAGAAGAGAAACAAAGGGTTTGAATCACAACCTTGATTTTTTTTTTTAAAAAAGAACAAACAAAAACAAAAACTATATTAAAATCTGCTAAGATAGTTTTGAGAAAGGGCAAATTGTAGCCCCAGGAAAAAAATGAATCTTTGCCGATTTACAAAGGACCACAACTATGAGACATTTTGTACTTATATCTAGCCATATATGGGGGAACTCTGCAAAATTCAGGAAGAATGAAACAAATAACAAATTACCCACTAAAATATAAAAAAGTATGTCTTTACAGAAGATAGGGCCACAGAGTGACATTATTAACTATGATGGGACACTCTTGGTTCTATTTGTGAGATGTTTTGTACAGGTTTCAAGGTAAAATAACCAGGATCCCTGGGGAAAACAGAGGCAGTTTATACAGAAAGTTTCCAGGCTGACTCATGAACCACCAGCTCAACTTTAGACACAAGATGAATGGACCCCGCTGGAATGACTGCAGCCCTGGCCATTCCTACTGAAGTTATAACCAATTTTGTGTGCTGTAAATACCAACTGGTTGTAAGAAATACAAAAGTGTACAAAGTGAAGGGGGCAGGGGGAACATTTACCCCTTTCAATCTAATCCTACAGCTTTAACTGCATTTGTTTTAACTTAACTGCTCTAAGTTTTTATTGAAAATGAAGCTGCAAACTGCCAACTATAAGAAATCTAATATTTCTTAATTTATATTCATTTAGGAGAAGCATGCACTAGAGAAAAAAAGGAGTCAACATGAGACTAAGTCTCTAAAATTACAGGACATGCCCAAGATCACACAGATAGTCCTGAGACATCTGAGATTAAAACACATGAGAGCTGATCCCAAGTCTCATGCTTTTTCCCACAAGTACGCCTCCTTCCACTGTGAGTCAAGTGACTATATTATAGTTTCTTCTCTTATGAAGGGTGGCGTGCCTGGGCTATGATGGCTCTCTCCTGCCTCCACGGTTCTGTACAAACCGGGTGGAGATGTGATCCCGTACTGTGTGAGTCTTCTTACACTTAACGTTTTGCCATCTATATATGCCGCAAGATGCTTCCCTTATTCTCACCATTATTTGTTCACATTCTGACTCTAAAGAGGTTTGTCTGTGACTGTCTGCAGGCAAATGGCATGATGATCCTAGCAATTTAAAATCTCCAGTCAATATTTATTTTCAGCCACTGGCAAAAATAACTCAGAAGAATGTGTTAATTTTGACAGAGCACACCCATTTCTTCATAATTTGGAGGTGTATAGACTATTGTGTGCTTTTGTGATAAGGTTATTTGCAATCTTGAAAATGTTTATGAGCAGCAAATGTGGGACCTCTGGACTGATAATATCAGAAAGAGTTGTTGGCTCTACACCGCTGCCTTATTGAGGCCCAAGGGCTGAGACAAATCGCAGAATATGTCCTAGGAAGTGCTTGGTCAATGTAGTACCATTTGGAAATACATATTTCATTTGACAGCATTTGTAAATCACATATTTTCCCCTCGGAATAACTCGCAGTGTGAAAATGCTTCCATATGTTAGAAATGGGTCTCTCCATTTTGCTGAGGGTTGGCGGGGAGGAATAGAAATAAAGTTTAGGTTTCATGGGATGTTGAAAATATATATTGAGCAGGCACAATCACAGGTTTAAAATGGTATCTTCTTAAAGTTAATTTTAAATAATTCTCTAGTAGTTTTTTTTATTACTGCTAAAATTAAAGAGGTGCTTTTAACTCAAAATATCATACTAGTAAGAATTAAATCACTATTCAGAAAGAGTTCTAATAAGTGAATATAGCTTCATATAGCTTCATGTATTGAATCCAGACAAATTTAAACTCTTCCTCTTCATTGAAGAAACATGCTATTTTTAAACTGCTTCACGGATTCCAAGGACACAAGCCGATTGAGAAGCTTCTCAACTTCATCCAATTCCAAAACACTTTTCCTTAAACTTACTCCTCTTTGTTTTGAGCCTTTGAGCAAACGGGAGAAAAAGCTACTTGTTTCTCCATTTCCACAGAAATAAATGGATGTTACTCCACTGAAAGTAAGTCCTTGGAGACCTAGTCAGGAAGAAGCCAAGCTGCCCCACAAGCCCAGAAAACTCAGGGCCCATTCTCCCCTAGGGAAAACCCCTGGGAGGCCAGCATTCGTCTTCTTGTATTTGAGGACTGAACTCCTGGCCCTCCCGCACAGAAACAGAGCAGGAGAAATATGATGCTGGGTCAGATGGTTCTGAACAGATATCTCATTGCATTGCATCAGAACTAGTTTGGGAGAAGTAAAAGCCAGCAACTGGTACACTTACCAGAAACATTTTGTTCACTATGCTAAAGAGAACTACAAGAGAAAACTTTTCACTTTTAACATTTATGAAACCTGAAAAATTCTCAGGAAAACTGAAAACAATCCTTTAAATTATCTATTCCTGACGACTCCGGGCTAGCTCAGTCAGTAGAGCATGAGACACCTAAATTTATCTATTCCTTTCTTAGAGCTTTCATGATCATTGAAGTATTGTGACAAATCAAGATTAAAGAAAGGATTGGAGAAGATATTATTATAATTATGTGATGTCTTTTAAAATTTTTTTTTAAATTGTGATAAAATATACATAACAAAACACTTACCATTTTAACTGTTTTAAGAGCACAGTTAAATGATATTAAGTACATTCATTGTTGTGCAACCATCATCACTATTCTCCAGAACTTTTCATCTTCCAAAACTGAAACTTTGTAACCATTAACTCCCCATTCTAGTTTCCTCAGAGCCCCTGGTAACCATTATTCTATTTTCTGATTCCAAATCTGACTAGTATATAAATACATACAATATGTGCCTATTTGTGTCTGGCTTATTCACTTAGCATAATGACTTCATCCATGTTGTAGGATGTATCAGAATTTCATTCATTTTTAAGGTGGAATAATAACATTGTATGTATATACCATTTTTTTAATCCATTGGTCTGTTGATGGACTTTTTTTTATCCACTTTTCCCCATTTTTCTTTTTCTCCTTTCTTTGCTTCTATTTGATTCCATATTTCTCTCTAACCCCCAACTTCCTTGCCTCCCCCACACATGTCCCACCTCATTTCCCCTTCTTTCCCCTCCCTGTATACTCATCATTTCCCCTATATGCTTAATATTATAATAAGAAAATTATAATAAATAAATAACTTTTAATGAGTATTTTCCAAAATTAGGTAAAACTCAAGTCATCTTTCCTTAATTTCTCTATCCATTTTAAATACTTGTTGTTACAATGGTCCTTATATCATAAAACTCTTGGATGTCGACAGAAGTGTAGTCCTAGCTCTCTGTGCTGACCACTAACTCTGAGCAGGTTACTTCTCTCTTCTGGTTTCAGTTTTCTAATATGTAAAATCAGTTAGCTAAATAATCTCCGAAGCCCTAATACTCAGTGATTTATAGGTATCAATCTTTTTGATGAACTGTTTGGGAAAAAAGTATTGATTCATTTAATAAACATTAACTGCCTGCCATGAACAAGGACAATAACTTTGGTGAGTTTAAGGCTTAAAATGTCAGACATGTTCACAAAGATAGAAGTTTGGCACATTTATTATGTTTTTCAGATTTGTTTTCTATAACTTTATGCTTTTTCTCATCATTAAATTTATAGCTAGGGTTGTCTTCTAAAAGTCCCTCCAGACCTATTAATATTTTGTTTCATACCACTATAAAAATAATCACTTCCACTAATTAATCCATATTTAAGAATGAAGCTCCTTATAACAAAAGTTGGTCTTGTTACATAAAAAGAATTTCATAATCATAATTCATTGGTATGTGTCTTGTCCATTCCCAGCTTCTAAAAATATACACACACAAGTCTTTATCTGCAACATCATTTCTCTGCAGACAACTAAAGTTTAACACAACCAAATCCTAGGCCCAAATGGTCCATTGCTAACATTCATAGACTTTCCTCTTACATTACCATTTTTCTCTAGATGGCAATAACCCTCCTTCTTATGAACTAGAAAAGATTTGGTGCCAATTACTTAAAGAGGTCATTATATAGGTCTGAAGTATGGTTCTTCCATCTAGATGGAGCCTGACTACAGTAGGATGGTCAAGTTATTGAGCTGTAGTTGCTAGAAGTCTGGAAGTTTCTCAGAATCTGATGAGGGATAGGAATTTGACCTTGGGGTCTTTCTGTATCATGGCCTGCCATGATACAGGCCACACTTAAAATCTCCTCCTTATCTCTCTTGTTTGAGTACACAGTTGGGTTCCTTCTCCTCATTTCCACTTGCAACCCCTCTCCTCTTTCTGACTCAATGCACTTAGGTATGTTTTATGTCCTTTGGATGTTGTGTTATTAATATCCAAAGATACCTTCAGACTATCATCCCTTGTTAAAAGTCTAGATTTTATTTCCTGTGACCCGTTTCTTGTTCATTGCCATCCACAGGGGGTGAGGTATCTGATGATTGGATAGAAGAAATGCAGCTTCTTACTGAATATAGGTATTTACTGCATTTTAAATCTTGACTTTTGAATGTTTTGTTGGATTTGCCCACAGACTTCATTAAAAAGCAACTCAGGTGTGAAACTTACCTTGCCTACATGTTGATTAAAATTTCAAGTCAAGTTAATGATTTAATATAATAGTTGAGCCAAGACTTGCAATAGAGCCCCTAGCTTAAATTAAAAAAGTGAATTATATTATAATAATGGCTATTATGTAGCCCCTTTTTAATTTGAAGTTTTAGATACTGCTTGTTTATTTTGTAAAAGACCCAAACCATCTCTCCAAGTCCATATCAGCTAAGTTCCACAAATTTTACATTGCTGTCTTTCATGCTTCATGCAGTGTAAGAGATGGGACTATGCAGTTGTATAAAGTAAAAATTGCTAGCCTGGTCAGTAAGCCACTTGCTGTAGGGTGATAGGTTTGCACAAATACACCTGCATTTTCTCAACTGTTTCTTTTAGAGTCAAACATTCCCTTTTGGGAGACAGTTGGATGTGATCAGTAACATACTGAAATTAACTGGTGATTTAATAGCAGCCTATTTTAAACAACCCAACTGCAAACTGAGTTCAAGGGTAGCTAGTATCCAGGCCCTTCACAGGTGCTTAGTGGAGCATCTATTTGTGCCAGAATAAGAGGCAGTGAGCATGGGTTGAAGCAAAGGCTCTGGAGTCAGGGTTCTTGTGTTAGGGTCTTGGCTCAAGATCACAGCTGTGAGGTCTTGATGTTACTTACCTCCTGGGGCTTTCATAAAGGCATGAGCTAATACATGAAAAGGACTTGAAAAGACACTTCTGGAATATAATAAACACCCCATAAATGTGATTTGTTTATAAGTGGCATGCTAGCGCTGTGGTCTAGGGTAGTGGTCCCCAACCTTTTGGCACCAGAGACTGGTTTCACAGAAGAAAATTTTCCTACTGCCGGGGTAGGGGTTTGGGGTCAGGGTGTCGAGCTCAGGCAGTGATGCAAGTGATGGGGAGTAGCTGTAAATACAGAAGAAGCTTCCCTCGCTTTCCCGCTGCTCACCTCCTACTATGCACCCCTGGTTCCTCAGTTTCATGGAAGACAATTTTTCCACTGACAGGGGTGTCAGTGGAACTCTGTGGCCTGGTCCCTAACAGGCCTCAGACCCGTGCTATTCCACAGCCCTGGGGTTGGGAACCACAGGTCTAGGGTATAAACCCATTTTTTTTCTCTCAAAGGACTTGTACAACAGGGTTAAGGAGGCAACATCAGCATGGATGAGATAATTGTGGGGAAATCTCAGGATCTTAGTTCCGAAAGGATCTAGACTCGCATCCCCAATAGGTGGTCTTCCATAACACAGAATGTCAGCGCCGGTTAAAACGAATGTGTTGCCAGAGCTCAGCAGCCAATACGTGGAGCACGCTGGCATAGGGGCTGCATGTGTGCTGAGATCTTGGCCCTTCATCCCACAGGGTCAGTTTTATCTGACTTTACCTCAAACTGCTTTGGACATTTTTATCATTTTTTATGTATGCCTTATTGTGAAAAAATGTGGAGAAGTTGCTTCTCGTTGTCACAGTTGTGATTGACTTTAGAAGACACCAGCTAAGATAGCATGATTTGAATGTGAATGTTAGACTAAATTACGCCACCCTAAGTGGTGTCTGTTTACCCAGTAGGGAATGTGCAGCCCTGGGGTGGTTGCCAGCACCAGGAAATTCACATCTCAGAGGTGTCTCATTACAAACTCATCATCTTTCCATCTCAGTATCAGAGGCTGTAAGTATTAGCATAATGAATGTCAAAAATTAATTTTCATTGGTGAAGTTAGTGGCATTCAAGACCCTTGGATTGCCTAAAATATTTTAGGGATGCTTCCTAGTCTTGCATAACCTGGACAGAAGAATCTGGCAAGGCCTGTAGCCTGTACTCTGAAGTTCAGAGCTTTACACTGAAGGGTCCTGCATCCCTAATGAACAGGGGAATTCCTGGTTACTGGCTGACTACATGGAGTACTGCCTGTGGAATGCCATTTTGCCTAATTAAAACTTTTAGGCAAGATGTAATCAGATTACTTAAAGAACAGAGAGTTTGGGACCTCATGTAAACTGTTTTATGCTTACTTGCTAAAAAATATTTGTTTAATAAAGATCTGTCTATATGAGAGAATTTAGCCTAAGACTTGCTTTCTTTGAACAAGATATTAAGGTTGTAGAGTAGTTTACTTTTATCCCATCCCTAACCTTTTGTTGGCTTAGTGCTACCTCCCAAAAAGAATCTGCAAGTAGATGAGTCAATTTCTTAAAATGAATCTCTCTCTCTCCATATATATGTATATATACACACACACACAAACACACGCACACATATACAAATGACCCTTGAACAACACAGGTTAGGGGTGCTGCCCCCCTGAGGAGTTGAAAATTTGCATATAACTTTTGACTCCCCCAAAACTTAACTACTAATAGCTTACTGTTGACGGAGTCCTTACAGTAACAAAGCAGTCAATGAACACATATTTTGTATGTCAGGTGTATTACATACTGTATTCTTACAATAAAGTAAGCTAGAAAAAAGAAACGTTATTAAGAAAATCATAAGGAAGAGAAAATATATTTACTATTCATTAAGTGGAAGTGGATCATCATAAAGATCTTCATCCTTGTCATCTTCACACTGAGTAGGCTGAGGAGGGGTTGGTCTTGCTGTCTCATGGGTGGCAGAGGTAGAAGAAAATCCACATATAAGTGAACCTGGGCTGTTCAAACTTGTGTTGTTAAAGAGTCAACTGTGCACACACACAGCCCTACACATACAGACACACATCCTATTGGTTCTGTTTCTCTGAAGAACACTGACTAATACACTATTTCACCTGGTGGTTGTGAGAATTAATGAGCTAATGTATTAATATACGGCCATTTGTAAATTTTAAAGACACCATAAAACATAAGGATGGTTGTCTTCCTAGTATAGGTGATGTGTAATGTACTTTGCTGAGGTTTTATTGACATACAAATTAATATATACAAATGTAGTCATAGAGCCTAAATTATAAATAAATAGATACAAAATATCACAGGAGATGCTACAAGACAGGAACAAGTAGGGAGAGGAGCTTCCTAGTCTTGTGTTCTGGACTGATAACAGCATCTGTTGCCAAAGAGCATAAACTCCACGTGGACAGGAAACCATGGCTTGGTTGGCTTAGTTCAATTTACATACCTAGCACATAGAGTAAGTCTTTGCATGTGGTTATTGCCCAGTTAACTGCTGAAGAATTAGTGAATTTTATTTATGTTATCACCCCAAAATTACATTTTTTGTGAGTGACTGGGTGAAAAGATTTAAATACCTAAGAGTTAACATAAAGCACTTTAGTATACAGCATGGAGGGTTAGAAAATATGTATATGTTGAAGCTGGTCATGTCTTCAGAAATGTCAAATGTCAAATAATCATAGTCTGTATGCTAAATATGAGAGTTAAAAACTTAGCCTGGCTGGGGAAAGGCCAAAGCCATGAACTCAAAATACTTCCATGACTAAATACAAAGCCAGACCTCACTCTCTAGAGCTCATGGCTTTGCCTCCTTGGACTTTTGCTGAACTTTGCATAATAGCACAGTGCAAATATAGCAGGCAGGAAAAATCAGGGCCACTGCACTGAATGAATACTTTAAAACTCCAAGACAGTAACTGGAATGCTATTTAGAAGCATAGCAAACACTACACAGTGTCATTTGTCAACTCAAATCTCTAGATGACATTTCTTTTAGCAGTCAGTGGCCGATCTGTACTATATTAGCATGCTTCACAACTTTATGGATTGTGGTTTACGTGGGCAGATATTTTGAGACTTGGCTGTGGAAGAATATGGCTGCTTTCAAAACATTCTAGGCAAAAAGCTTCTGTCTGAGAAAGAAGACCAGACTTCTAGACTTGTTGGTATTTTGGGAAGTATGTCATCATAATGATATTTCCAGGCTTTTCTGGATATGGCCAGTAAGGGAGAGACTATCAAAATAGCCTGCCTTAAATTAAAACAACAGTGAGATATTATTTTCCACTTACACATTTGTGAAAAAAAAAATTTTAAGTAATACCTAGTATTACTGAAAATATACCCTTACACTGATGATTGGAGGGCCATTTGGCCAAAAAAAAAAAAAAAAAAACTTTAGAAATGCATAATCCTTGACTCCATAATTCCACCTCTAAGAATTTATGCCAAGAAAATAATACTATATCTGTGCAAAAGATCTCTCCATTACTATAGATTCAACACCATGTTAATTATAATAGTAAAAAAATTAGAAATATATAAAATGTCTAACAATAGGGAATTGCCTGAAGGAATTTTGCTATATCTATATGAAGGAACAGTATGCAACTGTTAAACACAAGGTTGTAGAAGAATAAACAAATGGAATTTTTTTTATCCTCTATTCTTAAATTAAAAAGCAGTTCACAAACACTATGTATAGTTTTTGTTTAAAAATCAAGCAAAAGAAGAATCCATACATGTGCATAGAAGAAAAGGCTAGAAGACTATACACCAAAATGTTAATAGCAACTATCTTTGGGTACTAGGGTTATAGGTGATTTTTGCTACCTCCTATATGCTCCTCTCACCACATTTTCATATAAAAATATTCTATCAGCCATCAGGGAGAGGAGAGGTAGCTTTAAACACTTTAAACAAAATGAACAGCAGACAAAAACCACCTATGAACTAGGATTGTCTACTAATAGAGAAGAGCATTTTACAGTGCTATGTCTTAACCCTGGCACATTCTAGGACTTTACATTCTAATGTAGTTGGTTCAAAGTAATTTATTTGAGCCCTAATGGTACTACATGGTCTGAAAAGTTTACATTGCTTTCATTTAATATGAAGTATTTTCTATCCACACTATGCTAAGCCTTGTACAGCATGAAGTCACTTTGTACAGCTCCAGGCACTGATGTAGGGAGGTAGCCTGATACAGTCACACAAATGATAGCACGCAGATGTCACTTTGGAAATGAAGGGTTTTGGTTCTTTAGCTAAGTACTTTCCATGCCACTGGAACCTAAAACTGAGTCTACAGAAAAATAGTGGAAAAAATAGAAAATAAGAGCTCATAGCCTAGACCCACAGAAAAACAGATCCATCATAGGTTGTTGAGGAACCGTTAGATAGGAGTGTCTGGTAAACCCTTAACCTCTGGGGATGATGATGTCATCCATGAGAGCACCCAGCCTTCTCCACAAGAGTCTTTTGCTGTCCCTGACAGAGTGGGTTGGAGGGATCATCTTGTCTATTCATTTCAACATCTGCCACTAATTGATACTCTGGCTGGGGAGTGGATTTGAAAATTTAAGAAGACTGATGGTGGAAATGGCTGTGAGGTAGACAGTTCAGTCTGAATCAGTGCCCATCAAGTGAAATGTGACACTTCTTTCTGTCTGACTCCAGCTGTTCCTGGACCATAAAAGGGAATAAGTCAAGAATAAATCTATTTTTCCCACAATGAATGAGCCAGAGATGCAGACAAAATGAAGCTTAAGCAAAGTCCAAAATGTCCCACCAGTGGGGACAGCTCCAGGCTAACTTAAAGCTACTCTCAGCTGCATTCCCCCTGTAGCTGACTCAGCCTTGCCTGGATGGGTGTTTTGCATTACACACGATCTAGCATACTCTAAAATACTGAATGTGGCTAGAAGTTTAAGCACGTAAGTTTCAGAATGCCAACTCCAAGGAATATGAATTCTTGATAGCCTTCCATAGTCCTTTAAAAATCAATAATGAATCCAAGTTAACCCACCTTTATTGCATCACTATTATATCTATTCTCAGAATTTAAAAATAGAAGATTGCAAAAGCATTTCACAACCAGAGCCTCCCCAGGTGCTTCACCAGCCCATCATTTTTCTGAAAATGCAAATGGACAGAAGGTCACAGAACATGAGACCCATGAGCCCGACTGACTCACCTTGCTGTGGCTGGTCCTCCTGCAGCTTCAGCTCACACGTGCGCACACTGAACAGGTGGCTGCTGCCTTTTCTTTGTGTGGTAGACATGGTACTAGCAGTATGGCTGTGACTCAAGGCACTTTCTTCCCTTGGCCAGTCACCTTAAATTGTCTTCACGAGACACTTAGAAACACATAGGTAGATGCAGATAGATCCTATCCTTGAGTGTAAGCATGTACTCCTCTAAAGAACTTCCAAGTTTTTCTTAGTCATGATTCTTAAAAAAAATAATTTTCTAAATATAAAGATGCCAATTCATTTGGCTAAAAACATGACTTAATTCTTTCATTTCAAAGCAAATTGAAACTTTTTCCCTGTATAGTATAAAATCCTACAAATTAACTATTTCTAACTGATTACAGTTTTGGCAATTTTTGATTCTGTCTGTTGACATGAAATCTAATGCCTCCAGTATTAGAGAGGACTGCT
Organism: Microcebus murinus; assembly: GCF_040939455.1. Classification (NCBI taxonomy): domain Eukaryota; kingdom Metazoa; phylum Chordata; class Mammalia; order Primates; family Cheirogaleidae; genus Microcebus; species Microcebus murinus. The sequence continues at coordinate 27,469,449 of NC_134114.1, forward strand.
AGAGTAACACATACACAAAGAAAAAAAGTGCTGCTGAGTTAAATCAAGTGATTTCTAAGCCTGCTCTGAGTTACCGTCAGTGACAGCTGAAAGTGTACAGTTCTTAAGGGAGGCTGGGAAGAGGAGGAGCAAAGTGGGCAGGGTAATTAGCATAAAGAGGCAGGCAAGAAATGGCATTGGAGTTGCTCTGAATAATAGTGACCAAAGCAGGGATTCTAAAGATACCCTGCTGTTACGTTACTGTAATTACATATCTGACTTTTGCTACTTTGCCTGTAATTAAAATAAAAGCTGAAGGAGGGGTTTATAGTGCAGGGACATTCATTTGTACATGCAAAATCTGAAAGGTAGAACCGTAACTGCTAATGAGTTCATGGAAATGTACTGCCAGAACTTTCGATTTCTGTAAACACCTCTGAGTCCTCAGAAGGGAGCAGTTATAGGGCAGCCTGCCTGCCAAGGCAACTATTTGAAGTGCTGGAAGGAAAATAAACACACAAAACATTTATCTCTGTTTCCTTCTTAGATTCTCTATTGCTATTTCTAGGTCATAGGGCAAGGCTATTTCCATTTTTTCTTGTGCTTGCTATTTCATTACTATTTAAAAATATAACCCCCAAACACCTTTTATTTAACTTGGGAGGCTGCTACAACTGAAGCCATAATGAATGCTGCCCTTCAAGAGTCTTTGCAGATTCAGAAAGGAGGTGGTAGGCAGAACTAAGGAGTAAGGCAGGGCTGGTTAGCCTCAAAGCCTGGACCCTGCAGTTTCCTATGCATATTTGGAAATTGATAAACTTGAAACTCCTGAATAAGAAATTTACCTCCTAACCATATCTAGGTGGGTGCCCTCATTTTACTTTGAGACAATTAACAATCACCAAGCACACTCTCATTTATGAAAACCCTTATGAAATGTGTGATTACTCTTTTAAAATAATTCCTATGATTTATTAAAATGTTTTTATTGTTTATAACCTATCTTCTGCAGTTTTAGGTCCACCACAGTGTAACAGGTTATAGAAGTGCTTTGTTACTTTGAAAGAGAGTCCAGGCGAGGTGTGGTGGCTCACGCCTGTAATCCCAGCCTTTGGAAGGCTGAGGCAGGAGTTTGAGATCAGCTGTAGTAACATAGCAAGATCTTGTCTCTACAAAAAAAATTTTTAAAAATTAATCAGGCATAGTGGTGCATGGCTGTAGTCCTAGCTACATAGGAGGCTGAGGCATGAGGGTCACCTGAGTTGAGGAGTTTCAGGCTGCAGTGAGCTATGATGATGCCACTGCACTCCAGCTTGAGTGACAGAGCCAGATCCCATCTCCTCTAAAATAAAAAATAAGAGAGAGAATCCTGTTGTTAGAGAATTATAAATCATAGTTTCTGCTTTAAATGGTTGGCATTCATCTCATCCTTCATAAAGACCAAAGGTGAAACGCCAAGGTGTTTTTTCCTAAATAACATAAAGCTATCACTATTTTATCAAGTTGTAGACCTCAATAATAAGCACTTATTATATAGGCAAATTAAATAACCCACAAAACTGTTACGCCAACTCTTGAGGGAAATCATTTTTCATAAAGTTTTATAATGAAAAAATTTAAAAATATATGAATAAGTACAAAGAATAGCATAAAATCTCTGTGTACCCATCACTTAGATTCAGTAGTTATCAGCTCATGGACAATCTTGTTTCAGATCTACGTGTTTCATCACAGCCACTCTCCTTTGTGCCACTGGCTTTGAAGCATCCCAGATATGACTGCATTCGTAAATATTAGAGCATGTATTTCTAACTAAAATGCAAGGATTTTTAAAAAACATAGACATAATGAGATTGTCATGCTTGTAACAATTAAACATGACTCCTTAATGTAATTAAGTGCCCATGCAGTGTTCCTATTTGCCTGATTGTCTCATAATTTTTTTGTTTTTTACGTTTTTTTTTTCAAATTGGGATCCAAAAGTCCACACATTATATTTGATTGATACATTGCTTAAGTCTTTTTCAATCTATAGGTTCATTTCAAAGAGAAAATGTTGTTTGGTGGTTAACATTTACATTTACCTTAATTTGTGTCTGATTTTTCAAGGAAGCCCCCTAGATGCCTTTATTTTTCTTACTCACACATGTAAAGATGCGGGGGGGGGGGGGGAGAGGAAAAGGAATGGTCAACAGACCTGAGAAGCTAAAACACCCAACTTTCTCTCCATGTCACTCCCATCTGTGTACTGTGCAACCTTAAGCCGGGCACTTAATATCTCTAGGTTTGTGCCTTCATTCGTCAAATGAAACAAATGCTTGGCAATGAAAAAAGCAATGAAAAAAATTATTCAACACTCGTTCTGTGAATATAAAAGCTTGGGAAAGGAAGGAGTATCTTGTTTTGTCATCAGTTACAGTCTGAGAAGAAAGAAACACATTTAAAACTAAAAATCTGAGTAGGATTTGAAGGTGTATTTGAAAACCCAGACCTTCGGTTCTCAAATTTAGCTAAGTACCATAATTACCCTGGCAATGTTGTAAAGATACGGATTCCTGAGTCCCAATTGCACAGTTTGAGATCTGGGGTGGAGTGTGGAATCTGTATATTTTTAAAAGTCCTCTGGTCCAAGAAAACAAGCATAACCTGCTTAAACAGAGCTTGTGTGCTTCATTATTTCATTCGTTACATTTGCCCTAAGGGCTGGTGAAACCAAACAAGCACTCCTTAAACACAGTGATTCCAAGTGCCACAGTGTTTGGGGGCAGTGGTTCCTCTTCTGTGCATCATCGAGACCGTCCTGGGCAGTGGGTCTGTGATGGATTACTGTGTCAAGGGGACTCCTGAGTTCTTCCACTGCATGTTGAGTTCCACTTCTGTTCTTGGAGGGTCTATGGTTTGACTTACCAGTTTCCACTGGAAATAAGCCAGTATAGCTGAAAGCAATGCTCTAGGAGTGTGTAAAATAACACCAGATGTATCAGCGGGAGTGGGATGGGGGCTACTTTGCTTTCCCTCCTCCTTCAGAAAATGTTTCAGAAACATCATCAAGCTAATTCACAATGAGCATATTATACTTTACTTTTTGTTTGTAAATAAAAGTAAGAAATCAGAATACAGAAGTCTGGCTGGGTCAAGAAACAGGTGAATAATCTTTGGCATTTTTACTTGCAATTGATTAAGAATGAATTCGAAGCAGCTTCATTAATTCCCTGTAACTTCCCCAAAAGGATACTGATAGTTTCCCTCAATCGGGGTTCTTCCTTCTCTACCATATCCTCTCTGCTTAAGTTATATTGTTGTACTCCCAAAAGTATAGAGTGGAATGGCGCATCACAGATAAACAGTCAGTGATATCAGCTGGCACTTTGGGGATATACTTGAAAAACTGATATTTTATGATTAGAATTCATAGATCAGAAAGCACAGTATTTGGCTGAATCATCTAAATGGTATTAAATTTATAGGAGGGTTTTCTCTTCTCAGTTGAACCATATGCAAAAAGCAGGAACATGTGCATTTTAAATTAGTCTACAAGTGAGTTACTTGTTTAATTAACAGACTGCCTTGTTTCAAAAGCATTTGTGATGTCTAGTTTACAAGTATATCTGTTCTTTGAAGGTCTTTGGACTACTTTGAATAACAGGTATTATGTAAATAAAAAGCAGTAGTAAGGCATTTATCACTTTCATCCTCAAAGAATAAGATAAAAGATCCCTAATAGAATATAAACATGAAAACTGTGACCTCTGGGCTGAGCCTCACTATGACCCCAGGAATTATTAAATGATCATTGTAGTCGAAGGCTTAGGAACTAGTGTTAAGACTTTAAATAACAGATCCCCTGCTCCTTTATGTCAATCAGCATTAGATTTTTTTCCAGATCACTCTTCCTCAATGCATCAACCAAAGACATTGTGCATGAGAAATGTTTTGAGTTTCACAGGGTCTTATGCAACACATATATGGTAAAGCCCCCATAGAGGTAGGCTTTTGTGGCTGTCCAGAGAGTCATGTTACTACTCGAATTCACCGCATGTTCTTAGCTCATAGTGTTTCCCAGGTGGCACAATTGGCTGAATTCCCATTATGGCCATCCGTAAAAGCATAGGAGACACAAATGGTTGTATTAGAGACTGTTTTGCTTGCATACTTGCTCTTGTCCATGCCTTCAGGATGCTACACTGGCATAGCACCAAGTCGCTTACTTATCAAAGGTGCTCACTGCCCCGAAATTGCTACCACCGATCCATTGAGTGCTAACATTTGGGTCTTGGTTATCAGAGACAGTGCCTCCCCGCACAAACATTGCATTGGTAGTTAAACTAATTTTGGCCCTTTTGCTGATGAATTTCAGATTTGGCTGCTGCAGGGCTCCCTCTGGAGGTGAGCAGAGTCCAAGATCAGTTCGTAAGATAGCCTGGCCACAGCACAACGTAAACTTGAGTCTTTTTATCCAGCACCCATAAGAGTGGGGTCCTCTATCTGTGAGCTCAGGAGATGATTATCTATCTGTATCTGAGGTTGTGGGAAAGTTACCTGATAATGCAACTATGGGTGAAATTTGATCAGTGCTGTGTACTGGTATCTAACCTCATCCAGCTTTAAATTTCTCTATCTTTTTTGAAGTCTTTTAGCCAAAGTGAAAACAAAACGAAATATAATCAAAGGTCAGACAAATGCCAAGTTTTATTTTGTTTTAGTGCAAGGAAACCCAGAGTAAGGTGGTTCTGGTTCCATAATTTCCACAATCTGAGTAGGATTAAAGGATCCCACAGAATCTGAATTCCATCTAGAAGTGTTTCATTCATTTTCTTTTATATTAATTGGATATTAAAAATGAAATTATTCTATATCTGGGATTTGCTTCAAAATAATATGGGAGAGGGAGATTTGAAGGGTATAAATGAAATAAGATTGGCAATAAATAATTTTTAAAGCCAAGTCGTGGGTACATGGGGATACATTATGTTTTCATGTCTACTTTTGTATATTCTAAAAACTTATATGATAAAGAGCTTTAAAACATAATTAAATGAATCTAATTGAAAGGTATGGGCAATGCGCTAGATTTATTAGAGTATGTACAGAAACTCTTCAAATTTCTTTCCCTATTTAATTTTTTACTCTCTATATTATGCAATACACACAAAAATTTTTTAAATTTTATCATTCATAATGTGTTAGTGTGGCAACACTACATGAATACAATTTATAAACAAAAAATATTGGGGTACATTCTCAAACCTTTGTTGTTGACAGGGGTGCATGACCATCAAGTTCAGAGACCTCTGTGGCAGAGAAAGAAGCTGGCCCTTGCATGATGAAAAACTCATTTAATGAAAATCACACAGCCATTTTACTCACTACTTGTCAACTGTACAGATGTTTCTTTTGAACCATTTTTCTAATTTTAATGCTATTTTATCAATTCTATCTCTAAAATATAATTGTGTCTTAATCAGTTTGGACTGTTATTGCAAATGACATATTGTTTATATCTTCTATATCCCTCTTGCCTTATTTTGTGTTTGTGTGTGTCAGCTTGTTCAATGATTTGTTGAGAGAAGTGGATTAAAATATATCCCATGCCGCATCTTTTTAATTAAATATTAAAATATCTTCTGTAATTCCACTTTTATTAGTTCTGTTTCTCTTAATTTTTACTCTCTATATTTTGAGGCTCCATTAATTGCATTTGCATTTATAATTGCTGTCTTTCCAATGAAGTAATCTTTTAAGCAATGGATCTTTTTTGCTTCTAAAAATGTTTTAGAAGATTGTACTTCATTTGCTTTTGGTGTAGTTACATTTTCTATTTGTTAGGATATGCATGGTATATTGTTTTTCATAAACCTTTCATTTTCAATCTATCTGTACCATTATATTTCAGGTGTATTCCTTGTGGCATTGTATGGTTAGTATTTTTAAGTCTAGTCTAATAATCCTTTTATTTGAATATTTAGGATATATATATTATATGTTATTACTGTATATATTTGTTTTTAAATTACCACTTCAGCATTTATTTTCTATTTCTCCCACATGTTCCGTGTTCCTTTATTCTTTCTTTCTTGCCTTTTTGTATTAATGATTGTTATTCACTTTTCCCTCTCTAGTCCCTTGTTAGTTATCTTTTTAAAAATATTATTCTTTTAGTCATTACAATAAATATCATAACATATATCCTTGACTTATTAAAGCCTAGTGTAATTTAGTCTTTGTATTACTTACTGTACAATGCGAGAATCTTAGAACACTTAAATTCCACTTAGGTACCTCTTGCTTTTGTGCTGTTGTTTCTCTGGTTTTTTTTTTTTTTTTTTTGAGACAGAGTCTCACTCTCTTGCCCAGGCTAGAGTGCTGTGTGGCATCAGACTAGCTCACAGCAACCTCAAACTCCTGGGCTCAAGCAATCCTTCTGCCTCAGCCTCCCGAGTAGCTGGGATTATAGGCATGCACTATCATGCCCACCGAACTTTTTCTATATTTATTTTTAGTTTGCCAATTAATTTCTTTCTATTTTTAGTAGAGACAGAGTCTTGCTCTTTCTCAGGCTGGTTTCGAACTCCTAACTTTGAGCCATCCGCCTGCCTCGGCCTCCCAGAGTGCTAGAATTACAAGCGTGAGCCACCTCACTCGGCCCATTTCTCTGTGTTCTAATTCCAGATGTAGTTGAAATCTCACAACACATTATTATTGTTGTTTTGTATAGCCAACATATTTATATTTATCCATATATTTACCCTTTTTGCTGCTCTTTATTTTTTACTGTTACTTTCATGGTTCTAACTGGGAAAATTTTCTTTTTCCCTGAAGAACTTTCTTTAATATTTCCTGTAGAAAGGGTCAGTTCATGACAAACTTCACATTTTTTTTCCTTGCAAATGTCTTTCTTTACCTTTACTTTCAAAGAATATTTTGTTGAGGATGGAATTCTTGGTTGGCATTTATTTTCTCTTACATTAAAGATGTTATCACATTGCTTCTGGTTTTCATTGTTTCTGAAAAGAAGTCATCTGTCTTTTTTTTTTTTTTTCACCTTTGAAAGTAATCTGTCTTTTTTCTCTGGCTGCTTTTAAGAATTTTTCTTTATCTTTGGTTTTCAGCAGTTTTACCAAAATGTAAATAAGTATGGTTTTATTCATATTTATCTTGCTTGAGGTTCATAGTACTTCTTCAACCAATGATTTGATGTCTTTCATCAGGTCTCGAAAATTATTACTTCAAGCATTTTCTTAAGTCTAATCTCTCTTTTCTTTTTGAGAACAATTTATTTTTAGAGTTGTGTTTTTTTTTAAACCATGTTTTATATGTTTTTTATACTTGTTTTTGTATTTCTATTTTCTCTTCTCTCTGTGATTCAGCCTGGATATTATCTTCTGACCCATGTTTGAATTCACTAATCTTCCATTCAACTCTGTTCAACCTGCTGTTAAATCTCCCTTTAAGCTCTTAGTTTCCAGTTATTGTATTTTTTAGTTTGAAGATTTTTGTGTGTTTTTATTATTATAGTTTCCCATATAACAATATATCTCCTGAAATTCATTATTGTATTTTTAAATTATGACTATATTAATCACAGTTATTTTAATTTCTGTTTCTAGGGACAGCAATATCTTCATCCATGTGGGTCTGTTTCCATTTTCTTTTTTTTTTTTTTCTGGTGCAGGGAGGGTCAGGTCATCTTGTTTCTTGGTATGCAAATTATTTATTTCTATCAAGGATTAAACTGATTTGAACTTGGGATTCTACCTTTGGGACTGTTGGTCTATTTCCAGTTCAACCTTTCTTTTAGAGTTGTGCCCTTTGGGGGTATCAAGCAAAACCAAAGGATCCTCCTAGGTGATCCCTACAGACTCTGTCTGGAATTTGTTCTGCTCCCTGCCTCTTATTCACCACTTAACTGTGCTTAATATTGGGCTTACTCTTTCGGCCTTGCCTTCTTTCTGTCATTTTGTCCCCCAAGTCCTTGTTGCTTTGCTAGAACTATTTGCCTTTTAAAAGATGTCTTATATTTTGTTAAACTTCTTAGCTATTTTCAGTGGAAAAATTGGCCCAGAACAAGTTAGTTCACCACTACCAGAAGCTTAATACTGTGGGTTAAAGAAAATACAATGTGTTATGTTCTAGATGTATAGTCATTTGTTATAATTTTTATAATTGTAACTTGCCTACTTAAGTTGATTTATAGCAACCTACAACATGGAAACTTAGGATTAAAAAAACTATAAAAATATAAAGTTATAAAAAATGATAATGTTGATGTAAAAGTAACTTTTAGAATTTACCTTGAAATGTCAGCTACAATAAACTAAATATTTGTGAGACAATAAGTGCACTGAAATACAGCCTTGCTCTAAATTTTACCATATTAAATGGCTTTTTATAACAAACAGATATTATTCTGATAAAAATTAAGCATTTAATATTGTAATTTCTGGGAGATGGAAGTCATTCCATCAACATGGACTCGCTTGGTGCCACTGCTGCAGCTGCCTCACCTTCCATTATATAATGCTGAGAGCAGCAGGACACTTGTCTTTGGACACTTTGCCCAAGTGCCAATAGCAATATAATATTTGCCAGTAGCAATAAAATATTTGTTCAGCTCTGATTTTTCTACATCTTCTCTCTTATTTCTGATACTGTATGTAATGGCCACTAGTGTAGGAATTTGTAGCCATTAGAGATGTCCCTGAGCTTTGCACACTCCTCTGTACTCTTTTCCTCAATCATCCTTTTTTGTGCTTACTCATCAGATACTTAAACAAAAGATACTTAAAAAGATACTTAAACAAGCATCTTTTCTGTGAGAGATTTTTCTGGTCCCACCCCCTCCAGGATAGAGTTAATAACACCCTTTTCTATGCTGGAACTATATTTTGAGTGTATTTCAATTATTGGACATATCATATTTTCCAAAAATTACCTGTATACATTTGCTTCCTTTATACCTAAATATGAGTACACTTGGCCTAATATGTGGTGCTTAGTAAACTAAGAGTGGAGGAAAGAAAGGAAACGAAACAACCAGAAAGAAAGGAAGAAGGGAAGGGAGGAAAGGGGAAGGCAAAAACGAAGAAAATTATGGTTTATTTATTTTTTTCTCCATGGGACCATGATGAAATATCCAACTTGTGGAATGTTTAGATCTCAGAAGATTGTGTGAGAATCTGAGAAACTGAGGAAATTTCTGCTCTTCCCATGGTTAAGAAACTAGATAAAAGAAGCATTTAAAAATTGTTTGGGACACTAGATTAGATGATCTTAAATAAGTGGCTGACACCTGGAATAAAGAAAAAGAATAAAGTGCTACTGACCTAAGAGGCAGAGATAAACTTAATGACCTTAAAATGAGATCAAGATCACTGAATTGGAAGGTCTCCTGGAATCTGGGCGTCACCCCTTGGTAGCTGTATAACTTTGGGCAACTTACCATCGGCAAGCTTCTGTTTCTGTATCATGTAAAATGAGCATTAAAATACCTATCTCATAAGGCTATTTAGTTCCTTGTATCAAAGGAGAGAAGGATTTGACAGACACAATTCCTATAATCCTGAGGTCCTGCAGATACTGAAGCCAATGTAGACTCTGATAAGTACAATTTCCCAACCTCCTGTTTTAAAATCAGACACTGTCTTAACATCACAGTGATAAAAATTATATTCAGTTATTTTTGTGTTCCATCCTGCCAAAGAGATGCTTGGGAAAAGCAAAGATTCCCAACTTCTGGATTTCCTGAATAGAATTTGTACTTAAATGAGGAATGTTATCAGGTCACTAAATATGAAGTGTCTTATTTTGAATCAAAAGTGTAGTTTATTATATCTCAAACAAGAAGCAGTACAATTAATCAAAGTATGCACGTAAACTATTGACACAGTTTTGCCATTCTAATGGTAGCTTGCTTATGCCAGCAGCAAAGAAGCCTAGAGAGCTGGTGGACTGTGTTTCGGCATTTCATCTTTATGCAACTATTGTGACGAATGCTTGAGATTGTCAAAAAGAATCCATTTTTCATCACACGTAAAAATATAGTGTAAAATTAGTTTGCCTTTATGTTGTGTCAGCAAAGAAAGGCAAGCTTCGAGAGGATTTCTCTTCTGACACTCATTTAATTCAAGCAGAATCCATCTATCCAGCTTATTTACTTTGCTGATTTGTTTCAAATGGCCCAATGCTGTTGGAATAGTAACATCAAACCTTGCTGATAATTCAGGCATAGGTTGAGATGGATTCGCTTCCACTACAGCTTTCAGCTCATCATTATCCACCTTGGTCTCAGGCTGCCCACGTGGTTCATTTTCAAGATTAAAATCACCAGAATGGAACTTCTCAAACCATCAACCGTACTGTGCGTTCATTCGTCACATCCTACCCAAACACTTTGTTGATATTTGGAGCTGTCTGGGCTGCAGTGGTTCCATGACAGAACTCATATTTGAAAATAACACGAGTTTTTGACTTATCCATAGTTTCACAAAAATTGCTCTAAAAAATTTTGAAAGTTAATTATAAGCCAAAGCATGCGTTTGAAAGACTGAGGATGAACTTTCATGATAAAAATAAAACAAGAAGTGTGAAAATGAAATGCCAGAGATATCAACTGTCAAACTTAGTACTTAAGGAAATGGGACCTTAGAGGGCTTGTAAAAGGAAAGTGGGCACTGATACCAAAATAAAGTGACTTTCATATTTGCCAATACCTAATTTGTGTTTTTCTAATGCATACCTCTTACCGATAGAATCGTTTCAGAAAATAGGACACTTTTTGAATTGAAGAGATCAGCAAAGGAAGACGGACGGGGATTATTAATTTGTTGACTTGATGCAGTGATTTATAACTCTAGCCGCACAATAGAATTATCTAAGTAAGAGCTTTAAAATTATTCCAATTTTGCCCCATCCCAGACTAATTGAATTTGAATCTCTGGGTGGAGGCCTAAGCATCCATGTGTTAAAGCAATAGAAGTGATTCTAATGAGCAGCAGAGGTATAACCCACAGGACAGATGTCTGCTTGGTCAATTCTTTGCTAGTTTTGTGCCTATGCTCTCAGACCTTGGCAGATTCACCAGTTAGTGCTACACTCTTTCTTCTTTCCCAAGTTGTGTTGTCATGGGCCCAAGACCCTGCCTCAAGAGCTTTGCACAACAGCTTGTTTACTGATGGGTGTGTGACAGCCACATCAGTGACCTGGGGAATTAGCCTGTGTCAAAGCTAATTAGTTGCACTGTTTCCATTTTAATGAAGCATATCAATTAAGAGGAGAGCTGCACTGGAAAATTCCTGGGCCTGCCACACCAGCGGTCCTAGGGTACTATATGATTAGACACCAAATTTATTCATTCATTCAACAAGCACATATCATGCACACCAACTGTGTGCTGGACGCTGGAAATAAAATGATGAGCAGAGATAAAATGCCAACCTTCAAAGAGCTCTCAGTTTTTTTTTATCATTTCAGAAATCAATAATTTGCCAGCTACCTGGAGTTCACCTCCTCTTAGCCCCCAAATTTCAACCACTCTTTTCCAGACTTTGGAATTTGATAGGCTGATAATATTTTTAGTTAAAAGAGTTGCCAGTTTTTGATTGTGTGAGATAAAAAACAAAACCAAATGAAAGTCTTTTTAACACATAAAAAGTAGCAAATAGATCATGTCAGCATAAGGAATTGCCATTTCTTTTTAAAGGCTAGTCAAGTGGAGCAGCAGGACTAGAGAAGGAGCAAAAGAATCTGTAACTGGTTGTGACCAATTAGTTGTAAACACCATCGCTCAGACTAGCCAGGAATCCCCCTTTAAATGAAATAAATTTAGCTTCATGGAAAACTCTACACACACTTCTTTCTCATTTTGCTGCCCCCAAGAGCAATTGTTTAAACTCAAATAATTTTCTTTTTCTTTCTTTCTTTTTCTTTTTAGTGAACAGTACTTATTATCCTTCTCCAGATAAATATGCTAAGAAATTATACTTCTGGCCAAGATGAAGTAACCCTCTTATCTTAAGCAACCAATAAATTTAAAATATATATATATTAATATATATACACACAATGGTTTTCAAGACACTGGATATCAGGCAATGAGGAACAGTGATTCCTGAAAGACAAGAGACAATTGAGGTGAGCCCTGTGATAACCCCAGCTTAATGTTTTCAGATTCCAGTCTTTAATGCAGAAAGGGAGAACTCAAGTGGAGCCTGGAAGACTCCCTGACAAGAGATAGGGCTGAAAGTCCAGAGTGAACAAAATGGCTAGAATTCACTGGAAAGAATACCAGGCAAGAAAGAGCTATATAGAAAGAGGTATCTGCAGATCTGTAGTTTCCCTTGAGTTTTCAGTTGAATAATGATTAGCAAATGCAAGTGAGGAAACGAACTGAGGCCAAGGACAGATTCACCTGGAAGGGTAGAGGTAAGAGTACCTGGCACTCACACAGGGTCAGAACAGTGCTTGTACCCAGAAATCACACTGGAAAACCTCATGATTCATGGGCCCTTTGGTAGAATACTCAGAAATGACTTGTCTTAAGAGAGGGGAATAATAGCCCTATAGTGAGGACTGCAGGAAGAGAGAAAATACATATTATACACAGAAGAACAAAGATAAAGATAACAGCAGATTCCACATCAAAAACAATGCAAGCAAGGCCAGGCACAGTGGCTCACGTCTGTAATCCTAGCACTCTGGGAGGCCGAGGTTGGAGAATCACTTGAGGCCAGGAGTTCAAGACCAGCCTGGGCAATAATGTGACCCCATCTCTACAAAAAAATGGAAACATTAGCTAGGCATGGTGGCACGCCTACATGGTGTAGTCCCAGCTGCTCAGGAGGTGGGGCAGGAAGGTCGTTTGAGCTCAGGAGTTTCAGATTGCAGTGAGCTATCATGATGCCACTGTGCTCTAGCTAGGGTGACAGAGCAAAACTCTGTCTCAAAAAAAAAAAACCAAAAACTCACACAAACAAACAAATAAAAACAATGCAAGTGAGAAAGCAATTTTTGTTTATGATGATTCAAAAACCTCAACAAATTATAAATAGAAGAAAATTTCTCAACCCTATAAAGGGCATCAGTTAACAACCTACATCTAACCTCACACTTCATGATGAAAGACCAAATAATTTCTCCCTAAGATCAGGAACAAGAAAGGGATGTTCATTCTAAGCAGTTCAATTCAACTTTGTACAGGACGTTCCAGTGTTTCATCCAGATTGAAAAGGTTGAAGTAAACTATTTTCTCAGATGATATGACCATTTATGTAGAAAATATAATGGAATCTAAAAAAAGAAAAGACCCCACCTCAATGAATAAGTGAGTTTAGCATGGTGGCAGGATATAAGATTGATGTACAAATAAAATTGTATCTCTATATAGTAGCAACAAACAATTGGAAATTGAAATAAGATAATAATACCATTTACAACAGCAGCAAGAAATATGAAATATTCAGAGATAAATCTGACAAATATGTAGTTTTACTCACTAAAATAACACTTTTAGCCAAGTCAATTGCAAAAGGGTATGCAGAATATTCATAGAACAAGTTGGATTTTAAAATATATTCAACAGTAACTTATATTCTACTGGCTACTTAGTAACCTGATGCAAAAAAGATTTTTTTGTCCAGTAAAGGAAGGCAGATGAACAACATGCACAGTACTTCTATGCATCACTCATGAAGACATCAAGATCATCCCCAAGAGGTGGGGTGGGGAGTTGTCAGTCATCCACAAAGATGTAGAAGACATAGGGAAGGCTAGAGACATCCTATTCATAATATATCACATAAAATATTCAAAAACTACCAGTAAATTCCAACTTATAAAAAATACTTTGACCCAGTCTTCTTCAGCCAATGAGAATATTCTTAAAATTGGACGTTTTTTTTTTGTCATCTAAATTGTCTTACAAATAACCTTCTGAGCCCAGAAATGAGGCAAAAATCTTTGTTGAACTAATGTTCTCTACTTCACTCTCACTCTCTCTAGGTGGGAAGGAGGGGGAGGATGTGTTCACAATAGCTCAGAAATCCTCCAGACAGTCAAATATGATTGAAAAGACAAAAAGCAATGGCTTCAAGGGTACGTCTGTATTGAGGATGTGTTTGCCTTCATCACCCACACGTGTAGTTCTATGTTACTTTGTGATGACCACAGATAATAATAAAAAAAACCCTAAGGCAATGCAAAAAAAAATACCATGAACCAAGAAGAAGCCTAGGTTTAATTCTCCAGCCTCTTAGGGCATCCACAATGAGTTGTAATCTTCAATAAATGAACTAAGTGGTCTGAGGATCCTGTTCCTCTGAGGCTCTTAAATGACACAAGAACCTTCTAAGGCTTCCATCCAATGTGTTATTGACAATGTTTTTGGGAATTCGTACATATCATGGTGTATCTAAAAGGAGTTACATGGGTCTAGCTAGCTATTGGACTCAGGTTTGAAGCATTATTGGCTGAACCGGGCTAAATTTTCCCACTAGAAAGAATGGAAATTTTTAAAGTTCCAGAAGCAAAGTCTAGGAACCCCACCAAATGTATGTATTCACACCTTATGTTACCTGCTAAATTTTGATGACCAAATGGTTTTATGTAATGCTTTTTTTATTACTTCTTTAACACTTATACGTACACTTTCTCAAGATTATTTTTTCCTGTAAAAGAAACGTAAGTTTTGCCTTTGTCTTATTTTAATAAGATTGGCTGCAAGCCTATATAAAATGCCAGTTTTGCCACAATTATTAGGAAAATGCAACACACTGGACTCTAAACATTAAGCTAAGAAAAGCTGTAACGGCAGAGCGAGAATTTTACAGAGCTTCACACACCCACTGCACTCTGCTTGCGCTTTTCCCCCCCATCTCTCTCTGGTTGTTGACTGGAACCAGGAAGCACACAGATATACAAAATTTTTTAAAATAGCAATTTTTAGTGATAAATGACAGAAGGTACACAAATGGTGCTTTCAGGCCTTAAAAATATTTTTGACGGGATACATTTTCATTTCATCTGAAAAGGTTTCTCACACACCTTCTTAAAGTCTTAAAAACCTATTCTAGGAGAGCTAATGTCAACATACTCAATTATAAATAATCTCTGGAGGTGAAGTATTTAGATGAATCATCCCTTTCTATTGCTTGTTTCATGAAGTTCAATTTTATTTCGTTGATGTTTACCTTGTCTAAATGTAAAGACATGAAGATGTTTTAATAAAGCATTTGCTATTTTCCTTCGTGCTTAGCCTATATCCCAACAACTTCTGTATCTTTAAAGTTGTACATGCATTCATATAATTTGCCTGTTGTTACTAGAGTTCAGTTTTTATCAAATTAAGTGTGTTTATACCAGAAATAAGAAAAATAAAGCTTACCAGAAGATCATGGTCTTTTTAATATTTTTCCAGCTGTCTCTCTTAGAACTTACTGCCTGTTGCTTGGAACAACATTTTTCTTCCTGGTTGTGAGATCCTGAGATGTTGGATTTGGTGTTTGTTTATATAATCTTTTATTCAAAACATCAAGAAATATATCTTTGGACAATTTAAAAAAATTGAGGATACAGCAGTGAGCAAAACAAAGTCCCTGCTCTTTGGAGCTTACAGTAGATGATGAGTGTGAAATGAAAGTATAAATATTGAACCATAGATTAGGAAGGGGTGCTTGTGCACTCAGTTGTCTCTGGGAATGGAATAGTCAATTTGGGCTGCTGTAACAAATATGCCACAGACGGGATTAAACAATAAACATTTATTTTTTCACAATTCTGAAGGCTGAGAAGTCCAAGTTCAAGGTGGCAGCAGGTCTGGTGTCTGATGAGGTTTGCTTCCTAGTTTGCAGATAGCCATCTTCTCACTGTACCCTCACAGAGCAGAGAGGAAGCAATCTTTCTTGCCTTTTCTTATAAGAGTGTTAACCCTATTCATGAAGGCCCTACCCACATGACCTAATTAACCTCCTAAAAGCCCCATCTCCAAATACCACCACCCTGGGAATTAGGCAAAACATATGAATTTGGGGAGGAGGATGCAAACATTCAGTTCATAGCAGGGAGGCTTGTAAAGTAGAAGATCCAGGTTTCTTAGGCCTGACAGATAAACGCTTATTGAGTTGGATTTCAGCCGGTGTCTCGCTTTCATCAACGTTGTTTTTACCTCACAGGGTAGCGACACAAACCTGGATAATCTGGGCTCCTGCTCACTTAAATTCATTCTAGGTAGACTCTTTTTAAGTCTGTTTCACCTTTCTTTCTTTAAATCAACCCTTGCCTGGTTATTAGAGAAAAATATTTTTCCTTTCTCTTTCATTCTTCACTTCCCTCTTTATTTCATTTCATTTAACCTATTAATGACTTTTGAATATATCAGTGATATGAATAACACATTTTTAAGCCCAATTAAAACCCTGTGGTTTGAAATAAAATTAGCTAAAATTAATAAACAGTGACAGCAACCTCTCCAAAAAGCCCTACAGGTGCTTAGAATTCTCCTTAAAGAAGCCTCTGCCTGCCCCTCGTCTTATTTTAATGAACTCTGCTCTTTTGTAGCCCCTGCCCCTTCCCTAAGCTGAGCCACTGGGATCAACCTGTGGATTTATCCCCTCTCCAGTCCAGAGTATGACCAATTCAGACAGTAAGTGGACAGAATTTAAGAAATTCTAGCCACCCACACCCCCAGGACTCAGGATTAAGTCATAATTTACTAGTGAATGAGAATAAACATCATTAGGCTGAGGTCTGGGATGTGTATTGTTGTTGTTATTGTTTTTAGAAAGTACTCTGAACAGCTTAAGGGCATACCTCAGTTTATGAACTATTATGTTAAAGAACATTTCTCAAAATAAGACTCCAAATGAACTGCCTCAGAATCATCCGGTATATTTCTTTAAAATGCCAATTTCTGGGCCTCTAATTGTATCATTTGAAATCTCTGGAGTTGGGACCTGGAAATCTGTATTTGAATAGCTCCTCATGCATTCCTGATGCACATTCAAGCATGAGATACTTACTGGTCTCAAATACAGTTAAAATACACTCATACCTACACATGATTTTTTTAGAATTGCCATTTCATTTCTCTGAGTAAATGGGATCAGAGAAACTAGATTTAAAAATTACTTTAAAAAATACTCCTTAAAGGAATTAGCATTGTGAAAGGTCATGTTCATGTTATTGGAACTTTTAGTGATGTTTCTTTTCACATTTGCATATTAATTCAAGACCATCTTTATATCTCAACCTCAACTTGGATTATGTTCTTTTATTACTACCTGACTCTATCGAGCAATTATTCAGCAGGCAACTATTTAGAGTCCACTATGGGCCAGGAACTGTGCTGGAATAGGAGATGCCTTTAAGGACCTCACAAATTACGAGAGATGTGGTGGAGGGAGTATTGAATCCTACAGGTAACTAGGAAATTATGGTATAATCGGGCAAGCATCATGATGAGATGTGTACAATACCCAAGTGAAATACTTGTACTGTTGGAGCCAATGGCCCATTGTTCAGGGCACACCTTAATCAGATTTGGAGACATATGCCTCGATCTTGTTTGGTTGGGGTGGATTAGAGTTAGATCACAGTGTCTCAACTCCACACTCTTGACATTTTGGACTGGATAATTTTTGTTATAAGAGGCTGAGCATTGTAGGATGTTTGGCAGTATCCCTATCCTCTACCTACTACCGGTATATGCCAGGAGGACCTCCCCGTCCAGTCATAACAATCAAAAATGCCCCCAGATATTGACAAATGTGCCCTGGAGGGAAGGGAGGGCAAAACTGTCCCTAGTTGAAAACCACTGGGTTAGATGAATAAACTGCTCTGCACTAGTAAGGAACAGCAGTTTGGGGACCTGAAGAAAGATTACCAATGTGGGAGAGGAGGTAGGTAGACACAAGAAAGAATAACTGATGGCAGTAAATTGTGTCTTATTGTGTCTTTCTCTTTCCTGGAAATGTCTTTGAATACAGCAGCAGGTGATCATATTTCAGATGGATTAGATATTCTGTATGTGTGGGAAAGGATTAGACGACCTCCTAGAACTTATTTTTAAATTAATAATTTTAAAGCAATACAAGAATGCAAAAACAATGAACACTAAGTACTTTTGATTTGAATCATATTTTTAAATGAATGATTGAGGTAAAGGATTTTTAGAAATTTATTTATTGAGGGGAAACTGTAAATGTGTATAAAATAAGTTCTTACGTTTTTGCACATGGTTGAATTAGGATAGTGGAGATATTCTTTTGCAAATTTTCAAATGTGATTATTACCTTTATATATAGATATATAATATATAATAAAAAGCAGGTACATGGATATATTAGTTAGGTGAACTCATCACAATTAAAAAATTTAAGCAAGTGGATTTAATATAAAACGAAAAGATTAACTTTCTACAGAACTGACTCTAACCAACTAGGATTTCCTTAGGCTGAATGTGGGAATAGGACCTATAATGTAATACAACTTAAATAAATGCAAAGTCCACAAATCTGGAGCCAGCATTTCTATTGCTATTCATCCTGAGAGACACTCTGAGGAGTAAAATTTGCTCAACTAAGTTTGAGACATGCCGTGTAGTTGGTTCCCACCTTGGAGGGTTGTGGTTCACACCAGTACTCTCTGAAGTCCTACAGAAATAAATGGTTTGATTTTAATTTTGCTTTCTTTTTATTATTTCAAAATATTAAGGGGGTACAAATGTTTTTGTTACATCGATAGCTTTTGTAGGTGCTCATGGCACTGGTAGAGAAAGATTTCTCATGTAGAGATTAAGATATAAAAGTAAAAAGTTTATTTTATCTTCTTGGTAGGAGAAGGAGGGGGGAAAGAGCAGGGAGATGGCATGGCATCCCAAAGAAAGAGAAGGGGGTGCCAGCCTTGAGGCCAAGCGTCTTGCTGATTTTAAGGGAGGACAAAGAGAAAAAGAGTGATGGCCATCAGTTGACAACAAAAGTGGCAGCAGGATGTCAAAGTCCAAGAGTTGGTTTCCCTGCCTTTCCTTGGAAATGGGATTGTCAGGATTATTGGGATTATTGCAGGAGATGTGATTCTGCCCTCGAGATATGGTTGAGGCTGTAGCTTGTTCTCCTGCTGTTTACTCAGGAACTTTGTAAAAGCAGATTCTCAAAAAACAATCTTCAAAGAGAGATTTATATCTCTTTTCCGTCCATTCAGCTCTTCTCAGAAGTTGTGCAAAACAGAACTCCTGCAGGGTGCCTGTTAATGAGAGAACTCATAGGATTGATCTTTAACTGTTACTGGGGGACAGTAACAGAAATCGTGGGATTAGGTATTCTCCTGTTATTTTTGTAAGGCCATCCCTTTCAGTAATGTTTGTTTCAGGGCTAGAAGAGTGCCCATCACCCAGATAGTGTTCATTGTACCCCTTAGGGGGGTTTTCCCTCCTTCCCTTCTCCCCCATCCCCCTTGCTTGATTTCCAATGACTTTTACTTCCCTCTGTGCACATGTGTGCCCCTCAGTTAGTTCCAATTTATAATATTAGAGAGTAATATTATATTACATGTAGTGTTTGTTTTTCCATTCTTAAAATACTTCACTTAGGATAATGGCCTCTAGTTCTACTCAAATTGCTGCAAAAGGTGTTAACTCATCCTTTTTTATGGCTGCATGGTATGCACCGCATACTATGTGTATACCACATACAATGTGATATACAAGCACCACATTTTGTTAATCCACTCATGAACTGATGGGCACTGGGATTGGTGCCACATCTTTGCAATTGTGAATTGTACTGCAATAAACATTCGCATGCAGGTGTCTTTTTAATAAAATGACTTCTTTTCCTTTGGGTAGATACCCAGTAGTGGGATTGCTGGATCAAATGGTAGGTCTACTTTTAGTTCTTTGACAAATCTCCATACTGTTTCCACAGAGGTTTAACTTTGCTTAACCTAAAGTTTGTCAGCTTACCTGTCATTGTGTGGATATACTTTGCAAAACATAACCGTAGGCCATTCAATGGTTTTAACATCTGAGGAAAGAATGAATAAATAAGTGTAAATGGAGGAAAGGGAGAGATTTGCATGGAATTAAGAAAAGGGAAAAACTCCAAGATTAAGCATGTGTTGGTTACCTTTAGCACTGGGGAGAGAAGACTCTGACTGATGAACTTGAGTATTTTGGTTTGATTGATAGGCCCACACCCAGATGGAGATGAATATGCCAGGGTCTCTGTGATGACAGCCATTAAGATTATTTAGTTGCTCTACTGGTTTCATGCTCAGCAAGCAGTCTTTGGCTATGATTTGGCTTTTCATATAACTTTATCCATGGGAAGAAAAAGCAATGATACTGTTCCTGTGTGCTTGATCATTTTTCTTTGCAAATTACTAAATTAGCCTCTGGCATGAGTCTCTTGTGAGCTTGATTAGCTAAGTCCAGCTAATCCTAACTACTTCAGGAAGCTCTGGAAAAAATCAGCTTTGCACCTGCAAGCCAAGGGCTGAGGTTAGGTTTTAATGATTCTTCCTAGATGCTCTAACCTTCCATTCTAAGACCCCACTTAAATGGCCTCCTTTAAAAACAACTTCACTCCTATTTAATTACAACCATATGATTCTAGAAAAGAAAGATCTTTAAACAATGACAACAATAACAAATCTCACTGTACAAACATGTGCTTCTCAACCTTGAGAAATGTAAATGCATGGCAGTGAGCAAGGATATCAGCAAAGAAAAAAGTGATAAATCTTCCAGGAGTTTCAATTTGGCTCAATCTAAGAATTACTTTTATATGGAAACACACATGGATATCCTTTGGAATATAACAAAAAAATCCCTCTTAATTTTTAGAATAATATGTGAAACGTCAAAAATTTCACACTTGCAGAAAGCCATTTTGGGCTTTGTGCTCATACTGCCCTGGGCCGGAGATGGTGGCATGATAATAATCATCACTGACTTTATGAGGAGTAGAAGGGATAGCTTAAGCAAAATGTAGAAGAAAAGGGGGCAAAAAGTAACATCCACCAAGCACATACCATGGGCCAAGCATTTTAGATAGATGATCACACAAACTCACAGCAGCACTGTCAGGGGGGTCATGATATCTGTTTTGAAAATGCCAAGGCAGTAGCAATAATGCAGCCAGAATGTGCACTCAGATCTTCCATCTCTGTATTCCTGCCACGGTATCAGGTGAGTTTGAACAGTAAATTGCAATCTATTTGTGCAGAGGTCTGCAATCTTTTTCTGTAAAAAAAAAGATACAAAATGTAGCAGAAAAGATGAGAGGAGAAAATATCACAATACATCACAGGCAGTAATTGTGTCATGAAACTTTTATTTGTTACCATATTTGATCAAATAATCTGAAACCATTAATTGAGATACCACATTAATTTATATGTCACTAAGAAAGAAAA
Organism: Microcebus murinus; assembly: GCF_040939455.1. Classification (NCBI taxonomy): domain Eukaryota; kingdom Metazoa; phylum Chordata; class Mammalia; order Primates; family Cheirogaleidae; genus Microcebus; species Microcebus murinus. Next base: position 27,490,830 of record NC_134114.1, read on the forward strand.
TAATGCTGACAATTATAAGTGCAAGATCCCATCAATTGTAACAGACTTCCCAGTTTTGGAGATGTTAAAATGTGAAAAATTATGTACCTTATAATGATAATATAATGACATATAGTTCATATACATGAATGAATGTGTGTGTGAAGGGGGGTGATATAAAATGTATTTTCACCATCTTACATAGTCAAAAAAGTTTAAAATCACTGTCTATACCTTGCAGTCTTTTAAAAATAAACAGAAATTTAAAAAAAGATTCATATTCAACCATACTAAAATAAACTATCCACATTTCTTTCCAGTTCCTGCCAAAATGCATGTTTAATTTTTAACATAGCTATAATCCTAGCATAAATGCAGTTTATATTCTAGATTTTTTCTATATGCTTCCAGTTTGCTACATAATTTTTATAATTATAATTTTAATGGCTGTGTCATATCTAATTAAATTGATAATTTCTTAAGGATAATTTGCCAAGCCATTTTCCTATTTTTTCATAGACCTATAATGAATATCTTTGAATTCTAGCCTTTTCTTTTCTTAGAATTTTGATTATTATGTCAAGTGGTATAAATGTTTTCATGACTCTTCAAATGTATTGCCAAATAGTTTCTTAAAAGGAAAGTAATAATTTCCATGTTTAATGCCTCTTAGTACAGCTTTAAATTTGAAAATAAGTGCTTAAAGAAATAAAAAATTGATACTTTTCTTGTTAAAAAATAATGGATTCTACATACAAAACTTTTAGAAGAGTGATTCTCTTCAAAGAAGTAAATCCCAGGAATTTAGCGTTAGCCTAGCTAAGAAAAAAATGGGGTGGTAGCTCCCCGCTCCCTCAGTTGATTTTGTCCCACCAGAGCACAGGACAAGTGGCAAGTGGAAGCCACTCTGTGCCCCATGGAACGGAACTTCTTTTTGAGGAGGATGTAAGGGATAAAAGAGGGCAAGGAGGTGAAGATGGCTTTGATAATGCCCTCCTAGGTCACTGGAAGTGTGACCACAGAGAGAGAAATCGGTAGGGAAAAACAGTTTTGGGTGGAGAAGCAATTCGTCTCATCTTGGATATGTAGAGTTCAAGCCTTCCCAGCTTGGAGTGAGAGATCAGAACTAGAGATGCAGTAGTAGAATCATTAGCATAAAGATGATATAATTGTATTTGTGAGAGAAACTTAGAGATGAGGCAGGGACAGTGGCAGAGATCGCAAGAGAAGAGAGCGGAGAGTAAAAGGCTGTGTTCTGTGGATATTTTCCCGGGTTTGAGGGGACAGAAGGAAGCAATGCCAATGAAGGAAAGGGAGAAAGGCAGTCAAGAGGAGGTGGGTAAAGGCAAAGTTATAAAATCTAATTAAAATGTTAAAAAACACTGCCATTTATCAGGTGTCGGGCAAGTGGGAGGGGGAGGAGATAGGTATATATATATATATAAATATAAATATATATATACATATATACACACACATTATAAGTGTGATGTACATTGTCAGGGGGATGGACACACTTGAAGCTCTGACTCGAGGGGGGAGGGAAGGCAATAGCAATGCATGTAACCTTAACATTTGTGCCCCAATATTATGCTGAAATTTTAAAAAAATGGAAAAAGAAAAGAGGAGGTGGGGAGGAGAGGGTTTCAGGGAACAGAAACACACACTCCAACAAAGTGATGAAGAGCTTTGGCTGGCTAGGAATGACTGAACTTGGCATTAAGGACATCAGTTTTGACCTTTTGAGGGTGTGTATGGGAAAATGGGGGGAGGGAAGAGCCAATTTCTTAGTAGGAATGGTGGAGAAGAAATAGATGTGAACATAGGCTACTTGGTTCTAAGTGGCTGACTGCTCAAAGCAAGAGAGAAGTGGAGAGAAAGCAGCAGGATCAAGCAGAAGCTTATTAAGCAGGAGATGATGTACTTGAAGAAGGGGACCAGGACACAAAGAATACAGATACTAAATGAGTGTGGGAGCAAGATCAATGCATATAAACTTGCTGTGATTGGAATTGTGCAAAGCCATATATGCAAAAGCTTCTTAAAATGTGTTCATCACATGCTCTGCAACAGTAGCTTTCAAACTCTTGACTGCAACCAAGAGTAAGAAAAACATATCTAACTGAAACAAAAGTTTCACCCTATTTTCTATTCTGTTATTTTCCATTCATTCCTCATCTTTCTGGTCCTCCATCTCCTCCCCTTCTCCTCTTCCCTTCTCCTCCTCCTTCTTCCTCCTCTTATTTCTCCTTCTCCTCCCCTCCTCCTTCTAGTTGAATACCACTAAAAAATTGCATAACTCACAATTTGGAAAACTCTGACTTGCAGGGTGGCCTTAAAAGCAACATTTATTTTGAGAGGGAGGGTTGCATTATATAAAAATTTTTTCACAATATGTAAAAATATTTTATCACATCACTTAAAAAATATATAATTCTGGCCAGGTGTGGTGGCTCACACCTGTAATCCTAGAACTCTGGGAGGCTGAGGCAGGAGGATTGCTTGAGCTCAGGAGTTCAAGACCAGCCTGAGCAAAAGCGAGACCCTCGTCTCTACTAAAAATAGAAAAGATTAGCCAGTCAAGTAAAAATGAAACCAAAAATTAGCTGGGCATGGTGGCTTGCACCTGTAGTCCCAGCTACTTGGGAGGCTGAGGCAGGAGGATCACTTGAGCCCAGGAGTTTGAGGTTGCTGTGAGCTAGGCTGATGCCATGGCATTCACTGTAGCCCAGGCAACAAAGCAAGACTCTCTCAAAAAAAATTTTAAAATATATATATATATATCATTCTGATTCATACCAAATACTGCTATACCATAAAGTTTTTCTTCCTTCTACTGCAGAGATTGGAAGAGCTAAATTGTTTCTCAGTCTTCCTTGCAGCTATGCAGCTAAAGGTGGCCAGATGTCCAAGTTCTAGCCAACAAGACATAAGCAACTATCTGCTGGGGGTATTAGAAAGCATTCATTTTCCTACTTTTGTGACTCTGTGCCTTTTCTTCCTGCTTTGAAAGTCAAAGTCATGCCCAGAGTGGAAGCAGCCACATTGTAACCATGGAGGAAAGGTCAAAAGACTCACAAGGATACTGGACCTGACACTGTGGAACCTCTGAAACAGTTGGCACGGGCCAACCCCACCTCAAGACACTTTATGCATCACTAAAATCTGGAACAAAATGGTCTTCATGTTCAGAGCACAGAGCAGCTCTATGCCTGTCCCTTCAGTTCACACATTCGCCTTCCCATCATCAAACCTGAAGGCCCAAGCCAAGTATGGATCCGCCTCACACAAAACAGAGAACATCAGGGCTTCAACATTGTACCTCAAAATCCAGAGGCAGCAATGGATGAAGCCCCCCAAATGTCTTGTTGCCAAGAGGCCTACAGCAACTATTGAATTCATTTGTTTCTATAAGAATGGAGGTTCTTCACTGTAATGTGCTAGTTTATTTCAATAAACTGACCCTGAATAGAGAAGACCCTAACCCTCTCCTATCATTTGGCTTCCCTGGTTTTTCCCTCTCAGTTAGTAGCTTGTCAAAGAAACTTGTCACCCTGAGGATCCTATTGGCACAGAGGTAGGCAGATGAGTCATGCTGTTCAGGTTTCCTTGGGAATCATGTACTTCCCAAGGTAGCCTGGCCTGGTAGTGAGTCTCAGTCTCATTCATTTGCACCTCCTGTTGTTAGCCTTGTGGGGAAGGTCAGAGTCTCTCCAGGTGATGAGAGCAGATGAGGCTGAACCATTCTTTGGGTTCAGTGTGAGCCACTGCAAATTGATCAAATTACCATGACACCACCTGTATTAGTCAGGGTTCTGGAGAGAAACAAAACCAATAGGATCTGTAGATAGATGGATGGATGGATGGATAGATAGATAGATAGATAGATAGATAGATAGATAGATAGATAGATAATTTCTCTTTATCTTTTTCTCTATAATATAGATATCAATTGACAACTGATTTATCAACAGATAGAGATTTGTCTTAAGGAATTAGCTGGCACAATTCTAGGGGCTGGCAAATCTCAATTCTGCAGGGCAGGCCAGCACCCTAGAGACCCAGAGAAAAATTGCTGTTGCAATCTGAGTGCAAAGGCAGTCTGGAAGCACAATTTCTTCTTCCTTGGGGGACCTCAGTCTTTTTTCTTAATGACATCAACTGATTGGATGAGATCAACTCACATTTTGGAAGATAATCTGCTCCATCCATTCAAAGTATACATAATTAAATGTAAATTGTATCTTAAAAAAATACCGTCACAGCAACATTTATACTTACATCTAACCAAATGTCTGGGTACCATAGCCCAGCCAAGTTAACACATAAAGGTAACCATCACCACCCCTGATTAACAACCCACACCTCCTCTCTTCTAGGCCTCTCCAAATAGGAGGACAGAAGTGTCACTAAGGAGCTGTCTGGCTTTACAGTACTTTTTTCTACTTCTATTGGCCAAATTAAGATTTCCTTCAAGAGGAAATGTAGAACTCAGAAAAATTCTTTGAATGTAAGGGCTTTTTTCCAGGAACTTTAATATAATCAGTTTATAAGTACAGCTTAAAACATTTCAGCCTGTAATTCTAATTATCTTAAGTTTGCAGGTTGTATTGAAATGGCTGGCACCTATATCCTTCCACTTAAAATGCTCCAGAATTTCTGGCAAAAAGGAGTAAACTATGGGAGAAAATAAAATTTTCATATTTGCATGCATATAGATTTTAATTCTCTATTCTGCAAATTAAGGACATTGAACTAAATTTTCTCTGAAGTCCTCTTTAGATTTAGTGTTTTTGCGTTCATAACCATGATGAGTAGAGTCGCCATCTGTCCTGCAGAAGGGGAGAATGCAGGTATGTGCGATGGAGGGACATGCTAAGTATTTGCATGTGGCAATGACTCAAGACACCAAAGCATGGTTCTGTTCTTTTTCCTTCCTTGTCATCACTCCCCATCCCCTTCCCCCATCATTCCATCATGACTGCCAAGAACAAAGAATCTAGGTCATCAATGGCCAGGCTCAGTGCGGTCCTTGCTAGATATTGAACAAAATTCATTTGGGCAAACCAGAAGATCTGCTTTGCGACCTTTGCCGATAGGATATATTCAGAGGGGCTGGGTGAGGTGAGATTAGCTTGCTTCGGACAGATGAGAGTTTGTGGAGCCTTACAGCCTTTTGGAAGGAGGTAGGCACTGGACCTTCCCAACCTTGAGTTAGAGACACCAAGAGAATCTTCCCAGCAAGTTTTGAAGAAGTCATTCTGGAAGATAGGGCTGGTGTGTGTTTCTCACCTGGAGGGTGTCAGACACTACAGCTGAGAGACAAGGAGAAAGTATTTAGGATCAGCCCAAGTCCCCACTGTGGGGCATGGCAAAGGCATGCGAAATTTCCATGGGCTCAGCATGAGCTATAGATGTTAGGAGGGCACAGAAGTTGGCTCAAGGCCCAGACTGTGTGGCCCGATGAAGGATCAGAGTCATGGGATGACTAGAGACAAGTTCCAGGGGTGAAAGGAATGAAGTACATTCCTGTGGGAGTGACCGTGTCCAAAAGCTGTACAGAGAGTCACATCAAATGCACCACACCTTAGGGCCTGCAACAGACGGGAGCAGCATAGCTGGAGACAGCTAAGCAGTGACCCCAAGGCAGTGGCAGAACCTCCCCTTCACCAACATTTGGCCAGGTGGCTGAGGCCTCCCCTTTTTGTGAGGTTGAGGCTGTTGGGAACGGTCAGAATGAGACCCGTGGGAGCTTATGTGTCAGACAGGAGGAAGGAGTGAGCAGAAGCTTACAGAGAGCACTGATAATAATAGTGCCCGCACTTGACTGAATACATACTAGAAAGAGATTCTGTTTCAATTAAAAGGGGCTAAAAAAAATATTACAGGGTTGGTCTTATTTACCTAAATTGTCCTGAATTCATTTTTTCTGTCACTGGGCAGATACAGGAACTAGTCACAGGAACGTACACATAGAGATACAAATAGAATGAGATTCATATTTGCACGTCACCACTTGGTGACTTTCCAATTCAAATATGCTGCATAGAAAGTTATAGAATGAGGCTTTGAAACCCAGCGCCTATCTTCCAAAGAAGACATTGAAGCATGGCAAGTGTTTGCTACATCTGGTTATGCCAGGTTTATACAGACTGATTTAATCCTGCCTGAATTCATACCTGCTCTACTGATTTTGATGCCTTCCCAATGGAAAGGAGAGCTGAGGTGGCTGGAGAGGATCTGGGGAGAAGAGGAGGGGGTGTGGAGCTGTCATTGGCAATTCTGTGTTCACGCTGCTGGCTGCTGCTTCTTAGACAAGTTGACCACGGCTGTGCTGTGCCAGACACGCTATGTTTTCAGGCAGGATAATGTTTATAATGCTCAGGACCCAGCGCACAGGTGGTAGGTATCCAGTAAATGCTAATTACTTCCTCTGCTATCTGCAGGTGCATAATCTTTCATTGCGTCATCACTGCTAAGAGACACCGCCTCTTAGAGTGGCTCAGTGGACTTCACATCTGAGTTCCTAGAAGAAGCTGTGTAGCAGGGGTGGCCCCAAGACCTCCCAGTATGCAGGGCGTTTTGTTCTGCAAATCTGTTTCTGACTCATTGTCTGTGTTTGGGGGTGTCCAGTTGTGCGCCTGCATTTTCTCCTAGGAAATTCCTAGGATGCGCTAGTACCTGAGCAGTTTGCTCTGCAGCATTTTCACTCCACACGGCTTTTTTCTTCTTTACTGGTTTTGTTTCTGATTTCAGAATTCCTGCCCCAAGGAACCGATAAACATTGCTACTTGCTTCCCATCACAGATGGTCCAAGCTGTGCAGTCACTTGATTTTCCTTTTCTTAAGGTCAGTGTATCAAGAGCACAGGCAGGAAGCATTCGGGAGCTTCCTGAACCTAAATTAACTTTCCTCAATAGGCCGCATACGCTAAGCCATTTTGCACTGGAGCTAGAGAATAAGTGAAAGATGTCACCCTGCAGATAAAAACACACCAACAACTGCCATTTATTGAGCACATGTGTAGTGTGTAATACCCCCGGGATAAGGACTCCCAACGTTGAGGGGATGAAATAACTTGCTCAAGGCCACACAGCTGGTAAGTGGGTTTGAACCCAATCCTACCTGACTTCAGAGCCCAGGTTCTTGCCTCTGTGCCAAGCTGCCTTGAGGTGTCCTTGGCCAAAAAAATAACACACACTGGTTGAAAGGAGGTGTTTTGTGTTGCTTCACAGGGTAGAGGTGGCGTCACAGGGTGAAACCGAAGGAGGCAGATCTCAGCTCAACATAAAACAAGGTTGCTTAACCGCTGGAGGCGGCCAAAAGAAATGGGCTGTGCTGCTCTGTGAGCCAGTGAGCTCTGGGACTGGAGGGAGTCCTTGGAGCCTGGACGAGTGTGGCCCTGGGACGCCGTGCTGAACATTCCTGCTTCGGCTGGGGGGTTGGACTGTACGATTTTTCAGGCTCTCCTGACTCTAAGAGTTTGTAGTTCCGTGATTTTTAGAGGGCATGTTGCAGAAAATGTAACAGGTAACTTCTGTTCCTTAAACATGCCAGGCACGTCTCAGAAACTGTTCTAGGCCCATCTTGCTGTGAGGCCTTTGCACTGGCTCTACCCGGTGCTGAACTGCTCTCTCTCACAAAGTTACCCCCGGGGCTAACTTCTCCACCTGAAAGTCTTTTCAAAGAGACCTGCCCAACCACCCTTTTCGGAATTCTCCCAAAATTGACTGTTTGCAAAGAGGGTGCCCCCCTGCCAGCACTCCCAGTTCCTCTTCCTCTGTTCTGCCTTCTTCCTTTGTAACACTGTCAACCACCTGTCATACTATGTAATTTACTTTGTTAATTCACTAGTTGTATATTGTTTCTTTCCTCTGCTAGCTCCATGGGGTCATGAATTTTTTTTTCCTTCTATATCCTAGCACCTAAAATAGCTTCTGACATATTGTAGGCAATCAATAAATAATTGTTAGCTAAATGGTAGAACAGGGCCAGGCAGTCTGAGCTCAGGCTCTGCTGAGACCCAGGTAAGCAACTCTGGGCAAATCAGTTCATCTTTCTGGGTTGTAGTTTCCCCTTGGAAACTCTGTACATCTCTAAAAATAATTGTATAACTTAAAATTCAATTGGGTGGTTTGTTGTGTGCCTCTTAAAAGTATAACAAGGAATTTCAAATGAATATTAATACAAATATAAGAAGAAAATACTCCAATCATCCCTTTTGAACTGCACTTTGTTTGTTATTCAGCTGGGCTGCTAGCCTGAGTCTTTCCATATTCAGATTCTTTGTTGTTCTGAGAGCCTTTTATTAGTGGAAACACACCATTGAAAGATAAATCTAGTGAGCAGTACACTTCCTCTAAGAACCTTCGTGCTGGGGATTTTCCACTGCTTGGTTACTGCTTAGGGGAAAATTTTAGAGCAGCAGGAAGAAACATTGACAATTTGCTCCTGTTACTGGTGTAAGTCATGACTGGTGCTTCTAAGCACACTGGGGTTATAGCAGCTAGTACTGATTGTTTGATTTTTCTTTTATCCACATACATTTTGAGAGTTTTACTATTATTTTGAGGTGTACTTAGATGGCTTCACAAGAATATGGGGGAAGCATGTTATATGTGCTATGTGAAAGTACATAGTTATAATTATAGTTATTAGATAATTAGATAATATATAATATATATAGTGATGTACTGCTTAACAATGGGTGTATGTTCTGAGAAATTATTAGGTGATTTCGTAGTTGTGCGAACATCTTATAGTGCACTTACATAGAGCTAGGTGTATAGCCCGCCATGCACCTAGGCTGTATGGTGTAGCCTATTGTTCCTAGACTACAAACCTGTATACCACGTTACTGTACTGAATATTGAAGGCAATTGTAACACAATGATAAGTATTTATGTATCTAAACATAGTAGAGATACAGTAAAAATATGGCATAAAATATTTAAAAACGGTTTACCTGGATAGGGTGCTTACCATGAATGGGGCTTGCAGGGCTGGAAGGTGCTCTGGTTGAGTCAGTGGCTGAGTAGTGAGTGAATGTAAAGGCCCAGGGCATTACTGTGCACTGCTATAGACTTTATAAACACTCTGTATTTAGGCTACACTAAATTTATAAAAATTTTCTTTCTTTCTTTAATGATAAATTAACCTTAGCTTACTGCAACTTTTTTACTTTACAAACTTTTTAAAAAAACGTTTTGACTCCTTTGTAAAAACACTTAGCTTAAAACACAACACATTTTCCAGCTGTACAAAAGTATTTTACTTTTTTATATCCTTATTCTATAAGCTTTTTTCTGCTCTAGGTTTTATTTATTTTTTCTTTTCTGTTAAAAACTGGGACACAGGCCGGGCGTGGTGGCTCACGCCTGTAATCCTAGCTCTCTGGGAGGCCGAGACGGGCAGATTGCTCAAGGTCAGGAGTTCAAAACCAGCCTGAGCAAGAGCGAGACCTCGTCTCTACTATAAATAGAAAGAAATTAATTGGCCAACTAATATATATAGAAAAAATTAGCCGGGCATGGTGGCGCATGCCTGTAGTCCCAGCTACTCGGGAGGCTGAGGCAGGAGGATCGCTTGAGCCCAGGAGTTTGAGGTTGCTGTGAGCTAGGCTGACGCCATGGCACTCACTCTAGCCTGGGCAACAAGTGAGACTCTGTCTCAAAAAAAAAAAAAAAAAAAAACTGGGACACAAACACACACATTAGCCTAAGCCTGCACAGGGTCAGGATAATCGATGTCACTGTCTTCCACCTCCACGTCTTGTCCCACCAGAAGGTCTTCAGGAGCAATGACACACAGGCAGCTGTCATCTCTTATGATAACATTGCCTTTTTCTGGAATAAATCCTGAAGGTCCTGCCTGAGGCTGCTGTACAGCTAACTTTTTTTTAATAAATGAAAGGAGTACATGCTGAAATAATGATTAAAAATATAGTATAGTAAATACAGAAACCAGTAACACAGTGATTTATTACCATTATCAAGTATTATACACTGTACATAATTATATGTGCTAGCCTTTGATAGGATTGGCATGCAGTTTGTTTACAACACATCACCACAAACATGTGGAAATTCCTTGGACAACACTAAGATGGCTACTATGACACTAGGCAATAGGAATTTTTCAGCTCTATTATAATCTTACCGGACCACCATTGTATATGCGGTTGACTGAAACATTGTTAAGTGGCACATGACTGCATGTTTTGTTAGTAAAACACAAACAAAACATATATGATAAACTGAAGTAGTATTTTCCTATAGAATAAAAAAGCTTCAAGAAATTAGAAAAATAAGGGCAACATTATTTCAAAGCCACTAGAAGGAAGGAAATAATAAAGTTAAGAGTAGAAATCAATAAGGTTGAAAGGAGAAAAAGAATAGAGAAAACCAATGAATCAAAAAGTGGGTGTTTTGAAGAGATTACTGAAATTGACAAACTCTAGCAAGACTGACAAAGAAACGGAGAATACACAAATTACCAATACCAGAAATAAAATAAGGGATATCATTACAGACATCAAAAGATTAATAAGGGCATACCGTGAACAACTCTACACACAAATTTGACAACTTAGATGAAATGGACCAATTCTTTGAAAAGCATGAATTACCTCAATTCACTCAACATGAAAGATATAATTTGAATAATCCTATAACTATTAATGAAATTGAGTTTATGATTTCCAAACTTTCAATAAAGGAACCTCCAGGTGCAGATGGTTTCACTGGAAATTTCTACCAATTGTTTAATAAAGAACTAACATCAATCCTACACTATCTCTTCCAGAAAATAGAAGAAGAGGAACACTTCCCTAATGTTCAGAGCTAGGTAAAATTTACAGTTGGCTAATTTTTGGATTACCTTAGGTATTCAAAAATCCCATTTTTCCTTAGAAACTGATGGTAAGGTTTTTCTCCTTAGGTTATCCTAGCAGTTACAGTAGGTACTTGATAAATATCTATTGCTGAATTTTCCCAGCACTTTGCCCGTCTAGACACAACTGCAGAGTGAGCGGAATCATGGTAATTTCTCTAAGCTGCACGACTCTCTGGTTTACTTATTCTCAAGTATCCTAGTATTGTTTTTGTTGATGTCACCCTGAGATGCAATAAACAAACAAAAACCTGCTAATACAAAAAATGCTAGTTTAACCGGCCTCTTAACTAGGACTCTTTATCCGAAGACTTTTCTGTGTATCTAGAATGTTCCAGTTGTGACTCACAACTGTTTAAATTATCCATTTCTGTAAAACGAACCTCCCCAAAACTTAGTGGCATAAGATAACAACATTTATTATTTCTCATGATTTTGTGGGTTGAATAAATATTTCTTCTAGTCTTGTCTGGGGTCAGATCTGTAACTGCATTCAGTTGGCAGCCAGGCTGGGGCTGTCAGCTGCAATGCCTTCTTTCTCCTCTATGTCGCCCCTCAGTATGTCTAGCTTGGGCTTTCTCACAGCGTAATGGCAGGTGATCTGGGGCCATTAGCCAGGATGCCTTTGCTTTCCACGTGGCTACTCCACATGGCTAACTTGGGCTTCCTCACACAATGGCCTCAAGGCTACAATTCAAGATGTCTGCGTTCATGTATCTAGTACTCTGTTCAGGCTGGCTGAAACGGGCATCTAACTCTCCTTGTGTTCTCTCCAGAAAAATAACTAGGCTACTTTACATGGTAGCTGAAGGCTACAAGAGAACAAAGGCACAAGCTGCCAAGTTTCTTTAAGCCTAAGCCTGCAACTAACACAAAATCACTTCTTCTGTATTTATTGGTCAAAGAAGGTCACAAGGCCAGTCCAGATTTAAGGGGAAAGAAAAATAGATGCTACCTTTTAATAAGAGGAATAGAATTTGTGGTCATTTTAAATCCACCAAAATGACAATGACCTCGGGGCCATGTAAGATTCGTCAGTGTTTCTTTGTTCTTAGATTTTGTTTTCTTTCAGACACATCTACCTTCCACAGATACTGAATAGCTCTTTGAGAGCAAAGACTGGACAAGAATCACTTACGTATCCCTCTTAGCACCTTACACAGAGTGTGCCACTCCGGAAATAACATGCATCGACAAATGATTTATGAATGAATGTTGACTGAATGAAATAGTCTGAATTTTGTATAGTATATATTATTGTATTCTAATTCCACGTAGAATGGATTTCCATTTATGGTAAACTTGCCCACTCCAATGAACTATTTGATTAATCAATAGCAGTATATCCCCTCACTGTTGCTTTAATAATAGTTTTACTATGAATAGAATCTTACTTTGTACAATGAAACTTTTTCATAAATAGAGTCTTCCTCCAGGGTAGCCATTCTTAACCCTCACTACACAATAGAATCATCTGGGGTGCTTTTAAAAAATATCACACCAGAGCTCTTTCACCTGGACTAATTAAATCAGAATCCTTAAATGCACTAGAATTTTTTCTCAAGTGATTCTAATGTACAGGCCTGAGTTGTGAGGCATCTTTCTAGGGCTAAGGCTTTTGAACTGTGTCTTGCATTTCAAGGAGGTAAGTTTGGCCCTACCTCACCCAGCTTCAACCACCGCAGTCCAGCCTGTGAACAATTTAGTTCGCCAGAAGGATTTAATGCTAAGATAAAGTTTGAAAACATTAGGGTATTGTGATAGCCTAGGGTTCTTGGCTTAGTGAAATAGAGCAAATAATCATTGAAATATTTTTCTTGGCATTTTTATGGCTCATCTACATGAACAACTTTGTGGTTCTGATTGCTTAATACAAAGCAAGATCTGCCTTCCAACATCTCCAGCATGTTTCTCTGTTTGTGCAAAGCCTTACGACAACATTGCAGATCTGTAGCCTGTTGGACATCTTCTCTATTCACCCAAAGGTTACATAGGGCTTAGTGTCTGCTAATAGATCAAAAGAACCTTTCCCTGTCCCTATGGTAGGTGTTTTGCAAGGCTCAATGTCTAACTAGCCCACAAGGCTCACTTTTCAAAGGAAGAGAGATCAACTCATTTTCCTAGAACTCCACAGAACTCATTCTTGTGGGGAACTTTTACACTAAAGAAAAGGGCAAGAATTGTTATGGAGAAAGTTTTCAAAAAATAATATTTCTCTAAAGGCTAAAATAATGCTTTTAATAATCAAAGAAGAATCTAGGTTAGAATGTTTTGCTGTTTGGGCACTTTCTCAGATCAAAGGGTCAGATGTGACTATTTTCCCCCCTTGTAGATCAGGTAGGTCAGTTCTGAAGCTAAATCTCCATAATTTAGCAAGCCAAATTCTTCAGGAATAAGAGCTTATTAACAACATCCACATAGGTCTTCATTTTAAAGGTCTGTAAAGCAGTTGCTGGTACTATTCACATTTCCTCACCTCCCTGTCTCTTCAATCTCTTGCAGTGCCAAACCAATAGGTAGTTTATAGTCTTTAGCTGGCTGTACTCCTCAACTATGTTTGGCCAAGCATCTCTTCTTTAAATTCATTGCTTACTTAGCTTCTCCAACAATCTACTCCATTGATTCTCTTTGACCATGCATTCTGTCCTGCCCTTAAATTTGGGGAATACTCAAGTATTCATGCTTAGACCTTCTCTTCTCATGTTACCCTTTTCTACTGATTTCATTCATGCTCTTTGTTTTAACTACTAATAACTACAGTTGATGCCTAAATCTCTTTCCCAAGCCACGGGGTGTCCCACACTTGGGCTTAAATATTACATACTCTTGTACTCAACAAATAGTTTCCAAAACACAGCCACTGAGCCAATTTGAACTGATCTGAAGGAGCTTCTGGCAAAATTCATGTGTTGTGTGATAACCTCCACCACCATTTCTGATGCAGATTTCTGATCCAACTTGATACACTTCTTTCCTCAAAGAATTTTATTTCAGGAGCCTGGAGGCCTTCATATTCCCTTTCTTCCTTCCCCTGGCCCTGCACCTCCATCAGACATCATTGTAGTATCAATGAATATGGTGTGTGATTTGGAAGTTTGCACCACAAAAGAAGAGAGATTTATAATATGATTAACTGGTCTACCTTTCCTGGCCAATTGAACATGCTTTGCAGGGTATCCTCTGAGTGTCTCTTTCTGAGAATTGGCATCCAAATTTTGATTTTTTTAAAATTCTTTTTATATGTAAGAAGATGCTTTAAGAAGATATCTTTCATTTTTCTCTGTCCTTCTGTCTTCATATTGCCATGCATCCTCCATGCTATTCCTGTAATCTTACTCATTTAAGGAAATCTGACCTTTTGTCATGGACATTAATCGGCATTTTGGTAGGTCTTCCCTGCACCATGTTAACCTAGGGGCTTGGAGGCCTTGGCAGTGTACTGCACAGCACCGTTTCACTCAGTGATTGATGTCCCCTGCAGGACACCTGTTACAGAAACATTCTGTCTCTTTTCTCTTGCACAGACTTAAATGATATTTAAGGACTCCCTTTAGAAGCTCAAATTGATATAAAAATTGCCATATGTTCTGTAACTTTCCTGCTTTAGACATGTAGCCAGGGTTTTATCTTTACTGCACATGGGAGACACTCCTGACTCTTGCCTATTAAAGACCCTTGGGTGTCAGCTCATTTCTGGTTATTTAAGACTATCCTTAACCTTGATGGGCTGCTATTATAGCAGTGTAAGGTGGTACTCTGTAAGGCAGTCTTCAGGGCTGTCCCATTCACTGCCCTATCCCTTTTTCCTAGCACAAGGTAGGTGCTCACTAAACATTTATTGAAAAAAATTCATGAATGACTATGACATCCTTACACTTTTCAGCTAATAATCTAGGTGCCCTTTGCTCACAATGGCTGAAGGTGACCTGACTTATTCCTTAGGTCACCGGGAATGTGAGTTTGAGGACTTATCTTGAAACCAGACAAATTTGGATAATTACAGAACAAGAATAGCTGCTCATATCTCACTCCATTGTGTCAAAGGTCACTTAGTCCCTAAGTCTTTCCAAATAGAGTCTGTACCAGTTGCTGACCAAGACCTCCTGGGCTGGTTGCATGATATATTGGCTTTAGCATTACCTATCCTGTAGTTCATCAAAGGGGAGTCATCCAAGAACAGACCCCAAAAGCTTTTTAATGTGAATAGGAATTAGGAAAATAGAGACTGATTTCAGGTAAGCCTATGGAAATTTCCTATAGGAAGGTGAGTGCTAGGAGTGGCCCCAGAGACTGACACATCACAGTGGGCATCTTGCCCAGTCTTTTCAGATTGCTTTGTAAAGAGTCTCAGGTGGCTGAACTCAGTTACCAGCCTCCACAGCTATCAACGACACATTTCCTTCATCAATCTGCTTTCCAAGGACCCTGGTGAGCATAAGAAGTTTTCCCTTCAGAGAGAAATCAATACTACTGCATTTGCACCACAAAGAAGCCAAACAGTTGCTCTTTCTAAACCTTTGTTTGCAGCAGCACATAACTCTTAACCACCTATAAGTTTCTGTTTTTATATTCCAATGTTTAAAACCTACACACTCTACACCAGAATTTTTCAATGAAACTTTCTGTACTAATAGAAATATTGCATTTAAATATTGTTTATCTTGATTACTGAGTGTTGTTGGCATGCCCTTAGATTTTGCACTTGAGGCCATAGCCAAATGATGGGGAAGCTTAAGAGAAAACCTCACTCCACTTGCCTATTTAGGAATTGCATCTAAAAAGGGAAATGAATTAGACATCCTGTCCTCTTTTTTGTAGAAGGTCATGCTAAGCCCTCCCTTTGGTTTTGCGCTTTTTCCAGGAGTGATGGTGGCCAGTCACAAGGATGAGGATGATCTTGGTCTGTGGCTGAGTTGGGCACAGGCCCAGTGACTTTCTGAGTCTTCTCTGCAAGAAATCAGTGAGGAGTAAATTTAAGACTGGTTAGATTTTGGCTGTGTCTATTTAGCAGCTTAGGCAGTAGATGAAATTCCTTCTGGAAAGAGTACTCATTCTTTATCCTGCCACTAACTTATAGTTAAGCCCTTTGCCTTTTGCTAGCTTGGAATTCTCAGCCCATGTTAAAATGAACTAGGAAATAAAGGAATGGCATACTCTCTAGTATGCCAGAACTAGGAAATACTGGAGGCATACTCTCAGATATTGTTAGAAAACAAGCTAATTAATTTGCCCGAATGGAAGACAATGCTTATCAGGTCAGGAAACAAGTAAACAGTTTGCAAAGGAAGATTAAGACAAAATGGAGCCGAAAATACAAGTGAAGCCTCTTCCTGGGAGAGTACAGATACTGGGGCTTGAAGGTTGAGGCGTACCCCTCTGACTTTATCTGCCTCAATTGTATTCTCCTGGGGCAAGGGGAAGGGTGCATACTGGACATCACTAGTTTTAAAAATTCTGCCTGGTAAATCTAATGTGCACCAGACTGGAGAAGAATTGTGCTAGGAAATGATGACCTGGCTGGCCAGATAAACTAATTCCAACTAAAGTGTAAGTGGCTAAGATTGGATTCCTATGTTTCTCCTGCCACATGTTGTTAGCACATTGATAGTAACACTCTTTTGGTTTCAGGCAGCATGATGCCAGGGAAGAGTCATGGGAAAGGATGAAGCAATATTTATGAAGCTCCTACTTCCTCCCAGTCATCATGCTAGGTGCTTTTCATTAGGTTTAATTCTCAGATGGGGCCAGTGTGGTCACCTCCACTGAAGAGATGAGAAGGCCAATGCTTTACATGAGGAAGCCTTTCATGAAAAAGCTCAAAATAGCTTCACGAAGCAGATTCTTCCAATGGGCCATTGGACCTGCTCCTTCTACAGACCCTACATAACGGTCCACATGTCTGCCTTAGCAATGAACATCAGCACTACCAAAATGCAGCTCTCTGGTTAAATAATTCTCCAGCAACTTGAAGGGAGTCTGGTAAGGATGTGATTGCGTCTGGACAGAGGTGGCACGAGGAGGTCTGTTTGGGGTAAACTGGCTCCAGCCCAGGTCATCCCTCTGAGAAAAGATTTTCCATTCCACTTTTGCTTTCCCACCTCATTTTCCCCACAGCTAACATGTTTGAGCTCTAAATCTGTGCCAAGCACCAAATATTCTTTGCATAATATTTTTACTCTTCCTAACAACCCTATGTAGTAGGAATTATTATATCTATGTTATTGATGTACCTGAAGCTCATGGATGCCAAGAAATTACCTGGCTTCTCACAAGCTGGTAAGTAGCAGAATTAGGATTGAAAGCCAGGTGTTCTTACTCCAGAGTCTGAACTCTGAAGCATGGTCTATACTGCCTACACTAATGCCTTTCCAGTCAGAAACAGCTTCCTATTAATAAATAACATAAAATTTCCACCTTCTGGGTATTTTTCCATTTAAGGAGATGGCATGTTTTACCTGGGTCAAGTGGTAGTTTACACACAGCCCAAGGAAACACTAGAAATTAAGAACTCTCTACAGTTTATCTGACCTCAGCCCATAATTATGTAAGATTATTTTTTAGCATACCAGTAACTTTCCACTTCAGGCTAGATTGGAAATATACCCTCACCTCCCAAAATCTATTTTTGCAGCATCAGTCAGAGGATGCAGAATGACAGCAATTTCAGTATTCGGAGCTTTTTCTCTTTCTCATATTTAAGCCAAACATACCCTCATCTTTTGGCTTCCATTTCTCCCAAAAAATTGGGACCTGGAGAAGATACCTGAGGCAAAGACAAATCTCTATACATCTTTGTTTCTCCAGTACCAATACAGAGCCTGACACACTAAGTGTCCAGAAAGTATATGGTGGATGAATGAATGAATGGATGAATGAAGTCTGTATTGGGAATGTGAAGAAGGTGCTACTGACCCACCATTGATAGGACATAAACAGAAATTTTTTCTAGAAGTGTAACTGATTTTCAGTAAGCTACTATGTCATCCTCTGCCTTGCTTCTCCTTTTTTTTTTTTTTAAACTGCTTCCCTGCAGCTGGACTTACTGATACATCCCCACTGTGGTCTCAGGATTACCCCACTGTGGTCTCAGGATTATGCTAGGTCTTGAGCTGATCATGTGGAGGACAAGAAGTGTATCAGTGGCTTACATCTCCACCATCTATGGGGGCTTAAGAAAGGACAAGGTCCATAAAGCAGGATTCTGGGTGCTCAGCTACAGCTGCTGGCTTTACCTCAACCCCTCAGATTCTCCAAATGCATCTAATCCTCATGACAACCCTGTCAGGAATGTGTGCCTATTAGGATTAGGTTTGTCTGCATTCAACAGAGAAACAACTAGAATATACAACCCAAGGAAGAGTTTGTCTTTCTCACATGACAGAAGCTGCAGTGGCATTCAGGGCTAGTCTTGTGACTTTCCAGAGCCATGAGAGTCTCGGACTTCTTTTAGCTTTCAGCTCCACAAAACTTAGCTTGTGGCTTTGGGTTTCACGCTCACTAGGTAGCTGTTTCTCTTTCAGCATGCTGTATGAATTCCAGGCAGAAAAGAGGGGAAAGGATGAAAGGGGAAGGCCTATGTTTTCCTGCCGCCTCTCACAGGGATGTCTGCTTATATCTCACAAAAAACACCTGGGACTTTGGGGACATGAGTGTTTTTAATCAGCTACATGGTTTCTAAAACAAACTTGGGGTTCTTTTCATAAGGACAAAGGGGAGATGCAACTGGCATTTAACTGGGTCTTGCCACAACATGGCAGCACTTGGTGCTCCAGGGAGGAGCCCTGGGACCCATGATTTTAGAGTCCTGGTGCTTCCTCCTGCCTCCAGTGGCCCAGTCTACAGCACCAGGCTTCCGTCTTGCTTCCCCTCTCTTCACAAACCCCATCATAGCTGTCTTCCCTGTGAACTAGAGCCCTACCTTGAACCCCAGCGGCTCCCCTCACCACCATCAGGGTCCTTTTGTCTTCGGACCAGGTTCTGGCCCTAGTTGGTGTGCTGTCTGTTCTCTGGCCTTAATCAGTGGGTGGCATCCTTGCCCACAGCTCGCCAGCTCCCAGGCTGGACCTCCCTGAACTTGAGACTGTCCAATTCACGTCTGAACTTGTCTGGAGGGTAACCCAAAGCCTGTTCCTATGGTCAGGTTAGTTTCAGTACCCAGGAGTCAGGAAAAGGAGACCTAATTTCCTGTGGTAACGAAGTTCCAGAATGCTTTGCATTTGACTATCTCAAGGCTGGCTATAACTACCATTCTGGGAGCTGAGGGGAGGCAGCCTTCAGTCTCCTTCTCGCATGACCTAAGAAGGGGCATTTGAGATGTGGTTCCACAGCACGCAGGGGTAAAGCAGGGCAGCAGCACAGGAGGGGAGCCGGAAGGCATGTCACCATCATGTAGCCTGACTTTCATGCTTAATTCAGGTGAACTGAGGTCTAGAAAGGTGGAAGTAACTTTTCCAAAGGGGGCAAAGCTGCCCCACACATATGGATCCCAGCCATACAGCCCCTCGGGGAGTGTCTGGGTGAGCTTGGTGTCTGAGACCTGCTGGCAGAATTCTTGTCAGAGCTCTCTCCTGGTCTCCTTCACCTACAAGCAAGCCGTCTGACTGACCACCAAGAAGGCACAGGTGGGGGCCTAAGGGTGGGTACACGGAGGATTTCCATGTTCCAAACAAGGAGAGAACTTGGTGGAAAGTTGGGAAGACAGCTAACAGCACTCAGCACTTCAGGGGAGTCAAGTGCTGAGTGGTTGAATGGAAAGAATTTTAGACATTAAGGTCACAGGGTCCAGAGTGATGGTGGGAATTATTTGAGGACACTCGGGTTTGCGTAATGAAGGGAATAGTAATGGCAGCTGATACCCACTGAGCATCCACTATATAGGCCGGGCACTTTTATTAGAGCTTTGCCTGAATTAACTGACATATATAATGCTCATAGCAGCCCTAGGAGTTCAGTACCAAAGGTCCACAATCCTAAATCCGAAATATTTGAGGTCATATGTCTTTCCAGTACTGTAGTTTGTGTATTTTAGAAAATTAGTAGGGCACATATGCTGTATATTATGTAATGATTTATGGGGGTGACTAAGACAGCACCCAGTAAACAGGAACATTAATATTTCTGCAACAAATGGGCTAGACAAAGACCATCAAAACCCTCATGTCAATTTTGACACCATATAAGTTTAGGCACACCACTTATGACAAGTTTTGGTTTTCTGGATTTTCAGGACTTCAAATCTTTTGATCTGCATCCTTATGCTCATTTTTCAGAGGAGAAAACCAGCAATCAGGCTCAAGCATCTGTGATATTAACTATTTTATCCCACTGCCTGTTGATAATGGACATCTATATTATATTATTATATATAATAAAATTATATATATTACATATTATATCTGTTCCATGTCACTACAGTATATGTGGCCTCATCCAGTCCTCATAGGAATGCTAAGGAAGGGAGAGCAAACTCGAGCACATCTCTTTAACAAATGGGGAGACCGAGGCTCAGAAAAGTGGTGTGCCATGCTCAAGGGCGCACAGTGGATGGGTAGAGACGCAATCCAAACTGAAAGCAGGTCTGCAGGCTGCTGGCCTGACTGTCCTGATTCCTGTGCCATTTGGACACATTCCTTAGGCACTATTCGAAGGAAGAGTGTTAGGAAGAGAAATGTTCATATTTGGCATGTTTGGAAGAATAGGATTGACGTGGCATCAGGATCAAAGTGGAAATGCAGAAACCTGTGCTAACTTTTGAACACATTATAGAAGAGGAGGACGTGGTAGATACCTTATCACCCCTAAATTCCACAGAGCAAGGCCGTCTAACCAGTCAAGCAAGAAGACATGACAGAGTGTGTCGCAGCATTTGTTCTCTGAGACCGAGATGATCCCTCCTGATGTCAGCTTTATCTGAGGTCTCCTGCCTATCAGCAAGGGCGGGGAGGAAGCAGACACGCAAGTAGACATTGTGCTGAACCTTTGTGTCCTGCCCCAGAGGCCCCAGACTGAATGTCAGAAAGCCACGGGCGTGGGGAGTTATGAGAAGGGTTGTCTGTGCTATGAGAAAGGTGGCAGAGAAGGCCCTGGTCCCCTGCTCTCCCTGAGACCCCCCCTCCCAGAGCAAAGTCAGGCTCAAGAGGGAATGGATGCTGGCTGGCTCTATGCCCCAAACATGTGTAGCCCTTGGCATGGGCAGGAGGACAGGCAGGGGTGGGGGCAGGGCATCCTGGGAAGGATGGAGGGACGAAGGACATGGCAAGGACTTCAACCCTCTTCCATCTTCTCACATCACCACATCACACTGCATTGCTTCTGTCCAGAATCTTGGGAGATGTTTCCACTTCTGGCTATAACTATAGTTTTTCTAAGATGCCCAATTGGCAGTTAACTACATGGCACCAAAAAAAAAAACCCTCCTACATCTTGCAGATATCTCACCATTAGAGGAACTCCTTTGTATTGATGAATTCTGCAGAAGAACCACATGCAAGGATTTGGCAAAGAAGTGCCTATGAACATACCATCCATCTGTCTGGAACATTCTCCCCTTGCTTTTCTATCTGTTAAATCTCCACTCATCTTTCAAGACCTTCTTGGGGACTGTGCCTCTTTCCTGAATACCCCCAATATCTTTCTTATGCATACTTCTTTTAGAGCTGTTTTCACTCTGTAATGTGATTATCTGTTTACAGCTTGCTCTCCCCAGATGGTCAGATGGTCAGTATAATGGCATAACTCACGAGGACTGAGTGGGGCAATATATGTAAAGTTCTTAGCACAGAGTCCATATCAAGCAAATGTTAGCAATTCTCTTCTCTTGCCTTCTGCCAATTCTTCAATTGAACTATTTCTAGCATCCACTTCTTTTCCTCCTGTTTCCCTAGCACCACCCTAAAATCTGTTCCTCTATTACTTTAAGAGTTTACTAACCACACTTTGTGCCTCCAATATCTTTCTTTTAATTTTAATATGTCCTACAGGCTGCTGGCTAGTGACTTTCCCTAAGATATTTCTGTCTTTGTATTCCTCTACCATTCAAGGACTGCAATAACTCCTGGAGGGTTATTGCAGCAGCTGCAAACTCCTAGCAGTCCATTTGCTCCTCCCAGACCCAAACCTTTATCAGTATTCTCCAGGTGATCCAGTCCGCATGTACCAAACACACCGTGCAGATGACTTGCTCGTGGACCTCTGCTCTTACACCTTCTCCTAACTTAACAATGTTCTCCTTACTCCACACCACCTTTCACATCCTCCCAGGCTTAGCTTAAGCTGGATATCCTCCATGAATCAATTACACACTTTAAGAGGTCAGTTGAAAAACATGTATTGAGTCGTGCAGGGAAGGCATACAAAGGAAGGTCTCTGAGCTCTGAGGAGCTGAAGTCCACATGGAGGCTCGATGCTCACTCACATCCAACATTATTAACTTCTAGAGACAGTAATAGATGCTGAGTGTAACCCGTTTGGTCGGCTCTCTTCATGACCTGATATCTTAAGACTCCATTGTCTTGCAAAGTTTCCCCTAAGCATTTCTGAAGGTCAATAAAAGTTGTCTCACATGAGCTCATGAGCAAGTCTGACAGCTTCTGTATCAGTTAGGGATGCTTTTGGCCATAAGTAATAGAGCATCTGACAGTGCGTCAAGCAACAAAAACACTAAATGCCTCACAACATGAGAAGTCTGGAGGTAAGCAGATGTGAAGCTTAGGGTGAAGCTTAGGGTGTGCCACAACTGAGAAGTGGCAAGGTTGACCGACATTGGGCCACTGAGCTATGGTCCTTAAACTCTCCCTGACTACTGGAAGGTATGTTCCAGTGGTTGATACAGGCGTGCACATGTAGGAGAAGATGGGAGGCAAGGGATCAAGTGACCCAGTTGTGGACAAGGAAGACTATATAGGCAAGGATCTTGCAGGGCATTAGTTAATTAATTTGGGGCACTTCTTTTTTTAAACATCTCTGCTGTGCTTGACATTCCACCACATTGGTAGTCTATTGAAAACAACAAACAAGTAAAGGGGAATACTAGCATTTTTACTGCACGATACTTTCCTACCTTCTTTTTCTTCCTAGACTCCTAATATCTGTATATGTATATTAAAAAACTCAAAGTTCTGTAGTCAATAGTTGAGACTTTAAAGAAACAGTGTCCACAGATGGACTAGGTATCTGTGTGGTTCTGGTTAGACGATCAGTGACATTGCTGATGGCCGACCCAGCAGTTGTTCCCTCCTCCCTCCTTCCTTATAGGACTTGAATGTTCGTCAGGTGTGGAGCCAGCCCTGTGCAGCTGTGTGTCTCACAAAGGTCGGGCCTCCCTGGATGGAGCCCAGTGGTGTCCTTAGGGACCAGGCTCTTTCCAACCTTTTGCTTCCCTGTCCTTAGTCTCTTGGCTTTTCATCCTCCTGCGTGTAGATGGCAGCCTCTAGATGGCTGTCATCACTCCAGGCGTCATGGAGTGATTGTCATCATGGATGGCTGTCATCACTCCAGGAGTGCCTGAAAGATAAGAAGCAAGTGGAAGGGTCAAAAGGTGTTCTCAGAGCTTTGCCCTTTTGTTCAAAAAGGAAAGCTGCCAACTAACATCATTCTGGGACTCCCTGCCCCAGGCCCAGTTGAACCCTATTGAACACTCTACCTTCTTTCAGCCACCACTGCTCCTTATGGTTGCCAGGTTTACAAATTAAAATACAGGACACCTAGTTAAGTTTGAATTTTAGATAAATAACAAATAATTCTTAGTATAAGTATGCCCAAATGTTATACGAGATATGCTTACACTAAAAAGTTATCTGTAGCTTATCTGAGATCCACGTTTAACTGGACACCCTGTATTTATCCAGCAGCTCTTCCTTATGGGCACTGCCACAGCTTTCACTGAGTAACACTGTGTCCCTAAGGAGTTGTCCCCATGGGTGATGGCCTGGAGTCCTCCAAATGCCACAGTGCCGGGATGTTCAAGAGACGCTTGGCCCTAATGCTTCTCTTCACGTTTATTTTACACTCTATTAATGTAACCCAAAGAATAGTCATTTGTGCTGCATTGTCTTAATGCATTTTTAATAAAACATCTCTTCATTTTCAGCCCTCTTCCTTCAAACCCAGTGCCGAGTCTGGGGGTGGAGCTGGGCCAGCAGACACATGTGAGTGGCAGACAAGACGATGTACCCAACTTCGCTCCTTCCCACTGGAGCCAGGATTTGGCCAAGCCTGTCCATCTGCCTTGACTCCACCCTGGACATATCTTGACCAGGAAGCCCCAGCCCTGTTCTCTCGGGCAGCATGTTTTCAGTTTGTGCAAATAGACCTACGCCCTTGTCGATACAGACATGTCGGAATCCCAGAAGTACATGCACCTTCCTTTCAGACGTGCTGCCTAAATGGTGCGCTATACAGAGAGACCAAAAAAGGCTTCTCTGCCTGAGGCAGTCCTCGTGGAAATTGGGAGTTGGGTTGATTCTTGAAGGACGGGATTGAGTAGGTCAGAAGGCAGGAAGAGGTTGTTGGTTGCAGATGGGACTAAGTGTGTTTTCAGGGACTGTGAGGAAACCAAGACAGAGGCAGGGCTTGCCACTGTGGAGTCATAAGAAATGAGGTTAATTAAATTCTGGGCCAGATTATGGGAGACGCTGCAAGCAAGGAAAAGGCAGTACATTTGAATTAGCAGGAAATAGAGTCTGGTTCAATGTGAATAGAAAGAAATATTTCAGATCACTCAATCTAGGCTTGTTTTTACATTTCCTCTCATTATTCTCCAGTGTAAAATTATGTCCCTTGAAAAGGAACTTGGTACATTTTGTGGAAGATATGCACTCTTCTGCCTGTTAGGAAGTCTGAGCCTTTAAAACAATTCACAATTTCTAGCTAAATTCTTTAGTTCCCGGACTAAAGAAGACCGTCTAGTACTGGAGAAAAACATATACTTTATTCTTAGATATTCAAATTAATGTCAACTCAACTCATGCACAAGGATGTTCCAGGCCACCTTTGATCTCTTCTCATTACTATAATAATTGTCAGACAGCCACTTCCTTCCTCAAGGGCCGGGACTGTGGGAGTGTTGTTCCCAGGTGACGGGACAGTCTGTGTGGGTGCAGCCTCCTCCACACCATTGCCCACCTGCCGATTAGCACAGCCCTGGCTTTCAGCCAGCTAACCCCCAAACACGCACAGGATTTTCTGGCATTATTGCCCAATGAACTGGGGGCACCCAGCTTCCCAGTTACACTGTTCTGAGAACAGCACAGTTGATCTGGCCCAAGGTAAACCCTCTCCCCTTTTTGAACTTTGTCTTTCTTAATGGCCCCCTCCCCACCCAGGGGCCCTGGTGGCCTCTGTTCCCAACATCCTGCTTTAAATCCTATCCTGAAAAGGACTTGATAAACTATTTCACGCCTGAATGCTTGGGAGATGTTCATGGGGGGATAGGGAGAACTCTGGAAAATTGAGATGCAAAAAAGTGCAATACAACCTTTCTCTAAGACCTCTTTTCTCCCTTAAAAAAAACCCCAAGACTCAGGAGGTGAGATGGGGTAAGGTGAGGCATTCCTTGTTACTTCTGTTTTCCTTGGAACTTTTCCATTGTGACATTCACATGTTTGCTAGAATGTAAATGTGCACCAAAAGTTAATATGTGATCCTTCCCAGAAAAACAGGAAGGAAACAATTTCCAAAACTAGTGAAGCTCGCAGAAAAGACAAATATTGCATACACTCACTCATTGTGGGAGCTAAAAACGTTGGTCTCGTGGAGGCGGAGAGTTGAATGACAGTTACGAGAGACTACAAGGATGTGGGGGCGGGGAGATGAAGAGAGGTTGGTGAATGGGTACGAACATAGAGTTAGAAGGGATAAGTTTTGATGTTCTATAGCAGAGTAGGGACTATAGTTAACAACAATGTGTTGTACATTTCAAAATAGCTATAAGAGAGGCCTTGAAATGTTCTCAACATGTAGAAATGATAAATGTTCATGGTGACCGGTATCCTAAATACCCCAACTTGATCACTACACATTCTATGCATATAACAAAATATCTTGTGTATGCCATAAATACATACAATTATTATGTATTAATAAAACAAAAAATAAAATGAAATAAAATAAGCTTAGATCACGAGGATTTGGGAACCATCCGTTCAGAGGAGACCTCGCTGCTTCTTCAGGCCAGGGGAGGCCTTTCCAGCATGAGGAACAGGCTTTGCTAAGGGCCCAGGTGTTCCTTGTTTGTTTCCTCTGCTCCTGACCCTTCACTTCATCATCACGAGGATCGTTCTAGTTTGGGGCTGCTGTTATTTTTTCACTTATTTATTCATGAACAGGTAATACATGCACATGGCACAGAATTCAAAATATTCAACAGGGGATTGAATAAAATGTAAGCCTCCCTCCTCTTCCTGCTCTCTGGCCCCTCTGTTCCTCCCTGGAGGCAAACTCAGTGATCAGTTTCTTAAATGTCCTCTTCCAGAGAGGTCTATGCATTTTCAAACATAGAGTTAAAGAGTTATTTGAAAGTCTTTTGTAGGTTTGTTTGCCTATTGCTTCAGAGAGAGATACCACATTCACATGGTTCAAAAATTAACAAATTTAAAAGACAACCAGGGGAAAGTCACATGCCAAACTCCATTCCCTGCCCTTGCCCTGGTTTCTACTCTCTACACCACCTCTTCCCCCATTCCAGCAGGAAACTACTTTTGCTATGGTCTTGTGAAGTAGTCCAGACCTTTTAAAGGCACATACAACCAAATGCAATTTTTATGTTTCCCCCAAAGCAATTCTTTAACTTGGGACTCTATAAAGACAATAAAAAGAATTATTTGAAAAAGCAAAATGTGCATTGATGGAATTAACTATATGCAGTTTCTAAAGCAGTCCAACTCAAGCATGTATATATATATATATATATATATATATATATATATATATACACATACATATATATAAAACTACAAATAATAAACAAATTTAATTGCTTTAGAACATTGTGATCACCTTAAACAGACCCCTCACTTTTATAAGTATTTAAAAATTCATATTACCTAGGCCCCTACCAATCAAAACAGAAGCCAGATCAATCAAAATAGCTTCTGCCAACAGTACACCAGTACACCACTACATGAGTGCCTGGTGTATCTGGAGTACCATACAGGTGTGTCCTGCTATCAGACCTATTTGTCCCTGGGTCAGCCTGTGAAATTCTAGGACCAAGGTATTTACCACCTACGTTGGCTCTACAGTTTTGCTCGCCACACATGAGGGTAGTGTTCATAGATCACTCTGGTTTTTGATGGGAAGAGGGAACTTCTGCCCCAAGCCCTACCATTTTGAGAGCACCTTTATTTAGGAGGTTCCCTGGTTCCTCGCTGGCTCTAGCAGCTTGCATTTTGCATAATCCTTGCATTTCCCTCATGAATGAGCTATGCCATTATGCCATATAATATGCTTTGTAGATTACTGCCTAGTTCACCTATTTGGGAGGCCAATCCTGAGAAGAATGTTGCAATTATCAGTTCAAGAATCTGACTGTTCTGATGCTTGCTGACTGTTCTGATTCCCTGCTGCATTGGCTTCTGCTGTTTCTTCTTCTTGGAACACCCTCTCCAGGCAACTTTAAATTGTAAAGTCCTACCCACCCTTGAAAAGCCAATTCAGGTGTTCCCTGAAAACAGCTCAGATCTCCCATTTGATTGTATTCCTATTTCTTCCTCTCATCAACCACTTACTGCTGTTTCTATCCTACTACCACATTCTGCTTACAGTTGTATTCCAGCTATAATTATGTTTTTCCCCACTGCAAGGCTGCACATTTTGGGACCATGGCTATTTATCTCTGTGGTCTCATGGAAGAGCTTGCCAATGTGTCTAGCATGTAGTAGGATCTCAATAAATGTTTTTTAAATAGAATTGATTGTTTGGTTCAATCTTCATCCTTAGCCCCATTGAGAGGTATTTGTTGTTGGAGGAAAGGAGAAGTGCTGAAAATTGCTTACTTGGTAAGTTCAAAAAAGGGAAGATTTCAGTATGGACAGTGTAGCAGGATAGTGAAGAGCTCTGTCTCTGGCTATTACATGACCTGGATTCAAATCCAGTTTCTGTACTTACATTGCCGTGCCCTTGGACAAGCTATTTGACCTCTCTAAACCCCAGTTTTCCCAAATACGAAATAAGGATGAGAATAACAGTACCTACCTTATGAAGTACTTAGCACAGTGGCTGGCAGACTGTAAACATTGACTCATTATCATTTTTAATAGTTTTTATTGGGTGCTATTATCATCCATCTCTGCTTACACACGATCAGAAAGCTTTGACAGTAGCAGCTAAAACCAGGAGCTCTTTGAACCAAGGCTCAGAGCATTTCCATTCCCAAGCTGGTATTTGCTTGGAAGAAGGGAAATAAAAAAGACATTAATGAAACTTCAGTGAGCCTTAATTTCCCACTGGAGAACAGGCTGAATAGTAATTGGGAAAGTTTTGTCCAAGTCTGTTCATTGATTCAAAAATAAACATTTATTTCTAAGCTGACATCCATACTGAGAGCCACGGGGCACATTTTTTATTTGCTATTTGGCACTAAACATTAGTGTCCTTAAAATATATTTAGAAAGAAAGAAACAAACAAACAAAAAAACCTGTCCAATTATCTTATTACAGGCTCAATAACAATGACAGTTTTCGGAAGAAAAGTGTTCCAACATGAAGCAAATAAAAGGGACACTCAAATGACGAAAGGACATGGAAAATTTATAATTTCTAAAGCAAGGTTTATAGGTAGACTGCAAATACCGTAAAGCCTTGCAAAAATTCAGGAAGCAGAGAGTTAACAAGTGGAAATTGCTTGTCAGTTATGCTGGAAATTTCCACTGCTTGTTTTGTTGTGGAAAGTGTTACACAAGGGGAAGTACTGTCTTCTCGTGGGTGTGCATGCCCATGCGTGTGCCAGTGTGCCTCTTCATCAGCCCTTTGCAATGCTGAGTCATGTTCTGTTCCCCTTCCAGTGTTCCTTGTCGTTCAGCGTCACCAGGGGGCCCTCTCCTGGCCCGGGTACTGTATTGCTCTCACTGTCAGACCTATTCATATCTCCATCGCAGAGACATCATTAATGATACTTGTTAATAAAATACTTGGTTAGAAATGCCTAATAAAATATATATTGACTTGTAGAAACAAGGGGAACATTAATCCATGTCATTTGACAATTTATGAAGAATGATCAAAGTTCAAACCCTTAGGGACCCAAGATAGCCCTTGAACCAACCCTTCCCCCCTCCCTTTTTTTTTTTTTTTTACCATAGATGATGACATTGAGGCACAGTAAGAAGGAGCAATGTTTCCAAAGTCACCAAGCTAATTAGAAAGTCTGAATTTAGGACAAAATATGTCTGGTTAACCATGTAAAGAATAGAAATAGAGTGGTCACACACTGAAATTGTGGCCTGCAGCTGGAGAAACAGCATGGCCCTTTCCTTAGGGAGTCGTGTTTGGGAAGCAAAAATGCCAGTATGGCATGTTTAAATCCTCTTTGGGAAGCAGCACAGAAACATCACAGAATTTAAACATCAACATAAGTGTGGACAAAAAAACTCATACTCCTCCATACAGACCCGGGGGAAGACCATAGCGAAACCACAGGTGTGGATGTGGTGGAGAATAGAAAAATGGTGCATCCTTGAACACAGGGGCCTGGTCTGTCTAGGGCTCATACGAGGGCCGGTCTGAGGCTGAACTGTGGAGTAGAAGAATGGAAAAGAGGAAGGAAGAAGACTGCGTGACCTGCTGGGGCTGCTGTTTGGGTCTTTTGGGGAGTTTTTGAACTGTCAAGAAATTTTCTCTTTTCTCTCTGGGCAATTATTACATGAAACCACTTCTGGACCTTTCTGTGTTGCTCTGATAACATGGCTCCCTGCATTTGGAGGGGAGGCCAGAAGCTTTCTCTGTTTGGCGCAGGGTGGGGGAGTGGGGATTCCCAAGACCAACTTTGCAGGGGCGCAGCAAGGGACCTTGCTGGAAGCACATTCATGGTGGTTCTCCCAAGTTGAGGGGTGTGTGTGAGGCTAGCTCTGCACAGGAATAGCCCTGGGTGAGCATCTCACATCGTGCCTGTAACCACCAACTTCCATGCTTTCCTCCACATCGAGTCAGGACAATCAGCTGTGTGCCAGGCAGTGGCTGTGGTCTGGAATTGTGAGGGGATCTGCCTATTAACCTTTTCAAGACCTTCCCAGACCTCCCCTCACCATCAAAGGAAAAGAATATTCACCTACCACCACCAGTAGCAGCACCTCCCAGGTACCTGAAATCCCTTCCATTATAAAGTCATTTTCTGGGATTAAGTTCATCTCAAATTTCCAGAGGAAAAAACTGAAGCTCTGAAAGTTTAGGCCACTCAGTGAAGAAAAACAGTATTTGGATCATGATTTTCAACCTTGATGCCAGAATGTTTTGTGTTTTCTGCTCACCAGGACAGCTCTTGTCACTGCATCGTGAAAGAGTTGATCAGGTCAGCTCTTGTAGGGGAGGGAGGCGTCCCAGGGAGAGGGGCGTTAGGAGCATTATTTCAGCCTAACCAACAGTCATAGTAAAATAAAAAGATCAATTTATGTTTGTCTCCTGCTCTCCTGTTTTTTTCTGGAGGGATTGGGTTATATTCCTCCCAGGGATATTTCTGAAGGAAGCTGGATAGTTTTGGCTATCCCAAAGTCTCTACAAAGGCATGGCCTAATGAGGTTTTTACAAAGGCCACATTTAGCTTACAGGTGGATCAGTGCAATATATGCAAGACTCTTTCTGTTAGTGACAGAAACCCAAATCAAACCAAAATAAGCGAAGAAGATATTTATTGGTCCACTCGACTGGAAAGAACCGGGGCCTCAAGAGTGACGGACCTAAGGATTCAGATGGTGTTTCAGATCTCTTTGCCCATCTCCCTCCCATGCTCCTTTTTGGATCAGTTTCATTTTCTCCTGCTAAAGACAGGCTTCCTGTACTGGCAGGGAGGGGAGATCCGCAGGCAGCTGCAGGCTTCCATTACCCCAGTCAGTGACCCTGGAGGGAACAGAGAGCTGCTGGCGTCATCCTGTGTCTTACTCACAACCTCAGGGAGGGGCTCGGAGTGGCTGTTTTAGGTCAGATACGCAGCCTGCGAACCAACCACAACAGCAAGATCCATGAAATGCTCTCATTGGCCACACTGGGATGTGTACTCACTTATGTGGATGTGGGTGGATTGTTGCCTCAGTCAAGTTCCCAGCAGTACGTCGATGGCACATTCAGACTAAGGAATTTCAGAATAATGCAGCACCGTTACTGAATAGCACCGTTACTATTTACAAAAGCTGGCAATATGCAAGGAAACCAGCCAGACCTGGTGAAGTATCCCAAGGCCAACAGCAGCAGAAAGTCCTCACCACTCTGCAACCTGAGGGTCAAGCGGAAGGGGAAGTTGCTGGAATGAGGAGAGTGGCCAGATGGAAAGCCTTCTTGGCAGAAGCTGCGGCTTTCAGTAGAAGAGCACAGCCAACAGTCCCCAACCAGCAAAACAGTCACCAGAGGAAAAAATATCCCTACTTCACTCCCCTTCCTTCCTCTAATCTCCTGCCAAAGGCTCTCAAGGTCCAAACCAAAGTAAAACCAAGAAGAATGGGACTCTTTGATGCATCCAGGCAGGTCAGGCAGGTGGAAAAGGATCTAGAAGGACAATTGGAATATATCCCATAGAGTACTATGATTGGAAGGGCAAGTAGAGTATATCCAATAGAGTACTATGACTAGGAGGGCAATTATTAATAAAATATATCCAATAGAATACTATGTTGTTAAGGCAATTAGAGCATATCCGATAGGGTACTGTGATTGACACGACATGATCATATGGAATCAAAGAGAAGTCTTGCAAAGAAAAAGCCATAAAAAGGGGGCGAGGTGGTGCCAAGCAGTTCAACACAACAAGTGTCCATGACAAACTCTAGGGAAGGAGCCTGCGCCCAGCAGCTGTGCAGAGATAATTTCACAAGCTGAGTGAAGGCTCTGATGTCCAACAGCCATCAATGTCAGGCAGCAGTCCATGGGCAGTCCTGGCTCTGTTGCCAACACTATGCCCATCAGAACCCACCCTGATCTCTCTCTGCTTGGTACCCACCTACTCATTGTGGGATTTCCTCCGGGCATTGCCAAGGCATTGCTTGTCCTCCCTTTTTGCATGTCCTGTAACTTCTCAAGTAGATTTCAGATTGGCATCCAGCCTAGGGATTTATACCAAATAGATGTTCAATAAAAAAGCTTGGTGATAAAACATTACTGACTCTAGGTAGAGGAAAAGTGTGACTTTTTTCAGTCCTTTAAGTTCTGTGTCTCCCTCTTCACACTGTGATTAAATAAGCATGGAAGATAGAGAATAAAATGGGTCAGGTTGAGGGTTGGTGAAATGGTACAGTTGAATAAAAAAGCAGTGGCCCAGGCATCAGGAGACCTAGGCCACAGCCCAGCCCCACTAACCTGTGTGGCTCCATTCACAGGTTGTGTGTCTGTCATTCACTCTTTCTCGGCCTCTTCACTACTATTTGAGGTGCTTCAGTGGCTTATCAACCTCAGTGCTATTGGTGTTTTGGGCTTTGTCATTTTTTCATGTGGGGGAGGGGTCTGTCCTGGGCATTGCAAGGGGTTTAGGGACATCTCTGGCCTATGTGTACTCACTAGATGCCAGCAGCAACCTTTTCCCCCTTCCCCACCAAGTGTGGCAACCAGAAATGTCTTCAGAGATGGCCAAATATTTCCTGGGGGACAAAAATCACACCTCCCTCCCCTGCTGAGAACCACTGGGCTAGATGGCCTCTGACCAGTTGAAATACAGGCTTGGGTTCATGATTCAGGGACTAAAAATAACAACAGCTAATATAAGATAGAAATTTATTTTTCTCTTCTATCGAAGTCAGAGATGATAAGACAGCTCTTCTCTGCCAAGCTATCAAGGACCCAGACATCTTTTATCCTGTTGTTTTGCCATCCACAGGGTATTTCCTTAATCTGGTCCAAATTGGCCTGCTCTTACGTCCAATCAGCAGGATGGCAGAAAGGGGAGAGGGATGCAGAGTTTCATGTCCCTTCCTTGTAAGAGTGTGGCCTGTGGGTTGCATTTGTAACCACTCTCATCCCATTGGCCAGAATTTAGTCACATGGTTCTATCTAGCTGCAAAGGAGACTGGGAAAGAGTCTTTCTTGTGGGCTGTCATGAGCCCAGCTGAATTCACTGAAAATTGCAAGTCTGACTATTCTTTTCCTACTTTTTTTTTTTTTAATTTTTTGTTGGTGGGGAAAAGAGTTTGGGAAATATGTCCTTGCCTGCCTTAGAGAGGTGGGAATCCAGTTCCCTCTATGATCTTTATTTCCTTCCCCTCCACTGACCATCCAGTGCCCTTAAGATCCAACTGTATGTGTTACAGAAAGAATTCCAGCAGCCTGGCAGACCTATACCAAAAGCCCAGAGGTGGTTGAGTTCATACTGAGAAAAAACTCTGAGGGTCAACTCTCACTTTCTTAGTAGTTACAGAGAGAATTATGTCCCTGCCAAAGGCCCTGGGAGTGAGCCTGAAGCCATGCTTGCAGAGGCCCGTGTGAAAAGGGAGAAGTAGGAGACTGGAAGATCAAAGTGAGCCCGGAAGAGTCAGAGATTCTGCCCAGCACTGGAGGACTGCTGATAGTAACGAAGGGAGCAGTCAGAGGCAAGGGGAGAACAAAACTCTGCGTCCTCTTTTTGTAGTCCTGCCTCTGAAATTGCTCATTTATTAATTTATTTAATAAAAGTGTTATTTATGTGCTTTTTTTCTCCTAGATTGGAGCATTGTATGTGGTAGACTGTTTCCCTTCTGTTAGCTGATACCAGCATGGCAGAGATAAGCCTTAAAGTCCTCAGCAATCTGTATTTCTTAGCACAGTCGTCCTTCTGTGTCTGTGTATCTGTGGGGGATTGGTTCTGGGACCTCCTGTGGATACCAAAATCCGAGGATGCTCAAATCCCTGATATAAAATGAGGTCGTATTTGCGTATGACCTGCACACATCCTCTTGTTTACTTTAATTCATCTCTAGATTACTTATAATACCTAATATAGTGTATATCCTATGTAACTAGTTCTTATACTGTATAGATTAGGGAATAATGACTAGGGAAAAAAGTCTCTACATGTTCAGCACAGATGCAACATTTTTTTCCAAATATTTTTGATCCAGGGGTTGGTTGAATTCACAGATGAAGAACCCACAGATACAGAGAGCTGATTATACTTATTACATTTATAGTTCATTATATAGTATATGTAATTATCTGATTGTTTAACACATAATTACCTATTGTAATGTATAACTACCTAACTGATGTCATTTCTCCCAGATGAGCTATAAAAGAAAAAAAGTATAAACTGTATAAAACCAAGAACAGTCAATACAGAAAAAAGACTGCTACATTGAACTGCCCTGGATTCCTTGCCCAGGAGAATGGATGACATAGTGTTTTGCTCTGTCACACAACAACATGGGCCTTCTAAGTTAGAACTTGTTTATTCTCAAGCTCTTAATTTCATATGTGTTTTGAATAGAACATTGACTACAGTCACTGTATTTTTTAAAAACTTTTGTATTATGAAGTGTCAGATACACAGAAAAGTACACAAGTATATCAATGAATTATCATAAAATAAACACTCATTTGTCCATCCAGGACAAGAAATAAAACATTATCACTGCTCAAAGCCCCTTTCATGCCCCTTCCCTCCATTTCCTCCACAAAAGATATTGTGATAAATAAATATTGTGCTTCCTTAGCAGTATAGTTCTGTATTGCCTATTTTTGAATTTTATATAAGTAGAATCATATGTTTTCTTTAAATAACTATTCCCAGAAGCAAAAATTGGGTACTTGTGTATACCAGTGGATCAATGAGATGGGATATTTGAAATAGGGACTGCCTCAAAACCCAGGATACAGTAGATGTAATTTTGTCTCTTTATGATAAAAGTCTATCTCTAGGTTCCATGCTCATCCCACCAAAAGAAAGAACAAGGCTGCAACTGCCCAATCCAAGAGACACAGAAGCTTTTTTTGGAAGCCAGTAACTTATCCCCAAATATAATAGTTGTATTCTCTTTGGCAAGAACCCAGAAAGGTTCTATAATCAATCAGGCACTAACAGATGGGACTTCGTGAGGAAGACATGTGCGTAAAACTTCAAAGAAGAAGAAAGACTGAAGTTAGAGAAAGATAAAGTTTTGCCTTCTTTCTTATTTTAGGAATGGTCATCAAATAGATGTATCCACAATAAACTTGTATTTTTTTTGTAGGTCATGATAACTCTTATACTTGAGCAAGGAGAGGGAGGAAGAAAACTGAAAATTAAACTCTTAGAGTTCATTTTAGTCAACTTTGCTAAGTTTTGCTGTGTACCAGCTAACCTTCAAACATCAATGTCCTAAAGCAATAAAGGCTTTTTCCTTCCTTATATTACTCCAGCTCCGGTGAGCTGCCAATCTGCTGCACATGTCTTTTTCTTCTGCAATACAACCTCAGGGAGTAGTTTGATCTGGGAAATATTTTTGAGGCAGAAGAAAAAGAAAAAGAGATGGCAGAACCACTCAATGACTATTAAAACTTCTGCTAGGACCTGAAATATGTCACTTTCTGCTTATATTTCATTAGCAAAGGCAAGTCACTTGGCTGATCTTCACATTAGTCCTCTCTAGAGAGGGTAAATCATTGGAAACAACAATGCAGATTATTACTGGGGTCATTTTCAAACGAAGAGCAATCAGAAACTATAATATGAAGACCAAAGGGAAAGAGAATTTTCCCCAAAAATTCAATGTACATAGTCAGAATCTACCCATTCGTAATGGATCATTCATATAAGAAAATCCATTGGATAATTAAACATTTATGCCTTAGAGATGTTAAAAGCCCTTATAGTCCATATGAGAACAGTCTACAGGAAACATCTTTTACTCAATGCACTAGATTTCCAATACATTTTTTGTTTTTCAGACAGTATGAAGCATTCTAAGGGTACAACACAGATGAAAGGAAGAACTACAGCCTAATCCCTGCTTTGTACCCAGAAGCTTCTGCTTATAGCCTGGATTTTCTGTATCTCTTCTGTTCTATAATCCTTCTGCTTATGGACTGCTCTGTGAGGATATAAATTCTCCATCTCCAACCATAAGTCATCTGTGATGTGTTTTCAGAAATTTCACAATGTCTGATCTTTGCTGACAACATAAATCCTGTCTTCATTCTGAAAAGACAGGAAAACAACTCCATTTCTTTAGATGGTTCTTTGCCATAAAACTTCTTCACTTACACAGCACTTTCTTAGTCCTTGTAGAATTTGTTGCATTGAAGCACTTTGCTTCTCTTTGAAATGAACATTTTTCGTCTAATTTTCAATGACCCGGCCTGCTAATTTACCTATCTTGAAAGCGAGTCAGGAGATTTGTTGGTTTGGGGCAATTATAGCAGCAAGTGAATTTCAATCTACAGAAATGCAAGTCTGACACCTTCTGGAAAGCATGTAACTATTACATTCACAGGTAGTTTCTTTTGTCCAATATGCAGAAGGTTGGATGTAGAGATTGACCAGCGTCTCTACCAGTGTTACAGCGCAAGGAAGAATGCTCCAGACCACAATCTCAGGCTGAAGGAGGAGGAGAGATTCTTTTCATTTCAAAGTGCTCCGGTACCTCTCCAAACCTCTGTATGTATGCCTTTTTGCAGAAAAAGGCATGCAAGGTCAAAGCAAAGAACATACAGATAGAATGTTTGGAAAGAACATATAGATAAAAGTCTCTGGTGCCAGTAAACACATTATTCTAAAAAAATCTAGTTAGTGATATGTAATATATCCATATTTATCTTGGGATTCCTTGTGACTCCTTAAGGCTATAAAGAAAAGGGCATGGACCCAACATCAGTCACATTCCCATGCATTCCAGAGCCTGCTGTATGCAGCTGGATGATAAGCATTCATATCCCAAGTCCTGCTTGCAGGACTGCCGATTTCCACTCTTCTCATAGGCCCTTATGCCTTTTCTAATATCCTGAACACTGGACACCTGTTGAGGTCAGTCCTATGGGTCCTAGGAACCTCTTTCTGGAAGAGGAGTCTCTGGCCTCCGTAGAGTCACAGGTACATCAAATTAGATGAAAAAAATCTTACATCTTTATTTCCACAAATTACTATTTTATATTTAGGATTTTCTTCCATTATGAATATACTAAGTATATTAGTGTTATCAGTGATATTGTCAACACCAGAAATTACAGATTACAGATTTTTTAAGCCAGGCACCATGGCACACACTTATAGTCCCACTTGAAAGCCTGAGGTGGAAGGATTGCTTGAGTGCAGGAGTTCAAGGCCAGCATGGGCAACATAGTGAGACCCTGTCTCTTAAAAAAAAAAAAAAAAGGGAAAAACTAAGTTAAAAAATTACATTTTTACAGATATCATGAAGTATTATTTATATTTGTCATTACTCTGAAATTCTGATAGACCTGCTATCAGATCTTATTGCTTAATGTATTAGTAAATAAGCACATACATTAATATTTCATACATTTGCTTTTTTAATCTTTTGATTTCTTAATATTCCAGTTTCCTTTGAAATTCTATGTATATTATTTTATACATATAAACTCTACTTTGAGAATATGTTTATGGTTTTCAACCAAACAGCTTAGAGTTTATGGCACCAAAAAAAAGATTAAGAATGTTTGTTCTAGGTGCATAGTAGAAGGGACAGAGGAGTTCTAAAGAATATATAGAACTACCTCTCTCTTTCACTAAAATGATGATTTTCAGTTCTTGTGAATAAAATTCAATGTCAAGAGGTTTTTCTCATAGAAGAATATTTTGCTATTTTGTTAATCATTAATGTACGAACCTTGTCTTTTGTTTGTTTGTTTGTTTCATGAAACTAGACCCCAAAACTGTGTCAAGGAAACCACTCTTCTTCCTTCACTCCCCTCCTTCCCCACCTCTCTGCAAAAAGTGGTATATGTGTTCAGTTTTCTAAAAATATCTTTTTTAAACTATGCAATGCTTTTCATTTTTATATCAGGTAATAGTTTTTTAAACACAACTGCAATTGAAAAGGGAGTAAGAAGAGAAGACTAACAAATTTTCGATTGTGCATGAAAATGCTTCTACCTTAGGAACAACAGCAACATGCCTGAGCTCTACCGTGTTCTTGAGCAAGCAAAGGAACTGCTTACTGTTCAACACAGCCTGTGGCGTGGAGCTATTTATTTTAACACAAAGAACTGGAGAATTGGCTCCAAGTGTAGGGCATACACCCAACAGGAGGACAAGATGGCCCCATGGGAAGCAGAAAGAAAATATTGGAACCTCTGTTTATGTTTTTCTAAAATTTGAAAAAAGAGGAACTTGCACAGTATTTCTCAAGTGCCTTCATTCTGTCTGTATGCCAAAAGGTCAGGGTCACCTGAAAGGCATGAAGCGTCCTGAGGGAGGTGTGAGAGTTCCACAAAGCAGTGGGGGTTGACAGCCACCCCTTACCCTTCCTCTGTTCTGGGGCTGCTGAGGCATTTGCAGTTTTTGTGTGCCCAGGTAATGTCTTCTCAAATGCATCATCTAGTTTTAGCCCTCATGAAACTTTCATGAGTTCTAGCCCTTGTGAAATGGAGATCCACATGCAACTGTGGGTTGAAGATAATATTTGCAATAATGCAATCTCACAAACTTATAAAAATACAAGGGCAAAGGTTCATTTTATCCTAATATGACCTCTTGAGAAACAATGCAAGGAAAAAAAGTGACTATTTCTTTACATCTGATAATGAATTGGATCCCCCAGAATTGAAATTATCAAGATGATTTAATATATGAATTTGTAAACAATGTTATTAATGATAATCTTGCCTGTAGTATATACTGTGCTTTGAAAAATTAGTTAATAATGGTCATACATGTACATAATTTATATATGTAAGTTCAAAAATTATTTGCTAATAAAAATGTGTGATCAAAAAAGTTTGAATATCACTATTGTAAAGTTGTGAGAATGAAGTTTTTTAACTAAAACATGAAAAAAAGTGTATTGTGAATTCCAGAATCATTAGAAGATGGAATCCCATGTTGGCCAAAGTATGTTTAAGGTAAACATAATGCTAATGTGAAAAAAATGAGAAGGCATTGTTGGTCAAAATAGATACTGGGTTATTGCAAACCAAGTGTATTAAGCCATCTCTGCATGTCTCCACAGACTGTGGACTCATGTGAACAACAATTGTGCCTGTTAGTTTCACATCCCAAGCTGCTACCTGGGGTCAGTAATGCTCAAAAAACATTTGCTGGTTTATGGATTCAAAGAATTAAGGAGAATTTTTACCTTTGGTTTATAGCACAATTTCTCTTTGCCCCTTATCATTTCCCAGTGATGAATAATGATTCCAAGTTGGAAAGGCACTCCTTGTGTCCAGGAGAATTCAAACGGCAGCACCAAGACCCTGCGTTGATAAGAAGTGTTAGCTCCTGGAGTGCTGGAAGTTCCTCCCCTTTGCATATTGTACTCTATTACAGCAAGTACAATTGTGTGCCATATTTGTGTTTCTGGTAATACCCTGTGTCTCCTGAAACTATTATTTGGGGAGATCCTGGAGGGGAGACACAGGGTATTACTCATCCTTATTTTCCTGATGCCAAGAACAATGCCAGACACAGAAGAAAGGAGCAGGGAGCAAATACACATGAGCACCTGCTCGGTGCCAGGCACTTGACATCTGCTATCTGCGTGATTACCACGTCAACCTTATGAAGGTCAAATTATACTCCGAAGGTCACACAGTAAGTGAGGGATCCAGGATTTTGAGTCCAAGTTTGATTCCAAACCCAGAACTCTTTCCGCTAAGTAATATTATGTCAATAAATGTAGGATACATAAATTGGTTAATTAACTAACATAGCCTCTTCATTATGGCTCTCAAATGGTACACTGCTCACTGCCACACAGTGGAGCCCACTTCATCTTCAAGAGCCTTAATTGTTAACTTCCTTTTATTGAACTTAACTCTACCTCCCTACAGCTTCCACTTACTGCTCCTTATTCTTCTCTAGAGCCATATAGGGTAACTAATTCTCCTTCTACAAATTCAGCCCTTAACTTACAAACACAATCACGGTATGTCTCTGCCTCCAAGTAGTTCTTTTTCCATGTTGTAATGACCAAATAGCTTGCAGAAACCACAGAGGAAGCCTGATTTTAATCTTTCAGCTGTGGATCCTTTGCCGTGAAGTATATACCTTAATAGCCAGAAGGTTCCTGGGTTTATGTCGAGCTTTCTCCAAATGAGACACCTTCTGGGAACTCTGTTAAGCATCAAAACATGGCAGCGAACTCCCCTGGCCCTTACTAATTCCTTGTGAATGTCCACTTACGCTAGAAACCACAGACCGCAGGCCTGGAGGAGGCCAGCGATTCCTACGGAGCCTCTGGATGGGCTCTATGGAAAGTGCTTCTATCAGCGTCTCTCAAAGTGCAGTCAGGAACCACCAGCATCAGAATTACTGTAAATCTGTGCTAACAGGCAAGTTCCTGGGCCCACTCCTGAACTCTGGATCGAAATTCCTAGAACAAGACCTGGAGTCCTTACTTCTAAATGAGCACACCATCCCTCAGTGATTCTGATAAGTACTTCAATTTGAGAGCCTCTAGACTAAAGAAGCCTGTGTGTAAGTGACAGCAATCACCACGTGGATTAGTGACATGGGTGGGTGGCAACTACATTCAGTTCACATTAAATAAGAAATATTTTTAAAAGAAATGGAATTATCTATGTTTATGTAATATAAGAAAAACAAAACGATTTGCCAAGGGAACTTAGCAGTAATCACACAGGAAATCATGATAAAAGGATGGGATCCCATAGTTAGCAGGATTGGTCCAGACTGCCTAAGTGGACCCCCGCCCCAGCCCCAGCCCCTTTGAAATGTGCTGAGAATTCTTCTGGGGGGAACTTCCAGTGGCCATTTACAAAGGAATGGGATGATAAGCCTTTTGGGCAGCAATAGATTTTATTTTATTTGGAAGAACATACTGATAAGATGGAAGGTGAGTTCCTTGTGTTAGCCTGGACCCATTTGGGGCAGTGTTGACAAGGGGCAAAGTGGTCTCTGCCAAACTCAGTGTCTTCTCTGGAGTTTTCACTGACATTGTGTGGGTTGATTATATCTCTGAAGGATTTCTGAAATAAAGTGACCTTCCATTCCCTCTCCCAACCTCCTTCACCAAAAGAAAGTATATTTTATGTAAATTGAATAAACCCTGAAATCCCATATGGCTCATGTGATACTTAGATGCATTCAGAAAACACAATTCAGGAACCAAAAGTAGTGAAAAGAAATTCTATTTTTCATTTGTGTGTTTTAAAGAAACTGAGGGAGATTCAAATCCTATCACTCAGTACTACTTAAAATCTTCTCTCCTGTTGTTCTTTCTCTCACACACCTCTTAGCCTCTCAGAGCCCCTCTCTCCTCACTCTGACTCCAGTATTCTTTCCAGAGAGCCTCTGTACTTAGTGGGGCCAAAATGTCGCATGTAGGGGAAGGAACTGCAAGACAAAAGCCGTTGTAGGTTCATAGATTCACACTTAATGGGTGCTGCCCGCTGTCTGCGGGTGACTCTGGCAATGCAAAGGCAATTTATGTAGCCAAAACATTTGCACTCCCACAATATTCTGGGGGTAGGGGAAAGCCTTTGTAGAAATCAGGACCTGAATCCTTGGGAATTCTGCCATGAGAGCTGTTGTGAGACCTCCCTGGAATGTTTTCAGCCTCTCTAGGGGTCACTAACCTTCCTGTTAATGAGGTTATTTCTGTCACTGTCTTTTCTTCCTTCCCAGCCTATATCGTCTTGCACCCGTTTAAAATAAATAGAAGCCACCAGACAGGTCACTAAGATAGTAAAAGTCCATGAACAAAACAGCTTTTGTATTTCATTTAGATGGTAAGCAAACACTTTTATTCTCTTAAATCCAACTGTTTCATTAAAACTCAGAGCACCCTTATCTGGTGAACTGCTGGATCCTACCCAGCAGGTAAAAAGGTCAGACAAAATAGCAATCAGTCAATAGATGTCAGTAAGAAATCCCATTCCCAAACAAGATAAAAAAGCCTGGACTCTGAGCTCAAACCAAAATATTTACATGACATCTTATTGAGGACTTATCAGAACTTGGGAGAGAGACAAGAAAAATCATTGAAGGATGTTGGGAATAACCTAGGATAGAAAAGGATGAGCTAAAACGTTGGGTAAGGATTTCCCAGCTTTTATTTTTTTAAGGGGCCACAGGTTAAGAGGCAGGGCAAATTCCCAACAGGACTGGTCGATGCCCTTGATCCTGGACCCCTGGGAAGATGGCCAGACTCCACCTTGTCCTTACCATCCCCCGCAGCAATGTACAGAAGTACAGACTACGTCTTAGTGCCCAGGAATTTCTTCACTCTGATGACCCTGGGTGGATTCTGCATCAAGAATCCAGATTTATAAAATGGCAAATGGTTTATGTAAAATCCTTCACTTTAGAGAAAGAATTTTAGAATTGTCACCACAGGATTATTCATGAGTGCATTTAAACACTAAGATTCTAGGTACAAGATTCTGCGATACCCACGGCTTTTGAAGAACAGGTCTCCTGCATTAAGAGAAACATTCTGCAGAAGTGTCTACCAGGCCCACGTAGTTACAGCAGCTGAGTGGCCCATCCGGGAAACAACTCCGGAACCCCTTCAGACAAACTCGCCAGGGCAGGGTGACCTGGTAGTTACTGAGCCCCTGCCAGCTCATTTGCGGCCAGTATTTTTCACAGATGCTCCCTGGTGAGTAGCAATTTCCGGATATTTTTTCAAATGGTTTTCATCCTGCCAGCTGGGCACAGTGCAGGGACACAGCTTAGAGAACTCAGCAGGACAGACTAATCAAAGACAGCTTGCCGGCCTGATTAGGGTTAGACTGGACTGTTGGAGCTTCGCCCTGAGGGTTGGCGCCTACCCACCCATCTTCCCTCTCCTGTGGATCTTTATCCTCACCCCTTCTCTTCCCTAATCCTCTAGGCCCCTGTTAGGAGATCACCATCCTGTTATCTTACCCCTGCCCTCCACTCCAATATCTCCCCAGGCTGCGCCATGGATGTGCAGGCAGTGTGACAGAAGGGGAAAAATATTCTAGGAGTAGGAGCAGGAACGTGTGCATCTAGGCCCAGTTCTGCCACTAACTAGCCCTATGGCCTTACTCAAGTCGATTAACCTCTCTGGGTCTCACACTCCTGTTTGGAAAAATGAGAGCACCCATACTAGTGTCAGATAAGGCCTTTGCCAAGTCATCATCCAAGCCATTCCACATCTGATGACAGCCAACCCCTTCTCTACTACCTCTAAGTGTATTTTCTGAGATATGTCAGAAAATAGGATTTCAGAAGGAAAGCTGTGTTAGTTGCATGAGCCCACTTCAATGGCAAGCTGGGGCTGCACATTAAACTTGAAAGAAGACAGGAATTCCATTATTAATGCTGCTTGGGGGAAGAAGAGGCTGAAGGAAGTGCAGCTTCTAGAGAAATCAATGGTGGAGTGGAATTTATCACCTCTGTGTGAGTCTGACCTCCTGGGACTTTTCCTCTAGAGCCCC
This sequence comes from Microcebus murinus, assembly GCF_040939455.1. Lineage (NCBI taxonomy): Eukaryota > Metazoa > Chordata > Mammalia > Primates > Cheirogaleidae > Microcebus > Microcebus murinus. The sequence continues at coordinate 27,534,384 of NC_134114.1, forward strand.
AGGATCCTGAATAATGAATAATGAATCAAAACATACTCTCCATGACCTTCAGGATATGCAAAGATGGAAGTTTGATAAAAGGATAAAGAAAAGAGAAAAATCTGGAAAGTTTAACTTCATTTCTATTATTATACTCAAAATGAAAAGTAATGTTTTTTCATATTATAAAAGGAATACAGAAATTTGGAGACTACTGAAAAATATAAAGTTGAGAATAAAATCACTCATAACAGATATAACTACTGGCAACATTTTGGCTATTTCCTTTTCACCTTTCTGAGATAATTTCCTTTGTTATTTTGAAGTGTCTGTCTTGTCCCGAGTCTTCCTTGCTCATGGAAATATCTGAACTCCAGAGAATTCAAAGTACCAAAACTACTTTTGGTTTTTGTAACCAAGCCTTTATCTGTTTCTCTATGTTTCAGTAGGAGATACTGGACACAATTTTCTAATATGCATGTTTTGCTTCTTTGTTTTAAATTCTTCAGTGATTTTCTACTGCCTTTTGTATAAGATATACACTCCTCCAGAAGACTCACAGAGCCCACCATGATTAGACTCCTGCCTCTCTCTGTGGTCTTGGCTTGTACCCCTCTCCCCAACACTTTGCTCCAGCAATACTGGTCCTGTGTCCAGGCTCTCTCTCTCCCTGAAGCATGCTTCCTCTTCCCACTGCCTGGCTAATTTCTCACTTATGCATCAGACTAGATTGGGCCCCTTTACTATATGCCTCCACTCCCTCCCCCATTCCTCCCATATGAGTACTCCTTGTATTTTGTTGTTATGGCTTATTTCCTGTCTTTCCTACTAGACTTTAAATGCCCAGAGAGCAAGGACTATCTGTTTTGCTCACCACTGTACTCCCATCCCCAACCAAGCACAGCCAGTTTGCAAAGTGAGTATTTTTTTTTCGTTCTTCTTCTTCTTTTTTATTTCATCATATTATGGAGGTACAAATATTGTTAGGGTTACAAATATTGCTCCTGCCCCCCACCCTCCCCCTGAAATGTCCAATCCCCTGGTGGTGTGCATCGCACACGCTATGGAAACATACATCCCTTTCCTCCTCCCCACTCCTGCCTGCCCCCCACCTGCTAAAAAGTTTTGTTTTTTTTTTAACATTTTGTTTACATTGTATATCGCAAAGTGAGTATTGAATAAACATCTGTTGAATGTGGTAATGAACAAAAATGAATGGCATCTTTCATTCACATTAATCAAGAAAGCTCTTCAAGAGAAAATATATACTATGATCTTTCAGAAGGGGAGAGTTTATAAGAGGTCAGCACTACAAAGAAAAAAAGAGAGAAATATATTTGTGCACTGAAGGAGCTCAGGAAATTTTGCCCCAAAATATGAGTCCTTGATATTTTGCATTAAGACCCTTAGAGATAAACAGGCTCTTGGAAAAAAATAATTCACTTCCTTTCCCTTCCCTGTTATCTCACTATATTGCAGAAAAGAAGATCAAGAATGTAACCAGACCTGGCCCAAATCATTCTAAACATAATACCTATCTCTTGGGTTAATTTACAAGTCCATCTGTTCCTCTCCACCACCATCCATTCTCCCAAGCATCTATTCATCCTCCCTAGCAGCCATTTATTGCCCCTAAATAGAATTGTCTATACTGCTCATCTACCCTCCACCTCTAAAAGGCATGTATAAAATATCTGGATTCTATCGCGATATCGAATAATCACTCTGTGATTCTCCCATGTGCATGCTAAATAAACCTTTCTCTTATTAATCTGCCTTAATTGTGAGTTGATCTTTCAGTGAACTTTCGGGAGAAAGGGGAAATTTCCCCCTCACCCCCTAGTTTGGTGGGCTAGTTTGGTGTAGCCAGCAGAATTTCAAAGTCACTCTGCTGTTCTGAAAGCCACAGTGAGGAGAATGGAGAGCCTGACCAGCTGGCAACATGTTAAGATACCTTAGCTTACCAGTCAGAATCCTGTTTTTCCTCTCTCTGTGGGCTCTGGTTGAGCAGATGATAAAAGATCATTGTCCTTTCCAAATTTAAGATTGATGAGAGAAAAGGTTTTTGTTGTGTAGTAGTGTTTTGTTGTTATCAATTTCTTTCATCGTTGTCTTTCTGTGTCATTTTGTCATAAAGAGTGTTACCATAAGATAGAACACAGGCCTAGCACCCCATAAGCCCACCATTCCGGCTGGCCTTGCAGACTAGCTGGTTCTGGTTAGCCAGCGTCTATTAATGTTCCTGAAAGCTGGGCACTAGTCCTCAAGGCCACATCAGAAGAACAAGAACAAGTGGTTTGAAGAGAAGGAAAGAGAAGTTTATTACTTTGCTGGCTAAGAAGGAAAAATGGTAGATCTTCTTATCTCAAAATCCAAATTTCTTGAACATAAGCAGAAATACAAAGCTTTTAAAGGGAGGGCCCTCAGAGCTAGCTACTGTGTTAATGATTCTCATCATCACATCTCTGCATAAGACAAAACTTGTGCCCTCCGCCCAACAGAGCCCACCCTGGCCTGGGATGGCTGAGCTATCTCCTGCAACACAAAGAACAAAAGACTTAACCTGATCCTCCCAACCACTAGCCTGAGGCAATGATGTGGTTTTTTTTTCTCAAGAAGGAGTAAGGATATTTTAAAGAGAAAGAAAATATTTTCAGGCCATTCTCTGTTACATTAAGACAAACTTTGCTGTGGGTCCCCCAAAACGGAAACCTTATGAAGTTCCCCTCTCATCCTGTTTTATGCCCCCGAGCTTGTCTTTTGACTGGGTGGGAATTCTTTCCTCAGTCTCCACCATCCAGAGCCATGTTTTTCGGGAACATGTCTGGTGGCCAATCTGAAAAAACTGGGAGTCCAAGACACATAAGATTCTAAGCGACACACTCTTTGTACTGAACTGTCAAGCTCTAGAAGAGTGGAGTGAGTCTTTGGCTTAAAAAATCCTATTCTCTTTGTCTACCATAAGTCTATTTCTGAAAGTAACTTTTTGGGAATCTTGGGAACTGCCTTCTCCCTACCCTCTCCAGGCTAAACCTGAAAAATTACCACCTGGGATTTCTATGAAGAGGCATTGGTTTGAGTCACTTTGGGAATAAATATACCATTAAGATTAATGGCCAAAAGATGGATTCTTTAAATTGAAAGATTCTAAATTTTTAAAAAATAAATTTTAAATATCTCTGATTCAAAACAATTGCCTCATTTGTATTAATAGAGTAATTAGACTAAGAGAAAGACACATAATATTGTCGCTAGCCCTAAAAATTTGCTTGACAAAATTGAAGAACAAATTTCTGATCTAAAACAGGTAAAAATCCTCTGAACACTATCCCTGTGGGAATAATGGCAGAAACCAATTTACCTCTTCAGAGGTGTTTCTGATGAGGTGGAGAGCAGTTTTTACAAGATCCAGAAAAGCATAAAAACAACTCAGAGAAAGAAAAGTATCACTAGTCATAAATAAGATGTAACCCACAATTTTTTGTCTAGCCATATTTTCTAACTTAATGGTTAAAGTCCTATGCTTTCACCTCAGCGGCACAGATTTGATTCCCAACCTAGGAATGAGTCTGTTCTGGTTTGATATTTGTGTACCTTTTGCCATTCATTGATTCTCTTCCCTTCTGTGCACACCTTTTGCTTTTCTATATTCTGTGGAGGCCTATGAGGCTTTTTAGATGTTTATGCATCAATGGTCAGCTGAGAAACTGGGACCCTAGAAAATGAGGCTAGATAAATTGTGAGTTACATCTTATTTATAACTAGTGAGACTTTTCTTTCTTTGAGTTGTTTTTGTGGCTTTTCTGGATCTTGTAAAAATTGTTCTCTACCTCTTTAGAAACACCTCTTGCTTCCTTGATTAAATTATAACCCTGGTTAAAACTTATTGGTTTCACTTAAAAGGATACTTTAGTTTAAAAGTTCAGAAGCAAAAATATCAGCTTTTTGTCCCAGCTAAAGTTTGCTCCATTCATCTTCACTCCTTTCTACTTCTTCCTGTTTGCCAATCATAGAGTTTGGGTCAATCAAAGGCAGCCAATTGTTTAAACTATATTTAAGTAAGACAAATGCTGAGCTAGAACCAGTCCAGCTGTTTCTATGTTCTGTATGTCACTTTCTCTTTTCTGTCCATGAATCTTCTTCAGCCTTATTACAGCATTAGAATCTCTCTGAACCTGCTCCAGTACAGCTGCCCAATTTGTGAATTGTTTTGTGCTGAATTAAACTTTGTTAAATTTAATTTTTATCAAAAGAGAGTTTCAAGATAGAGCTCCCAGAGACACCCCCAGGAGCACCGAGACCCCAAGGAAGGTACCTGAGGGACCTGTTGTCCATTGCTCTCTCATTGCAACTGAATCTCTGCATGGTAGTAGAACAAGAGTTCAATATCACTATGCAAGCATTTAGAGCACTTCAGTTAGAATTCAACAGCCTAACCTCTGTTGTATTTGAAAACTGCCTTGTCCTGGATGCCTTGACAGCCCAACAGGGAGGAGCTTGTCTGATTATTGCTGAAAAATGCTGTTTCTGCATAAAACCACACAAGGCAAGTAGAGACTTAAAAGACAAGATAAATATTCTTCATCAGATTAATGAAGACCTATTTCCAAGAAGGAGAGACTAATGGGTGTGGGGAAACGTGCTTAGATCTCTTCTTAACTACTTATTTATTCTCATTCTAATCTATGTTGTCTCCCTTTTCAGATCTGTTGTTACTTGACTACTAACCAAATCTCTCTCTCTCTCTCTCTCTCTCTCTCTCCAAAGCCACTGACTCAGCTTCTAGTGTGTGAAACTTCTAGGGAAATTCCAGATAAGGGGAAATGAAGGAGCTCAGGAAATTTCACCCCAAAATATAAGTCCTTGGCATCTTATTAATCCTTTAGAGATTAACAAGCCCTTGGGAAAAAAACAATTTACTTCTTTCCCCTCCCTGTTATCTATATTGCAGAAAAGAAGATCAAGAATGTAACCAGACCTGGCCCAAATCATTTTAAACATAATATTTGTCTCTTCGGTTAATTTACAAGTCAATCTGTTTACCCCATCCATTCATTCTCCCAAGCATCTATTCATCCTCCCTAGCAACCACTTATTGACCCCAAACAGAATTACCTATACTGATCATCTCCCCTTCTCCCCTCTAAAAGGCATGTATAAAATATCTGGGTTCCATTGAGATATTGAGTCATCACTCTGTGATTCTCCCCATGTGTGTGGTATTAATAAATAAGCCTTTCTTTTATTAATCTACTTTAATTGCAAGTTGATTTTGGGGGGGAAGGGGAAGTTTCCCCTCACCCCTGCACATTTTATAAAACCCACAATACTTGGCTTTGGACAGTTGAGATTGAAACATTTATAGAGCTTTTGTAATTGATTCTGCTACTCTTATGCCTCCCCAGAGTAGGATGCGATCTAGGGAGATGATCAATACCTCTGTGTCCTACAAACCCAGAAAGCACCATTAACATTGCATTCTACCATCTTACTCCTTGGAGGGGTAGCAGAGGCAACCTCTGGCATTAATATTACAAGGCCCTACGATGCAGGCCTCCTTACCAGCACCCAAACCTGATAATGATAAGCCACAGAGTAAACTTTCCAGTTATCAGACAAATGGAGAACCGGGGCTCACCTGAAAGCAATAGGAAACCCAAAGTTGCTCATATTTGGCATAGTAGCCATTTTCCTATGGATGCAGCAACCGATTCTGGCTTTACAATGATAGGAAAGGGCTCACATTCTCTGGAATAGTCCCTTCTCTTCAGAGGAAGGGATCCAGGAGAAACTGGAATAATGAAGCTGGCCTTTATTAATGGGAGCTAGGATCTGCCTACATCCTACCTATGATGCAGCAGCCCACTGTTCCAGCCAAGTCAGCTCCTTAACTGACTTCCAAAAATGTAGTGGGAAATGGAGGAAAGGACATCCTATATCCCAACATTGTGAAGGGGCACATTTTAATTATTCTGTCATATTTGTGGTAGTTATTATTTATAAGAGCTATATCAAATATGAAACTAAATCATAGTTGTTTGTTCTATAAAAGCATCAAAAATCCTCTCCAATCAACTATCCCTCTAGGAGAGACTTGCCCTTCCACATTCATCTGAGCCCCATGACCATTCTTTTCATGCTCTGCTTACATGATTCTTATTCATGCCACACTTATTCCCAGCCTCAAGTCATTGCTCATGCTGAATAGATGCCTGGAAGAAATGCCTTTTCTTTTCCCATTCACATTTGCTAATCCAAGTACTCCATGAGGACCAACTTCCTTACTGTCTCTCTTGAAGGGCTTTCCCAATACCTCCAATCTACACTGGTTCGTCATTTCAAACCTCCTTTTGCACTTATAACCAGTATTATTCATTTTGATGATTAGTTATACTCTCTTTCGTAATGTCTCTTGGCCATTTCCAATGTTTCTTTTGACTCCATAATGGATCTCTAAGTTAGAAACTATAATTTAAATTTTTTTGGTATTTTTATTATAGTGTTAGCCACACAATGTAGACCATAGTGGTAGAATCCATACTATTTAATTTTAGCCAATTAGGAAAAAATTATTTAACAACACAACTAAAGAGAATTCATTTTAATTTTTAAATAGATTCCTTTACAAATCAAGAGATTGGATTAAAATTGAAATGACCAGCCAGGTAGAAAGTATGTTTTCTGGATTTGAATGTGAAATTTACTTATAAGCAATTACTCTTTAATTAATTTAAAGCACAAATAGCCATTTAAATTATAAAAGGATGCCTGATAAACCTGTTTTTATGGTTCAGTGTGGCCTGAACTGCCTATTGCTTCTGTTTTGAGCAATATTTCAAAATATTTAAGAAACATATAAAAGTTTAAAATGGATTGTCTGAACATCTACAAAAAAGCTAAATCTAGCATCATAATTAATGGTGAGAAACCAGAAGCTTTCTTATTAACAACAGGAACGAGGCAAGTATGTCCCTTCTCACCACTCCTTTTCAACATAATAGTGAAAGCTGTGGCTAATGCAATAATAAGACAAGAAAAGCAAACAAAAGTTATACAGATGGGGATGGGAAGACACAAAATAGTCAAGATATCAGATCTTCCCAACCTGATCTATAGATTTAATGCAATCCCAATAAAAATCCTAACAAGTTGTTTTCTGGATATCAACAAACTGATCCTAAAGTCTATATAAGGAGGTAAAAGAGCCAGAGGAGCCAACTCAATTTGTAGGAAAAGAACAAAGTCAAAGGACTGACACTAACTGACTTCAAGACCTACTATGAAGCTACAATAATTAAGACATTGTGGTTTTAGTGAAAGAATAAACAGATCAAGGGAATAGAATAGAGATCCCAAAAAGGCAATACGATGGAACAAAAAGAGTCTTTTCAACAAATGGTTCTAGAACGACTGGATATTTACATGGGGGAAAAAGGGGGATGTAGACACAGACCTTACACCCTTCACAAAAATCAACTCAAAGTAAATCATAAATCTAAATGCAAAACTACAAAACTCCTAGAAGATAACATAGGAGAAGATTACCTTGAGTATGGTGATGACTTTTTAGATTCATTAAAAAGGCACAATACATGAAAGCAATAACTGATAAATTGGACTTCATTAAAATTAAAAAAAACTTCTGTGCTATAAAAGACACTGTCAAGAGAATGAGAAAACAAGGCACAATTTGGAAGAAAATATTTGCAAAAGACATACAGATAAAGAGCTGGTATCCAAAATATACAAAGAACTCTTAAAACTCAACAATAGAAAACATAACAATCCAATTTAAAAATATGCAAGGACCTGAATAGACACCTCAATAAAGAAGATATACAGATGATAAACAAACATATAAAAAGATGCTCTACATCCTATGTCATTAGGAAATTGCAAATTAAAACAACAATGAGATCACACCTATTAGAATGACCAAAATCCAAAACATTGACAACGCCAAATGCTTGCAAGAATGTCGAGCCACAGGGACTCTTGTTCATTGCTAGTAGGAATGCAAAATGGTACAGCCACTTTGGAAGACAGTTTAGTCTCTTACAAAACTAAATGTACTCTTACTATATAATCCGGCAAACATGCTCCTTGGTATTAACGTAAAGAAGTTGAAAACATGTTCACACAAAAACCTGCATGCAAATATTTGTAGTAGCTTTGTTAATAATTGCCAAAACCTGGAAGCAACCAAGATGTCCTTCATCAGGTGAATGGATAAATAAACAGTGGAACATACAGATAACAGAATATTATTCAGCACTAAAGAGAAATGAGCTAATAAGCCATGAAAGGACATGGAGGATATGTAAAATGCATATGGTAAGTGATGGAAGCCAATCTTAAAAGAATGCATACTATATGATTTCAACTATATGACATTCTGGAAAAGGCAAAACTATAGAGGCAGAAGGATCAGTGGTTTCCAGGGTTTAGGAAGGAGACAGAGATGATTAAGTAGAACACAGATGATTTTTAGGGCAGTGGAATTGTTCTATATACTATAATGGTGGATACGTGTCATTATACATTTGTCATACCCATAAAATGTACATCAAGAGTGAACCCTAATGTAAACTATGGACTTTGAGAGATAATGATGTAGGTTCCTTGATCATAACAAATGTGCCACTCTGGTGAGGGGTGTTGACAGTGGTGGAGGTCATGTGTATGCAGGGGCAGCAAGGATATGGGAAACCTCTGTACATTATGTTCAGTTTTGCTCTGAACATAAAACTAAAGTCAACTAAAAGTCTATGTTTTTAAAATCTGGAATAAAGTTTGTAAAAAACTGTAGGTTGAATTCAAGATATTTTTGGAAAGCTTTCATATAAGAAACTATGAATGTTATATTTCCTTCCTGAAGGTGGCGTTTGTGTACTATGGTCAAAGAACGTTTCTCTCGTTTGTTAAGGGGGGAAAAAAAAAGCAAACCAACTTTCCCAGACAGTTAGTAAAACGACTCATAAAACTGTCATGAGTAATTCCAGCAGCTAGGTTGAAATGGAAGGCTGCTCAGAGCACCTCTGCCTTTCCATGACAGGGTGAGCTTTTATAGATTTAGATTATAGACTTACCTGTGAACACTGGGACCCATAACTCAATTTACAGGTACCTTAGAGCTCAAAGAATATTTGCAGAACTGACTCTCTGGGACTTGTTACAGGCACCAGGAACTTCATGGCGAAGACAAGCCACAGGACCTGGCTCAGATGGCCCAACAGGAACGAGAGTTGTCAGACTTGTAAGAACCTGTGGCCAATTTGCTACAGCCACAAACGGCTGCATTGTGGGAGCTATTTGAACTTGAGAGACAAATCACCTAAACCCAACTTCTGTGTAAGAATTCCCTCTGGAACTTGTTAAACTCACGGATTTCTGGATTTCAGAGATTCTAATGCCAAGAGCATCAGTGAGGCCTAGGAGTCTACATTTAAGAAGCTTCCTGGAGTGGATTCAGTTATTCAGATATATAAATAGAAGAAATTCCTGATATAAGCAATAACATGAACAAATCTCTAAAACAGGATTTTTGAGAAAAAGAAGCCAGACACAAAAGAGTATATACTCTGTGTGTGTATACATATATATAAACACATATATATAAACACATATATATAAAGTTCTAGAATGAAAACAACTAATCTATATGGGAAAAAAATCAGGTCAATAGTTGTGTAGGGCAGGGAGTTAGGTGGATTGACTGCAAAGGGGCATGAGAGAACTTTCCAGTGTGATGCTAATGTTCTATATTTTGATTGGAGTGGTGGTTACATGGGTGTATATATTTATCAAAATTCATCTAACCATACATTCAAAATGTGTACATTTCATTGCATGTAAATTATTTCTTGATAACATTGATTTAATAACAGATACTTCCTAGGTGATTCAAACATGCATGTTTGGGAACCACTGCCCTTTTGCTACTGGAGAATGACCAGATCATGAGTGCACTTGAGCCCCACTGGGGCTTCTTTTTTGGCATTTATACTTCCATTGAGAGAACTTCTAAGCCCCAGGGAACCTTCGAGATCAAGTTGCCTTACTTCTGAATTTTCTACATGAGAAAACTAAAGCTCAGAAAGGTCGAAAGACTTTTCCAAAGTCACACAGTAGACTACCAGCAGACATCAGATAAGAATTTCTGACAGCTTCAGCTTTTCTCCCAGCATCACGCTACATCCAAAGGAAAGAGCAGGGCGTGGTTAACAGATGTTTCTTGCTCTGGCTCACTACCTTTATTCCTCATGGCCACCTACAGGATAGAGCTATCTGGTTACCTGAGCCAAGGAAATGGAATAGAATCAAATCTTATAAGGAATGGTTGAAAGACTTTCCTTTCAGATTTGTTCATTCACTCATTCAACAAACGATCAACACGTATTAGTTGAGTGCTTTAGTTTTTAGGCACAAGAGATTCAGGAATGAATAGCACATACAAGATCCCTGACCTTAAAAAGCTTGTTATCCTCCACAATAAAGAAATAAGCAAACATCTGAGCAAGACGATTTCAGATGGTGGAAAGTGCTTGAAGAAAGCAAACCAGGTGATTGAAAGAATAACTGCAAAGGGAGAGTCTGTTTTAGCTGCACTTGTCAGGGCAGGCCGTTCTGAGAGGGTGACTCTGCAGCGTATGGGGTGAGGCAGGAGATGGGGAGGTTGAAGGTGGCTATCTCTACCCCTTCTCTACGTGCTGCCGTGGAGAGGAGGAAGAGCGCGTGTCCCATGATGACTCAGAAGGTGAAGCGAGAAATAAGATGAGTGGAAAACAGAAGTTGCATTGAGATCAGTTTAGGAAGAACTTTCCAACCTATTAGAAGAGGAATTAATGTTTAGTTGAGGACATACGATGTCCTACTTTCCTTGTTCGTAATATTGTGTTTAGTGCTTACGAAAACTCTAGGTGGTAGGTGGAACGTCCATTAGAAGGTGTGATCTCCCCCTTCCAAGGGGTGTGCATGTGCAAGTGGATAGTCACGTATTAGGGATTCTGGAAAAGGGATCCTTCAATGAATATTTGAGAATTCTTAAGATTTCTCCTCCCTTTAAGCTAGTTTAAATCTAAGGTGAATAACTTATATTTAGCAAATGAATATCCCTGTGGGTTTTACAAGTTTAGCTGCACTTAGTGATGTCTGTGGTCCTGCAATATTCAATTAAATATCATCTTCCAAACAGTCATGCCCTGGCTAGGTATTGGGCACACAGTAGGTGCCCAATTTAAGTTTGTTGAAATAAAATGAGCTCCCTAGCTGAGGTAAAAACAGGTAAGTTGGGGGTCCCTTAACCTTGCAGCCCCTTACCCCTGCAGTAGTGCCCTAATTATGTCACAGAAACCAATGGAAAAAGAAAATAAGACATACTCCAGATTCCAGCCCAGGTAGTGAAAAGTTAGTAAAACTTCTTAAACAGCAATAGGTTGTTTCCAGTTTAAGCTTTAACCATAAATTCTCAGGAAGGCCTTCATTGAACATTCTCCATGAGCAATGAAACAGAATGGCATTCTAATGCCCTCTTTAGTGAGAAACCAGACATGACCATGATCCATTCTTGAGGAGAAATAGCAGCAGGAATGGCAGGGACAGTGAGCTACCTCTGACCTGGGAATTCTGCCTGGCTCACTTCCTTTCATTAAGAGAAAATTTGCTGGATTTACTACAGGAGAATAAGGTTGCATATGAGAAAGAAGTAGCCTTGATTGGAGGCCTCTTTAACAAGTGATTCTCCAGAAAGAACAGTAAGTCTCCGCCATGGACAGCCCCAGGAAGAAAAGGGAAGACATAGATACCTATGGTTATGTGGGCATTGGCCTTCCTGAAGCCTAGCGCAAGGAATGGAGTAGGTGAACTCAAGATTCACGCCTTTCATTCTATGAGTCATGGCTTTAAGATTACCCAATTACTGATCCCACTTGGCTCCACATGGAAAACAAAGTTCAAGCTAAAGTACAGGCAGCAACAAGATCCATGTGCATTGTGCAAAACACAAAATTCCCACTGGCCAGACATGTTCCCTTTGCCTCTGGGTGACGCCTCATCGTGCTACAACTGTGCCCTCTGTTTTTCATCCTGTCCTAAATTATTATTCTATTAGACCATAACCTACTCGAGGGGCCAGTGTCTCTGTCTTTCTAGCAGAGAGAAAGCAAGAGAGCGAGAGAGATAGAGAGAGAGAGAGAGACAAGGTACCTGGTAAGCGTACAATTGAATAAGTTTTCAAAGTAATACTTTTTAATGCCTAATAATAGCTAATACCAACTGAACACTTCTTTGTGCCAGGCACTGTGCTGAACACTTCACAGATATTACTTCATTTAATCCTTAAAACAGCCCTCTGAAGTAGGTACTACCACCACTGTTATTGCTTTGATCATTGCTATTTTCTTGTAAAGAAACAGACCTAGACTTGAGACCACCATGCTGTACTGCAGATGGAGTTTTACCCTGTGGACCTAGTGGGGACATGGGACAGGCAATGTGTGGAAAATCTGTGGAGAGTTTTGTCTCTAACCTTAGGTCAAGGTTAGGTCTCAACTTCCACAATTTCCAGTTTCTTAGCAATTTGAGCACCACTTGGGTAGAACTGATGCTTCTGAATAGGGAGGAAAAAAGCCAAAGGGCAGGTGTGACTTTTCCGCCTCTTGATTTTTCTCTTGCTCATCTCTGTTGTTTTTCACCATTAACAGGGGCATCTAGACTGAAACTTCCAAATTACTGTGAATCCACAACTCATAATGGCCGGTGTTTGGGGGAGTTGTGGATGGCAGCCTAGGGCTTTTATATTTGTATATGCTATGACAAAAGACATTTTGCTTCTAACTGGATGAGATGTGAAGAGTTTTAGGACTTTACATATAAATCTTCATCTCAATTTAATTTTAAAATAAATGACCATTTACTGAGAATTTCCTATGTGCTAGACACTGTGCTAACCCTTTGGACGCATTATCTCAATTAATTCTCAAGACAACAAGCAGCCCTACCGATTTAAATTGGTTTTCCTTAAGTTTTGATAGGATGTACTGGCTTGTGGAGAGGGGAGCAGGTGGTGGTGACAGCCAAGAGCTGGGCATTCATTTACAGAAAGGAGGAATAAAAAAAGCTTTGGAAGATGATTTTTTATCAAACAAGGCAAAAAGAACCATCTCCCTGACAACCTGCATGTCTGTCCTGGTAACCCCCCTAGGAGCCAAGACATTCACAGGACTTCCAAGCCCTGTGAAGCCACGTGAATGCACCCTGCTCAGCTCTCTGAGCTGGCAGATCATTCACCTCAAATAGTTCATAAGCCAAGAGGAGGGGGAGTGATGTATTTTATGGCAGAAAAATCAGATCTGGGTTTATGTTTCATCTTTAAAAACTAAAGTTCCTGAATTCTCTTCTCCATTTGGTGTGGTCAAACTAACCTACAGACCACCATTGCTTCAATTAGAAAAATGCACCCCGTGTGAGAAAACCTGGTGAGTTCGGTGTAGTGCGTGGTGAGCAGATAGCAGATGGCACCTTTGTGCCCTTTCCTCCAGGGGCACACAGCTCTGTGCCAGGGTCTCCGGCTCAGTGAGACGAGCACAGGTCTGCATTTCATCCCCGACTCACCCCCTCAGCAGACACCCCTGGTCAACCTGCATGGGTGTATGTACCAGGACCACCACTAGGAGCAACAAGGATGTCCCAATGTGACAGCCCATGGGCCCTGGCCAACCCACAGGTGGGCTTTGCTGTCCTAATCATGCTTGAAAAAATTTGAATTGCTCATCAAGCTTAAAAATTAGGAGATTTCATATAAAATCCAAATTTCAAGCTTTTCTTGAAAAATTAGAAGATCTGGACACACTGGCTCTCCTTTCCCGCATAGTAAATTGGACTAGAGCTAAGCAGTGCTGCCTACTTTATGTGTTTGCTTATTTTATTTTTTTATGTTGTACTATGTCTTGGATTTCATTCTACAATATCACATAGAACTACCACTTCCCTTTTAAATTATCATTTGTATTACGTTTTTTAACAGATAACACTTGTGTTTGGCACAAAATTCAAATGACACAAAAGGGTGTCCCCAAGCACCCAGGGCTGCTCCTCCAGAGGCAACCACTGCTACCAGTTCCCATGTGTCCTTTCATGGGTCTTACATGTGAACACAAGCACATACATATGCAGTGTTTCTAGGACAACATTAATTGCAAGATGCACCATTATTTTGTGTTCGCTAAGAACAAAAACATCCCAACAAAATTATGACATCATGTCTTAATGATCTATTGATCAGTCAAGTCAGCCCCTCATTGCTCTGAAATTTTAGCCTAGGAATAGGCTTCTGTGTTTACATAAAACATGTAATATAGCTTTGGTGCAAACTGACATGGTTGCTCTAAGACAGATACACCTATGATCCTTAAACTATATCTTCCACTGGGAAGATGTTCTGTAGACAAAGGTTTGAGGTGTGAGTTCTAGTCCTTCCTCTGCTAAGGTAACCTGTGCCTCCTTGAATAATCCACTCTCTGAGACTTAGCTTATTCATCTAGTCTGTGTAGTGGTGGATTTAGACTGGAACTTAGATCTGGGCTCTTAAGCTCTTTGCACAACAGATGGCTTTGAAATGCACGTAACCTAACATAGAATTTCAGATCATTCTCAGACTTCCTGGTGATTACTCACTGATTTCTGTAGATGCCTATCCAATGCTTGCCTTTATATATATTCTAAGTTTCACTGATTTTCTCTTGTGTCATTGTCACAGAGAGTATTTGATGGTGCTCAGTAGCTGTATATTAAAGACATTTCTCAACCTCCTATTCCTTGAGGGAGTAATAACAAAACAGCCTTGCAGAGGATATCCAAGCCCTGGCATCTGGTCCGCTTCCTCTGACATTAGGAGACAGCGATCCACTTCCAGAGTAAACATGCCAGAAACTCCTTTTCCCAGCACATGTGCTTCTAGGGCCTGGGCCTAGGTTTTGTTTCTGCCCTAGATTTAGAATTGGAAACTGGTGACACAAAAGAGCAGGACCACTCACAACCTGTTCTGGTGAGGCTGGCCACAGTGACAGCAGCTCCACTCTGCCTCTGGAGGCTGCAGTGACAGCTGTCTCAGTGGCAATGCCCAGCCTGCTTTGGAGATTTTGGCTGTACAGTCCACAGCATATGGGCCCAATGCCAGGGACAGGTTCACTGTGGCATTTGGGGCACTGTGGTTGGCTAATTCTGTGGCCTGACCCAAGATTCTCTGAGCTACCAATATCCTGTAATAAATTCCTTTTCTGCTTAAGTTAGCTAGAGTTGGTTTCTTTTGCTTGCAACTGAAAAGCTGAGACAAACCTTACTCTTCTTGAATGTATACAATGACTTGGAAATTGTTTTCCAACAAGATACCTCTTACAAAGTTAGCAGTCAGGATAGTTTGGGGGAGAGGGGAACAGAATGCCGAAATGGTGCAACTTAATGTAAATGTAGTACTCTACTTCCTTTTAGCACCCTAAGAAGCTTGCAAAATTAACAGCAACAAAGATGGTATTAAATAATAAGAAACCTCTTGGGCTATTCTTCCATTATTCCATTAATTGCTTTGATGCATTTAATGATGCATTTATGTAAGGTTCACTATGCAATTATAACTTGTCAATAAAACAATACGCATGGCTCATACATTTCTGATTGTCTTTTATATGTCAGGATCTCTGCTAGATGCTGGTGCAGATTCACAGAAGAGAGACATAGGTTTTCCCTTTGAAATAAGCGAGGACATTCAACATAATGTTCTAAGTGTGACAAGAGTGCTACAGGGAGAAAGACTAAACTGAGCCTATTTGGGTAATCTGGGAAAAAATTTATCATCTGGGTTGAGCTCTTTTCAATAGCCCAAGGTGTGGTCAGTTTGTATCTCCGAGAGTGTGCAAGATTTCCAAGGCAACGAATAGTGGGAAATAGAGTTTTATCTTTGTTATTCTGAAAAGCCATTGTAACGTCTGTGCAAAGTTTTCTTAGTGTTCCCTAAGTTTTCCTGTTCCAGAGAGACTGAAGAATTTTTGTTTAGGCTCTAGCAAGTCTAAATTGAGTTGGATTTGATTGTTGTCCCTCTCTGGAAGAATTGGCATGAGTCTCGCCAATTTAGAAATTTCCAGCCTGCTTTTTAGTTGTGCATCATTGCCTTGATCCCATGGTGAGGACTTAGCTGGAAAACAGGTGTTCGTTCAGGTCTGACAGGGGTCGGGACAGACGTGGTAAGCCAGCTGAAGGGACAGAAGCCCTCGTGTAGCAGTGGGCTTGCACAGGGCTTGCCATTTTGGGGGGTTGAGAGGTTGGAGGAGGCTGTGTGAGGGGGGAGAAGGCAGTCAGTTCACCAGCAGTTCTATTACCAGGGTCACCTCAACTAGGAAGCAGGCATTTGTAACAAGGTACAATGTTTTTGGTCTTTTTCCTGATCATTACCACATTGAAAGCTTTTCCTGGCAAATCAAGTAGAAAACTTTTCTGGCCTGAATCCTTACCTCTTGCATTTCCCACAGCAAATGTTGCTTCAGTTTTTAAGGAACCATTTTACTCTACTATATATATATATATATATATATCAAAAAAAAATACCCACAAGGAAATAAGAGAAATTTGTGAACACAATCTGCAACAAGGGATCCTGCTGTTAAGAGAGTTAAAAAGAAAATACAATTGTTCTGAAAGTTCAATTTAAGATCAGTGTTTGGAAAGGAGAGCACATTTTTTGGCAGCAGCCTAGTTATAAATGGTGATTGGGTTCCCAGATGAGCCCACAAAGGACTACTTAACTCACAATGTTCCTGTAAAATCAATCATGATGTCTTAGCCTTATATATTATTTTCATACCACTTACTTTATTCACTATATACATTCATTTTCTACCATACAAGTTCACTGGAAGAAATTTTTTAAATACAGAAAAGTATAAAGAATAAAGAAAAAAAACTCCCCAAAGTCCACCACCCAGAAATAATCATTTGAATACAATTTATTCATTATTTAAAATTTTAATAGATTTATTGATATATGATTAACATAAAATGAACTACAATATTTGAAACGTATAATTTGATAAGTTTGACATGTGTGTGTAAGTATGAAACTATCACATTGCCACAATAAACATAATGAGCAAATCTATCACCCTCCCCAAAAAACCCCTCAGACCCCTTTGTAATCGCTCCCTCTGTCCCCATCCCCAGGGAAACACCAATCTGACTTCTGCCAACTGTAGCTTGCATTTTCTAGAGTTATATATAAATGGATTTATCTAGTGTGTATTTCTTTTTGTCTAGCTTCTTTCACTTAGTGTAAGTTTTTGAGATTCATCCATATGATAGCCTGTATCAATAGTTTTTTTTTATTGCTGAGCAGTATTCAGTTGAATGATTATATGACAATTTATTTATCTATTCATCTATTGATGAACATCTGGCTTTGTGATGCCTTTTTCCAACAACAACCAATTCTCTTACACCAAGTGCATATCTAACAATTCAATTCAATTCTGACACTAACTAGAGTTAGCACAGACCCTACAGGTTAAGGGATCCATCTCACAAAAGTGTCCCCACTTCAGAGGCCAGCTGCAAACAGGGTCCTCAGGAAACCCCCATTTCTCCTGGACTGACCACAAGTTCAAGGATTCCTAGGACCTTCTTCTCAGGTTCTCTAATTTGTTAGAACAACTCACAGAAGTTAGGAAAGAAGTTTACTTATGATTGCTGATTTGTTATAAAGAATACAACTGAGTAACAGACAATTGAAAAAGATTGGTAGGGCAAGAGGCGGGGAGTGGTCAACAGAACCACTCTCCCAGCGCCTCGATGTGTTGGCCACCAAGGAAGTTCTCCAAACCCCATCACTTAGGAGTTTTTATAGAGGTTTCATTGTGCAGGCACGATTGTTTAAATCACTGGCCATTGGCAATTGAACTCAATTTCCAGGCCTTTTCTTCTCCTAAGGAAGGGGCTGAAAGTTCTAACCTCTAATCACTTGCTTGGTCTTTCTGGTGACCAGTCTTACCCTGAAGCTCTGTAGGTGCCCTACTATGAGTGGTTTCATTAGCATAACCTCAGGTAAGGTAGGGAACTTGTTATATATAACAAAAGAGACTCCTGTCTCTCAGGAAATTCCAAGAGTTTTAGGAATTTTGAGTCAGAAGCCAGGGACAAAGATCAAATGTATATACAATCTTGCCATGCACTTAATGATGAGGAGACACTCTGAGAAATGTATTGGGCAGTTTTGTCCTTGTGTGAACATCATTGAGCATACTTGCACAAACCTAGACGATATAGCCCACCCCACACCCAGGCTATATAGTATGGCCTATGATTCTAGGCTACAAACCTGTACAACACGTTTCTATCCTGTACACTGTAGACAATTGTAACACAATGTTAGCTATTTGTGGATCTAAACACATCAAACATACAAAAGGTACAGTCAAAATATGATATTATAATCTTACAGGACCACCATTGCGTATGCTATTCTTCATTGACCGAAACATCGTTATGTGGCTCATGGCTGTATATTTTTATTATACTACAGGGTTGTTTCCTGTTTGGGGCTGTGAAAAATAAAACTGCTATGAGCATTCATGTATAAGTCTGTGTATCAACACATGCCTTTATTTCTCTAGGAGTAGAATGACTGAATCATATGGTAGATGTATGCTTAAATTCTTAAAGAACTGCCAAATTTGTTTCCAAAGTGTTTGTATCATTCTACATTCCCATCAGCAATGTATGGGAGTTCCAGTTGCCTAAATTCTCACCAAATCTTTCTATGATCAGTGTTTTAAATTTTAGATATTCTAACAGGTATACAGTGCTATCTCAATGTGGTTTTGATTTTAATTTCCCTAATGATTAATGGTGAATATTTGTATATCTTCTTTGGTGAAATCTCTGCTGAAATCTTTTGCTCATTTTTAAATTGGGTTGTTTGTTTTCTTAAGATTGAGTTTTGAGAGCTCTTTATGTATTCTGCATGCCAAGTCCTTTATCAGATATGTGATTTGCAAATCTTTTCTATTAGGCTGTGGCTTGTCTTTTCATCCTCTTAATACTATAGTATATTTCAAAGATGGGAAGTTTGTAATTTTGATGAAGTTCAGTTTAGCAATATTTTCTTTTATGCATCATACTATCATATCTATGAAATCTTTGCCTAATCCAAAGTCACAAAGATTTTTTTTCCTATGCTTTCTTCTAGAAGTGTTATTTCACTTTACTTATAGGTATATGATCCATTTTGAGTTAATTTTTGTATAAGGTATGAAGTATAAAGTACGGATCTAAGTTGTTTTTGTTTTGTTTTGTTTTTTGCTTATGGGCATCTAAATGTTCCTATATAGCTTATTAAAAAGACTTTTATTTTGCTTCTAAATTACCTTGTTCTTCTGTTAAAATTAGTTCACTATATATATGAGGGTCAATTTCTCCAGTTTGTTCCATTGAACTTCATGTCTATGTTCACCACATTTTCTTCACAGCTGTAGGTGTTCTAGGTCACCTTGATATCAGGTAGTGACAGTCCTCAGTTTTTCTTTCTCAAAGTTTTTATTTTTCTTCTTCTAACACTAAACTGAACATCTATGTGAATGGAACATCATCCACATTCAATTGTTTACTTAAAATAAATTCTTAGAAATAAAACTACCAGGTCAAAGGATATAAACATCTAAAGTTCTTACACAAATTATTCTCCAGAACTTACCATCCTTGAGTGTTTACCAGTAAGTGAGAGTTCAGGTCCTACTATACCTCTGCCAAGCATGTATCAATTATCCTCTTCTTTCCTCTGGCATTCTTTAAATATTTATATGCTGGGCCCTAGGCTAAGCTCTTTACATAGATAATCTTACTTAATTTCTACAATGCTATGTGGTACGTGCAATCATAATCCTCCTTTAACTCACAAGGAAATTGAGTCCTAGACAGTTTAGAGGACTTGACCAAGGTCACACAGCCAGTGAGTACTACATTAGACTTCAACCCAGGCCAACTAACTCCAGAAGCTGAACATTTTAACCAACTCTGCTCTGTCTTGTATCTTTGCCAACTTAAGTGACTAAGAAAAAAAGACCTGACATCCCTTTTAATCTGAATTTCCTTGACTATTACAGAAGAGGGATATTTTTATCTAGGATTAATTGCCTTTACTTAGTTTTGTCTTTCGGACTCAAACCCTCCCTTCTGTGCTCTGGGATGCTGCTCTGTCCTCTGACACTGTGTCAGACTCTACAATAGGGAGCATTAGAGGAGGACTATGAAGCTGGCAGAGGCAGAACTGACTTGCTCCCCACATTTGTTCCTTGTTGGGTTTCCATGGGCTTCCTGGTCCTGCCAACAGCACCTGGCAACACTTCTTTGCCCCATCAGCACCAGCAGAGCAGCGCCCCCTCCTCAGAAGTCCCCTTCTCCAAGTTTCTAAGCTTTAATAATTCTAAGCTCTTGTTTGTTCCACAGCCCTAAAGATGGTAGCTGCTTCTTACAGTTGCTCCCCTGTAATACTTTAGTGCTTTGGGCTGTTTCTTTTTTTCTTTGTTAATTATTCAAGCCTAGTTAACAATTATCTATATTAAATCTTCTTTGTCAAAATAATCAGTCCAGTTTCTGTTTCTTAACTGGACACTGAGTGCTACAGAAGAGGTGGGAGGAGGTAGCATCAGGAGGTTATTAAAGCCCTTTCAACAATAAATCTCCCTGTTCCTGAAGCCTGGGCCCACTGGGGCAGAGTCAAGTTCCAGGGATCCCTAAATGATGGAAGGGACATAAGAAAACCTGAGCTTGGGCCAGCGTGGGGCCCTAGGGAAGCAGGGGAGGCTGCCCGACTTTGCCTGTTGGCTAGCCTTCCGGCTTCCCAGTGTCCAATTTAACTCATCCTGCCAGTCCTGCCACCAATGAAGCATGCATGAGAACAGTGGCCCCTGGGCCACATTTCCCAGGCACCTTAAGGCTACTGACCCTGGCATCTTGAGCTCTGGAGAAATGAGGTAGCCACCAATCTTAGCTCCAAAAAAGTGGTACCAGCTTTCTCCCCTGCAGAAGAGACACACAGGAGGAGGCATGGACAGTGCCCTTCACTGAAGGCAAGGCAGCTTACTGGAATCTGGATGGAGACAGAGAAGATGTGCCTCCCCCAGAAGCACCAGGGCCCAGAATTCCCAGTTCAATCAACTCCCAGAATTTCATGGTTAAGAATTGGTTGTTAAGGTTTTAGGCTCAGGTACTAGATTGTCTAGGTTCAAATCCCACCACTGCTTCTTACTAGCTCTGGGAACTTGGGCAATTTTCTCAACCTTTCTCTGCCTCAGTTTCTTCATCTGTATAATAGGGATAACATGACTACTTACCTCATGATGTTTCGTAAGGGTTTGATGAGTTACCTCATGGAACGCATTTAGAGCAGTGTCTGGCACATGAAAAGTGACATGAAATTAGTAGTTATGTGTTGATAATGACGATCTGTGTAAGTATCCCACGCTAAGCAGCAGAGAAAAAGTATGTATGGAGGGAATATTTTGAGTCCGAAAAGCTGTTTGTTAAGATACTTTAAGTTGCAAGAAACAAGAAACCCTGAGACAAATAGCTTGAAAGGGAGATTTAATATCTCAAAAAGAAGTCTGGAGCAAGGCATCTTCAGCGGACCAAGGATGCCATCAAGGACTCAAACTTCTTTTCATATTTCTTTTCTGTCATTCTCCGCAGAATGGCTTTTTCCTGAGGCTTGTCCTCTCATGTTTTCAAGGTGTCTGTAGAAGCTCTCACCATCACAGCCTTGAGATAACATACAGCGCATTAAGAAGGAGTTGGGTTCCCAGTGTATTTTTTAAAGATAAACAACCTTCCCCAGATGCCCCTCGCCCCACGACCCGGCAGACTTCTCTTTTATTCTCATTGGCTGGACTGTTGCGCATGCTCACGCCTAAGCTAATCACTGACAAAGGAAATGGAATCTCAAGGTTATGAAGACCAATCATGACTCAGAGCTTGGAAAGGGGTGGAGCTCCCTGCTCCCCGCCCCCTCCACCGAGCATATGGCTGCCAGGAGGTATATGCCCAAACAGAATGAGGGGTCAGTTAGGAAGGAGCAGGGGAGAAACGGCTGATGGGCAGGCAAGCAAGAGTGACTGCTACAGTGGCTTTCCAGCACCCTGCACATCCACAGCCCTTGGCCTGTGCATAAACACTGACCACACTGGACATTCAAGAGCATTCGTGGGGGAAGAAGATACACTTGTCCCCACCACATCAGGGACGTGGGTTCCCAAATAAGTTTGTTCTTCTAGACTCCAAACACACGCATGCGCACGCACACATACACACACATTCCTGGGCAGTGTTTGCCAGTTAGGAGGAGTGTGAGGAATGGGAAAGAGTGTGGGGAGGAAGGGGGAGGCAGGAGCTGAATAAATTGGCATGTCAACAAAGGCTGGAGAAGAGAACATTAGCAAGAAAAAGGATGGGAGCTGGAGAGTCCCCAAGCACAGAAGCCGGGGAAATGAAGGGACAAATTCAGGAAGGAATGTTATTTAAAATGTGTGCACATCTGAGGAGCAGAAAAACCAAAGGAGCGGCACAAAGGGCTAAACAAGACAGGGGAGCCTGGGAGCGGGAGTTGAGAGGAGGCTCTTTCAGGGCAAGTGTAATAGCAAGTGTTTAGCAATGACCCGAGTACCAATTCTATTTTTCCTTAATGTGAAGTCTCTGCTGTTCTGAAATTACATGACTGAAATCCTGCTCCTTCCACGAGGCAGGAAGAAGGCACAGGAAGGAATCAAATGAAGCAGATGCTGGAAGCTGGGACAGAGCGGCAGCCCCAAGCCAGAGACTCACAGACGCCCACGTGAACAGCTTGGGGGGGTGGGGGAGCTGGGGTCTGAGCTGCCAAGCTCTCTGTCTGGAAGACTTGTTTACTTTTTCATGCCCAGACCTTGAGGGGCCCTTTTGGCAGTGTTTACTGGGGGCCCAGACCTCACTCTTGGTATCCCACGGTGCTAAGACTGGGGGCAAAAGGCTAGGTCTGAGCGTCTACTGACTAGGAGGCTTTGAAATATCTGGAATCTCTTTAACTCCAGGTTGCCTTAGTGGCTGCATTCTTTGACGAGCACTTTTAACAGTTGGATCCAGAGAGGGCAAACTCAACCCTTCTGGGTATATTGATGCTGTAAAAAGAAGAATAATGAGAATTCACTGGAATTATTCTTGGAGAAAGCATGGTATTTGTACAGAGCAAACACCTTTATAAGTCACGGAAGGTGGTTGCTAGCACACAGCCTCATGCTCAAGGACTCTGTGTCACTGTGTGGGAGGAGAGGGTGAGATGTTCCACCTTGCCAATGCAGCCTTTTCTACCAACCCCAAATGTTTAGTAAAAGTCTACCAAAACTCACAAAATGTTTGGTGCGAGCAGACTTTTTTTTCTGGGAAAAGAGGCTGTATCTTGCTCCTGAGATGAAGAGGGAGGTGAAAGGATCAGCACATGTGGACACAGGAGTCAGGAACACCCCCTGCTGACATCCAGAGTCCAAGATGAAGGATCTAGGCAGGTGGGGCCTGGATATCTACCAGTCAACCAAGCAACCAATCAGAAACACCAAGCAGCGTGAATTTATGCAGCTCTTACTTTATGCTGGGCACATATGAAAGTGCTTACTGCAGATACGTACTATGGGAAAGGGGTTTTAAATGTGTGCTCGTGACTATGATTACAGTAGAGATCAGAGTCTTAAGGAGACTGACAGTCAGAAGTAGTCGAATTTTATGCAGGAGGTGGCTTGAGAGCAGGGAGGCATGATTTCTCCGGACAGGAAGATGGGAAGGGGAGGACTCCTGCAGAGCACACAGGCAGAGCCAAGGAGGTGGGACACATGTGGCAAGCGTGAGGGACACTTGGTCCTGCTGGCATGAAACTGGCCAATTCCTTGACCTGGCCATCCAGAGAGGAGGAAGGGAGCTTCAGAGCCAAAACAATCCCCATAATTCTGAGGAGGAGGACTCCCCACCCACACAAACATGGTCACACACAGGACCGGGTGAGTCTTCAGAGAAGGAGGACGGAGAAGTGGTGCTTTATGTGATTTATAACTGAGTGTGGCCCCAGACAGCAGCCACCCCAGCCCCAGATGCCACTTCAGAGAGCAGAGACATGTCTTTTCATAAAAATGTTATTTTACTTTAATGCAAAAGTCAGGAAAGTTAATCTGGACCAAAAGGAGAATTTCTTATAGAGACCTCTGGTTTCCTCATAAATACTCCCCAAGTGCTCCCGGGCCGCGGCTCCTGCCTCCGGCTTCAGCCTGTTGGTATTCAGACTCGGACAGGGAAATTACGGATTCTGGTCTCACCCGAGGAATTAAGGTCGGAACAATACAGTATTTTACAATCCAGTACAAGCCTCATTTAGCCGAAGCTTTTCATGCATGGCATCTTAAAGCTCTTTATGACCTTTTTTTTAAAAAAAGGAAAAGAGAGAAAAAAAGAATTTAAAAGAGAAAACCTTCTAAAAACTCAAACCCCTACTGAACTAAATGAGCCATTGAGAGTGAATAGGACTTAACAGTGGCCTTCAGAATGGGAACAGAGGTCCCACTCGGATGGAACAAGAACAACAGAATCAAAGGAAATCACAGCTCAGAGAGGACTGCACGGGGCCTGAAATGTACCCCTCGCCCCTGGGGCACTGATGGGCTCTGCGATCTGTGACTGGCACGACGAGCTCAGGATGGAGTCAGGACGCAGGGTTCTGGCCCCCATGATTCTGTGACTGTAGGAGGGACCATAGGCCACTTTTTATCCCCAAAGATGGTCAGCACCAACCTCAATATTTGCTCTACCCACCCAGGCATCACCCTCCCGGTGGCCTCTGTGCTAGGAAAGGAAGTGGCCCTACTGTGTGCTTTCAGATTCCAATCTTAATCATAGCTCTGCCTCCCAGGTGCCCAGGGCTCTTGTGCTAGGTCCTGGTACAGCCCTGGCCATGCCTGCCTTTTTTAGAAGTCCCCCATGTTTTGAACAGTCTCTCCACACCTCCTCTTTCTCCTCGCACCCTGCCCCCAACTCCCCCCGCCCCTGCCCCCACCCTACCCCCGGTGCTACCCCTGGGTCCTGTGTTTTGCAGGGAGCCAGCTCTTTGCTTGGCCAATCTGATAAATTCATTCCTTCAGAGGTGTTACAGGATGACAATCCTTTAACATGATGCTTATCTCAAAAAATATTTTATATCTTAAACAGATCTCCAAAGTTGTAACCAGAGAAGGGACCTGGAATTTCCAGGAAGTGGAGGATGCTCAAGTTAGATGTTCGGGGTTGCCTTGGTGCACGGGAGGCCGGTGAAGGATCTTCTTCAGGCATGTGGGAAATGTAAGCAAGTCGTCTTGGGCTGCTGACAAAGTAAAATTGTGGACCTCACAAATCAGTCCCTAGGCAACTCAGTTACTTTAAATTGACAAGTTTAAGCTGGTTTTTGTCTTTTTAATTTCCTGCTTCTGTGTGGGAATGAAGCTCCAGAACAAGATGTCAGTTATTAAAAAATTAAGGAAATGGCTTTTAAGAAAAAAGGTGGCATGTAGATTTTGAGGAACTGTGACAACCTCACAGATTTTGTGACGAGTGTGGTGACGAAGGCCGCAGGACACAGGGATGGCGTTTGGCACAGAGCAGGTGCTCGGCCACTCCTCAGTCCCTCGCTGCTGTTTTCCTGCCCCCCCTCCCTCTCCATCACTGGATCCTTCACTGCCATCCTGTGCTTTCACCCTGTTCTTTAACAAGTTGCACTGATACCTTCCCGAGACCATTCCCCTGAGCCTGGGAATGGGGAGTGTGAGCAGCAACTTGGGAGGGGGGCAGTGGTAGATTCTGGGCTTGGGAGGCCCTGACCGCTGGACCTGGGCCGAGTCCTCTCGCCTCTCTGCTCCTCATCTCCTCATCTGAAGCATGAGCTCATTGAATGAAGTGGTACCTGATGTCCTTCATGGGACTAATATGCCGGGTTTTGTGAGAAGTGACACACTCATACCACTATGTTCAGCCCCTCTGGCTTAAGGCACTACTGTTCTTTCAACTTCGCAGCCATAAACATTGTTTTCTCTGTGCTATGAGTACTCAGACACAGATAATGAGATTTGGGGGTGAAGGCCAAGAGGGTCACAGGCAACCACAGGCACTTCGAGAAGATTAGCTTGTGGCTTGCTGAAACACATGTCCACGTGAGCCACACAGCTAAAGACATAGCAACAGGACAACGGAGATCACTCGTTCTGTGACATCACGGTCTCTGGCACTCACTATCATCCCTCGGGCTGGAGGAACCAGTGACCCCCAGCGTCCTCCTGACAGCTAATTATACAGAAGCAATGGAGGGAACAGAAACCAGAGTAGGTGGAATAGTGTTGCAGACACTGCAAACACCCGCTACCATTTATTTCTGTGCCCGCCAGTCTGACTTCCAGCTGCCCAAGCTCACCTTGGCCTGAAGGCTTTCTCTGGCCTCCAGAGCCCACCCTGCCTGGGCACACCCAGGCTGGAATCGATAAGGGCCCTAGCAGCAGTCCTTTGCCACCCTGCAGCTCTGTCACCCTGCAGATGGGGTCCCTGTGAGGGGGCTGGGCAGGCGCACACCCCCCCCCCCATGCGCACAGCAGGAATCTGCTGGCGCTCTGTGTTGGCTGCTTTCCCGCACCTGCCCCAACTCCTCATTCTCTGATTGGTGTTTCCTGGGATCACTTCCCAAATAAACTATTTTCATGCAGATCCGTGATTCAGAGTTTGCTTCCAGTGGGGATCCAAACTAAGAGAAATGGTTCAGCTTCTAAAAACACAGCTTTGGTGTCGAGTGGATCAGTAGCTCACTTATTCAATCAATACGTATGTGCTGTGGTCTATGGGGGCAGGCACTGAAGCGAGTGCTGAAGAGCTACATACAGATATTCCGTGAAAGGTCAGTAGATGGGGACTTGGCTGAGAATGTCCCATGACAGGCAGAGTTAGCTGTGACAGGGGAAAGGGACTGTGGGACCGCCGTGGTTCCAGCCTTTGCTGGACACAGCAAGATCCAGACGTACTGGGTGGC
This sequence comes from Microcebus murinus, assembly GCF_040939455.1. Taxonomy (NCBI): domain Eukaryota; kingdom Metazoa; phylum Chordata; class Mammalia; order Primates; family Cheirogaleidae; genus Microcebus; species Microcebus murinus. The sequence goes on from NC_134114.1 coordinate 27,561,451, forward strand.
CGAGTGTCTGAAGATGAAAGACGCAGCTCCGAGAAGCCTCTGACTGCACACCCACCATCTTCCCCAGCCCCAGCAACACAAAAGCCTCTTTATGATGCGAGGCATGCGAAGGTAGTGCTGGCGAATTCTGCTGAGGGAAATGTGCACTGGGAGTGAAGAGCCCCGCTGCCCCGCTCGTGTTTGTCCAGGTGTCTGTTCACGTCACAGGCACTCGAGGGGCTGACCTGCCACGGGGGGTTGTTGGGCCTTTGAAGCCTGCGGGACGTTCTGGCCATCAAGCCTGGCCAGCGGCATGGGAAGTGGATGTCGCTCCAAGGGTGGGCCCCTACATGTCACCCAGAGCAGTGTAGCCTCGGGGCAAAGGGAAGCATGCAGACCTCACTGTGACTTTTAGGGTCCTAAGGAGGATCCAAGAGCTTTAAAGAGCAACATCACATAAAAGAGACAGGGCTTCAGAGTTGAGAGATGGAGGACTCCAGCAGCTGAATAAATGGTGTCCACATATTCACCGGCCTGCCCCGTCCCCTCCCAGGGCGGCGGTGGATGAAGCCTGACCTCGGGGATTCTGGGAGGCGCAGGAGAGGCCCTGCTTCCCTTTTTTCAGTGCTGCAGAGGCTGACGGGGGCCTGTTTGTACTCTGTGTTGGGGGCTGCCCCAACCCAGTTCTGGAATTTCTTCCTTAGATTGACACAAGTCAAAATGACATTCTCAGCCGGGCGCGGTGGCTCACGCCTGTAATCCTAGCACTCTGGGAGACTGAGGCGGGCAGATTGCTCAAGGTCAGGAGTTCAAAACCAGCCTGAGCAAGAGCGAGACCCCGTCTCTACTATAAATAGAAAGAAGTTAATTGGCCAACTAATATAGATAGAAAAAATGAGCCGGGCATGGTGGTGCATACCTGTAGTCCCAGCTACTCGGGAGGCTGAGGCAGAAGGATTGCTGGAGCCCAGGAGTTTGAAGTTGCTGTGAGCTAGGCTGACGCCACGGCACTCACTCTAGCCTGGGCAACAAAGTGAGACTGTCTCAAAAAAAAAAAAAAAAAAAAAAAAAAAAAGACATTCTCAAGCCTCAGTTTTAATAGACATTAATTATGAGGGTCATGAATTGTGTTAAAAGCTGAGGAAGCTTAGTATTCAGATCAAATAAGAGAAGTGTCCATTTAAGCTTATTTTTAAAATTACCAACAGAATATATAATTTAAACAGAGCATGAGTTGTATTTTTGTCCCCTTCTTCTCCTGAGTGGCTCTTTTCCACTTCTTTTAAGTTTGTCTAAAGCCTGATTGTTTTGTGGTCAACAGCATGGGGAAGGCCGGGGCAGGGGGGCCGCTGGGGAGGCTCTCCTGTCACCATCTCCACGGTGCCACGGCCCTGGGAGGTGTCCCTCTGCTGCTGACCGCCAAGTAGAGAAGACAATCATAGCGTGAGCTTTTGTTTCCCCTTATGAGAAAAATGTAAGTACTATATGAACGTTCAGAAGTTAAATTTCTAATTTATTATCCACTTATTAATAGATTTTACTAAGTAACATTCATGAACTTCATTTGGGTTTGAAAACTAAAGGTCAAATCTTTAACAAGTTAATTTTAAGTAATAAAGTTTACTATTAATGAAACGATGGTGCAAGGTGAAGACGGGGAACATAGTCCGGGATTTCCGTTGTTTTACTCCTAATAGGAGCACTAATGCTGACTGTGTGCTAAGCTTTTGGGGTAAAACAAACTGGAATAAGACACTTTTCCAACTTAGGGAGCTTACATTCTGGTTGAAGGAATAAGGCAAATATCAAAATAGTATAGTATAATTTAGACTGTAATAAGTGTCATAAGAGAATAACCATCAAAGTGATATAGAAATTCAGGAGCAGTAGGGACTACCTTGGTTGTGGGAAATTCATTCATTCATCAACAGATGGTACCTACTATGGCCAGACAGCATTCTAAGGCATTGAATTGTACAGTGTAGTAGGGAGAGATAGCTAATAAATCAAATAAGTAAGTTAAATGTTTATTAAACAAGTTTTAAATGCTAAGGGAAAAAGAAAATAGAGCGGGGATCTTGACTTTTGCACTGAATGGAAGGGGTTTTTGGAGAGTTCTGAGCATCAGGGTGACATAATCTGATGGATATTTTAATAGGATCACTCTTGATTGAGATGAGCTTCAGAAGACCTTTGAAGGAAATATTAAAACCTTAATATTTCCTAAAAGTGTTGTTAATGTGCATTGAGCAAGTCCTACATGCCAGACACTGTGATAATCAGGTGTCCAGGATTCTCTCATGCATTCCTCTATCAGCACTTTGGGGTAGATATCATTCTTATCCCTATATACTGACCAGGAAACTGGAGCTGAAAAGCTATTAACCAACAGTTTATCCAAAACCTCACTGCCAATAGAAGGCAGAGACACACGTGTGTCAAATGTTCCCACCACTAGCCCCTCTGTTCCCAGGTGGTTCTACTACACTGGGCTTTAACCTGTCCTAAACCACCTCTTTTATATACGGATTTCCTGGTCAAAACACCTAATAGGGTTCCCAATATTTATAGCTCCCCTTTGGGAAGTTTCTGTGCCATGACTCTAACAGGAACTCTCTGTTCCACCCAAGCCAAGAAATACTCAATGATCAAAGCAAGGAACACAAATGTTAAAGCATATCAAGTCAAAGATTTTGTAATGCAATATAGCAGGCATTATAAGGTCTATATCTGTGTTAAAAAAACAAATAAAAACAAAAATAAATAAATAAAAACAATACAGATATGGCAAAAAGAGCCATGCAGACAAAAAGTCAATAGAGTTTAGGACTCAGTTCATGGTCCTTCCAACATGCCATCCTCATTTGTCACTTTATGCCTGGCTCTTGCACACTGGCCCGCACACATGTTTTTATCCTCATAAAAAACTTGTAGCTATGCACTGATTGTTATCACCCCCAATTTATAGAGTCAAGCTTAGAGATAAGTAATTGCCAAGGTTACACAACAAGATGGCATGTTTCAATCCAACACTGTTTTTTGTTAACTCCAACTTCCATAAGCTTTTTCTCTATCACACTGTCATTTGGATGGAGGGAGAGGAGAGGAGAAAAGAGGGAGAAACATTGTCTAATATAAGGAACAAGTGACTGCCAGCAAAGTTAATGTCTAACCAAAATGGCACCCAGCTAGGAGGTGATACAGGATGAGGTGCCTCTTACCCAAGATGCAGCAACTAAAGGCAAATTGTTTGTGGGACAAGCTGAGTCTGGAAGAGACCAGGTGCCAAGATGAGTGGTATGTCCAAAACCAGAGAAGGAATTGGCCCAAGCCTAGGGGATGAAACACAAGCTGGTGCTTCTGAGACACAGGGCAGTAGGAGAAAGGGGAATAAATTGGGGAGGGGGTTGGGAAGTCAGAGTGCTGGATAAAAGAGAAGGGCAAACAACTGATGAGTGGATCAAGGAAATGTATTATATGTACACCATGAAGTATGACTCAGCTGTAAGAAAGAATGAAATAATGCCTTTTGCAACATCTTGGATGGAACTGGAGGCCATCATCCTAAGTGAAGTAGCTCAAGAACAGAAAAATGCTTCTCGTGTTCTCACTTACAGGTGGGAACTAAGCTGTGCTACACAAGAGCACACAGATTGGTATAATGGACATTGGAGACTGAAAAGGTAGGTGGCTGGGGGTGGTGAAAGGATGAAAATTACCTATGGGGTACAGTGGATGTTCCTAAGGTGATGGGTACAGCAAAAGCCCAGACTCCACCACTATACAATATATACATGTAACAAAAATAAATAGATAAATAAATAAATAAACTTTCAAAAAACAAAAGGAGAGAAGGATATAGAATGTGAATGAGGAGACTTGGTAATAATTCTTGAATAGACGTGTGGGGGAGAGGCAGGACTTCTGTGTGGGTGTTAGACCAAATGGTGTCTTCATTTACTGGGACAGGGTGACATGGGTAACAGTAGGTCACCACTTGGTAGAAGCCCCATGTGGGAGGTCCCCATGGTGCTCACATTTGGGCTCAGGGTTGTCTCTTCCACCTGCCTATGGGGACTCCTGAGCTGTCTGCAGTCCAGGAACTGCAGGGTGACAGTTATTCTCCAGGGTGCCTGACTACACTAGTCAGTTTATGTCATTATTTAACTCAACCACTCCCAACATTATGGGACCCTTACAAAGAGATTGATTGATTGATTTACTGTAGTAAACTGAAGTAAGTGTCTTTTCCCTGTGTGAATCTTGTCTCAAAAAAGATTCTGTTGTATATATTTTATGTTAAATCTTATAGTATTTTTATCCAAGTCTTTTTTCCAAGCATTGGATTTTGTGAGATGAGAGGATTAAAAGAAATCCCTTCAATTTCTACAATTTTGCCATGTATGGAGGACATAAGGATATGAGGAGCAGTGTACACAATTCCTATAAACTCAGATCTCACGTGTTTAAACCTTGGCATTATCTGGGTTGGCTTCATCCCCAAATGATGAAAAGTTTCAGCAGTTATTTATTTTACCATAATCAAACCCATTCAAGATTCTGAGGCCTGAAGAATGCTGTTTAGAAAAAAAAATTATAGTAAGAACAGATCATTCTACTCATTGTCATTGCACCTTGCAGCTCAGGTGCTTTTTTCTGTCCATCCCTCCTTGCTGCCATTATCTCACGTGATCATGTGGCCACCATGTGAAACAGGAGCAAATTGAGGCAAAACTTGCAAGTGCCAAAGTTACTCATTTTTGTTTTGTCAGAGTTAGGGGAGTACCCTATCACCTATTCAAATACTGATATAGTACAAGCTGAGGTTAGGATTATCAACCCCCAACCTCACCCCCCAGCTGTGTAGATAAACTCCTCAATAGAGAAAACTGGAAGGGAAATAAAGCATATTTAAATTTCAGTCTCTGGAAACATGAGGACCAGGCATGGCTTGATGGATTGCTATCAAATTTGTCTTCAATGACTCTTATCCTACATTCCTATCTTATTACAGTCAGCTGCAGAAGAACCAACAATCCTGAATGTACCTTAAAGGGCACACGAGGATTAAATAATGCATGAAGGATTTCCTGACAACTCTTGTCAGACTTAAATTTTGGAGCATGCAGAACATGGCTCAGAGTCTCAGGAGCGACAGGCCCAATGAGCGATATCACTGACATTCTGGATTTAATTTTTTTAAAAGGAAAATCTGTGTCAAGTCTTAAAACTTTTACTTTCATTTTACCGTATTTTTCAGACTAAAGCTGCACTTCCAAAATGGAAGCCACTGGCCACACATGGCTACATGGCTATTGAGCACTTAAAATATGACTAGTCCAAATTGAGATGAGCTTTAAGTATTTAAAAAGTCCTAGAATTTGAAGACTTTATACTAAAGAAATAATGTAAAATAGCTAGTTAATAATTTCTGCATTGATTATATATTGAGATGATATTTTGGATATATTGGGTTAAATAAAATATATTATTAAACTTAATTTCACCTGTTTCTTTTAGCTTTTTAATGTAGCCACAGTAGAATTTAAAATTATGTTTATGGTTCACATGATTGGCTTGCGTTATATTTCTATTGTATAGCAGGAATCTAGAGAATACTTCTTTCTCAAGAACTGTTGAGAGTTTGAGATTTTACCCCACTTGCAAGCTAAGAAGTCACCCTGCCCCAGTTTCATGACTGCTAGTGGAAGACACAAGACTCCTGGGTCAAAGACAAAGGACAATTTATAACAACTCATAGCAGCAACAGTAGCCAGATTATGAGCATATTTGCAGCAGTTCACCAAGCCCCAGTTACAGATGACAGTTAGTTACAGATGACATTGTATATGTAGTGTATGGCATTACAGGAAAGGAACTTTGAACTTAGAGAACTTGAATATTTTATGAAGTACAATAAGCAAACCTGTCATTTGCTTTGGAGGAAGACACTATCTCTAAGGCTGTTTCTATATAAACATCCTTAAAAAGATAATCCAGGGGAAAGGATCATCAGTGTATTGCTTGCAAGATGTACAGAAATGTGAGACACACATGGAGAATTGTCTACCAACAGTCTTATTTCCACAGGTCTTCTTCTGTTAGACTATCCATTTCTCCTTGAGGATGTTCTATTTCTACAGACTAATTTAATATACATTATTTGATAATACATAGTTCAAAAGCCAACATTAGTCTCAAACTCTCTATAATTTCTGAAAGGGTTTGTACGTTTCTTATTGAATTACACACCAAGATCTTAAGCTTCACTTCTCTTCTCTGAAAAGAACCCATTTTCTGGAAATCACTAAATACAAATTTTACTTACTTTATCTTTGGCAGTATTGTAGAAAAGTAATACAGGAATCAGAAAACTCAACTGAAGTAGGCCTATTCTCTGGACACACACACTTAAGAAACTTTTGAGAGCATTGGCACTTTAAAAACATTTGTTTAACTAAACAGTGATTAGAAGTCTCCTCAAAGCCTGGACACTAGAGACTCTGTTCCCATGACAGCACACAGGTCTGAACAGGCTGCCTCCCCCCCCCCCCCCCCCCGGGACTTTACACCTTCAAAGCATTTTGCCAACATCAAATAATTGATTTTCACAATGCAGTGGTGAGCTTGATCATTAAGTACTATTATCCAGATTTGGCTAGGTTCATTCACTTGCCGCAGGCCCCAGCAGTCAAAGCAAAAAGCAAGAAGATGGATATTCAGAATATCTGGCTTCTATCCTGTATTAACATCCCTGGACTGTGTCTATTGTTTGCATATAAAACCACTCCTCCCTGTCCTCTTAAATACAAACAGTCAGTAACAACTCACTCCGTAGTGCTGTATTTTTCTATACTGCTGCTTATAGACTATTTTAGTTTAGCCTTTTTAAAATTATTACTATTTTACTTTAATTTTTTTTCATTCATTTAAATAAGTAACAGATGTACATGTGAAAAAGGGGGGAGGGGGAAATAGATATGCAATGAAAAGTATTTTACATTCCTCCTTTGTCACCCAGCCACCGATTTCTTTTCCCTGGAGGCAATTCCTCTTATTAATTTCTTGTGAATACTTCCAGAGATAGACCACACATTTACAAGTATGTCCCTTATATTTTGTAATTGATATGCATGCTATATGTACTTTTCTGCATCTTGCTTTTCCCAATTTTTAATCTTGGAAATAATTCTATATCAGTACCCTCAGTGCCTCATTCTTTAAATTGTACCATATTTTATTTAATCAGTCTCCTCTTGAGGGCATGCAGGTTATTTCTAATTCTTGCTATTATAAACAGCACCTATTTAGCCAACACTGACCCAGTGACCCCCTTGTGCAGGGTCTGCAGTGAATATCCTTGTACTTATGTGCTTATGTCATTTCTTACAATTCTGCTACTTTTCAGCTATTCCTTGGGCAAATTATATCTAACACAAAGTAAGGGTATTCATTGTAGCTGTGATTCACATTTTTCTAATTATGAGTGATCTTAAGCATCTTCTCAATAGTCTGTTTATATCCTTTGCCTGTTTTGCTACCAGGTTAATGACCTTTTATTTTATTGATTTATCAGGACTTTTAAAATTATGCATTTGTATTTCTTCTATGATATGATTTGAAAACATTGTCCTGGTTTGTCATTTATCATTTCATTTTTCTCTCCTTATAGATATTTTCATTATTATGTAATAAAACTTACCAATCTTTTTTATATGACTCCAGGGGTTTTTTCCTACTTGGAAAAACATTTCCTATTGTGAGATAATAAATTATTTTGTAGTTTTTCTGGTAGTTTATACTTTCTTTTCTTTGCAGTTAAATCATTGATCCAACTGTAAATTATTTTGACCTTAGTTGAGGCAAGAATTCCACTTTCCTTGTTCTCGATGTCTTTTAGTTTTTCCAAGACTATAAAGACAGTTTAAGAAAAAATTGTTTAACTTGAGGGTTACATTTTATAATTTACTAATAGCACAATATTTCATTTACCCAATGTGTGTTCAATAGGAAGATGAGGGTATGTGTGGCCTTTCCCATCCAGCCTGTTATTAGTAATAAGTCCTTGTCCTTGAGGGCTGGGGGGTAACGTGCCTGTCTACTTGCTGGTCAAGGGATACTAGCACTCAGCCATGAAAGAAAGATACTAGGAGATCCAGAACCAGAGAACCCAGCTAAACTATGCCTGGGTTCCTGACCCACAGAAACCGTGAGATAATAATTGGTGTTGTTTTAAGTTTTAGAATAATTTGTTATGTAGCAATGGAAAATACAACAGGCATAAATGAAGGCAGATGAGTCCATGCAGAAATGGGAGCAATGGTGGTTCTCTTCTGGTTGCTTTCATTTCCTCAGTGAAGAAGAAAACAAGATCATCAGCAGAGAGTGAAGATGCAGCAAGAAGTAATAGAGGTCTGAGAGAGATGAGAAGGTATAAAACAGAAGCATGGGAGAGTTAATGGACCAGGGATGTATAGCCTGATTGACAAGTATCATTCAAAAGCTAACGTAAGTGACCATGAAGGTAACATGAGAACAGTCAATATGGCCATGTAAGCTACCTGCGGCCGCACTCCCCTGGGTGGGTCCAAGCACTGAGCCTGCAAAGGTTTGGCTGTTGCCGGAACTAGAGTTTTGCCAAATGAGCACAACAAAGGAAGAAGCAGCAAAGATATTGAGGGCACATGCAAAGGAATAAATATTATGACATACCCTGGAATATAGGCTGGGAAAATAGAAAATTGAAGAGAGTGAAAAGGTGGTACAGTCGGTGGTTATAGGCTCTGGCAGTGGCTAGGCTTTTTAAAATAAGAGTTTTGTGAAAGTGACCTGGGATAATGGGCAGTGATATAAAATTACTTTAGAAAACAATATAACATCATTGTTATATAGAACATGCTTATTCCCTTTGACTCAGCAATTCTGCTTGTAGAAAAACTCTTACAAGTATACACCAGAAGACAAATCCAAGTTCTTTATAGCAGAAGAGTTAATGATACCAAAAATCTGGAAATACCCCATAGGAAAAAAATTAGTGAATAAATTTTGGTAAATTCACACCACAGGGTGTTATACAAAGTATATATTAAGAACAAACTATAGCTATGCAGAGCAGCTGGAGATGTACTATGCATGATGTGTTTATGGTTTACATAACGGAATGTAAAACATGCAAGTTACAATAGACTACATGTAGTATAATGTCATTTTTATAAAGTTAAAAAATACCAACATACTGCTGACGAATACATACATATGTGAAAAATTCATTTTTAAAATTGAGGGAATTAAAAGCACAGAATTAGGCATAGTGATTCTTCATGCAGAGGAGGAGGCATGGAGATGGTGTGGTAAAGGAAGACAGGCAGATATTAGGTTATCAAGTATGAGATGTCCCATTTCCTTAAGTACTAAGTTTAATAGTTGATAGCTCTTATATTTCACTTTGAGAATTCTTGTTTTATTCTTATTGAGAAGGTACATCCTTGGCCTTTCAAATGCACATGTTGGCTTGTGATTAGTTTTCAAATTTTTTTAGAGCAACTTTAGTGACACCATGGATAAATCAAAAATTCGTGTTATTAAATATTTTTTGAATATGAGTTCCATTGTGGAACCAATGCAGCATAGACAGCTCAAAATATCAATGAAGTGTTTGGGAAGGATGTGGCTAATGAACACACATCAATGGTTGGAGAAGTTCTGTTCTTGAAAATGAGCCACGCAGGTGACCTGAGACCAAGGTGGATACTGATGGCTGAAAGCTGTAGAGGAAACAAACCCATATCAACATATGCCTGAATTAGCAGCAAGGTTTGATGTTACTATTCCAACAATATTGGACCATTTGAAACAAATGGGCAAGGTAAAGAAGCTGCATAGATGGGTACCACATAAATTAAATGAGCATCAGAAGAGAAATCCTCTCGAAGCTTCCCTATCTTTGCTGTCATGACATAAAGATGAACCATTTCTATACCTTATTGTTATTTGTGATAAAAAATGGATTCTTTTTGACAATCTCAAGCATTTGACACAATGGTTAGATAAAGGTGAAGTGCCAAAACACAGTCCAAAGCTGAATATTCATCCAAAAAAGCAAATGGTGTCTGTCTGGTGGTCCAGCACTTGTGTTATCCACTACAGCTTCATGAAACTTGGTTAATCGATTACAGTGGATGTCTACTGCAACCAGCTGGATGAAATGATGAGGATGCTTGTGATTAAGCGCTGAGATTGGTCAATAGAGAAAGGACAATCCTCTTGCAAGACAACATTCAACCACATGTCTCATAAATAGTGCCGCTCAAACCACAGCAGCTGGACTTGGAAACTCTGTCATCCATTGTTTTCACCAGACCTTGCACCAACTGACTACCACTTCTTCCAGGCTTTGGACCACTTATTGCAAGGAAAAATATTCAATCTTTAACAAGCTGTGGAAAATGCGGTTTCACGATTCCATCGCCACTCGCTCTCCAGGCTTCTTCACTGCTGGTGTAAGCAAGCTACTGTTAAGATAGAAAAACTTGTCGATAGTTAGACACATGCTTTAATTGTACTTCTTGTTTGAGGGATAATACACTATACTTTTGATTTGAAATCGGACGTTTCATATTTAATGACCTAATAGAGAAATAAGATAAGTGGTGGTCAGATATTGGGATTCTTGAAGTTAAGATTCTGAAAGCATAAGATTATTGGAAAGAAGAGGGTCTGTCTAGAAGGTGTGATCATGTGAGTGAGTGGGTGAGGCTGGAGGAAAAGATGTTTGGAGGAGAGAGGTTGAAGAGATGAAAGCCCGGTGTACTAGAACATTCGTCTGTGTGGGTACAGAAATTACCAAGAATATGATGGGCATAGTGCTGGAGAAAGTGACAGTGATCCAAGAGTGAGGGGAAGTGATGCAGGAATCAGCAGATGGCTTCCAAAAGGAAGGTGGCAGACCACATTGTTCAACGTTTAAAACTGGGTGTTTTTATGGAGGAGATGGGACAGGGGCTTGGGAGCAGCAATAAGAGGCAAGGAGGACACCTCTCCCATTCCAACTCCTGTGGTGCCAGGGACATGGGAAAGAAGCCAGCCACCCTTACAGACAGCTGCAGAGGGAGCTGTGTCCTCAGGGAAGAGCCAGTTAGAACAAAGGAGTGAAGGAGACAGTTTAGAAAGGAGAGGACTTTTTGTCTGTACATTGAGTTCCAGACGCACAAGGGAAGAGTTGTGCGAGCTGGGAGGGATGAGAGACGGCCTCGACAAAGCAGATATACAGATCTTTTAGAAACAAGAACCCAAGGGTTGAGGAATGACCAAGAGTCCTGGGCTTTCAGGGGTAACTGAGTTACCCAGAGCTAAGGGCTGTGATGAGATTAGTCCTGAGGATCTCAAAGAAGATAATGCCACTGAGACTATGGGTGTTGAAGGACAGGGAAGAGTAGAGGTCTTGCCAGAAACAAGCAAGACAGTCTGAAGTTTCTACAGTGCTGTGATAGAGGCAGGGAGCCCAGCTCAAGGGCCTTCCTTGTCCCTATGCCATCCTATTTCAACCACCTGCTAAAATATTGATATCCAAAGCAATGCTATGATGGCTTCATTCACACGTCATTCCTGTATGTTAACCACATGTCCTGCACTCTTTTCCAGAACCACAGCTAAAACTGTTCAGACCAGCTGCTACATGACACCTACCATTTGTTTTATTTGTCATGACCCATCTGACCCACTGAAATTATACCCACTGGCTCAAGACTCTGGGCCTATATTCGAAACCAAAAAAATCAAGAATGAAATAACCAAAAGATCATTGATCTGGGAGCTATTCCTAATGATAGGGAGCCCATCCTGTGGGACAGACAAGGAAAGAAATTGGGAAAAGGATTTACTCTACCCAGGCATGGATTCAGGCTGAGGTCCAGGGTGGATTCAGGCTGGGGGCCAGGGTGGATTCAGGCTGCGGGCCAGGGTTAAGGAGACCACTAAATAGTCACATCCCTTTTGCTGTCCTCAGCACTCTTCACGAGGTGTTTTGCATAAGGGCTGTGGCCCTGACGTGCCATTCAACCCTGAAGGGCTCAGAGTAATGGGATCATTCAGTAGTATGTGGTCACAACGGGCCACAACCCTCCTGGATAGTTAACATTTTTTAAAGTGATAATGCACAAAGGTTAGAAGATTCAACAATATAACTCTAATTGTTATCAAAAATAACCACTATTGCCCAGGCGAGGTGGCTCACACCTGTAATCCTAGCCAAAGCAGGAGGATCGCTTAAGACTAGCATGAGTGAGAGTGAGATTCCATCATCATCAAAATAGAAAAAATTAGCTGGGCATGGTGGCACGTCCCTGTAGTCCCAGATACTTGGGAAGCTGAGGCAGAAGGATGGCTTGAGCCCAGGAGTCTGAGGTTGCTGTGAGCTAGGCTGATGCCACCGCACTCTAGCCCAGGCAACAGAGAGAGACTCTGTCTCAAAAACAAATAAAATAACCATTATTAATTTTACCACATGATTTCTTTCAGAAAGAGTAAAATTACATGGCTACATAGTGGTATAAACTTAAAATCTGACAATTGGCCCTATTTTAATTCAACTCAACAAACTCAACAAATATCTATTTTATGCCTCTTACATACAAGGACCTATACTATGTGTCATGAGAGACAGATAAAAATGGAAATACTTTCTCTGTCTTCAAGAATCTTACAAGAGAGATGGATAAGGAATCAGTTATTTAAAATAAAGGGAAGAGTGCTGTCTTATGTTGCGCTTAGCCAGAAGCCGATTCTGGAACGAAGGCTCAAGTGCGAGTAGTCTAGTTGGGACATGAGGGAGACGTTGACCATTGATGGAAAGTGAGAGTGAGACAAGGCAGGGAAGACAGCCAGCGAGGGAGTCATCGAGCCAGCTGCCACTAGGGGCAACTGAGTTTATTCCCACTGGGGAAATGCTGGGGGCTGCTATCAAACGCATGCCTCAGAGGCTATCCTACCCTGCAGAGGAGCTGAGATATTTATACACCATCTGCTAGTCATTGGTTGAGGGCCGCCCCTGGCCTGTGTTAATTCTCCCATAGGTTCAGCCTACAACACAGGCAAATGAAATGAAGCTAAATGGCCAGAAAAAGCCCTCAGGCAAAAAAAAGAGTACTATCTATGGCAGCTGGAAGTCATAAACTGAAATAAAGATGAGGAGATACGAGAGGGGTATGAATCACAACAGCTACAATTATAATAACTCAGTGAAAATGCAAATAATGTACACCTGAGGGACAAAACAAAGAGGGCTTCGCTCTCGCTGTGGTTTTAGAGAACACTTTCCAGGTGAGGAGATTTTTGAGCTGGGCTCCAGTGTAATGAATGTTTATCATTCTTATTTGGCATCTCTGCTATTTGAATGTCCCTCCTTTTTGGAGGGTCTTCTTCACTTTATAACCTTGTGTCTCCTTAAGGTAGAATCCAGAAACTCTTTTCCCCAGCGTCTCTTGCAGCTGCATAGTAGACATGTGACCTAGGCACTGCCAGTCAGGTGTATTTGTGCAAGACTTGACTTGGAAGCTCAGATGTAAATGAAGCACCAATCTGGCTAGTCCTGATGACTTGCAGACACCCAGCTTCTAACGCAGGAGCTGAAAAGGGTCTAGCACCCCCTAGTGTCAGAGGTGAAAACTGCCATTAGTGTCCAGGCAGCCTGGGAGCTGTCTATCCTGCGCCAGTCCTGCAAAGTAGCATGCAAATATAAAAAAAAAGAAAAAGTTTCTGTGAAATATCTAATATCCTTTTCAAATTACTTGTCTGGTAAAACAGACTAGCATGGTTTCTGCTGTTCCACAAGGAACCTTGACATGATATTTTGGAAAAAAAAAATATTTGGGTAGACAGAGAATTGTGGGCAAGGATTCCAAGGTCAGGAACCAGCACAAGAACAGCCATATGTGTGAAGACCCAGAGTGTGTTGTTAGAAATATTTTCTGATTAGTGTAGCTGAAGAAAAATACTCAGAACTAAGTGTTGGATGGTTCATCTGGTTTCTGGCAGAGAGGAGCACCATGAAAGTGAAACCATACTTGGAGGACTTGTGTCAGATTGGATACTTACCGTGATGAGGAAGAGCCCAACTGCAGGAGTGGCTTTTGTGGCTTTGCAGTGGGTGTGTTAAACAAAGGTGGTGCAAGGAGAAGCTCCCAGGGGCAGAAGGTCAGAGTGGCATCGTGGAAAAGGATTGGGCTTCATTACACCTTAGACCTCAGTTTGAATTCTGTGACCACATATTATTACCATGACCCTTTGTATACTTTATTTAACCTTTTTCAGCCTCAGTTTCCTTATCCTTAAAAACAGAAATAATAACACCTGCTGTCCTAGTCTAATCAGATTAAGACATCTGGGGACAAACTTCTAGTCCAACAAAGCAGATTTATTGATCCACAGCAAAGACCACATACCAGAGAGACATCTCACCAAACAAAGGAAAAGATGAATTTTTTTATAGAGTCTAGGGGAAGCATAGAGTTAAGTAAAATTGAACTGAAGTGGTATTTTGATAGACTCAAAGAAGTCAACATCAAGTCTGGGCTACAAAATGAGCACGAGGTCTATTTCCTTAGAAACTACAAAGTTCGGACAGATGTAAAAAGCTGAGTCCAAACAGCTCTTATCTGAAGCCCTGCATCTGGGTTGGATCCTGCTTCTCTGTGTCAAAGTGACTTAGATCCTCCCAGGCAAGAGTAAGTTGTTTTATTCTTAACCAACCTAATTTCAAACAGCAAAGTTTCTCAGTAAGAAAACAGCAGTTACTAAGAGAAGGGAGTTGTTATGACACTTTGTAGCTGAAGCATGTCCTTAGAAAAAATATTGTTTTCTGTTAACTGTATAACCAGCTTTATCTTTTATTCCAGCCACATGAAAGGCAGGACAGATTTTTACCATCCAAGCTATTTTTTATTTTCTCAGTCTCCCCTTTTGGCCGAGGATGATAAGATCTGTCCCATAGGTCATAATTTTGTGAACTCCTTATTGTCACCACTGTCCAGGATCTATTGACTAGGTGGCCTATTTGGAGACATAGACTAAATTCAATCATTTATATTTTTTTTCATTGTCAGATGAGCTTTTGGTTCATTTGATATGACAATGGCTTTGTAGTAGCATTTAAGACTCTGCACATCACATATTTGAACAGTGGAACACACACAAAAATGAAGAGAAATATTTATTCAGAGTTTGTAGTTTACTTGATCTGGAGGTCAAGGTTAACATTATAACATACATGTAAGCTAACACCATTATAACAAATGTAACAATGTGAGTCATATAAATAAAGTTTGTCATGAGGATTTTGATAATATATGAATAGTTACTTTCAAACATAGTTATGTACTCTATCTGTGACTTAGTGAGAAACACTCTTTGTGTGCCTCACATATTGAAATTCTACCCAAAACTACCAAATTGAAGTTTAAACATATATTTATTTTTCTGAGGATAAAATGCAACAATAATTAATGTGATTACATGGGTGTATACAACAATTCACCAAGCCATACACTGAAGATTAATACACTTTATGTTTGCTACATCTCGAAAGTTTTTTAAAGAAAAATAACAAAGAAAGAGTATAATTAAGGATGAATTTCTTGCCCAAGATTATACAGCATTTGATCGCAATAAAATGCAGCAAAAATTACTGTATGACTATTTGTGGAAATGTACTTATCTCTGAAAGTTCTTAACTAATTGCGTATATCAAAGTAATAAGATCAACAGCCAAGAACACTCAAAAATAAGTAAAGAAGGAAACATATTGGCAGCACATTCAAATTTCAAGAGAGTATGATAGCTGCCTAAGTCTTTGAGTTATAATTTGAATCCAGGTTGTCCAACTCTGCAATTCAACCCCTAAGTTACTAATCTATTAAACCAATACAAAATATGTAATTGACAGCCTCATTGACTGTGAATACTTTACACATGGTCAGCCTTTTGGAAAAGTTGACTTGCCAGTGTAATGAGTGTAAGATGTTAGCCCACATTCATTAGAAGTATTTAAAAAAAGAAAAGAAAAGAAAAAGAAGAAAGAAAGAGAGATCTTGTACTTATAAAAGAAAATCTGAAAAGGAAGCTTGACATTTCTCAAGGTTTTTATGATCCTCAAAGGAAGAGGTAATTAAAAGGAGAGACGAATGCCCTTAAAGATTTGAAGGTTCTCCAAATGCCAAATCAGGAAATATTATACCCCGGCCTGCAGCTGGTAGATCACAAAACACCATAGCTCCTGTGGGGACACATCCTTGTGGTCAGGAAGAGTCAGCATCTTGATCCACTGAATACCATTTTTACTGCATCTGAAATTGAAGAAGTACACTTTCCACTGGTGATATTCTTTATAAGCTACTAAAAAGATTAGAGTCATTCAAGGTTAATTAGATATCTCCCAATTTCCACCTTGTTGCCTACTAGGAGAAGCTGCCAACACTGGTCACAGACCAGCCTTCCCCAATCCCACAGCCAAGGATTTAAGGATCCTGAAACTGAACTCTTCATGGACTGGAATCTCTCCGCAGGGTCTTGGCAGTGGAATAAGCAGACATGCCACCATTTGCCACATCCCATGAGCCTCCTCATGCTGATGGTTTTGAGAATGAAGGCTCCTCTGCTCACAGCCTCTTCTCAGTGTCACTCACCACTCCATCAGGTGGCCCATGGAGCTGTACCAGGTCTTTGCAAAAAAAGCTACCTAAACACAGGTCCTACTTTCTAGACTAGGGGCTGGCAGCCTCTTGGGGTAGCGTATTGACTCTTCTTTCACCCCTCGTGCAGAGGGAGCAGGGCAGGAGGAAAGGACACATGAATCCTGAAATCTCCCTTCTGGAGAGAGCTGCAGGGTGAGGTGTCCTTCCCAAGGAAGGGTCTCAGGCAGACCCCAAGGAGTTAACACACCTCCCCTAAGAAGAGACTTTGGAGCAGAGGGAAGGGCTATCATGGGTGAAGCCTCCCTGCTATCACTGTGGGCTCTGGCAAGAGTTATTAATGGAGGTCCACACATTTCTTATCATTTTAATCAGTAATATGAAGTTGCAGGATTTTCTCCAGCCTATTTGAGCTGTGTTATTGGTAAGAATAATTTCCTTGCTCAGTTTAATTATTTTGATCAGTAATTAGAGAATTTGCTACCTACTCAAACGGCTAAATTGACAAAAAACAAATTTTAGAATCTTACATTACCAGGCGCTAGTGAGCATGCAGACGAGGGGAACTTTCAGACACTGTTGGTGGGTGTGCTAAGTGATGTAGCCACTTTGGGAAACACTCTGGCGGCTCCTTACAAAGCTAAGCATACAGTTAGCATATGATCCAGCAATCTACTCCTAGGCATTTACCCAAAAGAAATGGAAACATGTCTCTACAAAGACTTATACAAGAAGGCTTATAGCAGCTTTATTCACAATCACCCAAAACTGGAAATAATACAAATGCCCATCAACTGGTAAATGGATAAAAAAAAAATTGTAGTATTTAATGGAATATATAGCAATCTGGAATGGAATGGAATATATCAGCAAAAGAAAGGAATGATCAGTTGATACTTGCAACAACATGAATGACTCTCAAAATGATGAGGCTAAATGCAGGGTGTCAGACACGAAAGACTATATACTATATGGATATCATTTATATGACATTCTAAAAAAGACAAAACCATAGGGACAGAAATCAGATCAAAGTTTGGCAGGATTTCGGGCCTGGGGAGTGGGTCATGTGCATAGATTACAAAGGAGGACAGGGGAATTTTGTGTGTTGATGGAAATATTCTAAATCTTGATTGTGGTCACGATTCCATAATAGTATATATTTTGTTAAAACACATAAAACTGAACACCTAAAAAGGGTGACTTTTACTATATGCAATTTATTACTCAAAAAACCAACTCAAAAAATACTTAATGTCCTATTTACAAATTTTATGTGGATAATACCTGACAGCAGCCTGCTCACTTTCCTTTTTAATAGTTTTCAAAAATTTAAGCAGACTGCTTCTTTGAAGAATTACTTTTTCTTCTTTTATAGCTTTTTTCTTTTATAAACTCGACTTTCATATTTTCAATTTCTGTCACAATTACAAATTGTACTCATTCGCAATGATGTAAAGGATTAAAAATCAAGTAAATAATATTCAAAGTTTACAAATTTTCATCGAATCTATAAATTAGAGTAAATGCAAAAAAACTGGAAAAGTAAAAATGATTTTCACAGATTTTCAAAAGAAGTTATTTTTCTTCAACAGTTTTCAAAAACATCTATTAAAATTAAAAGATAAAATACAAATTCTAATTGAATATCAACATTTAAAACAAAGTATTTAAATAAAGCTGAAATTCTTAATTTTGAGAATTTAAATAAATCTTAGAAAATATTTTTATATAAACCAAGCTTTTGCTATTCTGGAGTTTACTGTCTATCCATTAGCCAATGGGAAAAAAATCGCTATCATACTCTAAGTGTGTTATGTCCATACTGACATAAATACAACTTCAAGAGTTTTATGAGTTGTTTGATGTTATAAATATTCTCAATTGCCATTTACAAGGTAACTCATGAGTGCTCCCAGAACCGCTAATTAAAACATGAAAAAGAGCAAAAAAATGGATGCTCAGCACGACTGGGAAACAACGTCTCGAATTCATGCTTTCTGAGGGGAGGGATTTGAAATTATGGTTAATTCATGTCGTCTTAGGGAAGTTCTTTCACTACTCAAATCCTCCCTCCTCTTCATAGTGTATCTCTCTGACTTCGGCAGAAAATCCACAAACCTCTAGATCCAGTTGCCTTTGCTGTAGGATCCCAGGACAAGAGATGTGGAAAAGCATTTCTCTGGGGCCTGAGCAGCGCTAGTCGCAAGAGTGAATGCTTAGGATTACAGATCACACCATGCCAACCCTGAGTGTAGGATCTCAAGTAACAAAGACACCATGTAGGCCGGGCGCGGAGGCTCACACCCATAAATCTAGCACTCTGGGAGGCCGAGGCGGTGGATTGCTTGAGTGCAGGAGTTCGAAACCAGCCTGAGCAAGAGCGAGACCCCGTCTCTACTAAAAATAGAAATAAATTAATTGACCGACTAAAAATATATATACAAAAAATTAGCCAGGCATGGTGGCATATTCTTGTAGTCCCAGCCACTTGGGAGGCTGAGACAGTAGGATCGCTTGAGCCCAGGAAATTGAAGTTGCTGTGAGCTAGGCTGACACCATGGCACTCAACTCTAGCCTGGGCAACAGAGTGAGACTCTGTCTCAAAAAAAAAAAAAAAAAAAAGACACCATGTACAATTTAATTAATTTGTTTTGTGCGTGTGCTTCCAACATATTGGACCCTCTAAAAGACAGCACCCAGGGCATGGGTCCCGCTAGACTTACTGAGAGGGTGTGTCCCCTATTTACCTTATGGGTCTTCTCTCTTTGCCTCTGGTGCCAAGAATGCCCTAAAGACTTATCTTTCAGAATATAAATGCTTTTGGTAGGGATCACACTTCAGGGAATCTTTTAACATCATAATTACCTATTAACACTAACAAGGATTCTGTGTGAGCTACTAGGCTCAATATTGGCTAGAGTGGAGATCAGAGGAAGGATTGATGGCCAGGAAGAAAGAAAGGGGTGATGGGAGTAAGGGGTACTTCCCCCCAAACAAGCTCCAGGACTGTCAAGGGTAGACTCTGCCCCAAAAATCTTCCCATGTGCCCCAGGCTATGGGTTTTCTCTAAAACCTAGAGCTACACTGGTCCTAGACGTGGAGACTCCTGAATAAAACAGAGAGAACAGTACTTCATCCAGGCCCAGTGGTTCACACAGAATTGGTGGATATTATATATTTTATCTAGGGAGAAGGATAAATATGTAATCTGTATTTTTTTTAGATAGTTAAAAGCATTTTTAAATGCCCACTGTTCACTTAACAAAACTTTTAGTACTCTGGGGTGTATTCTGCTTTGGGGGAGCTTCCTTGAAACATGAGTTCGATCATGTTGCTCTCTCAATTAAAGTCCACCCGTGGCCTCAGAAGCCCTGAATGATGTGTGCACACACTGATTGCCACCCTTCCCTCATCTTGTGACCCTCGTGAACACTATGGGTCGACCACGTGACCTGCTTTCAATCCTTTAGCAAGTAGTTTCCTACCACTAAGCCATTGGTCTTGCCATTCTTCGTGCCTGGAACAAGCATTCTTCCTCATTGTCGTGGCACGGCCAGCTCCTTGTCATTCTTGCATCTCAGTTTAAATGTCCTTACCTCCTTCCAGACCACCTCACCTCCAGCAGGAAACACCCTCACACACACCTTTTTCCCTCTGTTTTCCTCCCCCTTTCCTCTTTTAAAACCCTTTTCTCAACATTTGATTATTGGGTTTGTTCACTTGTTGGTTTTGCCTAGCTACATTAGAATGTACGCTCCGTGAGCTTGTTCTGTCTCTTTTCCCTGGCATCTTCATTGTGTCTAATGGAGTTCCTGGCATAAAGCAGGGAGCAGTGCTTAAGAAATATTCCATTGATAAAAAGTCTAAAAAGAACAGTAGAGCCTTGATATTGTTGCTGTAAGGGATATTCTATGAATGCTGTTCCTTCCTCAGGTGAGCTTGCAGGTGCTGAGCAGAACTCAATGGCAAAATAAAATGTATACAGCCATGAGATCTGCGGAGAATGACAGTTTGAAAGGTATAGATTGTGGTGACAAAATAGGTAATGTCTTAATATCAGTGTGTCATTTTAGATAAATGAATATACTATAGCAGAGTTCAGTACTACCTGGAGTTTTAAAAATAATCTGACATGGTGTCATGGATGTGGTATGCATATTTTAGTGCTGAGAGTTTTAACAAGAGAGTAAGGAAAACTCCATATATGTTACAACTCATTTACATTTTATTCTCTGAGAGTGTGGTAGAGTGTTAATATATACTCAGCCAAAAAGTCTTCCCCTGTTCCATTAAGTAGGGCCAATAAATATAGGCCACATATCCTTTATTTATTTTTAACTTGTCTGATTCCTCAAAGCCTTTAATATGCTAATATGTACTATGAGTCAGAACCACAGAACCCTTATTCTTTCTTGAGTACAGATTAGCATTTCCTGGAACTAGTGTTCCCTGGCACACAGTTTGGGAAATACCATGGGTATACTCCAATCTGCCTTTTAAGAAGCTGCAAGACCAAACACATGGTGCTGATGCAAATACAACAAACCTGGGTGGAGAAACAACAGCATACAGTAGATGAGTGCATTCAGTCAAATCTGCCTTATACATTTCAACTTCTTTCTCTTTCTCCAGAGAACATCTCTCCTGAATTTACTGCTTCTCTACACATGTTTTAATAATCCAGGAATAGAAGCAGCATTCCTGGATTATTAAAACATGCTAAGAGATTATATAAATATCTTCCAGGTGGTCAAGATCCTGGGGGGAAATAGAAAGTCCGCATTAGCCTTTCCAAGAGGGCTCATTCTTACTAGTTATGTTCTGAAAAGTGTCCAGCAATGTAAGTTTCCACGCATTCTTCATCTGATTGTAAGACTTTGAAACTGTCATTCATTCATTCATTTAGGTGAATACATGAATGAATAATGAATGGGGATACATCAGTGACAAAACAGATAAAAATCCCTGCTTTCATGGAGTTTATAATCTGGTGGGGAAAGGCAACTAACCAAAACAAATAAGTCATTCAAAAAAACATATTAGGAGATGATAAGTGCTATGTAAAAATATAAAGCAGGAAGGAGGGCCAGGGAGTGGCAGGATAGCAACTTTAACAGAATGGCTAAAAAAAGACCTCATTCAAAAGACTTGAAGGAAGTGAAAAGTGAGCCACAGGGACGTCAGGGGGAAAGCATTCCCAGTGGGGTAAACAGCAGAAACTTTGAGGTGGGATTGAACCTGGAGGTTTGAAGACACCAGGAAACCCAGCCTGTGGGAGAGAATGGGCAGAGGAGAGAAGAGCAGGAAGTGAAGGCAGAGCAGTGATGAGAGTTGAGAGGCAGAGGGAGAGATGGGGACACCTGGAGCCAAGGAGAGATGATCTGGCATGATGGTCTGCCCAGATGCCTCTGGCAGCCAGGTGGAAAATGGGAAGCCAAATAACAACATAACAGAGCAGAAAAATAACAGAAACGTGTAGAAACCATATTGTAAAGTTTTCACATTTTCTATCGTTAATGAAGCACTTTTTAGATCCATTATCTTACTTGATCCTCAGGACAACATGTTCTGTGACAACATGTATTATGCCTGTCCCAGAGATGAGAAAATTGAGACATTAAAAAGGTCAAAGGTCTTGCCCAATAATAGGCAACTTTTATGTGAAAGAACAAGTTCTGGAGTCAGGGACTCTGCCCCAAATTGAGAGCTCTTTTCACCACATTACAATTTGCCAATTCCAAAGATAAAAGTAACTCTTACATGCTAAGAGTTTGAAGGAAACACTAAAGGTAAATAGTGCTGGCTGTGTTAGATGTAGCCTAGAGAAAGTGGGACTTAAACAGAATTGGGTTCTTTTCCTTCTTTTTTTCTAAACTTTCTATTGAAGTATAACACATATTCAGAAAAGTACACAGGCCCTAGGAAGAGTTTTTAAGAGACATTTTGAAGTTTCTGAACTGACCACCAACTTGAAGGCCTTCATGAACATATGCCAAAACAAGGGTAATAAATTCTTGGAAAGATGTTCTTTTAGGTACTCATGAAACCTCTCATTAATTCTGTGCCTGGGCTTCCAGAGTTAGAGATTATACACTGTTCCACACACCGCAAAAATCACTGCCTTGACATATTCTTTGTAGTTCAACAAGTTTAACCCAAATCTTGCTATTACTGCAAGGAGTACATAGCCAACTGATTGGAATGTTTGGGCTGCATTTAAAGGAAATCTCAACTGCTGCTTTTCTGAAAAACAATTGTTCAGAGAATTGCAGCTCAGGCCCTTTGTTGTCTTTTTTTTTTTTTTAAATAATTACTTTGAATTTTTTTTAATAATTACTTTTTTAATAATTACTCTGAGTTGTCTATGTGTATAGGGAAGTATAGCACCCCAATTGTGGAAACAAAAAAAGCACTATGAATATGCTCTATATGTTTAAAAATAAAATAAAATAAAAATAACAATAAACAAACTGTAAAATTCAGAATAAACCGAAAGAAATTCCTATGACTTTATATCAAATTTGTAATGACTAACATGGAAAAAAGAAGTATTCCAAATGACTGTATATACTAGTGGGGTCTATTCCAAGACAAAAAGAAAGGCAAATAAATCTTAAACTTCACTCACTAGGTTCACTGTCAGTAGTAAAAGTGCTATTGTCATTTTGAAATTATTTAGCATAGAATAAAGAAACTAAGAACATACAATATAACTTGAAATCAAGAATTTTACAGCCTGGCACTCTGGGAGGCCGAGGCGGGAGGATTGCTCAAGGTCAGGAGTTCGAAACCAGCCTGAGCAAGAGCGAGACCTTGTCTCTACTATAAATAGAAAGAAATTAATTGGCCAACTAATATATATAGAAAAAATTAGCCAGGCATGGTGGCACATGCCTATAATCCCAGCTACTCGCGAGCCTGAGGCATAAGGATTGCTTGAGCCCAGGAGTAGGATTGCTCGAGCCCAGGAGCCCAGGAGTTGAGGTTGCTGTGAGCTAGGCTGACACCATGGCATTCTCTCTAGCCTGGGCAACAAAGCGAGACTCTGTCTCAAAAAAAAAAAAAAAAAAGGCCGGGCGCTGTGGCTCACGCCTGTAATCCTAGCTCTTGGGAGGCCGAGGCGGGCGGATTGCTCAAGGTCAGGAGTTCAAAACCAGCCTGAGCAAGAGTGAGACCCCGTCTCTACTATAAATAGAAAGAAATTAATTGGCCAACTGAAATATATATAAAAAAAAATTAGCCGGGCATGGTGGCACATGCCTGTAGTCCCAGCTACTCGGGAGGCTGAGGCAGGAGGATCGCTTGAGTCCAGGAGTTTGAGGTTGCTGTGAGCTAGGCTGACGCCACGGCACTCACTCTAGCCTGGACAACAAACCGAAACTCTGTCTCAAAAAAAAAAAAAAAAAAGAATTTTACAGTAAGAAAAAAGTGCTACAGATATAAAATCAAAGCTAAGTAAACCAAGTAATATTAAATTTAAATTGGAAATAACAAAAGTTAACATTTTATTTGTTTATTTCTGGCTCTGTCTACTGAAACATAGACAATATAAACAAGTAGAAACAAGCACATTCAATGCCTTAATCTAAATAGTACTCTCCACTAAAAGGAATCGAGGCTGCTTAGAGAAATACATAATTTAAAGTCTGGAACAGTTCCTTTATTCACAGGAGCAGGACTCCTGATGGCCAAATTGAGGAAATTTGAGCAGTAAAAGGAAAGTTGACCATAACTGATTGTAAAATCTTGAATAAATAATATCCACGGGTTCAAAAGATGGAATAAAGTAAAAAGAGAAAGAAAAAAACTCATACCATCTTTGGAGATGATTATTATGCTAACTCACTATTCTAAGAGCTGATTGTTAAAGGGGAATATTTAAATATCTTAGCTTTTTATGAAGAAGTAGTTAATGAGTTTATTCACAGTGGATGAACAAAAGCTCTACTTTGTAGAACAATTCCAGCTACTAACTGTAGAAGGGCTGATAGCATTAGTATATCACAATTTTACAACTGTCAGTAAGATAATGGATTCAGACAAGAGTCACTGATGGAGGCTAAAGTCATTAAGGCAAAGGTTGTTGGAGAAAAGGATGTTCACAGTATACCAAAGTATTACCCCACAGATTTCATGCTAATTGGCAAAGGGAAAAATGTACTTTAACAATGCAAAGATCTGGTCACCATCACTTTAACCAAGTGATCAAACTTAACATCTCAAATAGTTAAACAGCCATTTTGAAATTACAAGCCTAATAGGATGCAATATTAACAAGAAAATCACCTCTGAAGTATATTTGCCAAAACTTTAAGCTGAATTTATTCTAGTCTGTAGATCTAACTTCCAATGTAGAGGAAATAGAAAACATAGGAAATAAATTAAACATCATGAGAAAGCAATCAGAAAGATCCAGAATGGGGGACATTCTACAAGACAACTGGACTCATCTCTTCAAAAGATCAATGTTATTTTTTTTTAAAAGAGGAGGATTGAATTCTGGGTTTTTAAAAAAAGGGCTATAAAAAATATTCTTAGAAAAATTTGAATATGGACTGAATATTAATGATGAAATTACATAATCACTACTAACATCCTTAAGTGTGATAATGACACTATCTTTATGTAGGAGAATGTCCTTATTTTTAGGAGAAGCATGCTGAAGTAGTTAGGGGTGGTTTATCATGATGTCTGCAACTTACTTTCAAGAATCTGTATGAAATTAAGCAAGTATGGCAAAATGTTAGAAAATGTTTGATTCTAGGTGGTAGGTATGGAGTGTACACTGTAGTATTCATGCAATTTTCCACTTTGAACATGGTTATAACTAGAAGATGGAAAAAATATATTCAGGCCAAACAATGTACATATTTAAGAAAAAAAAATACCTATGGTTGAAGAGGAATGAGGATGGGGAGTGAGGATTTAAGAGAAAAACAAACAGCAAACAAGTGAAGGAGTCAAACATAGACAATGACCTGAGGATTACAATTGACTCAACACTCTGCAAGTGAAAAAAGAAGAAGAAGAAGAAAAAAAAAAGATATTCTTCAAGCCCGCCAAGGGAGTCTTAAGTCAGCTAAGAAGGCAGAGTTGGTGAGGGTGAGGAGTTGAACCCAGCGGACCCAGGAACACGCAGCAGCAGGCTGGCTACCCCAGCCACTCACAGGGCAGGTCGAGTCTGGATGCTTGCAAATCCACTTGGTAATGGGGAGTCATCTCCCTTATGTAATGAAGGCCTTATGCTATTTGATTTACAGCTTCCTTCACAATGGGAGATTTGTTGAATAATCCCCTGGATTATGGCTAAACCCCCAAGGACATATTTATCTACTTCTCTGTAGTCAAGGCCCAAGTTCAAACGTCTCCATCTCCTCTCCCCCTGGGGTATGTAACTATAAAAACAGCCAGAATAAAAGTACAGGCCAGGAAATACCCCCATTAGGCCTTGATGAAACATAGTCAAGAGAATATCATTTCTCAGGGAGGCTGAGAGGAACGCATGGAGAATTCCAACAGAGTGGAAGCTTCCTGAGAGCAGGAAATGCATCTTCCTATATCCGAACAGCTAGCCCAATTTGATAACATGGTAGGTGCTCAATACATATTTGTCAACTGAATAAATAGATAAATGAATCATCAGACAATGCATAAGTGATTCCAACTGAAAAGAAAATGAAAATGGATAGAAAACCATGAAGCTTTTTCCTTAAACTGAATAAACAAATGATTGGAGTGGCAAATAAGAAAAATAAAACACTGTGGCTGATATCTACATTTCCCCATTTGTTTTGGTGTGTTAAAACAATTTTTAAGTAAATATAATAAATGGAAAGAATGTTGCCTGTGTAAGTGAGATACAAAAAAGGATTAGAAAGAAATTATTCATTTGTGCTGGAAACCAAAGTGTTGCATTACAAACATCCAAGGCTGAGGACTCTTAAAATCCTGTTAGGCTGCTCTCTGATATTTCTAGTCTAATAGTAGCAGTCGTCATTCCTGGTTTCTTGACCACAAGGGTTTCCATTTCACCCCCAGAAACATCCCAAAATTCTTCCCTAACTTCTCCAAACAAACTATTTTAATTCACTAAATTATTATGAAAACAAGGTGGTAACAGAGAAGATGGGAGTGTTATGAAATCAAAGAAGCAATAATCATTCTCGGAAAATGTTCAAAACTCCTCTCTATTCTAGACAGTTGTTTCTGAAAATTCCACTCTCCGAACCTAGAAATACACAGCAGAAATATAAAATAAACAAACAAACAAATAAATAAATTCTCAGGATTTTTTTGTCCTCTTCTTGTAGGGTTTCTACTGGGGTTGAGTCTCCCCTTCTCCAAAGCACAAAAGTGGTAAGCCTTCCCAGAAGAGGGAAGCCAAGCTTGTTGGGGCTGGCACAAAGCAAATATTTTTGCCTTGCTTGAATTATTTTAAATAATTGAAAACATCTTTCTGATGGCCAACGCCACAAGGTACCATGCAGTGAACTCAAAGAAAATCAAGGGTTGTGACCTGAACTTCAAAGCCAGCCCAAGTAGCGGATCAAGAGAGGCAGCTGCTGATTTTTAAAAGTGGAAAATTAAATAGAGACTCTAAGTCCACTCCATTCCATTTTTACCCACTTCTTTAAGTAAACCCCTTTCTAAGCTCTCAAAGGGATCCATCTGCCCAACTTCCGTCTTCACGGAGCTGTTGCTTTAGGCTCCCTCAGAGAATTGGCTGGCCTTGGATCTGACTCTGCTAAATACAGACCCTGTTATTCCCCAGTTCTTCTCTAAGCTTCCCCCGAATAGGACACCCACTCCTGGCCTCTGGTGATGATTCTCTTGGTCTAGTTCAACTTTAATCCAAGCCCCAGAGCTGGGATGGTATCCAACTCTGAGTTAGGTACAGTGCTGGAAATCATCTGCTCTTTTGTCAATGTTGAACGTTTGTGGACATTTGTCCAATGTCATGGTCCTGAGCATCAGTCTGGAAGAGGGCTTGCTCTATGATTTTCCCCTTTTTTGGAAATGCATTTCATCTTGCTCTGAACATTACTTTTTTTCTTTCTGCTCCCCTAGGTTAAAGCCAAGAAGGCCCCAGGAAGTCTCTGCTAATCATCCAAGAGTAGAACAGGCCAAAACCCATTTTGATTTGCATCTCCATTTCTCAGTGTTTTTAATCCAAACTCCCAAGCTCAAAGTCTGTAGTAAGCAAAGAAACTCACCATCATTGTTTAGGTACAAGTTGTTAAGGCATAAAGAAGTAATTCTTATGCTGACAAGTTAATCATCCGGAATCCTGAGTCTTACTCCACGAGATGCCAACACAGTAGATATGTAGTGAAACCCAAAATTGGCACTTGAAAAAACACTCCAGGTGGTTCTAGACAGGTAGACAGGGATCACATTTTTGAGAAAAGAAAAGCCAGAATAGTAAGAGCTGAAAACAGCTGGAGTGGGGAAAAGAGTCACAGGAAACCTGGTGATGTAGCTACGGTAGAACCCGGGGGGTTGGAGACCCTTGGAGGAGATGTCCCAGGTATGTGGCTCCTCCTTTGGGCTGCTATTCACCTCTTGACCCAGCAAGAAGGGGGTGAAGAAGCGGCCATTGTGCCAAACGGCCAGCAGTAGCCCTATTTCCCAGACTCTGCCCTCTCACTCACCACCCTTATGGCCATTTTGTGCTCACCTATAGGTTCAGTTTCACTCTGTTTGGCAGAACTAGCAACTGGAAGTGGGATGGAGGCAACTTCCACCTCACCCTGGATCACTTAACACCATCACCAGACCTACCGGTCAGACTCTAACTTCCTGTATCAGTTAGGACAGAAACCTTCAACCCACTTTTCACCTGGCATCCTCAAAGTAAGGGTCTCCTTCTGTTGCCCAAGCTGGAATGCAGTGGCACAATCATAGCTCACTGTAACCTCAAACTCCTGGGTTCCAGCAATCCTCCCATCTCAGCTTCCTGAGTAGTTAGGACTACAGCTGCACACCACCATGCCCAGCTAAGTTTTTAAATTTTTAGTAGAGGTGGGATCTTGCTATGTTGTGATCCTCCCACCTTGGCCTTCCAATGTGCTGGGATTACAGGCATGAACCACTACACCCAGCCCCTGAAAATGATTTTTAAAACTATCTTGCTCATTTCTAAGTTGACGTCTAATATTTTTCATCATTAGTTTAAATAGTTGCAAAGGATATTCAATCAGTTTGGATAAATCAACTGATACTACTGAATTGGTACAAGTTTTATACTTGATTCTGGTCATAACAGAAGATTTTCTTTGCTACAAAGAGTTACTCACTTTGTACACTCTTGCAAACAGAACATGGGGAATAGATATCTTCAACAACTTTCATGATAAATGTTGTGAAGTTGGACTCAATTTGGTAAATTTAGTGAGTGTATGTACAGATGGTGCACCTTCAATGATAGAAAAACATGAAAGGTTTATTGTACAGATAAAAGTAATAACAGATCCAGATGCTCTCATTTCTTTTCATTATATCTTGCATCAGCAAAATCTCTGTGCTAAAGCTACTAAGCAACACTTTGCAATAAGTTACAAGTATTGTTAATTATATTCCTGCAAATGCAATACGGTGTCATCAGTTTTATATAATAACATGCTAAAGTTGAAAGATGAGGTATTCAGTGTGGATTTGCCATATCATTCTAAAGTGTGTTGGCTATCAGAGGGACAGGTGTTAGCCAAAATTTTATCTCTGCAAGAATAATATATAGTTAAATTTTATGAAGAACAGAATCAGTAATATGAATTATTGAAAGAAGATTTCTATAGGAATGCAGCATTTCTATGTGATATCATGTCAAATCAAAACAACTTGAATATTTCTTTGACTAAGTCTATATATGATATGTGGCAAAAAAATCCAAGCATTTCAAAAAAAAAGCTATCTTTTTAAAAAAAACACTTCTTCAAAAGGAAATTTCGGATGAATATTTTCCCCAGTTAGCAAAGGTCATTGATGAGCAGAATAATATATGTGAATCGTTTGAAGAATACCCAGCTGTTATAGACCTATTAATTGGAGGATACAATGCAAGGTGCACTGACTTTGAGAATCATGGCATCACACTCAAACTAGCATTCCGGCCTCACCTAGTTGATTTCACCAGGGCACCTAAAGAACTTCAGATGGAATTGATTGAGCTCTTGGTAGATGACATTTTAAAGTCATTGTTTGATGCTAAAAAAGATCCAGTTAAAATATGGAAAAATGCAGTAGAATACCCACACCTTCAGCAACACACCTGAAAAACCCTTTCTTGCTTTTCAAACACTGATTGCTGTGAATCCACATTCTCCTACCTAAACCAAATCAAGACACCCATAAGGTCACAAATGGCTGATTCACATCTAGAGGATCAACTGAAACTGTGGACTTCCGTGCTGCAAGCAAATATTCAAATGCTTTCCTACAAAAAGCAGACACAACAAAGTCATTAAAAGGTTAGTTAACTTTAAAATTAACAAATAGTTTTCTTTTTTTGAAATTATTATAGTAGTTAGATGTTTACAACATAATGTACATTTTTAAGCATATCTAATAGAAGTTTCTTGAATGTGGCCTTATTTGATTACAGCTAAATTAATGTGGCCTTCCCACATGAAAAGTTTCCCCATCTTGGACCTAATCATCACCTGAACTGCTGGCTGAAGCAGATGGGGCCCCTCCATTGGCTTGTCTCCAGTTTGGTGGGGGTTGGGCCCAGGCCCAGTCTTAATACATGGCCCTGTCAAAGTGAGGTCTCCAAAGTGCTTGACTACAGTTAGTCACAGAAGAGTTTCTTTTACTTTGTTTGATGTGGGGTAGCCCATAACCTCCTCTTATGCCCTCCCACAGTGGATAAACAAGAATGAACAGTGCACATAAATCTGAAGGCACCAACTGACTGCTCTCTTAATGTCTTAGGGTCAGGTGGTAAAGGGAGGTGGAATCAGGGAATAGAATTCACATGAATCTTAACAGTGTATTATGCAGAGACTACAAAAGACATTGCAAACCAGCACATAAAGCCATAACTTCCTTTGGAGTCTAGAAGGCTACAGGAGAGCCCTGAAATGAGCTGAATCTGTGATGTATCATTTCATGAAAACCCAGTGGTAGAACATGTTATTGCTCTTGCCAGTTAGAAGGGGAGTTTCATTTTAGTGGCAACATTTGTATCTAATTAGACATAAATAATGATCAATCTAAAGGGATAGTTTAAATTCAATTGATAGTAGGGGAGGGAAGTATCAATTTGGGTTAGATGGGTTAGATTATTCTACAATAATAACCAACTCTAAAATCTGAAGGAAAAAAAAACAGGCATATCTTTGAACAGATCTACTTATGGCCACAGAAAAATTTAGGAGACTTGCTTGCTTCTTTGATTTCCTTATGTTTGAAACAAGAGAGTACTAATATAGAAACAAAAATTCCCATGCTGAATTTCTAGGGAAGGACAGCAAGTGGAGGAGGGAAGTCACCCCCCAACCCCCTCCCCCAACACAACAGGCTTTTACTGCAGAGATGGTGGGCTCCAGCCCATCTTCCCCGGGTCCCTGCCCCACACTCTGGCCTCTGGGGGTGGCTGCCCGAGAGCTCCACCCAGCAGTCCCCTCTTCGCTCCTTCCACACCTGGCTGTGGTTTTTAAATTTTTTAAAGGAACATTTTATTCAGGTATAACATATACACATATATGATAAAATATTGAGATCATAATCTGCGCTCTAATAATGTTTGGTACATTTTTTCCAGTTTGCCTTCCATGGGTAACTTTTTATATGAATTACTCAAGGATTATTCCTATTTCGTGTTCTATTATCATTTATCATATATATTATACCTGTTTCAACGTAGGCTATGATGAGAATTTGAGTGACTGTTTTACATCCCATTGTGTTTGTGCCTGGAAATCTATTAAATCACTTTCTCAAAGCCTTCTCCCCAAAATAAAAGTTTCATTGGATTTTTTTCCAAATTTCTTGCTCTCAACTCCTGATTTCTTTCTCACATGAGCAAAAAAGCCATGACTGCTACCGTACCTCATTGAGTCTAAACTGTCACTCATTGTAAGACACACCCATTTTATGTTCCCAGAAAAGAAAACACAGCTCATGTTCATGACTGCAACTTGCGTGAATGTCTCCAGAGTGAGATATGAATTTTAGGTATTACAGAGCTCTCTGTTTAAGCACCATGAGATCATGGCGTGTTCTCTCTGCCTTTGTAGACCCAGGTCTCAGCCCCCTGTGCCATCACACAGTCAGCAAGATCCCATGAAGTGGAATTAACAAAGGGGGGAACTGGATCTGCAGTGGTGGCTCCTCCAAACCCCAGTCTGTCATGCCAGCCGTGTATCTGCCAGCTGGTCCACACCGCTGCGGAGCACCTCTATTGTATTTTCCTAGAAGCCCTCCATCTCTTCACGGTTTATGAAGAATTCATCCCTCTCTGGGATTTGGTTCCTTTGGACATATTTGTGTCCCCGGATCTCCAATATGTTTTTTTAATATGATTTTTAAAGTTTATTTTTGTCTCTATGTTATAGTGGGAGCAATGGTCTGTCCCAACCATCTATATCCTAATGGAAAGGGACACTTTGTAAAAGCAGAGTTTGTCCTCCTTGATTAGGCTGATACAGTGGCAATGACACTAGTTGTTCTTCCATATCTCCTGCTGGATTTTGTTTGGATGTCATTTGGAATTTTTCTTTCTCTCTAGCGTTTTAGCTAAAAATCCAAATGCCCTGGATTATCTAATGCAGAAGGTATAGACAGGGGGATATTATTACAGATATGTTTTCTTTGACCTGTACTCTGTGTGTGTATATGTTTAATTTGAATTTTTTTGCAAGTATTTAAAAATTGGAAGCTTTCACTTAAAGATCTCTATGTCTACATTTTCATTTACGGAGAGTGACCTCTGGCAGCACTGGTCTTGCACCCTGCACAGCCACGATGGACTGGCGTGGGGAAGTGGCCAACCCCTTCCAACAGGGCGGAACACTCTCGTCACCTGCCTGTAGGCGAGTGGGGCCGCATCCTAGTCACTTAATAAGTGCGTCAGAGCTGATGTTAGGGAAAGCTCCTCAATGGCTTCCTATCGCATTTAGAATACATTCAAGTCCACACCATGACCTAAATGACCCTACATTCTCTGGCCCCCAGACCCCTTTCTGACTGTTCTCCCATTCCCTCTGACTCACTCTGCTGCCTACATACTATTACTCAAACAAACCAAACATACTCCAGCCGCAGGCCTTGGCTATTTCCTCTGCCTTTTAATTTCCTTCCAGATAGTCACATGGCTCAGTTCCAAACTGTATCCACATCTCAAGCCAGATACCACCCCTTAGAGAGGATTTTCTTTGCCATCCTATCTAAAAGAGCACCACTCACCATCTACACCCTTACCCTACTTTATTTTTGTAGCACCTAGCTCTGTCTAACACTTTATCATCTATTTGTTAGCTTACCCATTCCCTGTCAGTCATCCCCATGAAGAAGTTGGTTCTAGGAGGGCAGAGACTCGTTTTGGTTGTTATTTTTGGGGGGTGGGGGATGTTTTGTTTTTCACTGTTGCACCCCAGCAGCTGCACAAGAGCCTGGCATGTAAATACTGTCAAATAAGTGAGAGAATGAATGCTGTCCTTTTTAACTCAAGTCATTGGTTCCATAGTTTTCTTCTTCAGAGCAATAAGGAAGTTGGTCTTCATCAACTCTAACATCATTTCAAGCTTTACATTTAGTCCTTCTAGCTGTAAATCTCATAATGATTTGTAGGTTTCAACCTAGCCTTCCTGTCTTCTTAGGGAACACCAAAAATGCACATTTTACAGACAGAAGTAAAGAAGAAAAGCAATAACTTAATGCTAAATGATAAAGACCTCTGGTCTTTGCTTCACATGCAAAGGAAAAGAACTGAAGCCAAAATGTCCCCAGAGGGGTAAGACAGAGGTAGATTGAAGCACCAGAAGATAAGCATCTTGATCAAGATAAGTGGAAAAGGGAGAAAGAAACTATTATTCTTTCCGTTAGCCCATAGGGGAGTTGACCAGGTGAGCTGGAGAGGAGATGTCTGAGTCCATTCTAGAATCCCCAGGGGCTAGGCTGCAGAGCTGATCAGGCTGCTAGACCTGAGTGAAGGAATGGAGAAAAGAACAAAGGTGAGCATTAACTCCAGCAGAGCCGGTACTGTAGGCCAATGTTGAGTTGTCCTAGCCCTAGGTCTAAACCCTCACTGTCCAATGTGGTAGCCACTAGCCATGTGTACCTACTTACATTAGTTAAACAAAATTTAAAGTTCAGTACTTTGGTTGCACTAGCTATATTTCAAGTGCTCAATAGCCACGTGGAGCTATTGGCTACCCATCTTGCATAAATTCTTTTGGACCGTTCTGATTAGCTAGAACCACCTGGCTTCCAAGTATCTAGCCCTTCCTTTTAACTCAGAGTCTCCCATTCTCCCTTTTTTGCTGTAAGGTTGCTCAGTCTGTAAAAACTTGACCATTAAAAAAAAAAATGGAATCAGTGGAGTCCTGAATAATAGCCCATGATTTGCTACAACATTCAACAGTTCATGAAATGACTGCTCACCATTCACATTCCATTTTGGAGTCACTTCTTTGCAACTGCTAGAGAGTCCAGGGTATGTATGTGTCCTGGCAGCTCAGTCCTGCTCTGTGGCAGCTCTTTGCACTGCTCATAGGAACCTATACCCATTTCTCCCGCATGTCTAGCAGAGCATTACAAATTACCTCTGCCTTAAAAAAAAAGACTCACTGGAGTTACTCCAATTCACTTTCCTGCCTGGAATTCACTACTTCTTTTGCTGTTTATCAATACATCACTACCCAGTGTGCTTGCCAAGACCACGTCTAGGTTGTGGTGATATATCATCTCCACATAGCATAGTCTACAAAACTTCCCACCCCTTTTAGGTGTCCGAAAGATCTGTGAGCAGCATAAGCTGGCAGGGCGCCAGGAAACAAGGACTAAGCTCTCATCTGGACATCTTGCTCACCGGCACAGGGCTGCCTTTGACTGGCAGTGTGTACTAGGGAAGGATTCCAAGAAGGTGTATGACTTTGGAATAATTACAGAGGTCGGCTAAGTAAGTTAGGAAAGCCTGGAAATCACAATTATGGCCAATCCTAGACAAGGTGACGAAGTTGAAAAGTCTGTCTTTGGCTTCCCTCCAAACTCCCCCGAGAACCTTTTGCTCTCACTTCTCTCCTTTGTCCCCTTCGCTTTAGCTTGCCCGGGACTCTCTATCTTGGCTTCTCACTTCTCAGGGAAACTCTTTTGGGGCTCTTTTTCTCCCATGGAAACTTATTTCCATTCCCATTAGGCTTTGCTAGTTAAGACCAGCCAGTTAATGGGACACTCAAGCTGTTTCACTTAAAGGCTAGAGTCCTTCAAGACCCTAAAACATTATGATTTTACATGCCCATTTTCTAGGGGAAAGAGTCATAGATTTCATCAGATTCTAAAATATGTCCACGACCCAAAAAAGGTTAAAGCCACTGCTGGTTAATATCAAGAGCTGAAAATAGTAGGGGCTTTCCTTCTCAGGTAATGTTTGCATTTTAACCACAGCAAGATGGAGAAGCTATCATCTGTTAAATATTTTTGCCTCAGAAAATAATAATGGAGGAGTTTTCAGTCTAGAGGCAAGAGAGGTAGGAAAGACTATTTGGGACAGGAAACGGCCTTTTGTTGCCTTTGAGATCACATCTAACAGCCTGCACTCAGGTGCAAGGGTAGGTTCATTTTTCTCTTCTTAGAAGCAAGTGATTTTCTTTGAACTTAAACCTTTTTTCTTACATAAAGCGTAGACTTTCTTTAGAAATTTCAAAGCAACAAATCCAGCTTAGAATCCCACTCATTTTCTTCATTACAGATCAGTTCTGTGATGCAGTGGCAGTAGGGTGTGGAGAGAGATCAGAGTCAGGGTTTTAGTCCTAGCTCTTCCACTAACTGGCTGAGCAACCTTCTGAGCATGGCTTGGCATCTCTGGGCCTCAATTTCTTCATTTCTAAAAAATCTAGGCAGTTCTCGCCAGCGATTTGGCCAGTTCTTGCCTATGATTCTAAGTAAGCTGCCAAAAGTCTACTTTAAATAAAATTTCCGTACTGCCCTTTTATTAGTATTGAGAGGTTGTTTTCATATTTGAGGAGGAAAAATATCCAACCAAGCACTAAGTTGTTTTCTTCCTTTTTAATATGTTAGCATCTTGTCCAAAGTAGCAAAACCTGCTCTTGAAAGCTTCAAAACAGTTTGTGGTGGATTGCAATTCTTGTCTCAGAAAGATTA
Organism: Microcebus murinus; assembly: GCF_040939455.1. Classification (NCBI taxonomy): domain Eukaryota; kingdom Metazoa; phylum Chordata; class Mammalia; order Primates; family Cheirogaleidae; genus Microcebus; species Microcebus murinus. The sequence goes on from NC_134114.1 coordinate 27,597,435, forward strand.
ATTGGAAACAAAATCTAAGGAAGAAAATTCAAAGCCCATTTCTACGCTTCCTGCCTTTTAGATCTTCTAACATGTAAATCGACCGTTACAAAGAGGATTAGTTATTAGAATGGTCTGCGTGAAGACCAACATTCAGCTCACTGTTTATTCCTTGCCAGAGAGCCCCGGTGACCAGCATCTTAATGGCCTTCCTTTCAGCTTGCAGGAGGATGAACTGCATACTAACTCCAGATCCTGGGTTCCCCAGATCTAATTTACCCGCAGCCTTAACAAACTGGAGACTCTTCCCCATCCCTAAATTGTGCTTTAAATTAAAATAAAACCTGATGCTCCAGACATCCACACTAGGAAACTTATAATTATTCTCAAAGATATAAAGCTACTTTTAATCTCTGGATTTTTGTTGGCCTTTTCCATATTCATTTCTGCTATATTCCTTATCTGCTTCCTCTTTTTATTTTTAAGTGCTAGGTGTTCCCTCCACCCCCACCTATCAAAATTCCCTACAAGACTGCATTTTCTGATTGCTTAATTCTCCCCCATCACTGGTCTCTTTGCATCTCCTCTCTTCTCATATGTATTAACGAAGGCTTCCCTACCTAGCAATCATAGCTGTTCTAACATCACTGAGAACCAGGAAACGAGCAAGAAACACAACTGAATAGCCAATATGGACTTATCATAGGAGTTGTGACAAACCTTCACTCAAACCAGTTTACTTTTGTATTACATATAATTGTATCTAAAAAAAAAAAAAAGCAAGCATCAAATGTATAAGCATGTGGAGAAGAGGAAGGGCCAGGCAGGCATGGGAAAAGAGAGGGCTCCGAGGGCTAGACTGGCAGCCAAGGAAATGCCAATGGACAGCCTGGCAGTGAGATAGGAAATAGAAGGCAATGAAAAAATCATAACGGGATAATCAAAGAACCTTTGCAGTCTAGGTTATTAAATGGTGAGATAAACAGACCAGTTCACCCTAGCAATAACTAATTGAGATTATAGCACAACTAGAATGGCAGCAGAATGGACCATCAATTTAGCTTGGAAACAGGACAAAGGCAAAAAGTGATGGGAAGGAGATATTTCACCTAAGCTCACAATAGCCACTCTTTCTTGTCATCCCTTGATATCTGTGGGGGATTGGTTTCAGGACATCCTGCAGAAACCAAAATCTGTGGATGCTCAAGTCCCTGATGGAAAATGGCATAGTATTCACATATAACCTGTGCACATCCTCCTGTATACTTTAAATCATCTCTAGATTACCTATTATACCTAATACAATATAAATGCTAGGCAAATGGTTGTTACACTGTACTTGTTTAGGAAATAATGACAAGAAAAAAAGTCTGTACATGTCCAGTTCAGATGCCATTTTTTTTCTGAATATTTTTGATCCACAGTTGGTTGAATCCACAGACGCAGAACCCATGGATACAGAGGGCTGACCATATTTGCCATCCTCCCTTGCAGCTGGGTATGGCCAATGGGATGTGAGTGGAAGTGACATGGACACTTCTAGGTCATGCCCTTCTTTAAGGGAAGCCTCATTGCTTCCACTCTCCTCAGCTGTCGGCTGGGACGTGGACATGCTGGCTGTAGCCAGGACGACCAGTCACACATTGAAGATGACAGTGCAAGGAGAAAGAGCCACCATGTCACCTTGTACTGCTTATACTTGGTCTGTTTCTTTTTTTTTTTTTTTTTTTTTTTTTTTGAGACAGAGTCTCACTTTGTTGTCCAGGCTAGAGTGAGTGCCGTGGCATCAGCCTAGCTCACAGCAACCTCAATCTCCTGGGCTTGAGTGATCCTTCTGCCTCAGCCTCCCGAGTAGCTGGGACTACAGGCATGCGCCACCATGCCCGGCTAATTTTTTTTTATATATATATCAGTTGGCCAATTAATTTCTTTCTATTTATAGTAGAGACAGGGTCTCGCTCTTGCTCAGGCTGGTTTTGAACTCCTGACCTTGAGCAATCCGCCTGCCTCGGCCTCCCAAGAGCTAGGATTACAGGCGTGAGCCACAGCGCCCGGCCTGGTCTGTTTCTTGATAAGAATATAAACTTGTCTCTTTTAAGCCACTGATATTTTGATTTTTAGCAACCTAACCTACATCCTAACAAATCAACTGGTGAAATTTTATTACTTCTAAGTAGGAACAGGATCTGGGGGATCCCAATGATTATGCCCCAAACTCCATTTTCTCTCTCTTCTTTGACAATGGCTTCATGGTGAAATGGAAAAAGTAGAATTTGGAGTCAAACCTTGGCTTCACCAATTACTAATTTTTCTTCATCCATAAAATGCAAATCATGAGAGTTTTTGTGCATTAAATGTGCCTGTGCCATGCTTGCTTCTGTGCGACATCTCATTTAATCCTCACAACAACCCTCTTACTGCTTCAGTCTTATAGATGGAGTTAAGCATCTTTCCCAGGATCTGTCAGCTAGTGAGAGGCAAAGCTGGGATTTGGACTGGTAGCCTTGGGGGTCCACAGCTTTTTAACCATCTCCCTTTGCCCCTAACTTTCTGCACTGGGGGAAGACCCAGGTTAAATGTGGCACGCAGGACGGAGTCATCTCTTTACAACCTGGGGATGCTACCGGGTGCTGCTCCTGGGTGACACTATGTTCAGACAGAGCTAAGCTGCCGTGTTCTTCCTGTAGGTAGAGGGAGCTCAATGTCTTAGATTAACCACTTGTTTAAGCAGAGAAATTCTCTTTCTCCTCCTATTATCAACTGATTTTTTAATCAAAATCTCAGAGCCCTATATCTCTCCAAGGTCACAGTCCATAATGATAATTTTGATTCACTAAGAAAAGTTCACATTTGTTCAAAATGCTTTGGAAGACAGGAAAGGTACCCCAGTGGTAAATCCACACACTGAGAGAGGGCTCCCCTGCAGAGGAGTGAGGCGGAAAAACTAACAGCCCTCTGGTCTTTCCTTCCTCACACAAGAGGGGGAAGAAAAGAAATAAGTACTGCTAGGTGTCAAAAAGGAGGCTCTAGAACTTGAGGCCTGTCACTGCTCACAAAAGGGAATAAACTAAGAAATACCAGGTAGGAAAAGAAGGAGGAGAAAGAGGAAGAGCGAAGGAAAAGAAAAGTATGTGATCCATGAAGAGTTGCTCCCAAATGGGTAAAGCAGAAAATTAGGGTGCTATAAAAAGTAGGTTCTGTTTTCCCGGGGAGCAGCCATCTAAGGATTAGTCCTCTCTCCCCACCCCCATCAAGGTGTCAAGTGGGATGAAGGCAGGTGAGGAAATGGAAGCCCCCTGCAAACCACCAGGGCCCAGGACTGCCTGCCTTCTCTGTCTGGCCTAGAGAGGAATGATCTCTGCCTCATAGTGCCAGAAATATGCCTCATCCCCATTTCACAGGTAAGAAGCTTGAGCCTTGAAGATGACAAACACCTTGCCCCATATCCTATAGGTATTAAGCAGTGGACCTTGGATTTTAAACTCAAGATCATCAATTGCTAAAACCCACTAAAAAATAGGATTCATTTGTTATGCAGCACCATTGTTCTCCTTAGATTACTTCTACTAGCTAGCTGTTGTTCTTGTGTCTTTCTTTCTTTCCTTTTTTTTCACTCAACAGTTATTAGGCATCGACTATGTCCAGTGCCTAAGCTATAAAGACATGGCGCCTCTTGTCACTGGATGTGCAGACTGACGGAGAAGGCAAAGATGAACCACGTGAGGGTGACAAAGGGGCAAACGTTGGAAGGACTATGATGGGAGTCCTTACAGAGCACAGTAATAACAAAAGTAACTAACAGTTACAGAGCGCTTGCTATGTGCTAGGCACAGTACTGAGAGATTGGCCTGTGGTATTAAAGAACAGAGACAGAAAAAGAGGTGATCAATTTTTCCAAGGGTAGAATTAGCTTGCCATATTTAGCAAATAAAAATGTGGAATCCCTGGTTAAATTTGAATGTCAGATAAACAACAAATGCTTTTTTAGTACACATATGTCTTGCATAATATTTAAGAATGCTTATACTAAAACATTATTCAGAGTTTATCTGACATTCAAATTTGGCTGCTAGTGCTGTATTTTATCCGGCAATCCTGGGTGAGGATAGGTGAGGAGAATAAATGAGTTGTAGAATGTTTCACAGAGTTGGTAAGTATTGCAGGTGAGTAGTTTTGCTCTGGATTTGGGGTAATGGTGAGAGAAGAAAAGGAGGGAAGCAAGGACTGTTGAATCTTTAACCCCCTATGAAACATGACTGTGAGAAACAATTAACTTTCAAAAGACCAATAGTATTGCTTTCATATGGACCCATTAAGCCACCTCAAAATCATTTTGGACAATAAGTGGGAAATAAATTAGTGTATCTCTTTTATCATTTTGTAAATATAAGTTCTCCTATCAAGTTCTCCTATTAAGTTGAGGTAGAAATAAGTATGTTTGTGAAAAGCTCATGGTTGCCAAGCAACCACTCAGGATGTAGGTTCCTTCTCTTCCTGTGCAATGGGAATGCTGTGCTTTTAAGGCAGTCCTCAACGCCTCAAAGAAAAGATCAGAATAAAAGGAGGAGGTAGTGTAATGGAAATAAGTTACCACTTGCTTCCGTGACTGTCCAGGTGATTGGGTTAAGTAAGCTATTGCCTACGTCCATTTCAGCTTCCTCATCCGTGAAGTCACGAGGTCTCCCTGGCTGATATCTGAGGCCCCGGCCAGCCCTCACGTGACCTAGTTTTCAGTAGTGGGGCTAAGTCATGTCAGCGATGAGGGCACCTATGTGAGGAGGCAGCTTGGTTCTCCAGCCTTCCTGACAATTCTATAAGCTCCCAGTATTCTTCCAGAAAATTTCCTTTTGCCCTTTTTAGCTGGAGTTGGTTTCTGCATTTTTGGCCAAAGAATCAAAGAACCCAGATCACTGGACAGGTGGGGGCAGGGGTGCCAAGGTGGGTTATATTTAAGATACTTGGAGCTAAACAAAGCTCCTCCTATTCCTCACTGCAGGACTTCTCAGGCCCTTTTACACGGTCTCATCTTTGTTCCTCTCCAAATGAGAATATAGTATTTGGAGTTTCCCAAACCATCTTTATCACAGATCTTTTTGTTGTTGTTGTTTTATTAGAACAATTTAGAGGACCTGTCCGTCTGGGCTTCTTGACTCCTGAGATTTTTCATTTTCCTCTCTTAAGTGTTGTATGTGTGTAAACTCTGACCCACCAGCCAATTTTACAATCTTGGGGGAAGAAACTGTCTTCCACTCTCCTGCACGCCGCAAAGTACTAGGCATGGACCGACTACGATAGGGAAGCAAAACTATACTTCCAACTCATTGCAAACCAGCCATCCCATAACCACAGAGACGTTTAATGTGATTAAGGCCACAATAGATTGCAGAACACTCTTCAAGAGAGCTGACCCATGTCACATTGCCAAAAAGCAATTTTCATGATTACTTTCTGCCTGCCCGTGATTCCTGTGGTTTCCTCTGGTAAAGTGATCCTTCTTTTCCTGACACTGCTGCTCTCCTACTGCTATTCCCCTCGCTGTATCACGGGACTCCTGGAAGGGCCGGCTGCCTCAGAGATAGACATGCACTCTGCAGACACGGCCAAAGGTTGATTATCCACAGGGGGTTCAGCCACAGATCCATCAGCAAACTGTGGTTATCAATGACGTGATTGCAGCCACTAAGGACACTCTGCTCAACCCATTGTTTTACTTAATTCAAAGTTTTTATCAAACATGTACCAAACCCATACCATGCGCCAGACTTTGTCAGATCATCTCCTACTTTCTGCTCAAGTCTTACCCACTATGATTGTGTTTTAACACTTTAGGAACTGCGAGGACATATAAGTTCCTCTAGTATATTGTCTAGAAAGCAGGGACATTCGTCTGAAAGAACTGCGGATTCCTATTCGGCATAGTGTCCTCTGGGTGGAGACGACAGACACTCTTTGGCATTGTGTGTTTGAACTACAAAAATAGATGCACAAAAAAAATGCAAGCTTGGCAGGGGCAAGGGCAACATAAACTTAACATTTGTACCCCCATAATATGCTGAAATTTTAAAAAATGCAAGCTTAAACTTGCAAAACAGAAATTTGAAAAAAACAAAGCTGTATAACAAAAAAATAATCTAAAATTTGGGCTAGAAGTCATTCACTCCTTGGACTTTCTTTAGTAAAGAAAATTCACTTAATGCAAAATAACTGTAGACTAAAAAGAGCAGGAGAATGCACTCTACTCCTTAGTATTAGTAAGCTAGCACCTTGCTAAGGGAGCTTGCATGTATATTACACATATGTACATATATTACATGTACATTTTTATATGTGACATAGACATTGTAAGATAAGTACGTTTATTATTATCTTCATTTTACAGAAGAGGAAATTAAAACACAGGAGTTTAGAAATCTTGCAAAAATTGGTGTTGTTAGTAAGAAGCAAAGCTAAGTTTAAGTATGGCATTGTCTGACTCCGATGCTCATTATGCATGTAACTACTATGCTTGTTCTTAACAGGTTTGCTGAGACATTGATCCCATTAGACCTCCTGGGGCAGATAGAGTCCCTAAATCCAGTTGCCTCTGGCCACAACCAATTATATCTGTTCAACTTTCTTCTGTTCACCTCTTCCCACAACCCTGAGCTGTACAAACTACTGTCATTTTCCAAATGTGCCACATGACATGGGAAATGTTAGGAAGCATTCATTTAGTCACCTAGGAAATCACTTCTTGATTAAAAGGTAAATGTCATTGGATAGGTGTAAACCCCATAAGTGACCACATGCTGAGAGCACCCCTCTTTCTTTTTAGACTTGGAAGCCTAGGCTAGAATGTCAGGAGCTAGAGGGAAGGGAGGAGGGATAGAGGAAGGCCGTCATTATTGTACAAACTTGGTAGAGTGATTAGGCTAAGTGCCCCCAAGCATTGAGTGAGAGTTACTGAAGTCAAGAAAGTCTTTGTGGACATGGTCAGAAGGTTGTGTCTGTCTGGAACAGGGTTCGGTAAACTACAGCCAGACCGAGAGCCAAATCCAGGTTTTCTTTTGTTCAGTCCATGAGCTAAGAATGTCTCTTACATTTTTAAAGGCTTTGAACAAAATAAAGAAAATGTGATAGAGACCATTTGTGGCCCTGAAATCCTAAAATATTTGCTGTCTGGCCACTACAGAGGAAGTTTGCCAACAACCCCAACTCACCCGTGATCTCCAGGAGAAAGCCATGGGCCAATTCGAAACCAGAATAAAAAACATTGCAAGGTTACGATGGCTTCACTTAAATTTTTATAGCATTTGTGTAACTCTTTAAGATGAACTTAGCTTAGCCTTTGAGAACGAAGTTTCAGTATTTAGTTGGAAAGAAGAAAAATGGATGATGACTTTCTCTTTCCCAATTTTATAACTTCCAATTTGATAGCTCTCCAGGTATTTTGTAAGCTTTTTCCAGGAAGATTTTGTGCAAATGAACAGCTTCAAAGAGGTGTTTTCAAAAGGGGGCATGAGAGATCCTAACAATAAGGAAGAAAGAAAACAATTACTTAATGCCTACTACCTACCAGGAACTTTTATACCTACTGAATCAAAAATTCCCTGTGGTCTGCCTCCATTGTACAGATAATACACAGGCTCTTAAAAGGGCTAAGAGGCTTGCCCAAGATCAAACAGCAGGTAAGTGGCAAACCTGGGATGCAGTTCTTGGTTTTCTGATTTCAAGGCCAGTGCTCCATCTTCTACACTCTGCTCAAGAGAGTGAATTTGAAAGTGTTCCAGATGGGGAATCCAAAATCCAGAGCCCCAGCTAGGCCCTGGCTCCTCTTCTGATTAATGAAGATATCAGGCAAGAGGATTACAAGGCTCTTCCCAACTCTATCCTTCTATGATTATTTTTGAGAAATGATGCAAATAAAATAGAAAAGAAAACTCAGGTATGTAACTTTATGCTTCTGGCTTGTCAGTGGGGGTGAGTAGGGGTTAAGGGAACTTGCCAGATTCATTTAAGAGAGACATGCATGACCAAAATATGAGTACAAAACGCCCTCAGTGCTGAAGTTACAGCAGCCTGACTTCACAAAGACTCCCTCCCACTGCAAACACATGTAAATACTGGATAAATATCTTAAAACTTTAAAATACGTAGCTGAAAGAAAGCCAAGCCAAGTCCCAGGTGCCAGAAACAAAAAGGAAATTTAAACCCAGAGACGTAAGCTCCAGCTGACACGTGAGGGACCAGGAAAGAATCAGGCCTGGATAGGGGCCCCACAGAAAATTTGGCTTGCAGGCTGTCCAGGCTGGAACTGATATCTCTGTTTAAAACTGGGACTGTAAAAAAATCCTTCCAGGACTTGAAAGAGGAACTAGAAGAACTTTGTAGACTGCCCAGAGAAGCAACAGGAAGCAAGCTATCTCTTCTGCACTGTGGGTGGGAAAAAATATACATCCTGTGAAAAGCCCCAAACCTAACCTGGGTGTGGAGTATGAATTTAAGCTATCTACATGTTATAAGGATCTCAAGCAAGCTAGTAACATAATCGCTGGTCCTCGACCAGTGGAAACCACAGGAACCTAGAGAAAGACAGATACAAAACTGCTCTGTAGGGAATTAGCCGCAATCCAAGCCAATAGAAAAAGATGGAAGAACAGTGTAATGAAAACAAACAATATAATAAAAGAAAGAAATGAAGAAGAAGGAAACAGAAGCTCATGGGCAAGGAGTTCTGGAGGTCCAGTTCCAAGATCAAATTCTGTTCATGCCAGTCCCTATTAAAGTTGGGCGCCACCTGGTGGTCATTGTTCACTCAGGCTTGACTATTGAGTGGGAGGTTTCTGGGTCCAGTAACTTGCCGGGGACCCACTCTCTACTTCCATTGCCTGTCACCTCTGCCCAGCCCTCTCCCATCTGCAGAGAAGATAAAGGACTTTAATTTACCGCTTGATTAATAACATGGGCCTGGCAGACAATGGCGACTCATCACCAACTGCATCACCCCAAAATTCATGTTTTGGTCAGGATTCATTACATTCCAAAAAAAAAGCTCAAAAATTAATCATTGAGTATTCAACTCAAGGACTTTAAAGAAATGAACAGAGTAACACAAATAAAGTAGAATGAAGGAAATGACAAAGGTAAATTAGGATTTAATGAATTATAAAAGAAACAATGGAGAAGGTCAAAAATCTAACATTGTTTTAAAACTGAATAAAGGAAACATCTGGCACAGAAAAAGTATACAGTATTAAAATTTTGAAATGGAAATAACTAAACAAATCATTTTTTAAATGTATAAATGGCAATAAAATTTAAAATGGATAAAGTGAATAATTGTATTATCTTTTAAATAATCATTTTATTTGGCTTTATGTTTATCAAAATGCTTACAGAACTATGTATGTAAATTCTTACACACGATTTTTTAAGTGGTTTAATATTTGCTTTTCTGTGTCTAAATTTACACCTACCCCAACATGCACACACATATCCAAAGACATCCTATGGGTATCATAGCTGCAGTCCCAACCCCCAGGCTGTTAGGAACTGGGTTGCTTATAACTGCCTGAGCTCCACCCTCACCCCTCCACCTCTGTGTAAAGATTTTCTTTTATCTTCCATGGAACTTAGGAACCAGGCCTCACAGCAACAGCAGGAGGTAGGTGAGTAAGTGAAGCTTCATCTGTGTTTACAGCCATTCCTCACCACTCACATCTGAGCTCTGCCGTCCCCCCTCCCTAAGGTCTGTGGAAAAATTGTCTTCTATGAAACCAGTGCCTGGTGTTAAAAAGGTTGGGGACCACTGCTACAGATATATATACACACATTGTGATGGCTAATATTAGATATCAACTTGACTCTAGATTCAAGGATACCCAGATAGCTGGTAAAACATTTCTAGGTATATCTGTGGGGGTGTTTCTGGAAGACATTGGCATTTGAATCAGTAAGGAAGATCTGCCCTCTCTCAATGTGGGCAGTTGAGAGCTTGTATTGGAAAAAAAAAAAAAAAAAGCAGAGAAAAGGCAAATTCTTTCTTTCTCTCTTCAAACTGGGGCACCCATCTTCTCCTACCCTTGGAAATCAGAACTCCAGGTGTTCTCCAGCCTGTGGCCTCAGACTGAGAGTCACACTATCAGCTCCCTTGTTCTCAGGCCTTCAGACATGGACTGAGCGACACCACCAGCCTCTTTGGGTCTCCAGCTTACAGACAGCATATCATGAGTCTTCTCCATAATCATATGAGCCAATTCCCTTAATAACTCCCCTCTCATATAAGCCTGTGTATGTATATATATTTATACTATATATCCTATTGGTTCTGACTAATACACATATTCATATATTCACAATTAGGACAGGGCAAGGAAGTACCAGGAGGTTACACATATATTCCTCGTTGCCTCATTGCCTTTTGTGTAAAAGCATCCTACCTCCTCCTAATGATCAAGGTCCACGTGGCAGTGGTGAGAACACCAGAGCAGAACTCTAAGTATAGGGAGTACAACTGACCAAGGTTGCTGCTGGCTCTGAAATCTGAGGCTGCACTTCCCACAGGCAGCTCTGGGCCAATGTCCGGGCACTGCAGGGATAATATGATGGGTCTTCTTGAAAGATATAGGAGTCGTCTATGGCTGACTTTGGGTCTAGGACTCCTCAGGGGCCTTCTTGAAACTTCCTTGGATTGCGTGGCAGTCTAGGGCCCTCCCACTCAATCTTCCTTCCCTTGCCACTTTTCTCGGGGTCAGATTTACACAGTCTGATCACAGCCTGACCACTCTCCCAGCCTCACATGTCTCCTATCCATTTTCTTTCAAAGGCTTTTACTTCTAAAAAATTCATACATGTTTAATCCCATCTTGGTGTCTGCTTCTCAGAGGACCCAGACTAATGGTTAATTACTCCTGTCATTATGGTGGCTTTCTTCTTGCATGCTGGAGCTTGGCCATAATTGTCATTTGTAGTTCAATAGGAACCTTGCTGTGTCCCTGGCAAGACTTCCCCTATGGGGACCAGGCTTTCCAACCCCGCAGAGATCTGACTTACAGGGATAGGAAGCACAAAATCCACCACTGGGGCCATTCTTGCTTCCACCCTTTGGTTCTCAGACCCATTCGTTCTTCCTACTGGAGAAATAGCATTATGCAGAGTTCTATAACTTAATATATACACTGCATGCCAAAGGGTGGCATGCCATCATCAGAGTATTGCCTTGGAGCTGGAGCATCAGTTGCAATTTTGGAAGATGGTTCCACCTTTCCAGACACCAGCTGCTTCTGGATGGTGCAGTATGTGATACTATAATAAAATGGATCCTATTATCACGGTCCTACTCCAATACTTCCTTCACTGTGATCAGACACTAGGTTGTGTGGGGTTCCATGCTTGCGAATCAGATATTCTGTAAGCTTCTAGATATTATAGTAGAGCCTAGATAAAGACTCTGTAGGTAGAAAAGGCATAACTGCACCTAAAACAGGTATCTGTGGTAGTCAGCCTCCAAGATGGCCCCAGTGATTCTCTTCTACTCAGTTCACACCCTTGTGGAGCCTCTCCTACACTGAAAAGGGCTGACCTGTATAACCAATAGGATATTGCAGAATGAGGCTGTGTGACTTCTGAGGCTATGCCGTAGAAGGCATTGTGGCTTCCACTTGGCCCTGTCTTGGATCGCTTGCTCTGGAGGAAGCCAGCCAACATGTGTTAAGACACTGAAGGAGCCTTATGGAAATGTCCACATGGTGAGCACCTGAAGCCTCCTACCACCAGCCAGCAACTAACCACAATCTCATGTAGTCCCTCGGACAGGACTCCCTGGCTGAGCAACTCCCAAATTCCAGACCCCTAGAAATCATAAGAGATGAGAAATGATTGTTTTGTTTTAAGCAATTTAGTTTTGAGGTGGTTTGTTACTATATAAGTAAAATAATCCTGAATTTACCCTAAAGTTTTGGGGCATCAGTACCCACCAGGGTCTTGAACAAACCTACTTCTTTTTCTACATGGAGTTCAAAATCATTCTAACTGTGTGCTAAGATATCCTCTATAATGAACCTGAACATTTTTCATGAGTTTTTCATATCTGGACTATATAGAAATTACAGAATAAGGTAATTCAATGTTTTGGATTACTGAATAAAAAATAGACATTCTTGCATCCAGTTTTTCAAAATGTAAACATGCTAAACATACTAAAACTGACTACTAGAAAGACAACAATCAGAGATCAAAAACCTGATACCTTTGATTGCCAACTTTCATCTTGTTTAGCTATTTGGATAAACCTGAAATTCTGTGGGTCACAAGAAATTGCAAACACTATTGTCCTAGAAGATTTCATATACATAAACTTTTTCTGATGATATTAACAAATGTGTTGTTTTGATATTCCATAATAAAATGTGATAACATTTGGAAAATCAAGCATAATTCAATGAACCAGTATTTCCCAAATGATTAATACATGACATTACAAAATTATACATGGGTAAAAGATATATTGAAATTGCATAAAAGACCAATAGATTTTAGTGCAACAAAGTATGAAATGTTTATTGATGTGGTTTCAGATTCCATATTGTAACTAATCTTTAATTAACACCTACTTTTCAAGTTTTATGTAGTATCAAAGAAGAATATCCAAAATTATCTGAAAAAGCTATGAAAATACTCCCTTCTTTTTCAATTACATACCTACATGAAGCCAGAATTTCATATATACTTCAACCAAAACAACATATTGCAACAGATGGAATGCAGAAGCAGAGATGAGAATCTAGCTGTCTTCTATTAAGCCAGACATTGAAGAAAGCTGCAAAAATGTAACACACTGTCACACTCTTCACTAATTACTTTCTGTTTGGGAAAATATGGTAATTTTCACAAAAATATGTTCTTTATGTTAATGTATAATGGATGCATTATTGTTATAATAAAATAAATTAATATCTTAATGTTCTTACTTTTAATTTCTGCACCCATATACTCTGACAGATTTAACCCACAAAAACAAAAGTTATTTTGTTTTTAAGAGTTTAATTTAATTTTTAAGTTTAACATTAATTTTTAAGAGTTTAAAGATGTTGAAGGCCAAAGAGCTTGATAACTTCTTTTTATAACCTGATGAACTGTGTTAAAACTATTGTTATTCTCATTCTACAGATGAAAAAACTAAAGTTTTGTGATGCTAAGTAATTTGCCCAAAGTTATGTAGAATATGTCAGTACCAGAATCAAGATTTAACCCAGGCTCCCTGGCTCCTGGGATCAGGTTCTTAAATACTGTATCATTTTGCTGGGGTCTGGGTCAGACAATGTAGCTGTAGCAGCCCCAAGGGTTGGTTTCATTATCATCCCAAATTTTTCCCATTCTCACTGGCACAATTATTGAATAAAGGCCTTCCTCAGGATAAGGCCTCAATGAGTGAAAACAGGTTGGTGATAGTTGAGGTCAGGGAAATAGGGAGAAGAGTGGGAGAAACTGTCAATTCCCACATATTGTCCAAGCTCTTCTAAGCATATGTCCAGCCTCTCTCAGCTCTTAAAATTGAGGTTGACTGAAATGGCAACCTGATCTGCAAGCAGGTGCTGAACAGATCAGGATTTTCTTCCCATCCTCTAGTTCTGCCCTGTCCATACAGTAGACACTGGATTCACATAACTACTTAAATTTAAGTTCAAATTAGTTAAAATGAAATAAAATAAAATTTCAGTTCTTCAACTACCATATTTCAGATGTTCAAGAATTACATATTATACATGTTTCTTAGAGGTATTGGCATCCTTAGAAACCTGTGCAATCTAGTGACGAATGTGCTGGCTTTGCAGTGAGTTGAACCTCATGCCATTAGATACTGCAAATTTCCTAGACAGTTGTGGTGGTGGTGGTGGTGGTGGTAATGGTGATGGTGGTGGTGGTGGTGGTGGTGATGATGGGGGGGTGGTGGTGGTGATGGTGATGGTGGTGGTGGTGATGATGGTGGTGGTGGTGGTGATGGTGGTGATGGTGATGGTGGTGATGGTGATGGTGGTGGTGGTGGTGGTGATGGTGGTGGTGGTGGTGGTGATGGTGGTGATGGTGATGGTGATGGTGGTGATGGTGATGGTGGTGGTGGTGATGATGGTGGTGGTAGTGGTGATGGTGATGGTGGTGGTGATGGTGGTGATGGTGATGGTGGTGGTGGTGGTGGTGATGATGGTGGTGGTGGTGGTGGTGATGATGGTGGTGGTGGTGGTGATGGTGGTGGTGGTGGTGATGGTGATGGTGGTGGTGGTGGTGATGGTGATGGTGGTGGTGATGATGGTGGTGGTGGTGATGATGGTGGTGGTGGTGGTAATGGTGATGGTAATGGTGGTGGTGATGGTGATGATGATGGTGGTGGTGGTGATGGTGATGGTGATGGTGGTGGTGATGGTGGTGGTGGTGGTGGTGATGGTGATGGTGATGGTGGTGGTGATGGTGGTGGTGGTGGTGGTGATGGTGATGGTGATGGTGGTGGTGATGGTGGTGGTGGTGGTGGTGATGGTGATGGTGATGGTGGTGATGATGGTGGTGGTGGTGGTGATGGTGATGGTGCTGGTGGTGGTGCTGGTGGTGATGGTCATGGTGGTCATGGTGGTGGTGGTGGTGGTGGTGGTGATGATGGTGATGGTGATGGTGGTGGTGATGGTGGTGGTGGTGATGGCAGTGGTGGTGGTGATGGTGGTGGTGGTGATGGCGGTGGTGGTGGTGGTGGTGATGGTCATGGTGGTCATGGTGATGGTGGTGGTGGTGGTCATGGTGATGGTGGTGGTGGTCATGGTCGTGGTGGTCATGGTGATGGTGGTGGTGGTGGTGATGGTGGTGATGGTGGTGGTGGTGATGGTCATGGTGGTCATGGTGATGGTGGTGGTGGTGGTGATAGTGATGGTGGTGGTGGTGATGGTGGTGATGGTGGTGGTGGTGGTGGTCGTGGTGGTCATGGTGATGGTGGTGGTGGTGATGGTGGTGGTGGTCATGGTAGTGATGGTGATGGTGGTGGTGGTCATGGTGGTAATGGTGGTGGTGGTGATGGTGGTGATGGTGGTGATGGTGATGGCAGTGGTGGTGGTGGTGGTGGTGGTCATGGTGGTAATGGTGGTGGTGGTGATGGGTGGTGATGGTGGTAATGGTGATGGCAGTGGTGGTGGTGGTGGTGATGGTCGTGGTGGTCATGGTGGTGGGGGTGGTGGTGGTGATGGTGGTGGTGGTGATGGTGGTAGTGGTGGTGGTGGTGATGGTGGTGATGGTGATAGCAGTGGTGGTGGTGGTGAGGATAGTTGTGGTGGTCATGTGGTGGTGGTGGTGGTGATGATGGTAGTCGTGGTGGTGGTGATGGTAGTGGTGGCGGTGGTGATGGTGGTGATGGTGATGGTGGTGGTGGTGGTGGTGATAGTGGTGATGGTGGTGGTGGTGGTGATGGTGGTGGTGGTGGTGATGGTGGTGGTGGTGGTGGTGATGATGGTGATGGTGATGGTGGTGGTGATGGTGGTGATAATGGTGGTGGTGAGAGTGTTGAAAGGTACTGATAGCCATGTTCCTCCCTTGGGATTGACAAATGTTGGGTTTCTCACCGTACAGTCTTTAGAAACTATGCGTCAGATTCCCAGTTGTGCTTCAGCCCTACTGAGCCAGAATCTCTGGGAGTAAAATCAGGGAATCTCCCTTTTGACAAGTCCCTTGGGAAACTCTTAGGTACACCCAAAGGCTAGAAGAACTGTGATACATCAAAGCTGTGGTAGCACACTAAATATTCACACACCAAAATCAAGAGCCTCCTGCTCTCCAGGAGGCTTATTATTAACTCTGAATGTTCCTCTGTATTCCCATCCCAATTCTGTTCATTAAGTTCCAGCTTTTGGGATGTGGCTCTGGGAACCACAGACTCCAGGTGGGAAAACGTGCAGCCACTATGACACAGCAGGGTTCCTAGTGTCCAGGCATGCAGCATGTGTCCTCTGACAAAGGCACAGAGACTCACAGGCTGATTGGGGGCAAAGACCCAGTTCTTGTTGGACTCACTATCCTCTATGGTTGTATTAACACATGCCAAGCTCAGCTCCAGGCCACATTCCAGGCAGGCATACTTGGCTGTCTGCCATCAGTATTGGGGTTTATCATTTGCCAGAACCCAAACTCCGAAGTCTTTCCATGTCCTCTACAGAGGTACCACAATGGGGCCCATCCTTCACTTGGGGTAAGTTCCATAGATGAGCACAAAATTTTAAAGCACTTCAGCGGTGAGTCTATAAGAATCTTCTGCTTTTATTTACCTTTTTGTTAGGTTTCCTTAGGAATGCTTTGGGGTGTAATTCCAAGTAGGCATGACTACCACCAGGTGTATGTTCCCTCTCCCTTAAGAGATCAAGAGAAGATTGGAATGTGGTTCTGAGCGGATGAGGAATCTCATTAATCAACGTGGGTGAGGCTGGTAGAAAAAAAAGTTTTAGCAGATGGCAAGCTTGGAAGACCCACAGAACTTTCTGAAATTCTCTTCAAAGCTTGTAGTTGGGTATTCTTGTTTCAGAGGATCTTTGCTATAACATGACTTTCCTTGGCTTGTAGTACAGGGTTACAGAGGCCCTCTTTGGGACTCAGCCAAGGGAGTTAGATTAGCAGAAGTACTGCACGGGAACACAGGGTTGCTTAGAGCACAGGCCTGGAAAAGACATCCCAAGGGCAGTCATACTGCAGGGTTCCAAACTACAGCAGGGCAGGCCAGAGAAGCTCCTGATGGGAGACGCAGACCCTTGTGGGACCAGACAATTGTAATGCAGGCTGAACATTCCAGAACCCAAGGCAAGGCTCACACAAGCAGAACTGCCGCTGGGCCCACCGCCAAGTCCAGCCACTCTGACACCGCCCCGAAAAGCCACGAAATCTGTCCTTCCTGTGAGGACATAGCCAATTAGGCATTTATATAAAATACCTAGTATATGTAGAGGAGCATGCATGAGTCTTCAGGGTTAGGAGCTGGAAATAAATGAACAATAGTGTGTCTGCCAGGAAAGATGTTTATGTTCAATTAGAGGTCAAAAAATGTGGCTATAAGGAAAAAAAATAAGTAAATGTAAAATTATCTATTGATGTGATACAAACATGTGAATGCGGTTTGAGAGAGGGGATTCATCAAGACAAAAAGAATTTTAATAGTGATTACACTTTAAAAGAGTATGGTTAAGATGAACAATCTAAAAGTTAATTCTTGGTTAATTTTTAGGCTGGGAGCTGGCAAAGAGATGAGTGTGTGTGCGCGCGTGTGTGTGTGTGCGTGTGTGCACCCAGGAGCATGAAAGTTGAGCCATCTGTCCCTTTCTCTTCAAGGTTTCTGTCCTTACCATGGACTCCCTGCCACTCTCTCTTTCACCCTTCCCCTTCATTCTTCCCTTCTCTGTGCCCGGCCAGGGGCCTGCAGTCTCACTGATGGACAAGATTGGAAACCGAGCATTTCCTCCTCCTGTCTCTGAGCTGCCTTATTGCCCTGCACCCTTCTGTTCCTTCCACCCCCGCACCTTGCCAAACCTCAGCTGCACATCTTGCTCCAAGTGTTTGGGATTATTTCCCAGTGTGTGGTAAGGACAATTCTAGTGCCAGCAAATAAGCTGGCAGCCAAAGAACTGCAGGCCGATACAATCCAACCTTCCAGGGAGCCAGCCACTCTTGGATCACTCTGAGGCCCCACCTCACACTTCCCCCTTACTCTAGTTTTCTTCTTCATGACAGCAGCAAACAAATGACACGAGTTCCAGGCACAGGCCTGGTGCAGGGTGTTGAGGCCCGTGTCGCTCTGTCCTCTCTGAACCTGTTGCTTCTCCGCAGGCCCTTCCTGGCCGGGGTGGATGTGGCTGTTCTTGTGTAAATAAAAATACAAGGCGGAGCCCAAAGTGACCCAGTCTTAGTCATGTTAGGATTAAAGGGGTCCACTTGCCCCTTGGTGTATGTCAGTAAGATGTTAGCAAAGGATCTTGCTTAGAGTCCCGGATTCACTAAGTACAGCACTCGTCTACGAATAAAAAGCCATAGGAAAAAGAAGTCCACCTCTCCTAAAGCTTGCCAACTTCCTGGAGTATCTGAGAAGTTGCAAAATATAAACGGTTATTATGTCACTGTTGTTACAGTGTGAGTGGGTAGGTCCACTTGGCTGCACTTGCTGGTGCTAATGACATCGAGGATCGGACCCCAAAAGGCCAGCAGGCTTTGCACAGAGGAAAACATGCTGCATGGTCCTGACTTCCTTGGCTTCAGTCACGGACTGTGGGGTGTGGCCTTGCTCTGGCCTTGGCCGAGTGTGGGCTGGCTTAGGTCATGCTCATCCTGGGAGACAGACAGGGGGGATCTTTCAAAGGAAACATTTCACAGAGGGATCTCAGCAGCAGCAGAAAAAAAAAATAAATGAAAGCACATGAGTGTCATAACTGTTTCCTTTTCTCTCTCCAAGCTCTACCTGGCTTTTCACCCATAAATGAGACCCACATCAATGCTACCCCAATCCTTTGGGCAAATGTATCCTTATTAATTCTCTTGCATACATCTGCTTGCTTTACTGGGACCAGCGACAAAGAGCTACACATGCAGCACATCCCCACGCACAGGTGGTGGGACATTGGGCAGGTTGCTTAGCCTCTCTGAGCCCCAGGATCCTCATTCAAAAGGTGACAGAATAAAAATATCCAAGTCACAACCCTGCACTGGGATAATTAAGTTAGATAAAGCAGGCAAAAGTGCCATGTCATTTGTAAATTGACATGAAGCTGCCATCATTATTTCTCAAGTGGATTCCTGCCCCAGAAGAGGAAAGGTGCTCTTTTCAAATGCTTCCTACTCAGTGGTCAAAACTATCTTCTTCAATCCATGGGAATCAAGCCGGCTTGAAGGAGGGAGAGGTGATGCTTCTAGCCAGCATGCATGTGTAATAACTATGATTATCTGGACATGCTGGGAGCAGTGGCTCATGCTTACAATCCCACCACCTTGGAAGGCCAAGGCAGGAGGACCACTTTAGGCCAAGAGTTCAAGACAAGCCTGGCCAACATAGCAAGACTCCATCTCTTAAAAAAAAAAATTAAAGATTAGCTAGTATAGTAGTGCATAGCTGTAGTCCTAGCTACTCAAGAGGCTGTGGTGGGAGGACTGCTTGAGCCTAGAAGTTCAAGGTTTCAGCGAGCCATGATCATGCCACAGCACTCTAGCTTGGGTAACAGATTGAGACCCTGTCTCAAAGAAAAAAAATTATATAGCTATGAATCAAAATCATCAGGGATGGTCTAAGTGTATATATTTTTTTCAACTCCTTAGGTGAAGTCCAAAGGTTAGCCAGGTAGACAAGGCCTGGGCCAGCCCCTCGATACCTTCCTATCCCTTAACCTAGGGCAGAGACTCTCTAACTTTGCTGATGATGAGAATCACCTAGGATACCTGCTAAAAATACAAATTCCCAGACTCCTTTCCAAGATGCTCCCAATCAGATCTTGAGGGAGAAGGCCCAGAAAGTAGGTGAATTATTATACATCATCTGGAAGTTGGGAAATACTGCCTAAAGTTTCTTAAAGGTTTAATGTGTATGAGAATTACCTGAGAACCTTTTTTAAAAAATGAAGATTTCCAGGCCAATCGTGGTGGCTCGCGCCTGTAATCCTAGCACTCTGGGAGGCCAAGGCGGGCGGATCGCTCAAGGTCAGGAGTTTGAAACTAGCCTGAGCAAGAGTGAGACCCCATCTCTACTAAAAATAGAAAAAAATTAATTGGCCAACTAAAAATATATAGAAAAAATTAGCCGGGCATGGTGGCACATGCCTGTAGTCCCAGCTACTCGGGAGGCTGAGGCAGGAGGATCGCTTGAGCCCAGGAGTTGGAGGTTGCTGTGAGCTAGGCTGACGCCACGGCACTCACTCTAGCCCGGGCAACAAAGTGAGACTCTGTCTCAAAAAAAAAAAAAAAAAAAAATGAAGATTTCCAGACACATCCACGCTAACTCAAGAAATTTTAATTTGAGAACCCTGCGGTTAGACTTGGGATTTTCACTTTTCACTGGCACCCTCGGTTGATCCCCAAGTCTGCCGCTCTGTGGGAAACGCTGCTCCAGGCCTCTGGAATGGAGGATGAATCCCAGATAAGCCAGCGCCCACCTCCCACGCCTGAACTGAGCTCTCTCGCTTGAACTTCCTGGTGGCTGGTGAGGAGAGTTGACAGTCTGAGAAAAGACAACCCTGAGTCGTTCCGAGGCTTGGCAGTGAAAGCTGTAACGTAGGGCAGGCGGCATGAGGTGCTGAGACGCAGCAGGGAAGCTGCCATCCGGAGAAGCCCCACGCCCTGTAAGCTGTGACCCAAGTGGCATGTACCCTGCCCCAAGAAAGTGCTCTCCCGCCCTGGTGCTAAGGATGTGTACAGGGTTCCAGCCAATGGTCGAGATGCCTGGGAAGCCGGGCCAGCTTTCCTGCGGCCGCCATCTCGGACCCCACCCCCATGGGGCCTGCAGACTCATCACTAAGGACGAGGACCTGGCACGTGTTGAAGTCCTCCCTCAAGTGCATCCTGGTTACAGCAAACGTGAAGGGTGGGACCTTTTCTTCCTTCCCCTAAGTTCCTGTTAGCATGCAAGCAAGAATTTCTGCCCTCTCCAATGGATTGAGTGAAAGCTGCTGCTTCCTTGCCACCTCTTGTTTCTCCCTAAGTGATAACACAGGGTCAGTGGATCAGTGTGGGAAGGGTGTTCTTATTGGCTCCTGCCCTCAGCCGGAGGCATTTATCCAGTGGATAACTTGTCCCCCATGTTAGTCTGCACCCTGGAGATCCTGTGGCTTGTCCCTTTGACTATATGAATTTCAAGGTATGGATCCAGGAAAATAGTGTGTAAAAGTTTGCTTCAAAGTATAAGAGGGTCTGGGGACTCACTCTTTGTCCCGTAAAGATGAAGGGGTAACTTTATTTGTTCAATCTCTCTTTAGAAGCCATGATCCGCTCCAAGTGACAAACAGAGGCTGAGTCCCTGAGCACGGGGAGCCTGGACAGACTGACTAACGGGCTGACTGACTGACTAGAGAGGTCCCCGACAGAACCACATCCCACCTGCAGAATTCTTATCATTAATTTCTCATGGTCACCAACTAAAGACAAAAATTGGAAAGAGAGGACTTCTGGTAGAGTCTGCAGATTAAACACAGCCATCTACTTTCTTCCCCTCACAAAACACCACTAAAAATGCTAGTGAAGAGATTTTTTTTTTTTCTTAAGTCACAAATCTAAAAGGCTGGTAATCCAGCAGAGGAGACATAAAGAGGAAAATTTTGAAAGGCAGAAAACACATGGATGTATTTCCTAAGCCAGGAAGCTGAGAACCAAGAAATTTCAAAAGGCTTAGAAATTAGCAGCCACATGTACCTCTCTGAAAGTGGAGGCCCAAAGGAGTAGCTGAAATAAGTAGGATTGGCGGTAAGTTGATATTTTAGCAGAGCCCCAAAGCCCCTCCTGAGGAAGTCCAGAGATACAATTTGCAGCTTCTCTTCTAACAAGTCTCATAGGCCTCTGTGACCCTTTAAATTATGTGCATTTACTGGCTTCTTAAAGATTTTATGAAAGGAAGGAGGGAAGGTGGGAAGAAGGGCTCCTGCTCTGAGGATCATTTTGAGGGCCAATTTCCTGCCTTCCTCTCCTTCTGGATCAGGCCTTTCTAAGTCTGACACACTGTCAGTTGAAGATTGCAAAGGAACACTGCCGCCGCATGTGGAAATTTCACGGTGAGAGCAGCTGAGCGCTGGGGCACATTACTCAGGAGCTTGGCTTCACTCTCAGGCACTGTACAAAGGCCCGTCCAAGCTTTCCCCTTCTGCCAGGCCACAGGCCCCCACCAGGGGCTCTGACCCCCAAGGCTACTGTCCTTCTGGCCAGCACGGCTGACTTCCATGGCTCTGGCCAAGACTGAGGTCACCCCTTGAGCTCCATCTTGGTCCTGGAGGAGGAAGCCTTTCCCCACCTGGCCCAAGACTCCTTGCTGGAATCAAAGCCTGCCAAGTCACGTTCCTCGCCACCTACATGCTGGAAGCCCATTTTTTTCCTCAACCATTTCTGTTTGTTCTTATCAAGGCTCTTCTTGCCTAGGGTCTACCCAATCTCTCCGTTCTCAGAAAGCTCATGCTGGATTAGATACATGCTCATCCTTTCTTGGCATTTCCAAGGTCAAGACAATGATGTGGCTCTGGGAAGCCCAATAGACTAAAAATGCAGCTCTTTAAACTCAGAATCCTATCTCGTTTAGAATTTAATGCATAAATCTCTGGTTGCTGTCCTGAACCCTAGTCATCTTCTTTACAAAGAGAGAGAGTTCTAGAAGCAGATACTTGAAGCAAGAACTTTGCAGTCATTTCATTTACGGGGACTCTAGTGTCTCCGGGTGCTTCTCCCTGGGAAATCCTGTATTCTAGTCTCATATCTGGGATTCTAGCCTACACTCTACCAGTAGAGATCACTGATGTTGAAGATAACTGATCCACACCTACTTTCCATACTCTTAGCCCCAGGACAGCCTACTGGAAAAGGTTCCCTGCAGAACTGTGCAGTCATTAAGACTGTGTGCTCTGGCACAGCTGTGTGAACTTGGGCAAGTTATTTAACTGCTCAGTTTGCTCATCTGTGCTAACAATAGTGTTTGTCTCATGGGTTTTTATACTAGTTCATACAGGCTTATGCTTAGAATGGTGTCTGGCACATAGTTAATGCCCCACAAATACTATTATCATTAGCCCCCTGCCCTTCAAGGAGGAGCCACCCCACCTGCAAGTCGCCCACTCCCCCTCTGTCGAGCCCTGTACCTAGGATATGCCACTACCGTTGCATTTGTCACCCTGCAACCTCTGCCACAGGACAGCGGTCTCCTGAGGACAGGAGCTGTGTTTAGTCATCTTTATATGCCCCTGTCTCTGACACAGAGCTCGGCACTTTGTAGGTGTGCAGTCACTGTTGTGGAATGAATACCTTTCGGAGGAGAGAGGGTGGCAGGCAGAATGAAAGACTCAGCAGGTTTGGTCAGGGCAGCCAAAGCAATGTGAAATGACCCTTGTTCATCTTCCTCCCTGACCTGGACCTTAACTTTCAGAGGCCCGAGAGGAGGTTTGCCCGTGACTACACTATCTGTGGCACCAGGAAAATTTCCTCATAATATTTTAACTTCTTTTTCCTCTTTATGGAGAAGGAGTGAAACTCCAGCAGGGAAGAGAGATGATGGAAGTAGGAGGGAGGGAGAGAATTAAGTGAGTGAATGTGGCTGATCTCAATCAGCAAGGCAGCCAGCTCTCTTGCTTTGTGTTCTGCGACCTTTGGAAGATGTCATTTTTCAAGACTCCTTCCCAGCAAGAGTACCCTGCCTCCCCCAAACTTCCCTTAGCATTGGTGTACCACCCTGGAGTCTGTTGACCACACAGTTTATTTACAAATACTATGGCAACCCCAGGAGCTCTGGCGGGTCTAAATAACATTGCCAGCAAGTAAAGCGCAAGGCTGCAGTCATCAAAGCCCTCTGGACTCCCAGCCTCCCTGATAGAGAGTCTGAAGCATCTGTTTTATGTTCCTGAGCAAGCATTTCACCGTGACTTTCGAGGCATTTTTCTCCTTCAAGGTCTCATATCCCTGTCCTAAGGGACATTTTAAAAACCATTCTTCTTGCCAGTAGCCCCATTACAGCTTAGCTCTGGAGCCTCACTGGGGGGATTTTCAACTTTCTTTTCCATGTTCTGACTTTAATGGGACCGTACATCATATATGAGTTTTCACTGTCTCCACATTCCCTCTGCTCTACCTGCTTAGTGTGGTTGTAGACCCTGACATAAGGAATCAAGTCCAAGGAATTAGGGTTGCGGGGGGAGGTCCCAAGAAATGCTGGAATAGAAGAGACAAAGACAGGGGAAAGAGAAAGCAGGGGATGGATAAACAGTGTATGATGAAGCCAATTTCTGCTGTAACTAGAGCATAAACTCATTTGGGAGCACAAGGACTCAGAACGAGTGCCTCAACGTTATCAAACCCAATGGGCAAGGGAGCTGAAGAATTTGTACACAAACTTTCATCAGTCACTGTTTGAGGACGACTGGGTTGGGGAGATGGAACTAATCTTTAGACACTTTCATCTGCTGAAAGAAAGCCCTAGGGTGTGAAAAGTCTGACACTACAATAGTAAGGCCAGAGAGGATGTGGGCAGAGCACCAATAGCAACCCCCAGACACCTTCCTTGGCCCTATGCCCAAGATTGGGGGATTCTGCCCTTTGTAGCCATGCATTTTTGTCTTTCTTGCCCCAGACAGAATGGCTGTTGGTGATATGCACATGAGATTTGTCCTTAGCAGAATTTCCTTTCCCACTAATTGTGGGTCACATCTGCTTGGCTGTGCAGCACCCACAGGTCTTGCTAGTCATCCACACCACATACTTTTATCCTTTCTTTCAAAGTTCTTCAGTTAGTTCAATATAACTAGCTTGTCCTATCAAGTCTTTGTTCTCCAGGCTGAATATCCCCAGATGGCTTAATAAGTATCATACAGTCACACTGCGTGTTTTTCACATAATACTTTACTTCCTTGTGAACCACCAAACATGGCCATGCCACAGCCGCTACTCACTGTGAGTCACCCCATGTCTCCCTGTGATGAGGTTGTGCTGCTGGCTTTAAATATGGAAGAAGAGGCCGTGAGCTAAGGCCTCCAGAAGATAGAAAAGGCAATAAATGCATTTTCCCCTGGAGCCTCCAGAAGAAACCAATCCTAATGATATTTTGACTTTAGTCCAGTGAGACTGGTTTTGGACTTCTGATCTCCAGAGCTGTAAGATAATAAATTGTCCTCCAGCCTGAGCAAGAGCAAGACCTTGTCTCTACTAAAAATAGAAAGAAATTAATTGGCCAACTAAAAATAGAAAAAATTAGCCGGGTATGGTGGCATGTGCCGATAGTCCCAGCTACCCAGGAGGCTGAGGCAGGAGGATCGCTTGAGCCCAGGAGTTTAGGTTGCTGTGAGCTAGGCTGACACCACAGCACTATAGCTCAGGCAAGAGAGTGAGACTCTTGTCTCAAATAAAATAAAATAAATTGTCTTATTTTAAGCCACTATGTTTTTGATAATTTGTTATAGCAGCAACAGGACATTAACATAGATGAGAAAAAATATATCATGTTAACAATAATCAAAATAAAGCTAGTGTGGCTATTTTAACATCACACAGGTAGATTTTAGAGTAAAGAATACTATCAGGGATAGGAAAGATCAATACATAATGATAAAAGAGTTGATACTTCAAGAAGACATAACAATTTCAAAAATGTATATAAAGGAATAACAGAGCTGCAAAAACACATGAAACAAAAACTGATAGAACTTCAAGGAGAAATTTTCCAAATTCATAATTAAAATTTCAAATTTCCATGTCTGTCTCTCAATAACTGATAGAAAAAGTGGACAAGAAATCAAAAAAGATACAGACATATTGACCAACACTATGTATTAACTAGACTTAATTGATATTTATAGAACACCCCACACAACAACAGAAATCATATTCTTTTCAAGTGCATACAGAACACTTATCAAGATAGACCATATGCTGGGCAATAAAACAAATCTATATAAATTCAAGAGGATTCATACCATACACTGTATTTCTCTGACCACAGTAGAATTAAACTAGTGATAAGTGGCAGAAAGATATCTGGAAGACCCCTAAATATTTGGAATATAATTTCTAAATAACCCATGAGTCAAAAATGAAACTAGAGGGAAATTAGAAAGTATTCTAAAATGAAAGAAAATGAAATGAAAGAAATATAAATGAAAGAAAAAGAAAATGAAAATGCAACATATTAAAATGTGTGGCATGCAGCTAAAGCAGTACTTAGACATAAATGAATAGCAGTAATTCCCTCTATTAGAAGGAAGAAAATTTTCAAATCAATGACTTCAACTTGCACCTTAACATACGAAAAAAAGAAGAACAAATTAAACCAAGAAAGTAAAGCAAAGCAAAAGAAAGAAGTAATACATATGAGACCAAAAATCAAATTTAAAAAAAAGAAAGAAAGAAAAACAATGGAAGAAAAATTTTGCTTATTTGAGAAGATCAAGAAAATTCGTGACTCTCCAGCCAGAAAGATCAGGGGAAACAATTGAGAAGACAAATATTATTTATATTAGGAATGAAAGAGGTGACTGCAACTCAAATTCTGCACATACTAAAAGAATAGTAAGGAAATCTTATGAGCAACTTTATACCAATGAATTCAACAAATTATATAAAATGGACCAATTCTTTGAAAAATAAACCTCACTTGACATAGATGAATCTCAAAATAATTATGTGGAGTGAAAGAAGCCAGACTAAAAAAGAGTATATACTATATGAGCCCATGTATGTAAACTTCTAGAAAATGAAAAATAATCTAAAAGGAAGATCAGTGGTTCCCCAGGGGCATGGAGTGGTGTGATGATCAGGGGACTGGAATGGGGAAGAGGAATGGATAGTAATGCAGGAGGAAGAAAATTTGGGGGGGTGATGATTTCATCACAACCAATGGTCATGTACATAGTCAAAACCTATCAAGTCAGAAAACATGGGGGAAAATGCTTCAAGACATTGGTCTAGGCAAAGAATTTATGAGTAAGACTCCAAAAGCATAGGCAACAAAAACAAAAATAGACAAATGGGACTATATTAAACTTAAAACTTCTGCACAGCAAAGGAAACAACCAACAGAGTAAAGAGACAACCTGTTGCAGGAGAGAAAATATTTGTAAACTATTCATCTGACAAGGGACTAATATCCAGAATACACAAGGAACTCAACTCAGTAGCAGAAAACCAAATAATCTGATTTTAAAATGGTCAAATGATCTCAATAGACAATTCTCAAAGGAAGAGATACAAATGACTGAGTACATGATAAAGTGCTCAACATTACTGATCATCAGATAAGTGCAAATCCAAACCACAATGAGATATCATCTTACCCAGTTAGAATAGCTATTACCAAAAAGACAAAAAATAACAAATGCTGGCAACGATGTGGAGAAAAGAGAACTTACTCGCTGTTGGTAGCAATGTAAATTAGTACAGCCATTGTGAAAACCAGTATGGAAGCTCCTGAAAAAACTAAAAATAGAACTACCGTATCATCCAGCAATCCCACTATTAGGTATTTATCCAAAGGAAATGAAATTAGTATATCAAAGAGATATCTGCACCCCCTTGTTTATTGCAGTACTATTCACAACAGCTAAGATATGGAATCAGCCTAAGTGTCCCTCAACAAAAGAATGGATAAAGAAAGTGTGGTTTATGTACATATACACAATGGGATGGTATTCAACCATAAAAAGAATGAAATCCTGTCCTTTATGGCAACATGGATGAGCCTGGAGGACATCATGTTAAGTAAAGTAAGTCAGGCACAGAAAGACAAATTCCACATGTTCTCACTCCTATGTAGCAGCTAAAAAAAAAAAGTTGAGTTCATAGAAGTAGAGAATAGAATTATAGTTATTAGAGGCTTGGAAGGGAGGGCGAGAGGAGGATAGGGAGAGGGTGGTTAACAGATAGAAAATTATAGCTAGAAAGGAGGAGTAAGTTCTAGTGTTTTATAGCACTGTGGGGGGACTATAATTAAAAATAGTGTATTGTATATTGCAAAATAGCTAGAAGAGAGGATTTTGAATGCTCTTGACACAAAGAAATGATAAATGTTTGAGGTGATAGAATGCTAATTACCCTGATTTGATCATTGCACGTTGCATAAGTGCATTGGAATATCATTCTGTGCCCCATAAATATGTAAGATTATGTCAACTAAAAACAGAAGGAAAATAAACTTTATCAAATTGTACACTTAAGTATATGTAGTTTATTTTATGTCAATTATACCTCCATAAAAGTGTGTGGTTTTTCTTTTCAATTCAGGGGGTTATTCTATAAATCACAACTCAATGTAACCATTTTTAAAGTTTGAATTTGAAGGGACCATCCAGTCTTATTAAAACGGAGGCCCACCTGAAGCCAGGAGATAATGTCCTGCCACATGCATATTCATGGCAAGTACACAGAGTCCTGTTCTGAAGAGGGAAGGGGAGCGTGGGAGCTGGGGTGGGAAGAGGGAGGGTGGGGGCAGCAAGCTTAGCCAGAGCTACCCAAAGTGCTACCATCACAAAAAAAAACTGCTTCCCTTGCCACTCTTTCCCCAGGCAGTACACAGGGTACAAAGTAAGTGAAATCCATTTTCTTTACTCCTAGCCTGACATAAGTATTCACTGGCTGAGGTAGGAGAGCTTGTTCCAGCGAGCTTGCCAGTTGCACTGTCCTGGCCAGGCCACGTGCTCAGCAAGCTCTATTCCAAGTCACCTGGTCCCGGCTAAGCCTCCAAGGGCACTGCTGGGGGCCTTGCTATAGGCAGGCCACAGATAGGCATTTCTTAGCTGGGGGACTCCGGGGAGAGGATCAGTTCCGGTGCCTGAAGCTGACAGCGAAGTGCTGTTTGATCCATTAAGGCAATTGAGACGTTGTAACTCGTTTGCAACTGATTTGATTTTACTCCAGAGGGACTTCCCTCCAGCCTAGACTTGGCTCAGGTATCCTGGAAATCAGGACAACTGTATGTGGGTAAAATGTGAGCAGGTCTGATAGGTGGCAGGAAAAGAACCGAGGCCTCTGTGCACAGGGGTGTTGTAATTACTTTAGGAGTCACGCCTCCCTCCTTCCCTCCATCCGCTGGTCAGCCTGCAGTTTCCTTCCACTGGGTGGGGAACAGAGCTGCCGGGAGTGCTGCTGCTGCTCCCAGAAATGCCACCACCGTTGCTGTTGGCGACCCTTTCTTGTGCAATGTCCTTTCTCAGGAAGATGAATACAGGCTGTACATAACCGAGTGCCAATCAACACTCAGCAACCGCCGGTCTCATTAAGCAGAAACTAAAAGGACACCGAGGAGAAGTAAATGTGACTGAATCTGGAGTTGAGGGGGAAATCCAGTAAGGGGAAGGAACTTCCTGCCACATGGGGGCCACTTGCAGGCACAAATTAAAGCCCAGCACATACATTTCCCTCCCTCCCAAGTCCAAAATCCATTTTAAATTTCATCTCTTTGTCCATCTGTTTCTTCAGTTAAACCCCTGATTTGGGAGCCCTGGGCAGAAAGAGTTGCTGTACGTGAAGTCTATGAGGGACAGGATGGCACTTGCTTCTCTTAGAACAGAACATGTGTTTGCAGAGAGAACAGTGAGTGCACCAGGGTTTTTCCCACCTAGATCTGACTCTAATTAGTTGTGAAATCTCAAAATGAAAAGATTGGACTTTAGTTTTCAAGCTATAAAATTCTGTAATCAAAGATTTAATAAAATCCACTTCTGCTTGCTCTCTGGAACTCTGAACTAGTAGGAAGTCAATCAGAACCCAACAGAAAATAAGGACAGGCATTCTCCTGTGATTTGTTTTTACTGCATTTTCCCTTTTCTATAACATCGTTGGCACATAATGACAAAAGGAACAATCGATCTGAACTATAAGGAGCCACAGTATAAGGGCAGAAATGATTTAATAGGAAAAGTTCTTCTTGACCATGTGCCAAAAAAATCTAAAATCCTTTCTATGTACTTTGATGAAGCTGCCTTTGAGTTTTCCGGCTCTTAGTAAAAAAAAAAAAGAAAAAAATCAAATTTTGAATGTTTCAGACAGCATTGGTACCTTACCCTACACTGATGATCTTAAAGTTTATTGTTATCATTTGGATTTATCTGGCCTTAAATCATTGTAATACACCACATGTCATAAAGAGAAACATCACTTACAGCATGGAGGTTGTATCCGCCATTGTTCTTGGCTGCACATCATAGAACCAACTCTAGCTAGTCTGTGCTGAAGAGGAATGTCTTTCTTTAAGGATACCACTGTGGGTCAGGGAGTTTTCCACCAGTGATCTCATAACCAGGGACATTATCAAAATTATGCCACCACTGGTATAATTTTATAATTCCCACTGCAGCTACCTAAATAAACCAAGTTGGTGGAATGTCAGTTAACCTTTTCTTAATGTTGAAGGCTATCACTTTGAGCAGAGTATGTTGGATATGAAGTACACAGAGATTGGAAATGGGGGCAGGCATGGGGGAGGCAGGAAGCATCTGTGGCAGACAGCTCTGGGGCTGGCATCAAACTCCTCGACCCACCTCTGGTTTCAGCTGGAGACGTGGCAGCCAGTGCTGGGGGGCGCAGACTCACCTTGCACTGGTGACCCACCTCATGCCTTCTGTGGAGTCTTTCTGCATTCGACCCCAGGCCTTCATAGGACAGGCAAGTGCTGTCTGAAGTTTATGCCCCTTGGGGTAACTCTCAACCAACTGGGGATAGAATATAGTGGTTAGATAAATGTTCCAGCCTCCTTGCCTCATCTTCAGGGAAACTGGCCGACAGGCGTTCTATACATTTCTCCAGAGGTCTCAGCAGAATCCAGCAATGCTGTGCAAGCAGTGATGTGGACAGGGCATCCTTGCATTTTCCTCCTCTCCTGTCTCATTGTCCCTACCCCTTGCTCCCACTTCCTGGGCTCACTCCTCAGCAAGGAGGCACACGCAGTGACACTCAAGTCCTCGTCTCAGGCTCTGTCTTAGGCAGAGCCCACACCGAGACAGCCTGCCTCATGAACTGAGTCTGTCAACTAGGAGCTCGTCAGAGCCTGCGTTGGGTATGAAGGGAGTGGACAGGGTGCGAAAGAGAGAAGGGGACACTCCTCACAGCTGTGCCAGGTGCTTAGCTCAGCACATTAACAGGAGCTCATAAACATGGAATGAATGAACAAACGAATGAAAGAATCAGAAATAGGAGGCTCATCTTCAACAATGATAAAAATAACAGTAATGGCTATTAATAAACACTTCACATACTCCTGCTTATACAAAGTTTACAACAGTTGTGGGGTCTAGCTTTGAGAATCAGAGCTAGATTGGAACCCAGGCTCCGTGACTCACAAATTGTATAACCTTCAGCAAGTCGCTTAGCCTCAATTTCCTCATTAACAAAATGAGTATAACAACAGTACTTACCTTAGAATTTGTATGAAGATTAAATGAGATATTTATGAAAGATGGTTGGTGCAGTGTCTTACCTAGCACTTACATAGCTAACTATTTTTACTGCCAGTCCTTTTACACAGAGGAGGAAACTCAGATCCCGCTTTTAAGTGTTTGACCTGTAACCTCATCCTGATATGTTCAGTGACAAAACCTAAGTTATTTTAACTGCTATTTGTCCACACTGCCTTGCTGGAATAATGGTCCAGAATTAGACCCATGGAATTGGGCAGAGTTTGTCCATGCTCGTAGGGATGGTTGAATAGGAATCTAAAACAGTATCCTGGATTTAGAACAGTTTGTGGAAAATAAGCACATGGGGAACTGCTATGGACTGAATGTTTGTATCCCCACAAAATGCATGTTAAAGGCCTGACTCCCAGTGTAATAATATTTGGAGGTGGGGCCTTTGGGAAGCAATTGGGTTTAGACGAGGTCATGAAGGTGGGGCCCTTATGACGAGATTGGTGCCCTCATAAGAAGGGGAAGAGATACAGGAGTTCTCTCTCTCCACGTGTGTGTGCACAAAGAAGAGGTCATGTGAGCACACAGCAAGGTGGTGGCTGTCTGCAGGCCAGGGAGGGGGCCCTCCCCAAGAACCAAATATGCTGGCAACTTGATCTTGGACTTCTCAGCCTCCAGAACTGTGGGGAACAAGTGTCTGTTATATAAGGCACTCAGTCTAGGGTATTTTGCTATAGGAGCCAGAGCTAAGGCAGTAATCAAACAACAACAAAAAAAGGCAGCAACTGAGTTCCAACAGTCTCAAGATCGTACTTAATAAAAGGCAAATCTGAGACAAATGTAGAGACTCCCAGATGTATCAATGTGCAGGAAAAAAGAGTCTGTTATAGAAAGGCTGTGATTTTGCCCACAAGTGGGAGGAAGATGAGAAGGACCCCCATGCAATTTAGACTATGTTCTGGTCCTACCAGCCCAAGATCTCAGAGTACCTGCCCTTGGAAGTCACACTGTGCCCTCCAGATTGAACTCATTCCCAGAAAATGTGGTTCAGTCTCATACTCAGTGTTTGCCTCATCCTGGGGGTCAGGGACTCTCAGGCCTTCATTCCTATACCTGAATCTTGGCCATTATTGATAACAACCCTAATGACATGATCATTCCCCTACTAATCCTTTCATCTTTTGGAACATGGGCAAATACTATTTAAACACAGAAACAGGATCCCAACACAGACTATTTTGCCATTCATTGGTGGGCAAGTGTTGCCTTTTCTGACAGTTATTCTCAGAAAAATCTCTATAATGACTTAATAAATAGCCAAGTTTTTAAGCCAGTAAGTCTAATTTTTTATATGATTCCAAATCCAAAGGCCTGAGGTTAGTCTTATCTCTTCAGCTATATAAAACATGCATGAGCTTTATGATAGCTATTTGTTACATCTGAGCTTATTTTTAATGCTCAAAAAAAGTTAACAAACATTTTTGAGTTTCTACTATGAATCAGGCACTGTGTGTAGTACTGAACACCTGAAACTGATAGCACATACTCTCAGCCCTCAAAGAATTACAAACCCATTTTGTTCTGATGTCTTGGATGGGTTCTATACATGGTCATAGCTGCTGAAAATCCAAACCATTGAGAAAATAGAATGTGGCCATAGTCATTCTTGAGTTCTAATTTTTCTGGTTCTATGGCAATCAGAGATATAACTGACTAGTTCTGGTCTGCTCTATTCCTCTCTTCATTTTTCTCTTCTCTGACACTTATCTGGATGGTGGGGGGGGGGCGGGGTTAGAGTGGGCATGGGAGGAGGAGTTGGCCAGAGGGAAGAAGTGAGGGTTCAAAAGCAGTATATTATTCAAAATGGCCCTCTCCCACTCCCCCTCAATTCTGGAGTCCTGCAAGGTATGCCAGGTTTGCTATTAAAAATGATTATATAGTCTTCTGAATTGCTGGTTTAGAAATAGATAATGCAACTCTAGGTTCTCAAGAAGTGGACTTACTTCATTCATTCATTTGTTCACCTATAAAGCATTTATCAAACATCTACAATGTGTAAGGCTTTGTAAAAAGTGCTAATGAATATACTTTTATAAATGAATGTTAAGTTGTAAAACCTAAATGTGAATAATATTAATAGTTAATAATTAATATAATTTTAGATATGAATGCTCAGTTATGAAACCTAATAAGCACTTAGCCCATTCAGAATTTAATTACTTTTCTAGATTTGGCCTTTCTTTTCCTTTTTTCCAGCACTAGGAAGCTTGTACGTTCTTACCATCTTGCCCACCCATTATAATGATAAAAAACAAATGTAGGCAGGGCGCGGTGGCTCACGCCTGTAATCCTAGCTCTCTGGGAGGCCGAGGCAGGAGGATTGCTTGAGGTCAGGAGTTCGAAACTAACCTGAGCAAGAGTGAGACCCCGTCTCTACTATAAATAGGAAGAAATTAATTGGTCAACTAATATATACAGAAAAAATTAGCCGGGCATGGTGGCGCATGCCTGTAGTCGCAGCTACTTGGGAGGCTGAGGCAGTAGGATTGCTTGAGCCCAGGAGTTTGAGGTTGCTGTGAGCTAGGCTGACACCATGGCACTCACTCTAGCCTGGGCAACAAAGCAAGACTCTGTCTCAAAAAAAAAAAAAAAATGTAATAGAAGATTATGGATATATATTATATATATATAAATGTTACTGATAAGCTTATTTTCTTCCTGAGTTCTATCTGCCATTGAGGCCCAGGAAGGGGGGGGGGCATATACCCCTTCAGGTAAGGAATGAGAGAGGCAAGAAGAAAACATAGAACACCAGCCCAGAAACCAGGCCAGACTTGCCACCCTGTGGCAGAAACCAATCAGGACAGGGGAAACCCCAGTGTATGAGGCTTGCCTCCCCTTCACTAGGAGATGAGTAAGTTTTCATTTCTCCAAGGCTCTGCTGCCATCTTGGAAAGTGGATTGCTGCGGAAGGGAATATGCAAAAGCCTGAGCATTTACCTGAAGGCAGGTGTGTTACTGAAGAAACATGGAAACCATTAATGAATTGTTTGTTATTCCCTGCAACCTGTCAGGTGAAGTTCATGCAAATTGGATCTGTTGCAGAAAAATAGAGAACCAGTATTTTCTTTGCACAACTGAGCATTAGTGAATAAATTCTCACTGCACTGTACGATGGAAAATAAAAATTTCAAAAAGCTGCTGTGTGGCTCCTGACAGACTTTTCCTTCTCTTTAAACTAATTTCCTACCTTGAATGCATTACAACCAACAACAGTTACCTTAAAGCTAATCACATCGCATTCCCTGGTTAGTTGATTTCATAATATCCAGTTTACCATAAAAGAAATGTTTATATGGGTGAGGGAATGGAGACCATAAATTTAAAACGATGGTATTTTACTCTTCGCTTTGACAATTAAATAAATGTGTTTTAGAAAATGGTTTTGAAAAACTTAGGGATAATCAGTAGAAAAAAATTAATATGGGATAAGTACTTTCCAAAACACTAGAAAAAGTTGAACTAAAGGAAGCACAGCCCACCTAAGACAATACACATAGTAAAGAAAGCAAAAGCAAAAACATTTTATAAAAAGGTGACAGACATACCAACTATAGCGTACTTACAATAAAAATGAATAGCTTAAACTCCACTATTAGAGATCAATACTTTCAGAATAAATGTTTACAAATTCTAACTATATTTTATTTATTAAAATATTTACCTGAAACTAAATAATAGAAAAGGTTAGGAGTAATAGGATAGGCAAAAAATAATAGCCATTCTCACTGGGATGAGATATCTCATTGTGATTTTGATTTACATTTCCCTGATGATTATTGATGCTGAGTATTTTTTTTTTTATATACTTGTTGGCCATTTATATGTCTTCTCTTGAGAAATGCCTATTTAGGTCCTTTGCCATTTTTCCATCAGGTTATTTGGTTTTTTGTTGTTGATTTTTTGAGTTCTTTATACATTTTTGATACTAACCACTTGTCAGATGTATAGTTTGCAAAAATTTTCTCTCATTCAAAGAAGCCAATTTCATAAAAGTTTTAATAATGAGCCTTAGTGAATAGAATAGCACTCAATTAGAAGTGATAAAAAAGCATAGTGCATAATGAAGAAAGTAACAGTAAACTGCATTAATAGGAGCATATAAACACCTATTTTGCTGTTTGACAAGTGAATAAATTAAAATAAAGAGGATATGAATAATATTGTTGAATAGTTATAGCTACAGATGTAGCCAAATTTCATTCTCTGCAGAAAATGCATCAAACTTTACAGAGCCCATCAAACATTTATAAATATTGATCACATACATTACACCATGAAACAATTATCAATAAATTCTAACTATAGACACTGCAGAGGTAAAACTCTATTATTAAAACAAAACCAAAAATATGGCTAGTTTACCAATTTATTTTATTAAGCTAGCATAATTCGATTGCAATCCTCGACAAATGTGTCACATAAATCCACTTGTCATGTTTTAAATCAAGTAACATGGAATATAATTAGGCTTAGAAAAAATAATTTATGAAGATTACTAATATTCTGTAGAATGGATATTCCACAATTTACTTAATCTGTTCATTCTTTTTTAGTATCCTGATTCATGGAGTATATTTTTACTAACACGATGTGACAGGTACTGTTCTAGGTTTGGGGATAAGGAAGTCCCTGCCCTAATAGAGTTTACATCTTAATAAGATCATCAGATGATAAAAAAAATATGTCATAGAATTTATGTACTCCTGGCCTCAAGCAATCCCCCACCCTAGCCTTGGCCTCCCAGAGTGCTAGGATTACAGATATAAGCCACCAGGCCTGGCCTAAAATACACCTTAATCTCTGATACAACAGAGCCTCATCATTCCCTTCCTGTTCAACATTTTCTTCTGTTTTCTCCTATGTTAATTCCTCCATGTGAACTTTAGGAGCATTTTGACAAATTCCAAGAGAAATTCTATTGGCATTTTTATTAAAAATGTTACAGCTTTAGATGTTTGGGGAGAATTGACACCTAGACTGTAGAAAGCATTCTATCCAGGGACATGATCTGTTTCTGTATTTAATCAAGTCTTTTTATCCTCTCAGGAAAGTTTTTAGTTTCTTCATATAGGACTTATGCATTTTAAGTTTATTTCTAGATATTTTGTACTTTTTACTTATTTGAAAACCATATGATTTTTTTCATTTTATTTTCTAACAAAGATTTCATTTTTGTGTTTTATCTTCTAGTCAATCTATAAATTAAATTGGTTTATGGAGTGAGATAAAGAGCTAACTCTTTTTCCCCCAAATAAATAAACACTTTTTCAAGCATCAGCCTCCATGAAATATTTAGTCACAAGAAAAGTTAATACAAAAGGGCCGGGCATGGTGGCTCATGCCTGTAATCCTAGCACTCTAGGAGGCCAAGGTGGGAGGATCGCTCAAGGTCAGGAGTTTGAAACCAGCCTGAGCAAGAGTGAGACCCCGTCTCTACTAAAAATAGAAAGAAATTAAATAGAAAGAAATTAATTGGCCAACTAAAAATATATAGAAAAAATAGCCGGGCATGGGGACTCATGCCTGTAGTCCCAGCTATTCGGGAGGCTGAGGCAGGAGGATTGCTTGAGCCCAGGAGTTTGAGGTTGCTGTGAGCTAGACTGACACCACGGCACTCTAGCCTGGGCAACAGAGTGATACTTTGTCTCAAAAAAAAAAAAAAATACAAAAGTACCCATACACTGTGATTGTCATTATGTAAAAAATATACGAACATATTGACTAGATTAGAGAAGAATATAAAAAGATGGAAAGCAGTTTTACAAGAGTGATTTTATTCTGCTTAAAGTTTATATTGATTTTCTTCATAATCTTGTTTTCACAATCGATATAAACTGGATATTAGAGTTTGTTTTTTCTCTTCATCCTTTTTGCCTTTTCCTTTAAGTTCTTTACTGATAATAAGTTCTTTACCTTTAAGTTCTTTACTGATAATAATTGGAATGCAACGGTTTCTTGTATTTCACATCATGTAGTTAGTACTTGGCATATATATTCCCTTGAGGTGTTAATTGAATGGCATCTCCCTAGCTAGAC
Organism: Microcebus murinus; assembly: GCF_040939455.1. Lineage (NCBI taxonomy): Eukaryota > Metazoa > Chordata > Mammalia > Primates > Cheirogaleidae > Microcebus > Microcebus murinus. The sequence goes on from NC_134114.1 coordinate 27,634,559, forward strand.
AACCTGGTGCCTGCTTCAAATAAGAGAAGAAAGAAGAGAAACCCATGTGTGCCCTCAAATATTCAATTCTGAAAGAGGGACCTCTTTATGGCTTAAGTTATGCGCTGTTTTTCTCCTTACCTAGAAATCTGAAGCAAATATTGTTCCATATGCCATGAACATAAGAAGAGTTTTGGAAGAATCACAGCTCGTATTGGTGACACCTGCCACCCCTTTGCCTGAAAAAAACTCCTCATCCTCTTCCAGGTTTCATGTCTCTTCCTCTCCTGTGAAGTTATTAAGAATTTCTATAATTCATTAATTGCATCAAAATAAGAACTGTACTTCTTGGCATCCCTGTCATCCTCAGGGTTGCTCCTCATCATTGTTTTCTTCTCTTGGCCTTCCCTTTTTTTGTTGAAACTCAATTTCCAAGACACAAGTACATAAAGATCCTGTGTTCCAGGCAGAATTAGAAGAGGATTTTCCTCCTTCTCAAAAGGACTGCCATGCTATTGCCATGGAGGGACAGCTTGTCCTGTGTTTTGTGAAGCAGAAACAGAAGGGGATATGATTATTATTACCTGTGTCAAAGAGAGTGGTGGATTTTCTAAGGAGGTCAGAAGAAATAAAATCAACATGCCAAAGATGGCTAATACCTCGGCGACCCAGAATCATTTGAAAATAAACTAGTTCACATAAGTAAACTTTCCAGATAACTGAAAATTCTCACTGCCAGCCCAACTATTACATTTTAGTGTATATATAGGGATGATCTCAGTGCTTGTAAAGTTTATGGGGTGATCTGCCCCTGCATTCAATAGCCTCGCACTCCCACACTTTGCTAAAATTTGGCCTGTCTTTTGTCAGACTCTAGGTTGTGCCTTTTTTTCCTTTAGAGTTGCCTCTCTCTAGCAGAACCCCTCCTCCCTTTCTTCTGCTCTACTGTGGCATGGAAACCAGATGACCATGCTTGTTAAATTGTGTCCCAAATAAAAACCCTGAGAAAATTCTGGGACATGTTTCTTAGTTGTTTCCCCCTATGGCTTTGGGAGGTATAATGCCTCCTAAAATCTTACTTTCTTGGTAGTGCTCTATAGGAATAATGCACCATTCGTTCATTATTTGTTCATTCATTCGATGAACAATTATTTTGGAACAATGAACTGAGGTCCCCAACCCCCAGCCATGGACCAGTACTGGTCAGTGGCTTGTCAGGAACTGGACTGCGCAGCAGGAGGTGAGCGAGCTGAGCTTCATCTGTATTTGCAGCCGCTCCTCATCATTCACATCACTGCATAAGCTCCGCCTCCTGTCAGATCGGCAGCGGCCTTAGATTCTCACAGGAGCACGAACCCTACTGTAAACTGCGCGTGTGAGGGATCTAGGTTACGCGCTCCTTATGAGAATCAAATACCTGAGGATCTGAGGTGGAGCTGAGGCGGTGATGCTAGCGCTGGGGAGCAGCTGCAAACACAGATTATCATTAACAGAGAGGTTTGACTGCACAATAAATGTAATGCACTTGAATCATTCTGAAACCATCCCCCCAACCCTCAGTCTGTGGAAAAATTATCTTCCATGAATGAAACTAGTCCCTGGTACCAAAAAGCTTGGGGACCGCTGACAATGAAACAGTGCTCCATTCAGTGCGCCAGATAGTGGACATATAGTAGAGAATAGAACAGACACCCAGTCTTTGCAGGCATAGAGTTTAAACTCTAGTCCCACAAATGGATATTGTGAATTGAACTTCAAAAAACACCCTGAGAGCATGAAACAGGGGAACAAAGCTACACAAATGAATGTAGAATTCAAATTTCAAAAAGAGAAACAAAACCCCCACGTTTCAAAGGGACAAATTTGCAGCCAGGAAACCATAATAGTCCTATTAGAGGCATGAGTCAGAGGCTCTTCAGGGAATAAGTTGTTTCTGGCAGAGGAGGCCTGATCTGGAAGCAGGTCTGGTCCCGGGCACAGCCTCTCTCTCTCTCTCTCACAGCAGGTCCTGTCCCCCATGCATAGCTTCTCACAGCTGCACCAAGAGACCTGCCCCAGTCCCTTGAAACACACACACACACACACACACACACACACACACACACACACACACCCATCCCTCAGCTGCTCTTCAGACTCAATCTGCACAAGCCCCTTTGCTACTAAAGGAGGACGTGACTCAGAAGTTGGGAAATTCGAATTTGCACCCATTGCTGCTTGAGCCAGGCAGGAGAAAGGTACCCTGACGCGTGACTTCTCCTCCGCAGGATTGTGGGAATCAACCAGCCGGCCTCACTTTCAAGAGTGAGTAAAAAATGGGGAAGTACGGAGCCCGCCTGATCACTTTCAAACTTGAAGAGACAGCTAAGATAGATAAGTGTGAAGATTTCCATGAGATGAGCATTATGGTCACTGGTAGAAACATCAATTTCACAGTTTAGTTTAGGAAAATCTGAACCGGTATTTCTATTATTCTTTTCTTACAGTTCCAAATTTTGTGCCAGCAAAGTGAAAAGCCCTACTCCCTCCCCACCCCCACCTCCCCAAACCTCCCACTTTGTGTTTCTTTATGAGAAGATTATAGGCAGTTGACTATCTCTAAAAGCTCTCGACAATAAGCAGGGAAATGGGCTAAATTATTTAAAACTGAAAAAAAAATCTGGAAAAACATTTAACAAACTAAATGGTGGTTTCTAGTGTGTTCCAAAATAAAAGCCATTCAGAAGAAGGGCCTCTCTGCTTCCTATTCAAGCAGGAACTCAAGATATCAAGCCCCAAACCTGGGCCCCCTGAGCAGTGAGATGAGGTCACGGCTGACCACATGAGTGGACCTTGTCCAAGAAAACTCTTTGAAGGTATCCCTTCTGGTGACTGAACAGATTGTCCCCTGAGGTTGAAGCAAACACAGATAAAAAACCCGAGGGAAAGGCCACTGCCCATGGCATGGGGATGATAAAACGCCTGCTGATTTCAGCTACTCGCTGCAGGCTTCAGGCTGTTTTCCCTTAATTCAGTCCTGTGTTTGCCCTAAACTCCAGAACCTTTGGTCATGAAGAGTAAGAGGCTGATGGGTGTCCAGGGAGGTTGCTTATCATGAAAATTGCACGAAAGCTTCTTTGCACTTCATAAGAACCCAAGAATTGAAAATGCAAATATAATAGACTCCAAACTCTTCATTCATCCAGAACAATTTTTCTAAAAAGTCCCTTTCACAAGGGGGGAGGGGAAGCAAGGACAATATATGTAACCTTAACATTTGTACCCTCATAATATGCAGAAATAAAAAAAAAAGGAAAAAAAGTCCCTTTGCTCAGAAGGCTGCAGGGTCCCCTCATATCAAATGTGAACGGCCTTGCTGACGTGAGCTTGGTCCTAGACACAAGTGCTCAGTTCACTTGAGGCACCGCCACACCTGGGCCTGAGAGCAGATCACCTGTCTGCTGGGTGGCCTTGCACACCCCGACCTATGCCTCAAGGGGTGCTTAAGTCCTGGCCTTTCCATGCAGCCCTTGCTCCCATAATTGACAAACACTTGATTTAGACCCAATTTTTCATGGATATCTCTACTGCAGAGAGCAGGGAACCTTTGAGTCCCAAATAACACAAAGATCATGGTGTTTGTGACCTAAAGTAAACAAGTGCAGAAAACTAGTAGCCCAGAGCTTTGTGTAGGTAAGAAAGGGAGAGTGTTCACTACCAGACTTTTTCATGCATGCCCTGTCTCCTGACCCTCCTGGAATCTTTGGAACATAAAGATCATTAACCAAGCTAGGGCTGCACAAGTATCAGCAACGAAGCTGATTCTACCACAGAGAGAGGAGGTCTGTGCATTTCCCTCCCTTTCCCATCCTCCCTGACCTGCCTTTGAATAGTTGCTATTGAATTGATGATAAAACATCCACCTGTCTGTCTGGGTCTCCTTCATGAGCTGTTCTATCCCTGGTAGCATGTTTTATACCACCCTATTATATATCCACCCATAACCTGTGTCCTTTTGAGCTTTTGCCTTTGTTATTTACTGTACTTGTAATCTCCTCACCCTCCTTTCCCACCTCCTAAACATCTCCCCAGACTTTTCAAGTTTCAGTTCAAATGTAACTCCTTTCTTCGCCTTCTCTTCACTGTACTCTTATAGCCATTCCCTCTTCCCTATTCCCAAGGTATAATACTCGTTATCTAAGATCTCAATGCAACCACTGTGAATTGTCAATCATTTATACATATATCACTCCCAGCCCCTGGGGAGGAAGGACTGTCTTAATCTTTGTATCCTGAGTTCCTACCTTTGTGCCAAGCACACAGTAGGTGCTCCATTAATGTATGGAATTGAATGTGAACAGCCTAGAGGTTCTAAAAGTAGACCCAGGTGGCCCCCTGCCCCTCACAAGTCCACCCTTGGACTTGTGATATGCTGCTGCTTCTGCTGCTTGCTGTGGGCCCCCTCAACTCTCCCATGTCAACCCACAATATCTTCATTCCCATCCAAGCTATGACACCTGCTTCTGGCTCTGCTTCTGCAGCCCACTTCTTGAGTGTTAGTCTCTTGTGCTCTCTCTGCAGAGATCTAAGTACTTGCCTACTGTCTCTGAGCCTCAGGTTCCTCATCTGATTAAATCTATGTGCAGCACTGTTATATAGAAGAAAATGAGATGTGTATATATAAAAAAGTGTTTTGTACTGAAATATCAAACAATAATGCAAACAAAAAAATGTAAGTTCATATGTTAACGTGAAATGTATTTCTAACCCAATAATAGTGATAATACAAAAATAACTCACAAAATGGGAAGGCAAAAGATTTGGGAATATATTTGTGTGTGGCCAGATAGATTAAGGAAAAAGAAAATTATAAAAATGCTAGTATGATTGAAAAAATACACTGGACTGAAAAGTTACTGAATATTACCAATTGTAATAATGAAAAACAAAAATGTTTCTTCTTATTCCATGCTTAGGCATCTGATTATTACCTCTCCATAGACTTCAAATCAAATAGGTTCAAAATTAAACTCCTAATCTCTTACCCACCCACCCTCAAACAAACTTGCTGCTATTTCTGCATTCCTTCTCTTGGCCAGTGCTACTACTACCCATCAGCCCCTGAAACCTGGGAGACCTACCCCTAATTCCACTCCATTCCTATGCCACCTGCCCATCCTCCATCCTATCACTCACCAAGTCCTGTGGAGTCTAAATCCTAAAACATCTCTTGATTCTATCTCCTCTTATACAAATTCATTGCCCCCACTTTCAGGTCCTCATATTATAATTTCTCACCTGTTCTACTTCAAACATGCCCCATTAAATAGTCTGTCTAAAATTCACCCTCCATAATGCCCCTAGAGAGAGCTTTCTTTTTTCCTATAACTTATATTTTATATTTTTCTTTTTTTCTTTTTTTTGAGACAGAGTCTCACTTTGTTGCCCAGGCTAGAGTGAGTGCCGTGGCACCAGCCTAGCTCACAGCAATCTCCAACTCCTGGGCTCAAGCAATCCTGCTGCCTCAGCCTCCCAAGTAGCTGGGACTACAGGCATGCACCACCATGCCTGGCTAATTTTTTTCTATATATATTAGTTGGCCAATTAATTTCTTTCTTTCTATTTATAGTAGAGACAGGATTTTGCTCTTGCTAAGGCTGGTTTCGAATTCCTGACCTCGAGCAATCCGCCTGCCTCAGCCTCCCAGAGTGCTAGGATTATGGGCGTGAGCCACTGCACCCGGCCTATATTTTTATTTCAATCAGGGATTTTAAACCTGGAGATACAAGAACCCTATTGTTTTTTCCTTTTCATTTCATCATATTATGGGGTTACAAATATTGTTAAGGTTACATATATTGCCCTTGCCATCCCTCCCCACACTCCCCCCACCTCCCCCGCCGTGTCAGAGCTTCAAGCATGTCCATCCTCCAGGTGGTGCACATCACACTCATTATGTAAGTATACACCCATCCTCTCCTCCCCCCTCCCACCTGCCCCCCCACTTGATAAACTTTTTTTTTAGAGAGAGAGAGCTTTTGAAGATATAAACCTTAACATGCCACTTGAAAGTATTCTTTGGCTCCCCAAAACCCAGATTAAATACCAAATTTCTTAACATGTGATTTGAATTCTTTCATGATTTGGCTCCTGCTTACCTTTCAAGTTATATTTCTGTGCTTCTTTAAGTATCTTCTGATGTAGAAAACCTTCTTGAACCTTCCCAAGGTAAGCTTTCTCCCATACATCCTGTAGCACGATGTGCTCACCTTAGTTAGAGCATCTGTCTCAAACATTGTGGTCTCTAATTAGGTATCTTCTCCACCAATACACTCTTTGCTTGTTCAACTAAAATTTTTGCATGCAGATATTAACTGAAACTCTTCCATGGCCTCCTCATCCAGGCAGGCAGCACAGGACCAAAGTGATATGAAGTAGAAGAGAACAATGTTGGGAATGGAGGAATGAAGAGGTTAGTCCAACACTGGAGGAAGAAAAGAACAGGGCCTTATAGCTTTTGTTGGTGGATGAAGAAAGAAAACTATCATACCCACCATATGTTTGACCACGTGACCCCAGTAAAAGTCAAGGAATTTGATCCTTGATAAGATGAGTCATCATAAAACCATACACACAGCATGTTTCCCCATCAGGACCTCTGGAAAAGGCAACCTTTTGCCTGATGGATGTGGACTAATCCCCCAAAACAAATGTTTCATTGTGAATTATGTCTTGACTACATGCCAACAGGTGATTGCATTTAAAGAAATATAGAGGGTTTTTGCTAAAGAGTTTTAAAAGGTTCTCATCACTGAACTCTCCAAGGACAGATAAACATTTCAAAAAACAACACACTGGCCCAAACAGAGTAAAAACAGATCACAAAAACAATAACTCCTGGTAAATTTAACCAGTTAAATTTAGTTCTTTGTACACCTCTCTTCACAAATATTAATTTAATATTGGTCTGAACATCTAACCAAGCCTGCATTTATACAATAAAAAATAAGATAATCTAAAATTCTACCTCCTTAGGAATGAGTCTTATACAAATGAAACAAGAATTTTATCCACTTAGTAAATGTATTATCCTCAGCCAAACTTTCGGCCCCAAAGCACCAATACCTATAGAGAACATAACGTAAACTATAGTTCTAGCGTTATCTTTGATTCTGCTGCTTGCAGTCTTGGATATCTCTTACAGCTGTTTTTGTGATTGGTGTGTCCCTCTTTACCAACATGGGGTACAAAACAAGGCCAAGTCCTTTTTTAATATTCAGATTAAATAACTATTAGCTCTACTCCTCTATTGTGAAAATGTATCGCCTCCCTCTAGAAGGCATCTCACCTCCCATGCTAAGAGAAAGAACTCAAAGAGGCTTACTCAGCCAAAGGGGATCAGTCCTGGTTACTATCCTCATGATGGAAGGAAACTGGAAACTATGAGAAGTTCATGAAGGATGCCAGTATCTGGTGCAGCTGCTGCTGACAGACTGCTTATGGAAAGCAGATGGCCTGATAGTGAGATTCATTCCCTGGTCACTGCTATGAGAACAGTGGTGATTTATAATACCTGTGCTAGCTACCCATCCACTAAAGAAAGAGACCTGGGTGCCAGCCCATGCCAATGCCACTGGTCTAGCAGAAGTTTCTCCAGGTGTAGTATGAAAATATAAAAAGATGTGTTAAATCAACAATACTCACTATACAACAAAGGCACATTTTCTAGTTACCTGGCTGAGCAATCATACACAGATGTTTTCCAGACATACATCCACAGTGCCAGAAAGGCTACATCAGGAGGACCCTTGCAGCCTCAGCCACATACTGTGCTCCAAGCCAGCTCTTTCCTTGACCGTCTGGCCTTGGTTCCTTTCTCTTGTACTGAATTTACCTGTCTGCCAGTCAACCCTCAGTCTGAGCCACCACAATTCATCAAAGATAATCTGTTAACATTAATCTGAAAAACAGAAGGTATCAGAATCTGCATCCTATTTCTTCTAGAAAGCTCTTTGGCTGTTCTGCTAACTGCTCTTGTGCAACCCAGACACAAACCCTAGCTGAGGAGAATGCCTTAGAGTTCTGACAGCAAAGGGATGAGACGGCACATGCATAGCCTGAAGATAGCTAATAAAAGGACAATTTAAAGATGCATGGGCAGGAAAATGCAATATCATGCTAGTAACAAGGAAGGGCAAGAGGACAGAGTAGATACCAGTACCTAAGGAGAGGAGCTATAAGTAGAGGGCTACCTGACAGGAGCTGTGGCTTTTAGTGGAAAGACAGTGACACAACCAACCCTCAGTGACCCATTAAGAAAGAACTATAGGAATAAACACTTCAACCTCACTCTTCTTCCACCCTTCTATTTCCTGCTGGTTGTTGCCATTGGCCAAAGGCAACAGGAAGCCAGAACGTAAGAGATCTCAGTCTATCATGTCAGCCTCCTGAGGTCACAGCAGAGGAGAAGGAATAAAGAATAAAATTGGAAAGGGAAGAAAAGAAATTCAACATAGAAAGCCAGGATGGAGAGGTCCTATACATTAGGGCTATTAATGATGTGTTTCACAAACTGGTGCCAGTCTGTGAAGTACTTGTGGCTGCCCTGCCATGAGATAAGTACAGAAATGGAGACTATACATCTAGAAACCTTCATAGCAATTTGATGCTACCACAGCATTCGGTATGCAATTGTTTCATTTAATGGGGAATAGAGCAGTTCAGGAGCTATTGTCTCATGAGGTGTACCTGTGGCATGAGCTACATTCTAGTGATGCACAAATAGGCTCGTGTTAACATAGGAGATATTTTAAAGTAAGTTCATAACTTACTTTAACCAAACTGTAACCGAAATGTTTATAAAAATCTTCTAAATGTGAGAATTTATTTATTCTTATAACTTATTATGCTATCATTTCAATTGTTAACCAAACCTATTTTTATTTATATATAAATACATATTTTTCCTTTATTAGGTAAATTAGGGACTAATATTTACATGAATGTTTCCATGTCTGGTATTGGCAGAGTAACTTATATTGACTAACCTTTCTGCAGATGATGCTGAAAAAATATATCGGAAAACAATCATATGAAGGCTCTGAAGGCTCTAAAATCAGTGGCAACTGGAGGGATCGGTATTTAAAATTGGGGTACTGCCTTGGATAAAATGTGTGTTTATACAGCTTTTTGCCTGAGGGTTTGCCACAGTCAACTTATACAGGCTTAAGACAACTAGAACTCAAGCAGAAAGTCTTAGTCTGAGAAATCAGAACATGAAATTTGAAGAAAGGGTGAATGAATTTAATAGTGTATCAATATAAATTATCCAATGTAAGAAGAAAGTAAAAAAGATGGAAAAAAAAATGAACAAAACTTCAGGTACCTATAAGGCAATGTCAACCAGACCAGCATACATGCAACTGGAGTCCCAGAAGAATAGGAGAGGAAAGAATGAGGAAGAAAAATTATTTAAAGAAATAATAGCCATATAGTTCCCAAATTTTGTGAAAAACAATATACAGATCCAAAAAGCTCAACAACCCCCAACAAGATAAATACAAAGAAAATCATATTTAGATATGTCATTATCAAACAACTGAAAACCAGAGGGAAAAAAAGAAAATCTTGAAGGTAGAAAGAGAAAAGAGACATATTACTAAAAGGAGAATAATGATATGAATGATGGTGGACTACTCATCAGGAACAACAGAAGTAATAACATCAATCTTACACAAATCTTACCAAAAATTAACTGCTGCAATAAGGCAAGTAAGAGAAATGAAAAGCAAAATGATTCAAAAAGAAAAGAAATAAAACTAAAACTAGTTCTAATCACAGACATCCCAAATATTAAGTTGGAAATATTAAGGAATCTGTCTACAAAACTACTAGTAGAACTTAAATGGATTTATCAAGGTCACAGGATAAAAAGTCAGTAAAGAAAATTGAATGTATAGCATTTCCATATACTAGTAACAAACAATTGAAAAATGAAATTTCAAAACAACTTAATTTACAATTGCACCAAAATACATAAAATATTTAGGAATACATTTAACAAAAGTATTTAAGACCTCTACACTCAAAACTACAAAATATTACTGAGATAAAATTAAGGATCTAAAGAAAAGGAGAGGCATGCTATATTTGTGGAATAGGGAATTCAATATTGCTGAGTGTTAGCTTGCCCCAAATTGATCTGTATCTTTCTAACAATTATAGTTATTAATTCCTGTAAGTATTTTGATAGATAATGACAAGATAACTCTAAAAGTATTAATACATGAAAAACGGGGGGGAATCACTAGTATAACCAATCTGCAAAAGGAAGGAAAATATTGGAGGACTCACACTATCTCATTTCAAGACTTACTATAAAGCTACAGTAATCAAGACAGATATCAATGAAAAAGAACAGAGTCCAGAAATACAGTTACACAGTTCATCGATTTTCAGCATAGACACCAAAGCATAAAATGAGAAAAAAGGAAAGTCTTTTCAACACATACACTGAAACAACTGGATATATGTACAAGGGAGAAAATGGCCTTCAACTCCTATCTCAACATTAACAAAAACTCATTAGATACAGATCATAGATCTAACAACAAAAGCTAAAACTAGAGTTTCTAAATGGATCTAGTAGAATATCTTCATGACCTGGATATAAAGTTCTAGAACAGGTAAAACTAAAGTGGTTTAAATTATCAGAAAATTGGTTACCTTGGAGTATATATACTGGAGAGGAAGGGACTTATTGACTGTGAAGGGACAAGAAGGAACTCAAGTGGAGTGATAGAAATGCTCTTTATCTTGACAGGGATTATGTCACACAGTTGTATTCATCTGAAAAATCCCACCAAATTGTACACTTAAGAATTCTAAATTTCACTCTATGCAATTTTACCTGATAAAACTATAAACATACATTAAACTCTTGCTAGTAACTTTTTACAGTGGTAGGGGTGAGCAATTCTGAAGCTACTTTCTCTATATCCAAGCCATGGGCAAATCAGTAATTATTGAGGATGGAAGCCAGATTTTTCACTATTAGAGAAATGATTATAGCTATGTAAGTGGAGAATACCAGACTGTATTCCGTGGTGTTGGATTGAATTGGAAGTAACAGCGTAAATTCATGATTCTATATACATACATACATAGAGATAAATAAATCTGTACATGTACATGTTTGTGTGTGTGCGTTAGCACCACCACTGGAAGGGCCTATAAGCAATGACACATGTGTAACAATAAGCACACCCAGTGCTCAGATCTTGGTTTATTAACACCATTCTTTACTAAAAAGCATGGTGAAAATACAGATTCCACAGTTAGTACATAAAGAATTCAAGATGATCCTATAGTACCTCATGCCGAAAAGTAAAGAAGCTCTTAAAGAATAAGAAGCATATCAAAAGGATAAGGAGCTTGAAGGAGGTCTCATTGACTAAATCTAGGACAAGTGGATGAAATCAACCAATGTTAACTATGTTGGTAAAAGTTTGATGTACATGATTTCCATGTAATTCTCACAAAATATATCTCCACCTTACAAGATCTACTGAACACCATCTTGTCCAAATGATCTAATCACTATATTGCAAAAAATTGACATTGTGTTCCTGCAGATGTGATGTACTAAGAAGGACATAATTATTCCTGCCAAAAATGCATGGCCTTAAATTAATCAGACACAAACTGAGAAACATTCTACAAAACAGCTGGTTTGTTCTCTTAAAAAATGTCAAGGTTAGGTAAGACAAAGAAAAGTTGAGGAACTGTTTCAGATTAAAGAAAACCAAAGACATCTGACAACTATTACTACATGTGATATTGGATTAGATTATCAACTGGAGAAAAAAAACAGCTATAAGGGGCATTATTGGGACAAGACATGAAAATTGGGCCAGGCGTGGTGGCTCATGCCTTTAATCCTAGCACTCTGGGAGGCCAAGCCAAAGGAGGATCCCTAGAGACCAGAAGTTGGAGACAAGCCTGAGTAATAGCTCTACAAAAACTAGAAAAATTAGCCAGTTGTGGTAGTACATGCCTGCCTGTAGTGCCAGCTACTCAGGAGGCTGAGGCAGGAGGATCACTTAAGCTCAGGAGTTTGAGTTGCAGTGAGCTATGACAATGCCACTGCACTCTAGCTGGGGCAATCAAGCAAGACCTGTCCCAAAAAAAGGAAAAAAAATATGAATAAAAGAGATAGATGAAAATTAAATAGGGATTATGGATTAGACAATAGTGTTATAGTAATATTAATTTTCTTGAATGTAATATCCTTATTTTCAGGAAATCCACACCAAATCTATTTTCAGATTACACACACCTGTAATCCCAGCTACTTGGGAGGCTGAGGCAGAAGGATTACTTGAGCCCAGGAGTTAGAGGTTGCTGTGAGCTATGCCTGGCCAACAGAGTGAGAATCTGTCTCAAAAAAAAAAAAAACAAAAAAAAACACAACAAACAAACAAAAAAATGCTGAAATTTTTGGTTGTTCTTTTTATTGAATAATGTGATTAAATATTTACAACTGATTTTGAACAAAAGGCAACCAACACAAAGAGGACTTCATCATGGTTTATATTTAGGTTGATTTGCCAAGTAATTCTTCAAAAATTCAAACATTTATAAGATCCAATTGATGATGAATGGTAAAGAGACGATATACACTGGCACACTGAAGTTTTTTTTTTTTTTTTTTTGCTTTTCAACATTAGTTTCATCACCAAAAATAAAAATTTAGTTATTCAGTACACACACAAAAATATGTATACAATTTAACCACTAACAGTTCCTATTTCAATGGTAAAATATTGATATCTGTTTGGAGGCAGTTAGGAGTTGTGTGTGCACCACAATCAATTCAAATACATTTCTGCTTTATAGGTAATCATGATTAGAATATAGTTTTTACCACAGGGCTATGCTCCACCAAAATGTATATTCATAAGATCATCACAGACACAAATAATTTCATTTTCAATGTTGAATTTTAAAGTGGATTGATCCCAGTATTCACAATGATGTTTTGCTTTCAACAAATAAACTTCTAAAAGCTTAACTTTTACTTAATGAATTGTCAAAAGAAAAAAACTTGAGCTATTAACTGAAATTAACTTGATTGACTTCCTATGTAAAGTATCTGATGACCTTGATTTAAAACTGGAATTATTTGTTTGCGAAATTCTTCTATGGAGAAGAATTTGCTAATGGGGCCAACATTTTAACATTGCTTTATACATGTACAAGAAATCTTGGTAGTGAAAATCATTGGTATTAATTTAGAAGAATAGACATTTGATCTAAATGAAAAATCAGTTCAAAGAGTGATGTGTAAACAAACCTTTCCACAGCTGCACATGTTAAATTGTTTTCTTTGAGCACAATCCTCTTAAAATAACTTCTAACTTTGAAGTAGGTGCTGTTACTTCTTTGGCAGATGTGTGTCATCTGCTTTTTATATGTTCAGTGATATCACTAAAACCCTTTGATGGATAGTAAATGTCAACAAACATTTTGTGTAAGATTTGTATTCATCATCAACTATCTTGACAAATGAACATTTAAGATCTAATCTTTCATTACATATGCTCTTTTAGGGTTTGGGGGGGTTTTTGCTGTTGTAGTTGTCATCATTGTGGTTGGTTTTACTTTTTTTTTAAAGCTCATTGCTGCTGAAAGTATTTGTTGCAAAATTTTTTAATAGAGTAAGCAAGTAGCAAATGACAAAACCATTATAGCAAGAAAGTTTATACTATTTTCTGAATATACCATCGTGGCAATACTCTTCAGCCTTTATATCCAGCACATATTTCTCGTATACCTAACCTGTAATTTTCTGTATTTCCCACTGATGGACAATCTTATGGCTTTGTGACTTTTCTTGGCCATAGCTAGGCACGTACCAGGGTACAACTGACTGATGGACCAAGTGGCCAGTAGAGATAGCAGTGTCAAATAGCAGAAAGATCTGTCATTATTTCATCAAGAGTGGATGCATTTCCTTTAACATCTAGCCCCCTGCATATTGTTCTGGAAAAGGAAAGGTTAAGTACATTGCATCTGGAAAGAGTTGAGGAAAGAGATGTGACTTTTCAATGGTCCTCTTTCAAATTTAACCATGTTAAATTTGTTTACTACGTATGCATCTTAGATGTAACCATAGCAAGACCAAAAGTATAAGACAGAGGGCTACTGTTTTAGTTTTTTATGCTGCACAACAAATTTCCCTCATCTATAAAATGGGAATAATAGGTCTACTCATGGGGCTGTTGTAAGGAATAAAAGAGTTAATAAACATAAATATAATTGAGTTAAGGGAACTGTTAAATCAGAATTAGGCATCATAATAATTATTTCTGCTTTCTAGAAAAACAAATACTGTAATTCCTTCAACAATTCCTCCTTGTTGAAATTGTTAGAAATCGACATGTTTTCCAAACCCTTTGCTGTCAGGAATGCTCTCTTTGTGTTCCATTTGCCAGTTCTTGTCCCTTTATAGTTGCATTTCTGCAGATAATACTGCTATTGCTGCAACATCGGCAACTAGCCTTTATGGACAACCATGTTACATATTTGTTAGCTTATATTAAACTACTTGAAGTTTAAATATATATGTATATATATATACTCAAGTTTATTTACATGAACTGTTACTAAGTCATAATTTCCCATTTCAAACTCAAACAGCTGTTTTTATGAATATACATTCAGAATATTACATCTATACCTTTTTAGCTAATCTTGTTAGTTTCAGTCCATAGCTCTCTATTTCTTTTGAGATCTTTTTGATTATCCAAATTATTAGCTTTGGATTATTTGTCATTGAGAACAATGGGTTTGGATTTAAATAGTTCTAGGCTTAAATACCAGCTCCACCCTTCATTAACTGTAGCAAACTTGGGCAATTTCAATTTAACTCTGTTTTCTCCTCTTTCAAATGGGAATAATAGTAAATATTTCACATCACAGGATTCTTGGGATGATTAAATGACATAATAGATGGTATGCCTCTTAATACATTATTTTATAATTAAAATAATGTTATAAATATATTTACTATATAACATTAAATATTAAATGCAATGTGTCAAATATAACTATTTATATTTTAACAACTAATAAATATTATTATGATGAAAAATTATTCACCAAGTTAAAAATTATGCCTGTGCTATTCTAGTAGAGACCTCCTTCCAGGTAGGCATATGATTGTTTCAACAGCTACAAATCCATCTATCAACCAATTTCAAAACCTTACTGGTAAAAATGAGATTACTGTACTCAGTCAACACAAATTTTGGTTGGTTTTTTTAGCTCAGATTTTTCTTTTTTTCATGCATTATTTTTTGTGCTTTATTCTCATTTTATTCTTCAACTCTTTGAGTATGCCCACATCAGTGTGCCCACCTCAGAAAGTAAGTTCCTGGGTGGAAAATATGTCTTCCATCCTGCACTGTAAATAAGCATAGAGCAGGGCATCATGGACACCTGGTGGTTCAGAAAGTCTTCTATTATGATGATTTTTCTGACAGCAGTTAACATTTATTGAATACCTTCTAAGTATCAAATATGTGATAATGACGACAGCCCGCACTTCGCTGTTATTACCACGCCTGGCGTTATGAAGTGCCAGGCAACCTTCTTGGTGCTTTGCATGTATTAACCCAAAGCGTGTGGCACCTGAGTGCGTGCTTTTAGCCTCTACACCTGCTGCTTCTCTGCTTATGGGAGACACTAAGTGCTGTGCCCAAGATCTAACCAGGCACCTACACTACCCAACAGGGGCATCTGGGACAGAAGTCTACTGCAAGGGAGAGCTTGCCCAGGAAATACATTCCAAAGTAACTCATCCCCAAGTCCTGCACAAACTCTATTCCCTTCCAAAGGAAGCCACCTGCATGAGAGCCGCACACAAAGTGAGCATCCCATCCATGTGGAGAGAACCTTCCCAGCACAGCTTTATGAATTCCCTCTGCTCTCTTGGTGCCCATATGAGGGCATCCTAAGATGTCCTTCATTTTCTCTCTCTCTCTGAACCCCCTTTCTCCCTCTCCTATGTTGTTTCCAAAGCACCCCACACCAAAATGAGTTTTCTCACCTCCCCCCGCCCCACTCGGTGGACTTTGGGGGTGTCAGGAAAGAGGGCTGGCGGGGAGGATTCCACTGGATCGTGCACATGAAGTTTAAATGTGAAACAAAGCACAGCGCTCCTCAGAGCATTCCTCCCCCACTGCTCGGGCCACACGACACCCAGCCCAGCTGTCCCATTCGCTATCGTCCTGGAACCCAGCCTGGTTTATCTTTCCCTTGCCCTACTTTTTCTTAAGCCCTTTCATCACAGCTTTTCCCTTTGGAATATAACAAGGAAGGACAAAGGTGAAGGAGCGGAGGTCGCTCCTTGTCACGTTCTCCACCGCGCTAGGTGGCCTGCACACCGGATCAGCCGCCCCCGCCCCCGCCGCACCTGAGCCCCCCTCCCCCGCGGGCGGCTCTGACTGCAGCGCGGTCAGCGCCCGCCTGCCTCCACTTTGTTCCGCTTCCCTCTCCTCCCAGCGCTTTCGCCACCACCAGGCCCCGGTTCAGCAGCGGCTGCTGGACAGTGCCCTTGTGCTGAAGAGCAGCAACTCCCTGGTGAACGCCAGAGTCTTCCTTAAAAAGCCTGCGGGAGAAGTCAGTTCTTTAGGATCTCAGCTCATCTCCTGCCTCCTCCAGAACCGCAGCGATGCTCTGGCATTTGCCAAGTGTCTCCACGCACGTCACTTCATCCGTACTCCTGCGGGGAGAAGCGCTATTCGCACCTGTAGGGTGTGCAAACTGGTACTCTGACAGATTAGGAACTAGATGGAGAAAAGACCATCGTCTACAGTGTTTCATAGAGTCTGGCTTGACACGCGTCACCTCAGATAAGCCTTCCTGGGGCTGTTCACGGATGCTCACAGTCGATAGGCAACTACCCAACACCCTGGGGTTGGCTGAACCTGGCTCCTAACTCCAAACCGACTCGAGAAAGAACACTTCCCCCTGATCTCTCAGGGATAGAATCACCCCCTCCCCAACACTCCCAGCACATTGTACAAATCACCCCCCCCAACCCCACCTCAATTACCTTGTAGCTACCATTCTCCATCACTGTCCTGGAGGCTAGGGCCAGGGTCCTGTTCATCTTTATAGTCGTCTCCCTGTCTCTCACTCTGGAGAAGTGCAACAATCTATGCTTTATGGAGAGATTTTAAGACAGACAAGGGTCTCATAAAGACAGAGCTTTTATTAATACTTAGAATCAGGCTCATATACCATGGAGATGGGGGACAGCTGATTTTTTTCCCTGGGTGAATCCATTCCTAATCTAACCCATCCACCCAGCACCATTAAAAACATGGCAGATATTTCCTTTTTCTGTCATTCCATGAGATTTAGTAATAACCTTTATTATAGCACTTATTGCAGCATGCCAATATAATTATTTTCTTGTCCTATCTCCCTGCTAGATTGGAAGTTCATCAAGGACAAGACACTGTGTAATTTATCTCTGTGATAGATGAATGGTAGGTGGTGGATAAATGCTTCTCAAATGAATGAATGAATGAATGAAGATTATGTGAACTAGATTCTCCGCTTGAAATAGGAAGTGGGGTAGGTTGGTACTGGCTAAGAAGTTGTCAGTCTTAGATCTGCAGATGGCTAGCACTCAAAGGCACATTAGAAGTGAAGCCCAACTCCTTCATTTTACCAAGGGGGAAGTCCAGGTAAGTTGAGAACCTTACTGAAAGTTAGCGACCAAGCCGGAATTAGACCTTGGGTCTTCTAATTCCCAGTTTAGTGATTCCTATCCCTTTGAGAATTTGTGACAAAGAGGAAGGAAGAATTAGAAATCTTCCAGAGTGTCCCCCTTACTCCTTCAACCCTGATTCATTTAAAAAACAGCCCCAAACTGTTCTCCTTTCTTAGGGACCTTATATCCGAAGCAGCAGTAGGAGAGCATGAAGAATTTGGGCCAAGCTGGATAAGCTCTAACTCTCTCTTTCCCTCAATAATTGCTTCCACTTCCAAGAATTGACTTCATCCAAAAAATGAGCAAAGTTTTATATTGAAGGACTTCAATAGCAATGTAATTTATGATAGTAAAAATTTTACCCAATATAAATGTCCCCAAAAAGAAATGGTTAAATAAATCATGGTACTGCTATATAATGGCATATTATGTACTCATTGTAAAATTGTATTTTGATAATATGATGAATTCATGCATGACATGAAAAATATTAATATTAGCTAATGTTTAATGAGTGTTTACCATATGCCGGGCACTGATTAAGAATTTTACATGTATTATCCTATTTAGTCTGAGAGCAATCTTGTAAAGGAAGTGCTATTATTATCTCCATTTTATAGATGAGGATACTGAGGTTTAGAGAAGTTAAGTAATTTCCCAACACAACAAGTAAACGCAGAGTTAGAAATTTTAGAAAAATTTTTATTATAACGTTAGCTTTTAAAAATCAGATGTATTACTTTATGTATTACATTATTCCAACTATCTATGCAACTATTTCATTTAAAGGAAATACTACCAAAGGTAGATTCCCATGGCTAGTGGAAATATGCATAGTTCTTATTTTCTAAGGATGCTTCATATTTTTCAAATGTTCTACAGTGGATAAATATTTCTCTTATTTGTTTGTTTTGTTTGTTTATTTAAAGGCACAAATAAGACTTTTTTAAAAGAAGCATTGCTCCTAAGGAAATGGAAGCTACATCATCAGAATTTGAAAAAGAAGAAAAGAGGGATATCTTTCACAAAGTACACAAGAAAAGGAGAAGTTGCACCATCCTGACTGCTGGCACCGCACTCCTGCCTCCTCCAATCCTCTTCCCCAAGATCCAGCTCAGGTCCTTCCTTCGGCAATAAGAATGTTCCCAGCTTGGTACCCAGAGTAGGGAGACAGGAGCTGCTTGCCTCATGGTACCAACCACCTGAACACTTTCCTTGGCCACCCCCCCCCAAAGAATTTCCCCAAAAAGGCCCTGAGTGGGCAATTCTGAGCCCCCTGCATCCATCTCACTCCTCTTACCTCAGTGAAGTCATCCAGCCCCGGGCTCAGGATTTCACATGATTGCACAAGGGTTACTGTGGAGAAGGCCAGGAAGGCAGATACTGTTCATCGTACTCTTTAATCCTCACAATGATATTATGGGGAAGATAGTATTAGACAGGAAGAAACTGAAGCTCAGAAAGGCTTTGCAAATAGCCCAAAGCCACACAGCTGGTAGGTAAATGGAGTTAGAACTCCAAGCAGTTGATTTCAGAAACTACGCTCTTAAAGGCCTAGACAGATCTCATTCAGGTTTGCCAAGAGTCCCTGAAAGCACTTGGGAAAAAATGCTTGTATATAGCCCATGCTCAATACATATTTGTTGAATGAATGATTGATTGATTTCAGGAAAACTGTTTGAACATTTATAACTACAATAATGTGGTACAGTTAACCATTTCTAGTCAGCCAAGAGCCCTGTATCCCTATTTTATACAGAACACTCTTTCAGGCATTTAATACTCGACAAATTTCTCCCCAGAGAATACCACGTGTTGGAGCATTGTGGGTCCACGTCTTTATCCATCCGACACACAAGCAACAGAGTGTATGAGGCAACTGGGAAGTGTTCAGCCTGTTGCAGTCATCTGTATTTATTTACACAGCTGTTCTTCCCCCTGTTTAAGCAGAAGACTGTGGCCCAGAAATCAGAGACGGAAATAAAATTAGGGGGCTTTTTGAAGACTGCTGTGCAGTATCCTGCATCCTGAGCTCACAGCAGGGATGTGGGGTCCAGGGACTTTCAAAGTCTTCCTTTGTGCTGTGTTAAGGGCACTGGTAGAAAGTGAACAGTGCTGAGAGCTTGGGGCTGTGGGAGAGGTTATTATAAAGTACCGATGTCCTGCTGTGAGGGCTGAATGTGTTCCCTTCTTCAGGGCTCTTATCTGTAGCCCTTAGATAGAAAGGGAGTAGAGCAGGACGCCTGAACTGTTCTAGGGTTGTCTTCAGCCCTCCCCTGGGAAAACTTTGAGCAATAAACACAAATCAAGAGGAAACTAAAGAATGATTTTTTTTAAAGGGTCTTCAAACAGCCCGGCTTTATTTTTTCAAGTGGGGGGACAAAAAAGGAGAAATTAGAGCCAACTTTCTTTCTAATTAAGTTCCTTGGACCTCCCAAAATACAACACAGATGCTGTGATGAACCTCTTCAGTGGAGTGTGCTTGAACTTGGTGGCACTTAGAGAATGATTTTTGCAACTAAATTTTTTTTTTTTTTTACAAAAACAGAGCAAAAACAAAACACACACAGAGAAAGGCTATAAAAGCTTGCTGTAATCATGACTTGCATTAATTCTTTGGGAGGTTGTGCAATAAAGCTGAATTCTTTTTCATTAGTACATTCAAAATAAATTCATTTTCTTTCTGTTCCAATACTTATGTACATTTAAGATTATTCTTTCTCCTTCTGTGTGCACCTACCATATTTACATTAATATATCAATGTAAAAGTAATTTGATATTAACATATCAAATTAAAAGTAAATATATCAATTTAAGTAATCATGTGTCCCAGGCATAAGTTTCAGGGTTAGGAGGGCTAAGACGGACCTACCAGCTAGAGGACATGTGGATTAGAAGGAGCAAGGCAATCCTTCATGAAACTTACTTGACCCACTGCTGGTTATTTTAAGGCAGCCAAATCCCATGGGACAAGGGTAGATTGTGTATCTACCTCTAGCTGTGGATGATCAGCCCTGATAATTCTAGTTTCAAGTTCAGCAAACCAGAAAGGATGCTGGTCTCTCCCTTCCAGATTCAGAGTCTGCAGCAGTAATCCCCCGGATACCCTCCAGGACATGAATGGGACATTACACATGGGACTTATGCATGCAAGTGGCTTAGTATCACTACAGGGTTAATTAAATCAAGGTAAAAAACGTATACAGAGCCAGGCCATGTGCTAGATGCCAAGAAAGATGGATGATGCTATCCTGAAACGAGTACCACTGGAAAGGGTTGAACTCAATGTCTGAATTCCAACTGGAAGCAGTTGAAGGATGGATTGAGGATTATTTGTCTGTGAGGTTGTATTTGTAAATCATTTCAAGGAGAAAAAAACAAAACCATGGAGAAATGTATGCTTACGATTTCTCTCATGTTTGTGCTGGGATGAGAGAATAAAACAAAATATTAAAATAATTAGTGCAGGAAATCTGCTGAAGGCACAAAAAGCTTTGCATATGGAATGAACTGAGATAGAAGATGAAGCTTGGCTTCTGGGTCTCTTCTTAATAAATCTCTGTGTTATGTCTCTTCTCTGAAAAAGTGGGGCAATAATTTACTCCTTCAATGTCAAACTGTTAGTTAAGCCGCAGTTTCCTTCCCTGTGGAAGAGCAGCTCTCGAGGCCTCTTTCCAATGTCTCGCTTACTTGTCTGGGGTGAGGAGTAGCTCCAGACTGGCACATTTTGGAAGAATAAAGAAGATGTTCTTGGCTCAATTCTTTCCTTCTTTTTGGAAGTGAGCAGGCCACAAGGGGCAGTGGAGTTGCTCCCAGACTGCTCCCACTCCACGGGGCCATCTGTCACTGCCTGTGACAGTGATGGGCAGCTGGGAGTGCAGGGGCTATATCTGCCTAATTCTGTGGTTCCATTTACAAGCTCATTTGGAGGTCAACTTAGTTATCCAACTCAGCCTCGATCCCCAGTGAAGGTTATATATTGATTTCCCAAATGTCTGATTTTTTATTCTTTTTCTTGGTTCAGAACTCTGACAAGAGAACAGAAATATTATATATTGGATTCCCTGGGAAACTCAACAAAATATTGGGATTTAATAAGGTATTGGAGGCCAGGCGTGGTGGCTCACATCTGTAATCCTAGCACTCTGAGAGGCTGAGGCAGGAGGATCACTTGAGCACAGGACTTCAAGACCAGCCTCAGCAAGAGCAAGACCCCGTTTCTACTAAAATACAAAGAAATGAGTCAGACAACTGAAAGTGGAAAAAATTAGCTGGGCATGGTGGTGCAGGCCTGTAGTCCCAGCTACTTGGGGAGGGTGAGGCAGGAGGATTGCTTGAGCCCAGAAGTTTGAGGTTGCTGTGAGCTACCCTGACACCACAGCACTCTAGCCCAGGCGACAGAGTGAGACTCTGTCTAAAAAAAAAATGAGGTATTGGAATACATCAGTTGATTTTAAAGTACACACAGAAAAATAAGCAAGAATAGCTAAGACAATTGTGAAAAAACAAGAGTAGTAAAGGAAAGTCTTTATACTGTAAAGCTATAATAATTAAAACTGTGGTGTTGGCACATTGATTATGCAGACAGATTGATGGATCAGCATAGAGAATCCAGAAATAGATCTAAATACATGTGGAAATTTAGTAGTTATAAATATGTCATTTAAAATCAGTAGAGAAAAGAGGGATTATTTAATAAATTGTGTTGGAGCAGCCATCTGGGAAAAGATATTAGTTGGATCCATACTTTATACTTTGTGGCAATAAAATTCCAGTTAGATTAAATAATTAAATTCACAAAATGAAATAATAAAAATCCAAGAAGAAATCATTGGAGTCTTTTCATAACTCTGCGTGGGAAAAGTTTTTCAAAGTACCATAAAACCTCCAGAAACCATTAAAGGAAACACTGATCATATCAATTACACAAAAATCTAAACTTTAAGTATAGCAAGACCCACCAAAAGCATAATCAAATGATAAAATGACCAACTGCTTAATATATTAAAAACTGAAATCTGAGAAAAAAAGACCAATGTTTTCTAATACATAGAGTTTCTACAAACCAATAAGAAACAGACTAACACCTCAATAGATAAACATGCAAAGGATATGGAATAGAAATGGCTTTTAAAGATATGAAAAGATGTCCATTATCATTCATCAGAAGAAACATGTTTAGAAAACTACAATACTTGCCATCTTTTGCCTATTAATTTGGCAAAAATAAAGAACCTACATAAAACAACGCATGGAGGAACCAGCAATACCAATACACTATTGGTGGGAGTATAAATTAATACATTAATGCCTTCTCTACTGAGAATAATTTGATCATATCAATCAAAATTAAAAATGCACCACATACCCTTTGGCCAAGAAATTCCTCTTCTAGAATTTATTTACATAGGTGCAAAATAACATATAGTCATGAGCCACATGACAATGTTTTAGCCAATGACAGACCGTGTTACAACAGTGGTCCCATAAAATTTTAATGGAGCTGAAAAATTCCTACCACCTAGTGATGTCCTGATGATCCTCAGCCTGTGCAGGCCTAAGCTAATGTGTGTGTTTGTGTCTTAGTTTTTAACCAAAAAATGTTTAAAGTAAAAAATAAGCAGAAAATCTTTAATAGAAAATGCTTCTAGAATAAGGATATTAAGAAAGAAAATATTTTAATGTAGCTGTACAATGTGTTTGTGTTTTAAGCTAAACGTTATTACAAATTAAAAAGTTTTTTAAAAATAAAAAATTTAGAAAGTAAAAATGTTACAGCAAGCTCAGGTTAATTTATCATTGGGGAAAGAAAACTACTTTTGTGTGTGTGTGTGTGTGTGTGTGTGTGAGAGAGAGAGAGAGAGTCTCACTCTGTTGCCTGGGCTAGAGTGCCGTGGAGTCAGTCTCGCTCATAGCAAGTTCATATTCCTGGGCTCAAGTGATCCTCCTGCCTCAGCCTTCCAGGTAGCTGGGACTACAGACACCCACCACCATGCCTGGCTAATTTTTCTATTTTTAGTAGAGACATGGTCTCGCTTTTGCTCAGGCTGATCTAGAGCTCCTGAGCTCAAGCGATCCGCCTGCCTTGGCCTCCCAGAGTGCTAGGATTACAGGCATGAGCCACCACGCTTGGCCCCACAACTATTTTTTTTATAAATTTAGTGTAGCCTGAGTAAGTCTGCAGTGTTTATAAAGTCTACAGTTGTGGCTAGGCACAGTGGCTCATGCCTGTAACCCTAGCACTCTGGGAGGCTGAGGCAGGCAGATGGTTTGAGCTGAAGAGGTCGAGACTAGCCTGAGCAAGAGTGAGACCCCATCTCTACTAAAAATAGAAATTACTTGGACAGCTAAAAATCTATAGAAAAAATTAGGCGAGCATGATGCCACACGCCTGTAATCCCAGCTACTTGGGAGGCTGAGACAGAAGGATTGCTTGAGCCCAGGAGTGTGAGGTTGCTGTGAGCTAGGCTGATGCCACAGCACTCTAGCCCAGGCAACAGAGTGAGACTCTGCCTCAAAAAAAAAAAAAAAAAAAAAAAAAAGTCTACAGCTGTGTACAGTAATGTCCTAGACCTTCACATTGACCCACTCACTCACTGACTGTCCCAGAACAACTTACACTCCTGTAAGCTCCATTCATGATAAATGCCCTATACCATTTTTTATCTTTTGTGCTGTAATTTTAATCTTTTTAATGTATTTTTTCTATATTTAAATACACAAATACTTACCATTGTGTTACAGTTGCCTATGGCATTCAGTACGGTGACATGCTATATAGGTTTGTAGCCTAGGAGCAATAGGCTACACCATCTAGGTTTCTGCGAGTATACTCTATGACGTTTGAACAAAAACAAAATCACCTAACAATGCATTTCTTAGAATGTATCCCCATCGTTGAGTGACACATGACTGTATGTATAAGGTATTCACTGTTTATAATAGCAAAAGATTGAAAACCATATAAATGTTCCTCATTGGGGAACTGGTTAAATAAATTATGATATATCCCATTTAGAATATAAGCTCCTTGAGGGAAGTGATTTTTGTTTGTTTTTTTCACTGATACATCAGAGCTTAGAAAAGTGCCTCACATGTAATATGATTTTAATAAATATTTGTTGAATATATCTAAACAAGATACTTTTACATAGCAGAAAAAGAATGAAGAATCTTTTGAAATACAGATATGGGATGATATCCAAAATTTATTATGAAGGGAGAAACAGAAAGGTGAAAAACAATGAGTATAATATAATCTTGGGTATGTGTGCATACAGTACATGTATTTGTTTACATATGCATAAAATGTCGCTGTAAGGATGTAAAGGAAACTAATTACATTGATTGCATCCAGAGAGGGAAGATAAGCAGTTGTGTCTGGAGATTGGGTGTGACCAGTAAGGAAACTATTTACAACATAACATTTTGTGACTTTGAATTTTGAACCATGTGAATATATTAACTATTCAAAAAAGAAATAAAATGTAAGTTATCAAAAATAAAAATAGTTCACTCTCTTGATGGTGGTGATGGTTTCATGGGTGTGTATGTATGTCAAAATTTATCAAATCAGACACTTTAAATATGTATAGTTTATTGTACAGAAGTTACAGTATAATAAAGCTACTTAAAAAATGGTAAGCGAGGAAAAGATTGACTACCCAATTATAATGTTGGAATATTTGACTGCCATTTTAGGAAAACAAACAGAAAAGTTAGATCCTTACGTCACAGCATGCATAAAAACAAATTCCAATTGGATTAAATAAAGTGCAAGATGAAAAACAAAACAAGCCAGCCACAGCAGCACGCACTGCAGTTCCAGCTACTCAAGGCTAAGATGGGAAGATTGCTTGAGTTCAGGAGTTTGAGGCCAACATGGGCAAAATACAGAGACTCATCTCTAAAAATAAATAAATAAATAAACAGATAAAATAAAAATTAGAAAAGGAAACAACAAACAGCCTGATACAAACGTTGGAAGAAAATATTGGAGAGTTACAGTATACATTTATAACTTTTTAATGAGAAAGGCCTTTCTAGGAAATACTGGAAACCTGAAAGCCATAGGAAAAAGTAATAATAGCATACTACACCACTTAAAATCTCTGATAAGAAAAGACACCATGTCATTGACCAAAGCATCAAGATATCCAGGAAAGTATCATTACACTATCTCTAAGAGAAGTGTGATGCCAAGAAGAGAACAAAGAACAGAGAACACAAGTTCAGAGATAGCAGGGTCCTCCGCCTTTCTGCACCATTGTCCCCTACCAAAGTCTACTGAAGCTCCTTCTCGGAATGCAATGAATTGCATCAAGTACATAAAGCAAAATGCAAAAGATTACAGAGGAAACCAATTACCTGGAAATACAGGAATGTGCATATGTGCTTCATTACTAACACAATAAATAATAGCAGCAAGTCTAAGAACTACTGCAATTCTGAAATAGTGATAAGCACAGATGACGTTTAGAGATATCTGAAACAATTGTAAGATGATATGAAACTATCTGTGATTTCTATTGGTGACAAAGTCCAGGTACTGCTAAAACGAATAGAATTTGCTACCTATATCCATATTGAAGGAATTGCTGAATTTCAACTAAAAGTTAATGAAAATAAAGATGTAATGTTTTCCCCATTCCAATTCACAGATTATCCACAGACCCACTGGGGGCCTTCTCCAACTGCAGGTTCAGTGTTCCAGGGAAAGATCTTGGCACAACCTGCAAAGTGCAAAATGCAAAGTCTAGTCAAGTGATGTAGCGTACCCCCCCACACACACTTTGGGCTTACTTAAAGTTAGGTAAAGAGATAAAACCGTCTATGGCCATACCACCCTGAACGCGCCCGATCTCATCTGATCTTGGAAGCTAAGCAGGGTCGGGCCTGGTTAGTACTTGGATGGGAGATAAAACCCCTGGGAGTTGAGGCACGTGACCATCCAGTCTTCAATTCTTCAAATTCATGGCAGAGAGAGCATCATCCTTTGCAGGGTAGTGTGGGGTGAGGAGCAGCACCAACTGTCCTGCTTCACAAATCACACTCAGCCAAAATCTGCAGACAGTGGGCAACACAGACTAGCTGAAAACAGAATCCTAAAACATCCCCTTGGGAAAGCAATCCCAAAATTGTTTGGATGACATAATTATTTTCTTAGCAAATATGTATCTATAATCCTGGGAATCTTTAGAATTAAATGCAGAGGTGAAATAATCAAACCCATGATACTCTATGCTTGTGCGAAGTTTGGAAAGACTCTGAGACTATTTGGTATTTTAAGATCTTGTAATATTTAAGATAATTTGGCATATTAGGTACAGCTTCTGTATTTTTGTCCCTTACCTCATTGTTTCCTTTCCCATTCCCCAATATCTTCTCCACCTCCAGACACTGGACAACCCACTGGGCCCAATCCTTGCTTATCTCTTCTCTAGCTACTCACACCCTCTGGGAACACTATCTCTTGATAAAACCATATCTAATCTCAAACCAGACCTCTCTCCTGAATTCATTCTTTCCTATCTCACAGTCTATTCAACATTTCCCCTTTATGGTCTCAAATTTTGATTTACTGCTCTGACCACACCCCTCACAAGTCTGTTTCTGGTCTTCCCCAAATCAGTAAATTACAACTGCATTCCTGCAGGGGTGCAAGCCAAAAACTGTGGTGTCATCCTTTTACAGCCAATAAATGCTTATAAAAATTTGGCTAAGAAAATAAGGCAGAATAATAGAGATTGGATAGATATAATTTCAGCCTCTGCAATAGTGTTTGGTGTACTAACATGCATAATGTCAAATAAAACAACTTTGACTATTCAATTTTTAGCTGTTCCAGCCCATTTTCGTTATGAATCTTCGCCATCTCTGTGCATTCTCAAGCTTCCTTAGTGTGCTCCTGCACAGCTTTAGATTCCATGTGTGTGACAAGAGCCAAGAGCTCCAGCTTCAACTCTTTCTAGAATGCGGTTGCCACCTGGATGTCTCCATTTGGAGATCTAAGAATTCAAAGCAGAGCTCTTCATTCCCCTACACTTAACATGGACCTTCAGCCCTCCAACTCATTTCAAACTATATTTACCCAGTCGCTCCAGCCTAAAACCTTAGCTTCATCTTCCATGGCTCTCTTTTCTGACTTTGTCCAATTTTTCAGCAAATCCTGACAGTTCCTCTTTTAAACTATACCCCCAAATTGCACTACTTCTCACCACCTCTATGGCTAGTCACCCTAATTCAAGCCACCATCATCTCTCACTGGGGCTTTTCCAGTGGCCTCCTAGCTAGTGTATCACCCTACTAACCATTCCCCAATTGCAGCCTGAGTTAGCCTTTTTAAAAAGCCATTTCACTCCTCCGCATGAGGCCCTTACAATGGCTTCCTGTCTTGCTCTGAGCCAGATCCAACGTCCCTTCCTGAAGTAGTGTGCATTTATTTGTTTAGGGTCTGTCTTCCTCTCACTAGAATGTAAGTTTCACAACAGTGAAGATATCCTCTCCTTTATTCACCACTTTATCCACAGCACCTTAAATGGTGCTGGGCACAGAGTAGGCATCAATAGATATCTGTTGCACAAAGAGAGAATGAACTGCTCCACGTGGAGTGAGGGTTAAACAGTACAGGAAAGAGGGCAGCACTAACATTTTATTCTATCTTTTCCGCTCTTTTGCAAAGAAAAGGTGTTTTGAAGACCTAAGTCTTCAAAAATCTTTTTTTTTTTGAGACAATCTCATTCTGTTGCCTGCGCTAGAGTGCCGTGGCGTCAGCCTAGCTCACAGCAACCTCAAACTCCTGGGCTCAAGTGATCCTCCTGCCTCAGCCTCCCGAGTAGCTGGTACTACAGGCATGCACCACCATGACTGGCTAATTTTTTCTATATATTTTTAGTTGTCCAGCTAATTTCTTTCTATTTTTTTTTAGTAGAGACAGGTTCTCACTCTTGCTGATGCTGGTCTCAAAGTCTTGAGCTCAAAAGATCCGTCTGCCTCGGCCTCCCTGAGTGCTAGGATTACAGGCATGAGCCACCGTGCCCGGCCTAGTCTTCAAAAATCTTAAAGGGAAGAAATGACTTATAGTTGTTAAGTCCAAGCTCTATATAACAACGGAAAGAGCTCTAGAATAAGATAGCAAAATCGGTGGGGCCAAGGTGAGTAGGGCTGAGGAAATTGAAAATGTTAAATCAACTTTAAGAGGAAGATCAGTTAGAAGCCATTCTCTAGTCTGTACTGACTTTGTAATGAGAATCAAATCCTAGCTTTAGTTGGAGCCTGTTTCTAGTCTTTTGAATAACATCTATGCCCTTGCCCATCACTCTCTTGTTTGTCCTTTTCCCTTTTCTCATCCTAGTAACATCAATTTCAATTTATACAGTCAATGCGCATTTCTTAATCTGCAGGCAGCTTCCAGTGCATCAAGGCATGCTTGAAGGAAGGGGCTTCTTGCATAAAGCCTCGATACCTCAAAATAAAGATTAAAATTGAGAAAACAGTTTAAAATAACCATGAAGAAAAGCAATGAATTCTGCCCAGCTAGGAGCTCCAGGCCCTGAGGATTTGTGGATTTATGATCATTTTTTCTGTCTATGATAAGGAGTTGGGAAGACCAGACATTCCTGGTGGGTAAAAGAAATGCCAGAGAGGCGGCTTGCAGATTAACAGTAATCGTCTCCACGGACAGGACCAGTCTGGGAGGAGTAGGATTCGCTGGGTGCCAGGCTATGGTAAAGAGTTTGCAGTAAGAGGCTGGTTTAGGGAGTTAACCTGGAATAAATTTACCCCTCAGCAGGCCTCCTTTCCCTAGTGCCACTCCCACATACTTTAACGGAGAAGTAAGCCCCAGGCTGGGAGCTGGGATTAGATTGTGTGCACATTTTAATCACTAAACTTCTTCACAACAATAGGCCCAGTAGGCCTCACTTGATGGTCCCAATTTCCTGGAAGAATTTGTAAGCAGAACTACATATATATATATATATATATATATATATGTAATATTATATTATATAATATATAATATATTAAAAATATATATTATTATATAATATATATTAAAATATATTTTTTAATTTTATATTAAATATTATAATAAAATATATATTTTTAATTAAATATATTTAATTATATATATAATTTTTATATTATATATATTTTAATATGTATGTTAAAAAAAAGCTCTGAGTCCTTTTGGATTTGGTGAAGGAAAAACTCAAGTACAAGCAGCACTCTAGAAGGGAAGATTCCAGCTACCATGTCCAGGTTTCAAGGGGGTAAGTTCTGTCTGAAATATTACATTTGAAAAACATAGCGGAATCTCAAAGGCATTCTGATTATTTCTTCTGCCTGCTTGGTAAATGTTAGTGATTATTATTTACCCCATGGCGAATCTATTACCCCCAAGACAGGTCTTCCTCTAATAAAATAGAAGAAAAAACAGGGTTTTGGACATAGAATGGATGGAGATGTGTGGGATGTCTTCTTTCTGCTAATGGATATTCCAGAACACAGAAGGATGTTGGCCTCCTGGGGATCACTCCCGTGGTGTCTTTGTCACACTGGGACATATTCCTTTTGGCTCATGGAGACTGGGTAGTTCTTGGAAGATCTTGAGGCTGGTTTCATTGAGGTTGGTGTTATTGCTTAAAGCCCTTAGCATCCCACAAAGTGCATCAATGCAAAGCTATCTTTGATTGTGAAAGTCACACCTAAAGACTTTTTTCCAACACATGAAATGCTGTGGCTGCCTTGTCAAGAGAAAGCACTCTACTTTCTTCGCACTCCTCGACTTGTCTAGAACGTGAAATGTCCTCTCTCTCTCTTCGGTCTTTTCTCTCACCTCTTGCAGTGGGTAAGCAGCCAGTCTGTTGCTGGTCCCCTCACAGGGCTCTGTGTCTTGTTCCTGACATTTCTTCCACCTGGCAGGGCTCTTCCTAGCTATCCCCAACTCTTGAAAAAACTTACCCATCTTTAGACTTCATTCTGAAGTGCTGCCTCTTCTGTGAAACTCTTCCTTTTTCCACATACGGGGAATTCGTCTCTCTCCTGTCTGCCTGGGGGATTTTAATTTTAACCTCTCTCATTAGGTCTTACTCTGTCATATATTTCATCGTGCATGTGTTTTCCCTCCCATAGGGCAAGATTCTTGAGGGCTCTAATCACTCTGCCCCCCTTCACATCTATGCCACCTTCCCTGCAGGCCTTCAAACATGGTGGGAATCTACAGATTCTGAGGGCAGAGGGGGTTTTTTTGGGAGGGGGGGGGTTGAGACAGAATCTCACTCTGTTGCCCAGACTAGAGTGCCGTGGTGTCAGCCTAGCTCACAGCAACCTCAAACTCCTGGGCTCAGGCAATCCTCCTGCCTCAGCCTCCCAAGTAGCTTGGACTACTACAGGCATGCGCCACCTTTCCCGGCTAATTTTTCTATATATTTTAAGTTGTCCAGCTTATTTCTTTCGATTTTTTTGCTCAGGCTGATCTCGAAGTCCTGACCTCAATCGATCTGCCTGCCTTGGCCTCCCAGAGTGCTAGGATTACAGGCGTGAGCCACCGCACCCAGCCGGAGGGCAGAATTTTAACTGGGACAGTTAGTTCCAGCAAAGCAGAATTGTGTGGCACTCAGAATTGTGGCCTGAGGTTTGAATGCTGAAGGCCTCGGGTGGAATCCCAGTCCAACCACTTAACCAGCTTGCGACCTTGGCGGTTGCTAATTCTCTCAGAATCTCAATTCCTTCACTGGTAAAGCGGGAATAATAAAATTTAGTAACAATCGGATTGTTGTGACAAGTAAATGAAGCAAATGTAAAACACTTGGCACAGTGCCTGACACATACAAAAGACTTAATAAATGGTAGCTATTTTTATGATTACTACTATTGCCATTAGCATTGAACTTTTGTGCAGGGACCAAAATATTCTTACCACATGTTAATCTATTTGAATAAATTGGGAGCAATTGGGCTGCAGAGGGGACTTCGCTAGTCCTGCCTATTCTATCCTCTTCCGAGGAAGACTCCTGTATAAAAAGCAGTCACTTTAGAACAATGCTGTCCCATAGAAACATAATGAGTCACATAGGTCATTTAAATCTTCATACTATCACATTAAAAGAAGCAAAAAGACAGATGTGAAATTAATTTTAACGTATTTACTTAACTCAATATACCCAAATATTGTCATTGTAATATGTAATCAATATAAATAATTACTAATGAGATATTTTACATTCTGAGGGGACCGGGTTTTCAAAATTCAGTATAAACCTTACACATAAAACAGCGCATTTCGATTCCTCCTAGCACAATCCAAGGTCTGATTGGTTCGTTACATGTATCTTATGGCTACCCTATTGGGCGGCACAGATTTATAACAGAATTTGAACATATCTGCTTCATAAATGAATTATATCGTACCAAGCTTTCACTGAATGTAGTTGGAATTGTAGGACAATGCATTTCTCTGAAAATGATTAGGACTGGGAGAACCAATAGTAGGCTGTGGTCTGGACTCTGCTATTCCCTGGTCCACTTTGGGCAAACCATTTCATTTGGCTCTTTTATTTCCCACATCTGTCCAGGGGCTTAGCTAGGTCACAAGGCCATAAAAAATAGGACCAACCTCTTCAATCCAGTCTGTCTCATTACCACCCCCTACCCTGGCCTCAGCCTGAGACCTGAAACACAATCCCCCCTGCACATTCTTCCTGTGGTTGCATTTGTTAAAACAAGCTGTGTTTTTAGGAGATTTATTCCTTGAAATATCTCTAGTACTGTGGGGTTCCTAGAGTTTACTTCATGCCTTGAGTTTTCTCCCCAGAGGTAATTCCAGTTTAAGGAAAGTTTATTTGTAGAACTCGAGTGCTTGGAGTTACCCCATCCAGTCATTTCCATACCTTGCCCTGGCAGCATGGCATACGCTTGGGGTCCAGATGCAGGTGATGGATAAGAGAAGGGCTCCTCACCCCACTTCAGGCTCATAATTGATGCGGCATATTTGTTTCTTCATGAGATTTCTTTGAACAAAGGGTTGAAAAGATCAGATCTGAAACCCAGATCTCACCTCCCCCTTTCCCTCCTACAATCCTACATTTGCCTAAACTCACACAGCCCTGGTGTCCTTGCACCTAGTCTCTGTGCATTTTCCTCTAATGCCTTGTTACCTACCCTGGTTTCACCTGTTGATATTAAGAGATTTTTTTGAAGAACTTACTGGACTTCAGCAGCTCTCATAGAAATAAGGGCTCTCATCACTGAGGCTTGTTGGTGCGAGTGAACTGGTCGCCAGCATTAATTTTATTTCAGCGAGTGGGACTCTCCCTTCGTGAGGAGGTGGCTGGGTGAGGAGGGAGGCTTGCTTGTGCCTCTTCTGTGACCCAGAATGAGCTGCCTCACCAGGCCATAGCAATTCCTTTGCCCGGCATTCCGATGGCTTTCTCCCCTGGTCTCTCGGCCTAGAATCAGCCCGTAGGCCCAGTGTTAGCAGGAGACGGACCTTGACTGAGGAGCACAGCCCAAGTCTTGAACGCACGTTTTAAGGCATGAACTAATTTTATTCTAACCTTACTTCCAGATTTCCACAAGAGCATCCAATGATCAAAAATTATTTCAGCCGCTAAGGTTGATTTGTGCTCAAGGCCCAGACAGTTTCCACCATTCACCCTGTTTTCTCAACTCAAAGCTGCATTTTCTGTTGCTTAAAAAATTTGCATATTTTCTCAGTGCCTGTTTCTGACTTACAATAAACAATGCCCAGACCTCCTGCCAAAAAAATGTCCAAATTGGAAATAGTTGCTATAATAGTCGTTTTGTGATGGCAACTTTTAGCTGTGTGCTTTTAAATTATAATTACTTTTTTTTTCCTTACAAAAGATGTGTATCTGTCTTGATTGCTGTAATTATGATTCTATAC
Source organism: Microcebus murinus (assembly GCF_040939455.1). Classification (NCBI taxonomy): domain Eukaryota; kingdom Metazoa; phylum Chordata; class Mammalia; order Primates; family Cheirogaleidae; genus Microcebus; species Microcebus murinus. Next base: position 27,668,210 of record NC_134114.1, read on the forward strand.
CAGCAAACAGTTATAAAAGATTCATGTCATCACTATGCTTCATAAAACCTGTGCCCTTCAATAAGTTTCCTTTGGTGGCTGTATTATGTTTGTGTTTAATTTGAGGCAGGGAAACCTAATGAGAAGCCATTAATCATTGAGTGTATGTAAAAATTTGTGTCCTTAACTAAATAGACCAAAGTGGATACAGCAAGCCTTTTATTGGCATGACACGATTTCAAATTGGGAAAGCAACTTGAGAAAAATAATCTAGTCTAACCTAATTTTATGGATGACATTCAAAATTGGGGGCGGATGGGGGAGCATGTGGGTTGGTGACTACAAATATAATGAGACCAGGGACCCAAGTTCTAAACCTGAACCTGGCACTAAGGAATTATGGCACAAGCCGCCTTGACTTGACTTCCTCATTTATCCTTGTGTCCCAGGAACTGGGTAGAATCCATGGACCGAAGAGGTGCCTTAAGGGCCTGCATAAGAGGAAGGGGACACTGAGGTAAGCTCTACCTTCCACCCGCTACTCATTCAATTAGAGCAGCCCCACTTGGATCCATTTTATACAGTAATGATTTAAAAAGGAACTTACAGGCTTTTTTGTTTTCGTTTTTGCTTTTCTTAAGTTTGATATTTAATGATGTTCTTTCTCCAAGTCTTAGAATTGGAGATGGATAGATGAACTCTCTTGTATTTATGACTACACTGTCTCCATTTATTCATGCAACAACTCTTTCCTGAGCACCTTCTGTTTTGTTTCCTGAGTATATAGTAGTTATCAACACAGGCGCTGCTCTCAAAGAGCCTATGGTCTAGCGAGGGAGAACTGCCGCACAGGGGTTAATGATTCTGGAAATTTAAACCCAGGGGCCTTGGGAGCACATCCGAAAGGCAACTGGTCCTGTTGGATTTGTGGGAGGTGTTTAGAGTTGACTTCCTGGAAGAAATACAGATGGGGAAGCCTTCTTTTTAATGTTCTTTGCTTTCTTTCCTATCTGTCTTTAATAAAAGCTACTGGAGACTTCTTTTGGAGAAGATGGGGAAAGATGAGACAACAAAGTTCCGAGAACTGTTAAGAACTTTTGGGCTTGTCTGACTGTATTCCTGGGCAAATTGCTTAATAGAGATTAAGCAATAGATACTGATCTATCTCCATTTCAATGTCTGGGTATACAGGATGAGTAATAATACAATGTATCTCAAAAGTATTATCATGAAGATTAAATCAGATAATGTGTGTAAAAGTACTGGTAAAACCATACGATCCTATAAAAATGTTGACTATTGTTATTGCTAACACTCTGCTGAGGGCTTTAATTCCAATTAACTACATGATCTTTCCCAACTAAACCAAGATTCTGGTCCCCTGATGCTGTAAAAATGTCACATTTCAATATAAACAATAATAACAGCAACATTGTGAAGTCTTCATTAAAAAGCAGACCCTCTTTAGCTTTAGAATGGGGAAAACATGTTTGATTTTTTTTTTTTTAAGCCACCCTTATGTTCACCTCTTAGCTAACTTGTGTTAGAAATGTTTAGTATATACAAACATCTTGGTTACATAAATAAAAAAAAAAAAAAGAAATGTTTAGTATAACCTCTCACCGTTTGGGGATCTATATAGGGGACCCTCTTGCTTGTCTTCTCCCTTGTGTTGGGGTTCCTGGGCCTCTGCCCTCGCTCAGAATCTTCTTAAACCCCTTGAGATGTCAAAATAGTAGAACTTGCTAGAGGCAAATGCTGGTGACTTAAATGAGTGCCGCAGGGAGGCCAAGTGGCCTGGAGGGTACGTAGTTCATCTAAAGGAGCTGTCTCCACTCAGTTTGAGCCCATCCCTTGAAGGGCCCCAATATTGTATTTTTCAATAGAATCTAGTTTTTAAATGTGAATGTGAACTATTCCAGTTTGTAAATGGTCGTCCCCCTTGGCTTCCAAAGCCAAGTCTTTTTTACTCAAAGGATTTGCACTCTACCTACAATTAAAGTCACTCCTGTGCTTAAATCCTGTGGCTCCCCATTGCCTAGGAATAGAGTTCACATTCTTTAATATTTGTGGTCTGGGCCCTCCCTGCCTATTCTTCAACTTGAATCCCTACCTCCGCCCCCGCCATGTTGCAGTGCACCTGCCACATGCTAGATGCTGTGTCCGCCGTGGGAGCCAGCCACAGCTGTGTCCCTCAAGTTGCTGCCAGTCTTACTGGCAGATTACCTTGTAAATGGGCCTGAGCACACAGAGTTCCCACAGCTCTCTGTGGGGGCTTCCCACAGCCCTACTGCCTAATGATTACAGATGTGTATTTGTGAGCTCCTTGCAGAAAGGAACTGGTATTTGGAGTATAGTGGTTGCTCAAGGTTTGTTGAATGAATCAATGAATATGATAAATGTTCATTGTAGTTCTCTTCTCTGTAATTGGATTTTTTCAGGCTTCATATGATTTTAAAATAAAACCCAAATCAGTTAAAAATCCAATTAACCAGAATCCGTCACAGATTTTCTATTGTTTTGCTTTTTACCTTCATAATTAAGAAGGAAAGAAATTAAGACAAAATGAAAGACCACCTACCACAAGTACCATGTCTACTCCTCCTGCCTCTAGCACATCTGAGTCTGGTCCTGTTTGTTGTCTTAACATTCTACAGTTTTCAAATTGTCGAAAGAAGAATTGACACTTCTTATGATGATCCTAAAATGCAAGCCATTTAAATAAACAATGACAAACATCCCTCATAAAATTAAAAGTAAAAGTGGAAAATATTTTTTAAAGGTTTTCTAATTCATTTTCTAATGGGGATGCTTCATTTAAGGATGAGTTAGATTTTGTTTCTTGTAAGACTGACATTTTTTTCCCAGAAGAAAGAATTTACCTACAACATATTTAATCATAGAATTTTCAAAGAAAAATCTTGGCAAATTTTTCAAAAGGAGCAGCATTTGCCATATGTTTTTCTTTGTTGTTGTTGTTCTTCTTTTCATTCTAGAATACCAACATTAATATGACTCTCTAACTCTATGTCCCTCACCCCAAGTAGCTTTAAATTAAATATAGCATTCACAGGTTTGTTCATAATTTATTGACATTTCATTTTTTAGTGTTTCTATGATGGAAAAAAAATGTTTTAAAGGTTAAGGATCTTACCTATAAAGTAGGAGAAAAAACATAGAAATATGTGTTGAGTAAACCCAGGTGGCCCCCAGGGCATTACTGATACAGCTTTCCTAAAAGAGAAAGTGGTGCTTAAAAGAGGTAATTTCCAAATTTCCCCCTGACTGAAACCTTGTAACTCAGATGAACCCTGAACTGAGACTCTTTGCATCTCATTTTCTCATTAGGTTTTATTACAGCCAACAAAACTTCCAGTGGTAAATCACTTCCCTTCTCAACGGAACACCAAAGTCCCATAATGTCTGCACAAACTGAAATAATGAAATGGTTTTTAAGCAAGCTTTAGGGATTAGAGAGGGGAAAAGGAAAAAAAGAAGGGGCACCAGGGTCTTCTCATCTCTATGCTAACCAAAGTGTGGTTTTCCAGCCCTTTCTCTTGACTACTAAAAAACAAAAGAATAAAAAAGGGAAATGTCACTGGGCTTGAAACCCCATTTAAAAGCATCAGATTCCTCTTTCAAGTTCAAGTTCATTACACACACACACACACACACACACACACACAAGTGAACAAATTAGACCTAAACCCGTGCCTCAGATAAGACATGGTATAGTAAATAAACATTTTAAAAAGTAGTCATGGTGTTAAGACCTACCCCATCCACCTAGGCCAAAGGTGCCAACATAAAAATAAACAGTTTTGTTCTGTCAATTGAAGAAGCATTTCGTTTCACACCCTTGTATTATGCCATCCATTTAAAAGAGTTACTTAATGTTTACTGTGTATCAGGTATAGACAGGTTCTTGCCCCTAAAGAACTTATAATTTAGTAGAGAAGTAAAAACGTAACATGATTTTAAAAAGGATGTAGTAGAAGACCGCAGTATAATTAAGTGTTAAACAATGTGGCACAGATGTTAAGTGACCTAGATCACAGGAAGGGAAAGATGGCTGAGGGCTGGGACTGTCGAGAGTATGTATTTTCAATAAATTCTTAAAGTGATGCCAAATTAGAAAGTTGTTATAATTGCTGCTAACTTGTGATTTTAAAGTATTTACATGATTCACTACCGCTTTCCAACCAATTGCTGTTCAAAAGGACATGCATGGAACCGTTGAAGCTGGCAGGAGTCATTGCTCTATAATCTCCAGGGATTTGCTAATGAGGGGAAAAAAGATATATTTTTGTGTTGGATAATGGACCAAGAATTGAGCAGATTTTGCATGGGGAATATGAACCTTAGTGAACAAGAAAACAGAACTCAGGCTGTGATTTTGGTATGTTTTAATTTCTGATGAACTGTTTTCTTCCTGATACACAAGTTTTAAGTTTTATGGGTGAATCAGGCTCAAAAAAATAATTTTTAATTTTTTAATATATATTTTCACAATTTATTTCCCTTTTAAGAAAAGTAGACTAGAGGTTATATTTATATAAGAAAGTTATATTTATATAAGGCAATGAGAATTTTCTAACTCCTAAAAATGGTGTATTTCTGGGGAGGAGACCTTTAGCATCCTTCAAAATTGAGGCAGCTGACTTATCGTTTGAAATTACCAAACCTCAAGCGTACATTTGCACTTTTGGTGTTAAAATGCTTTTCACTTTATAGTTTGGCGAAGATCTTGGTCTCTTTATGTTTCTTACCTTTTCAGTCTTTGCAATACAGGCAGTGTGATCTAGATTAGATTTGTTATAATTAAGTTTAAACTGCTAAAATAGAGACATGTCTTATCTGGTGTTTTGGGTAACTTTAGACAAGTTTAGAAAATCGTAGTTAGCATTTTTTTTTTCTCCATACTTGATTGCATTCAGGGTCTTCCCAAGAAACGTCAGTTATTTCCCCACTTCTGAAAAAAAAAGGGACTTTTTCCTAACAGTTGTACAACCAGGCAAAAGAGCACACTCTCGTGTTCCTTTAAGGGAAAAAAAAAAAAAACCTGCAATAATGTAAGGTAATTAAATTTAGCCTTAGAAAAAGTCTTTGAAACGTTCTAATCAAGACTTCCAGCTTTCCGAGTGTGTGCACTTTATTTTTCAATTCTTCCTGGACCCGATTTTGCATTTCTAATGAAAGTGAACTGACAAAGCGTGAAAGTGGTCTAAGGAGCAAAACAAAGCCAGCAAGTATGCTTCTGGTGTGCCAGGATTAATCAATATTCCAGAAACCTCGGGCTTCCCGCCCCCCTGCCCCGCACTGTTTTCATTCCCCCACTCCCCCTCTCCCGGCACGGACTCCTCCCCTTTTCTTAAGTCGCCGCGGTAGTAACTTGCAGTTGCAGAGCACATGCCCGGCAGTGTCAGGGCTGGCCTGCCCCGCGCGCCGCGGCTCCGCTCCGCCGTACCTGCGGGGGAACTCGCCTTGCCACTGCCTGGCGTCCTCCAGCCGTTACGAAAGCAGAGAAGGTAAGCGTGTGTTCCTGCCGTGTCTCGCGTCTGGTTCCACTTCTCCGCCAGGGTGTAGTGTATTTCGTTTCCCAAGCAGAGGCGCAGCGAGAGGCAAAGCTAGCCATTTTGGTAGATAAAGTCCGTGCTAGGCATTTACTGCCGTGAGCGTGTGCGGTTGTCTCTCTCTATTCCCGTCCTCTCTTAGCTCGGACTTGAGTACATCCAGGGCGGATGGGGGCAGGTCGTGGTCAGACATATCTAGGGCCGAGGCTGAGCTTGACCAACTTTAAAAGTGGTAGAGAGAATCAGAGCTATTAGTAAAAAAAAAAAAAAAAAAAAAAATCTGGTTTCTTCCTTCTCCACTTTTCTCCTAAGCTTTTAATCGGGTGTGAAGTCTTAAACAACTTGTAGGTGTTACTACTGTGGCCCCCCAACCTGCAATTTTATTTAAAAGTCAAACTGTTAAGTCAAGTCTTTTTCCCCCCACCCTTGGGTTTGCCAGAAGCCTGCGAGGAGTCCCTTGGTTTCCAGTTACCACCCCCGCAGGCGCACACGCTGGCTGCTCGCGCTGCCAGCCCCCCACGTCCTCCGCGCGGCCGGTTTCCCCACACTGATCGTGGAAAAGGCTGTGGACCACAAGTCCTGTAAAGCAGCCGAAGCAATCTCTTGATTTTTCAGAACAGCCGATTTCCACCAAGGAAAGAGATTCACTCCAACGTATTTGAATAACCTAAGAGCGCTTTAAAGAAACCAGAAACCACACACACACTGTAATGTTTGGAATGAAAATTGGATTCGTCTCCTCTCCTAGAAATCCTAGATTTTTAAAATACTTAGAAGTCAGCGATAGTTTCCCCAGAAGACTCCACTGTGTTTGCCCCCAAAGGCAAATGCCACTTGGTACTTATACTCCTAATAAAAATGAAAATGAATTATGATCTCGGATCGTTTATAGATGTGCCAGAGCACTTTGCTTATTTCATCAAAGAAATGGAAAAGTTACCCTGTAAAATAGTCAAATGTATTTCCCATTTGACTGTGGGCACTTGTGTTCTTTTTACGATCGTATTTACTAATTGATATTATCATGTATTTTTCTCAATGAAGAAAATAGCTAGTTACTTTACTACATGTAGCAGAAAGACTCAACTGTGGCATATCAAAATCTTAATCCTTTTTATTGACCTGGTTATGCCTTCAGCCATGTATGCAACATAGTTTATCAAGTAATTACTGAGCACTTGCCGTACATTCAATTCTATTGAACACTTACCAAGTGCGTATGTTGTTCAAGGCTCTCGGCTAGGTTCTGGGGAGTAGGGTGGGGATGGGGGTGCTCAATCACACCTAGCTTTGAGGAACCCTGTTATAGCCTCATTGGAGAGGGAAGGACAAATTTTTTAAAAAGAGAGAACATGAGTTTCTGCTCATATATTCTGAATTTATGCACGTTTCTCACACATGGTCTAGTAAAATATGCACATGGTAGCCTTGAAGCCTGGTCTTGTGGCTGCCCAGTCCTTGATTCCTACTGAGAGTATACACTTTGCCAAGAGCTTGCCTGGTGTGTGGGCAGCACTGATTTTTCGCCCCTGGAAGCTGTAATTCTTGTCTCTTTTTCTCTTATTCTAGTTGTGTTCCCTAACATCAGCGAGGAGGTTTGGCTTTCTGGGAGTGATTCTGAGACACTGAGGTGCAAAGAAGACGCGCCCAGAGAAAAGTAAAATATGACTAAAAGCAATGGAGAAGAGCCCAAAGTGGGGGGCAGGATGGAGCGATTCCAGCAAGGAGTCCGTAAACGCACACTGTTGGCCAAGAAGAAAGTACAGAACATCACAAAGGAGGATGTTAAAAGTTACCTGTTTCGGAATGCTTTTGTACTGCTCACTGTCTCAGCTGTCATTGTGGGTGAGTCATTTGATAAAAAACAAAAAACCTGTATCTCGTTTCTCTGGGGCATCTGGCTGCCTGGGAACATTATCAGACGGACTGATTGTAGGTATTCAAAATGATAGCCCAGGCTTTCCTCTGAACTTGAAGATTTTTTTCCTAAAATGACAGTTTGTTGGCATATTTGGGCAATAAATGGTAAACACATGGGAATCTGAAAGCAGCGTTAGTTATTAGGCATTATGCAAATCAATTGCCTATGTGAGCAAGTGAAATAAATCAAATGTTTTCCCATTTCATGTGAGGAAAAAAGAGTGATAATTTAAGCATTAGGCATGAGCAGTTAAATAATAACAAAAGCAGGTATGCTAGATTTGGCCAAAATGTGATTATTATACAATGTCACTTTCCCTTAAAACTGATTAATATAATGAGTACACCAAAAATGGGATATGGGTCCCTAATAGTAATTATATTCTAACTGAGGCTGACTTGGTGCTAAGTAGCAATGCCTAAACATAGAGGCCGAATCTTTTATGTGTTTACACTCAGCAACTGGTAAGGTAAATTGGGGAAAATGTTAACACAGATCTCTTTCATTCATTGCCCCGCAGAGACTGCCATAACCAGCTATACCGTTTTTGAAACATTTCAGTCTCTTTCTAATTTAGCATGGTTGACAGCAATCTGTACTAATAAAACATTTTTATTTAGTTTATTGGTATCTGAAGTCATAGTTTATTACTTATGGGTAGCATTGATCTTACTTTAAAAGATAGCTGAAAGAACTACTTATTTTGAACTTTTGACCAAACCAATATAGAAATCCTTAAGTTGGCAAACATATGAGCCAATGCCAAGTTGTAAAAAATGCTCTAACTTGAATTTCCACCAATTTGCCACAAAAAAGTTATTCACATATAGTTTTAATCTCTACCTTAGAGTTTGTCAAGATTTCCATCAACTATACGGAGGTAATAACTGCATAAAGATTTAGAAAATTCTGTAGTGTGTAAATATAATTATAACTTTGTCCAAAAAAATAGAATTCCTAAATGGCAGACAAATAGAAATACAGCAGGAGCATTTGTCATAAGACTCTAGATATATCCCATTTCAACATCTTTGGCTCCTTTTGAGTAATTGTTGGTGACTAATGATCATTCAGTTAATTTTAGAGATATTCAAAGAGCATGTGTCCTGATTGGTCCACAGAAGTAATGGCTTTCTATAGTAGGTTCCTAGGTTCAAATATATTCCTAGAAGCATTTCAGTACCACGCCTTTGTTCTGGAAGTCAATGCAAAAATGTAATATGCTCACCTCATTTTTGCTCTGAATCACAGTCAGTGTCAAATCAGGCAATGGCTGCATAATAATAATAGTAAACATTTATATAGTACTATTCCAGCTACTTTCTAGGTGTTTTGCACATATTAGCTCACTTAATCTTCAAACAAGCCAAGAAGTGAGCAAGAAGGGATGATTATTACTAAGATGGTCCTTGTTTTATAGCTGAAACTGACTATGGAGAAATTAAGCAACCTGCCCAAAGTCACAATGCTGGTAAATGCTAGAGCAGAAAGTCTAGTGCCAGAGGCCCTAACCATTCTACCATCCTGCCTTTCTGCTCTGCTTACCAACTGACGTCTTGTGAGAGATGCCAGGAAGAGAAACTCTCCCATGTGTTGGTGGAGGCAAATTAGCTAGCAGTGCTAGATGTATTCACATAGCGTTGTCATTTTACTATATGATTTACCCAGTTAAACTCAGCAGAAAATTTACAATTCTACAAACGATTAAGCCACTTCCCTCTCATTCATTTAACAAATACCCATTTATTTCGTAATCCTAGGAAATCCCAGGTGTATAATAATAGAGCTCAGTAATAATGGAGTACGTTTGAAAAAGATGCAGAAATGCTTATTCAAAATGGTATTATAAACACCAGAAAGGTTTGATTTCTAATATAGAAATGTTTCCATTAAAGAACAGAGGAATGGAACGTAATAAAACCTGAACATGGAAGGAAGTTTCTAAGCGATTAGTATGAAGAAATAATATAGCTAATAAAAGGAAGATAATACCAGGATTTAAGAGTCCATTTTCTCTAGGAGTTCTGGGATCACTTCCTCACCCAATGAGGCCTTTCCTAAGGTTTGTGAGAACTGCAATAAAAGTTGGCTGAGCTGCGGTGGATAAGTTGGCCAGATGCCCTCCTGGTTGGCTTTACTAATGGAAACTTAAGAGGTAGAAGCACCAAGAAGAAGGCACTAACAAAGAAACACATAAAAAGAGCTCATTGACAGTCAGAGAGACCACTGAGTCTACACTAAAGATTCGGAATAACAAATAGACAACTTAGTAACAGATTTAGGAGTAAAGGAAGAACCCTTCAGTTATCTGTTGGTGTGTCTTCCATTGACGGCCAGTAGACATAAAGGCTCTATTTAGCTTGTCACTGGGTTGCATGTCTACATCAGCCTAAAAGAAATAACAGGAAAAGTGTATGTCTGGACACAAACTCTAATTTATTTGCTGTAGCATAGGAAAAAATGGGAAAGATGCTAGCAAGGAAGAAGGAAATAGTTATTTCCCCAAAGATAAGAAGAACTCTAGCTATTACCCACTTTTCAAATTCTTAGGTTTTCATTGTTTTTAATTTTAAAAATACACTGGGAAAATCTATGTATTGGGGTGAATTTTTTGTTCAATCTGTTTCATTTTGCCTTTTTGAAATAACATGTATGTGCATTTAATGTATGAAAGTGAACACTAGAAAAATATGGAACAGAGGTAGAGACATGTGAACCTGTATATTCAGAATAAAGCAGAGAATTATAAACATTTCAGTATTAATTCTCTCTACAAGCAGAAGTATAGAACCACTTGTGTGATTTTATGTCATTTCCAATGTCATTTCCAAGCAATGTCAAAGTCTGAATGTGCCATGCTACAAAAGCCCATGTAACAAGAGCAGATTAGCAACCTGAGAGAACATAGTACCAAGTTCCAAGTCCTATTAAGAGGGCTGATCATGGAAGCATTAGCTAATGTCTTCCAGGGCTGTTGCAGAAATCCTTCTAACAAAAACCACACTGAGAGGAGTGGTCACTGTCTTTCTACCTCCAGAAAGCACTTTCTCATTTCAAATGGGGTGGTAAGTTGTATTAGAGTGACCTCAGACATCTCGCTGAAAGAAAGGGAAAGTCCTTTGTCAGGTTCAAGTCATAGAATGCTGACTCTTTGCATGTCTAGGGAATGAATCGCACAATAAAAATGAAATCACATACCAAAGAATTATGAAGAAATGGGTCGTAAGATCATCTGCAAGGGGTAGAAATCTGTAAATAGAATTGGATCATGGTTTTACCTGAAGGAGTTCACAAACATAGTAACAAGCACCTTTTTCTGATGCTGGTCTTGCCCTTGCTGATTTCTCCTTTATATGGGTTTCAGAGAATTTGGTGACTTCTCAGGGAACAAAAACATACTGACTAAAGTTTTATAAAGCATCCCACCCCCACCCTGTTCACCCATGCTCTTTGGCAATAAATTTAAATTGCACTAAAATTCAGTGCAATTCTATAGTATCTCTAGAAAGATATACAAGAAACTGGTCAGCATGGCTGTCTCCTGAAATAAGAGCTGGGTATCTCAGGAATGGGGCAAAATAAATACTACTTTCTTCTGAATAAGTTTTTGCATAGTTTGAATGTTTCTTTGCCTCATTCATATATTATCTACTAAATAAGTTCAATTATTTTTTTAAAAATTCAATGCTATTCACCAATTTAACAAATATCGAATGTCATGTATCTTGCCTTGTGTTATGCAATGGAGATTCCCTGTTTTCAGGTAATTTAGTGGGAGACATAAATGAAAAATAAGATGAGAAAGGAACATATGATCAGAGACAGTAATAGAGATGTTTATAATTAACTTTAAACATTTTTTAATGAGATCATATCCTACTGTTTTATAGAATATATGACATTTTTCTGTGTTGGTACTTTAGAGATTCCATTTCCTCATTACCAGATGCATTGGGATCCCTAGATGTGCCATATATGAAAAAAAAAGAGTGTAGCTTTTGATGAAAGACAGACCTGGATTGATATGCCAGCTGTGTGGCTGACATTTAATAGCTGTGTGATCCAAAAGAAGGCATTTAACTGCTCCGAGCCTCCGTTTCCCCATCTGTCATTATAGCTATACTATATATTGCTAACCTTAATAGCTAACACTCACCCTGTATGCCACGCACTGTTGTAAGTATTTCAGTATATGAACTTTATTTAATTCTCACAATTCCCTAGAGAGGGAGGTATTTTTATTACTCTCATTGTACAGACAGGGAACTGAAGCTCAGATCCTTGTCTCACGTACTGAGTGGAATTCAAATCCACTCTTCTGGCTCCAGCTTCGTAGTCTTATCTACCACGCTTGTCTGGGGCCTGGTCCCTGCTCTCAGGGACTTCCCATTCTGGTTTTATTACAGCAATTAGCCAGGAGTCTGTGCTGAAGTAGGACAGGAAAGATGGAATGGAAACGTTGAATTGCGAGGTCACTGGTGAGACTTGGAGGTTGATTTAATGAGAGAAGGTGGACTGCAGGCTGACTGCCCCGTTTCCGAAGAGAGAGGCTCACGGTGCCAACTATGAAGGCAGAAAACAGGAGGAAGATTGGGGTGGGGGATGCACGAGGATAATACCCGTTGGACCTGCTGAGTTTAAGAGGCGGGACACCACACCGGTGGCTATCTAATGGAAGCGACTCACTTTAAGTAAAGGTTTGGAAAATATTCCTGTGATCTCCAGACTAAGAGAGGATGGTACTGTTTTTGAATTTTAAGCGAATAACGATCAATGAATCAGGTTATCCTACTGCAGAAGCTATTCAGTGTGAGTCTATTCTCAGAAAAGTTTTTTCGGTGACTGTAGGGCCTTCGTGCCTGCGAGCAGTAATCTTTCAGAAGTGCCACAGTGGTGTTCTGCACCCTGGACACTGTCTGGCTGAGTTCGTTCATTCAGTCAAATGGGTTAATCGATGTGGTTTACTATCAGCTACTGGGCTAAACCAACTGGTAGTGAGACCACACTAGCCAATTGCTTGGGTTAGAAGAGCTGACATCTTCTCCACACAAGTTGAGAAATAGGAATCCAAAGAATGGCGGCCAGATTTCCAAGTTAAGACCTATGGTTTCTTCCACGCTTCCTGGAAATGCGGAGGGAGAGAGGTGCTTCCGGAAGCCCTGAGGCAAGCCCTCCTCTGGCGTTACCAGAGCCCAGCTGTGCTGTCACTCAGCGGAGGCTGGGCAGAGGAGTGGGAGGGAAGGAAGCTGTGGATTTGCAGTACCTTACTCTGCAGACGCAACACAGGGACATGGTCTGAGGAGGGGATGGCCTTATTTCACTCTGCTTCACCGTCTCCGGGAAGCACAAATACAGAAGAATTGACAGGGCTGCTAATGGCAAATGCCTGACACGTGTTCACAGCACACATGGATCCCAGCTCTCTTCCACCTTCTCAAAAAGCACCCCAGGGAGCTGCCTCCTAGTGCAAGGGAATAGTCCGGTAAGGTGTAGTGGAGTTCAGAGCTGTGGGTTCTGGAGTCAGACAGCCTCGGTTTGTGTCCCACTTCCAGAGCTGAGCCTCTGTTTGTTCATGTGAAAAATGGGATGCTTATGAAAACTCTCTGCCAAGATCTGTAGCCCAGTTGGCCATGTACAAGACACATCACCTGAAATGATTTCCTTAAATGCTTGGCAGGTAAAGTTTCCATAGAAACTATAAACCCCTCATCCTTATGTCCATCTCTGTTCTATGGCATCGAGTTGTTGATAAACTATGCACTGATTGACGACACTGACCTGCCAGAGAACCACAAGACCCAGGGATTTGGGGAGGATGGGGACAGGGATAGGAGATGATATTCACGTGCTTTAGGTTTAGGAGAAGTGGCTTCTGTTTCCTTAGCTAAAGAAGAGAGCCAAGAGAGTTGTAGGAAGAGACTTCATAGTTGCAAAGGGCTTTGAGAGGCAGAAATGAAAGCCTTAGAGTAAGTGATCCGGTCATTATCTGTCCCTCGCCTACCTGGCCTCCCGAGCAGACCCAGAGAGTAATCCCCAGGCAGCTGTTATCAGAGTAGAGACTGTCAATGGAGGGAGTGCCTGACAGTAGATCCTCTCTCAGGAAAACGGGGACTTGCTAAGAAATGTTTAAGAAATATTTTTAATAAATCATTCAATTGTGCATTTTTTGTTCATACCACTTGGGGCTGATCTGAGGGTTCACCACCTCCCTCTTTTCTCCTTTTCCCAGCGTTGGTGTGAGCTGTTAACTGCCATCCCTATCATAGCAGGGGCTGGAGAGATGAGGGGTGCTGAAACCATGAGAGAAATGTGGCTCGTTTCCAAGAGAGTACGAGTTATTTTGAAGCAGCGAGTAGAAGGCTTAATGTTCTAAGAGTATCTTTAGATTTTATTTTGCTCTATTTTTCTTCCTGTGAATTCAGATATTAAGACAACTGAGCAGGCAATTTCAAATTTCCCTTTCAAGTAGGTAATCAAATAAGCAAGTGTGTTCAAAACAATTGCCTACAATAATAATACCTTCCGTTTTTGTGGTGTTGCAGTTTATGAAACACTTTCCATTGCACTTTCTGTGGCATGTGAGTCCATATTCAGTCCACCATCTAATTTGTATCTGCAGATGTCTGGGATGCAGCTGAGAAAGCATCCAAAGGTCCTGGGTACAGACCCGGCTGTGCCGTCAACGAACTTTCTTTCTGATTTAAGACAAATCTCTGGGCCCCACATTTCCTCATCAGGAAAGTAAATTTGGACTAATGTCTGCTTCTAACTCCAAAATTCTATAATTTTAAATCTAGTTTGCCTTCCTGTAAAGTATCAGAGTATGTGGAATAAGGAACACAGGTTTTTTTTTTTGTTTGTTTGGGAGGTTTTTTTTCCATCCTATGACCATTGGTTGGATCTGTCCCCTAGGCTGATGGCTCCCCAACCCATTGTGGGAGCCATCTCTCCAATCCAACAAGCTATCTCTCCCCTTGACTTCTTGAAGGTTGTCAAGTCCTTAGTCTGAGTCTGATGATCAGTGTTTCCTAACCAGTGTTTGAAGACACGAATGGGAGCCCCCTCCGCCCTTCAGTTTTCCTCCCGTCTCTCATAAATTAGAGGAAGAAAATTGTGGGCCTTTGTTTTTGCTATGGAATAAACAAGATTATAAAGAGCCTACACTGTTGGGAGGAGGCAACCCGAGTTTAAGCACTGTCTTTCCCAAGTTGTACATTCCCAGTGTTAGAGAACTTGATATTTATGGAACACTGGGATGCCATCATTCATCAAGTATTTGGTCTGGCAGCTAGGTGAGCTGTATCATCGCTGTGGGATGAGAAAACACACAGAGCACTTCAGGGCACATGGTTCAGCCAATTACACTCACCAAGTATCAAAACGATGAGTTTTATGTCAAGCTCCGGTGCTATCAAAATTGCCCAGAGCTTATTCCTAGGCCAAGAATATTCACATCATTAGGCTCAATCAAGACATGTGCTCAAGAGGTTTTAAAACCAAAAAAGGCAGAATAAAAGCCTCAAAAGGTTTAGATGAAGGAAGATACGCCCCAGATGAGTTAAGACAGGGAAGGGAGAGGGCCCTCCCTTTTTTCCTCTGTGTATCACATCAAAGATTTGAAGGTAAATTTAGGAGCAGTGAGTTGAAAGACACAATCAAGTTTTGAATTTCAAGACTCAGTTCCTGTCTCCAGAGAAGGCAACTCCATTCTTCTTGTCCTCAAAGAGACCAAAGAGACCTCTGCCGTTCTCCAACAATTATTCCAGGCCACAACCCGCTGCTGCTTCTCAAAGAGAAGACACTGGGCTGTTAGTGAGAGACTTTTTATTCAGAACCTTGTAAGATGAGGCTCATTTATCCCTAATGAGACTAGGGGTGGACAGTGACTGCACTTCTCACCCTGCAAAGATAGTCCCTGCTTTCAGACACATGGCATCGCTTGAAATTCCATCTTTAAAGCAAATATAATGGAAGCCCAGGGGTACATGTGTTTGACTGGGAGTTTGCTGGTGCCCCCAGCTTATTGATGAATGGGAAGGAAAGACATCAAGAAGGAAATTTTGAGTCTATGAAGAGACTGCCTATGACAAAATTTGTCTTGTTTTTACCTATTTATTTTTGTTTTCTTAGATTTGCTTTTTTAGAGCAAATGAAGGAGTCATATAAGCAAATGTGAGATTCAGTAAACTTTTCAGGGCTTTGTAAGTTCTAGCCTTCAGGATGATGGATAACGAAGGAGCATGTTGCCTCTGCTGAGTGGTTTACAATGATAGTTTGTGGCTGTGAGTTTTGGGTTCCAGCATCCTTGTAACTCCAAGGCTAATGGGTTGAAGCAGCACAAGAGCCTGTAACGATTGAGCTCAAAGTTTTATCAGATTCATTTCCTTTTCTCCAGAAAAAGAGAGCTGTTTAGTCAGAAGGTGATCTACCCACTATAAATCTGAACACAACTTGTGGCATTTCTCTCCACGGCCCAAACTAAGAAAAACTCGTTGTTGAAGCAAATTAAAGTAGGACTGAGGAGAAACTAACCCAGACCCAGAGTAGCTTTTTAGAAAGATCCAGGCATCCAGTAGAAATGATGTAAAATAGAATGCAGTAAGATTTTTTTTTTAAGTTGTGGGCCCTTTAAATTTTTGCTTATTTATTTTGTTAATTTACATATGCAGTGAATAAATTTACATAGTCCAAAATAAAAAATTACAAAAGGATATAAAAAGAAGGTATCCCACCCACCCCTGTGCCACAGGAATCCCGTTACCTTGTTATTCATTTCTTGTGTGCCTTTAGAGTAATTTTATGAATATAAAAATAAATGCATATTTATTCTTTTTTTTACCCGTTTGTATACAAATGATAGCATAGTATACATAGCCTACCTTCCACCTTGCTTTTTTCTCTTTACAATATACCTTGGATATTATTCCTTCTTAGTACATAGAGAGGCTCTTCATTCTTGGGGCTACAGTGTACGGGTATGCCAGGATTTATTAAGCAATTCCCAATTGATGGACACTTAGGTTATTTCCAGCCCTTGGATATTATCATTTAAAAAATGGTGTAATGAATAATCTTATGTGAAAGGTATTTCAGCCTGGTAAAGTATATTTATGGGATACACCCTTAGGAGTGAAATTGCTGCGTCTAAAAGTGCACACATTTGTAATGTTGATAAATATTGCTAATTTGTACCCTACAGCGGTTGTGGTCATTTGTTTTCCCAAATTGTGGGCCCTAAAAAAGAGTTAACCTCACTGCTGCCCCTGCCAAAGGTAAAGCTCAGAGAACTTCAGGCTGGCTAAGCAGACACACCAAAAAAACCTAAAGAAATCTGTGCATTGAAAAAAATGCAATTTCGGGGTAGAATCAAGTAGATATTTCTCAGCTCTCTGCTTCCAAAGCCCAAATTTAATTCAGCTTTGACACCCAAAACTTTTATTTGTATGATGCATTCATCTTTCGAAGCACTTTAACAACTCTTTCCATCTATGATCTTTGCAACAAACAATAAGAAAGATGGAACTGGGTTTCAGTTTTTGTCCCTCCCAGAACCCCAGCCCAACTTAACAAAAGTTTAGAAACTGAAATATTGAGCAACTTGTTCAAGGGACTTCAAAATAAGATATCACCAGAAATAAGACTATAGATACATAGACCCCTGCCCACCAGGCCAGCCCTGGCTCTTTCAGGTAGAGTCTTAGGTGAAGCAACCTGCCCCCAAATAATTCCCCAGAATCCTGGTCCCAATGGTCTGAGGATCTGAGCACAAACAGGTGTCCGCTGGACTCTAGGGCAGAACATGACGTCAGAAAATAGGAGCGTGCCGCACAGAGACATGTAAATTAGCAGAGGCTCTGAAAGAGCACGAGGGGGCATAGATGGAAACGGGGCACTCTTGCCTGCATGAGCATGTGACACAAAAGCAAAAAGCAAAAGAGGAACTTGGGAAGTTTTAAATATATTTCATTTCCAATTTCTACTCATAACAATATTTTTTTTCCCAGAAAGGAAGACCACAGGTTCTGATGATTTAATTGGTATATCTAGAACATGAGATTTCTTTCAATGACAGTGCATAGGACACTTACAAGGCCATAGGATTATTTGTAAATTAAATTACTATTTCACAGAGCCTTTGTTGGTGCAGTTTTAGGGAGAAAGAACCAGGCCTTTCTCAGAACTCCAGGGTTCTTCTGATCCAGCTGTCCCACGAAGTGATACGTCATTGGGACTTCAGTGTGTGTCTGCACCCTGCTTGGTCATCAGTCACCCAGGGCTGGATCCTGGGGCACCACGGGTGGAACAAGGCTGGAGCAGGTATTTCCCACCTCCAACAACAGGAAATACCAAAGGACAAAAGAATGAGCCAGGCCTGGGGCTCAAATCTCTGTAGGATGTGGGAACAGAGGAGTGAGGGAGGGTTGAGAGGTTGCCTCCAACACGGAGTAGCTTCTCACCAGGAAATGCCTCGAAGTTTGGCTGAAACAAAAGACCAGGAACCAGAGGAACTCTTGGCCAGGTAATTTCACTGTTATGCCCTTGCCTTCTTTGTAAAAATAAGCTAATGGAACTTTATGCCCACTAAGCTGGCATGAAACAGGCTTTTTATGGCTTCTCCAAATTGGACCAAGTCCTGAAATAGCAACTTTTATTCAATCTCTCAAATAATTATTTATTGCATACATGCCATAATAACTGTAATGGCCAAATTGCGAAAGTATTTTTTGTTTTGTTAAATGCTTTGTTATGTATCAAAGAGTTTAGAATTGAGTAGAAGAAACAAGGTGAATTCACGTAAAGCAGCTAAGATTTATGATTTGGTTTACATGGTTCTTTTAAACTTAGAACATTTAGGTGAGAATAAAATTTCAGGAAGATCTTAGATACGTCTTGTATATTTTATATACAAATATTATATATTTTTATACTTTGCATATTTTTAAAAAAGAAAAAAAGAGGGCCAGAGAGATTGTGATTTGAAGCTATGGGAACAGATCTAAGTTTGAAACCCACAGTCCTCACTGCAATGTAACCTTGGGCTAATGGGTTACTCTTTACAGGTCTTCATTAATGAGATGGTGATAATAAATCCTATAGGTTTGATGTGAAGATTAAGTAATTTATATAAAGTATCTTTTAGCCTAATTTACTGGCAGAATTAAGCCCAGAACCCTCATCTCTGACTCTCAGTTCATGATCTTTCTATTTATTTATTTTATTTTTATTTATTTATTTATTTAGTTTTTTTTGTTGTTGTTTTTTGGCTTTTTTTTTGAGACAGAGTCTCACTTGTTGCCCAGGCTAGAGTGAGTGCCGTGGCGTCAGCCTAGCTCACAGCAACCTCAAACTCCTGGGCTCAAGCAATCCTCCTGCTTCAGCCTCCCGAGTAGCTGGGACTACAGGCATGCGCCACCATGCCCGGCTAATTTTTTCTCTATATATTAGTTGGCCAATTAATTTCTTTCTATTTTTAGTAGAGACAAGGTCTTGCTCAGGCTGGTTTCAAACTCCTGACCTTGAGCAATCCAACCGTCTCAGCCTCCCAGAGAGCTAGGATTACAGGCGTGAGCCACCGCGCCCGGCTAGTTAGTTAGTTTTTGAGTCAGAGTCTCACTCTGCTGCCCAGGCTAGAGTGCCATGGCATCAGCCTAGCTCACAGCAACCTTAAACTCCTCCTGGGCTCAAGCAGTCTTTCTACCTCAGCCTTCCCCGTAGCTGAGACTACAGGTATGCACCACCCTGCCCAGCTAATTTTTTCTATATATTTTAGTTGGCCAGATAATTTCTTTCTATTCATAGTAGAGACGGGGTCTCGCTGTTGCTCAGGCTGGTCTTGAACTCCTGACCTTGAGCGATCCTCCTGCCTCAGTCTCCCAGATTCTAGGATTACAGGCGTGAGCCACAGCACCTGGCCAGTTCATGATCTTTCTACAGCATCACACCTTTACTCTCCCGCCTGCTCAAAAAGTCTACCTTAGGAGAGAATTACGGATCAAGAGCTGTCACTCTTCATGAGTGAATCTAGAAACCTAGGCACATGAGAAATCGAAGTTTAGTGAAGATCCAGTTCACAGATCATAAGAGAGAAATCACACAGTTTTGAACAGAGGGGATGTTCCTTGGGGAAGGTTCCTATGTTCACATAGTGCAATGAGGACTAAGATTTACCGAGAGCACTGAACAAAGAGATTCCTGCATTCAGAAAGTGTTCAACACCAGCAGGGGGCCAGCCACTGGTGGACACTTGTCACCTAAAAGAAAATAAGCATTTTTTTTGTTCATTCATTCCACAATATATTAAGCACCTACTATGTGCCGGGAACTATTTTAGGGGCTTAATATACATCAGTGAGCAAAACTAGCATAAACCCTGATCTCGTAGAGCTTACATTTTAGCAGGCAGAGATGATAATAAACAACAAGCACAATACATTAGAAAATTATATTGTATTTTGGAAGATGATAAGAACTACTGAAATGAATAAAGCCAGCTAAGAGAGAAGACTGTTCAGGGCAGGCCTCATTAAGAAGGTGATGTCTGAATAAGTCTTAAAGGAGGTAAACCTTGTAAATAAATACCTGGGAAGAGTGTTCTAGACAAAGGGAAGAGCTAGTGCAAGGACCAGAAAGTGGGATCATATCTAAGGTGATGGAAAAACGACCAGGAAGCAGAAGGGGAAACGGAAGTGAGAGGAGCAGAGTAGGAAATGGGTTCTGGGCATGGTGGCTCTCGTGAAGCGGGCCTGGTGCAGCCACTGCATGGCCTTGAGCTTTGACTCCATGTGAGTCACCAGTGGAGGGAGTGGAGCAGTGATGTCATGACCTAGGCATCAAAACAGTCCTTCTGGGCCTTATGTTGGGTGTAGTCTATAGGAACGTGGAAGCAGGGAAAACAGTTAAAAGACTAGTCTAGGCAAGAAGGAGGGTAACCTTTAAATCTTGGAGCCTTCTTCATGAATGAATTAGAAAAAAACAAATTGAGCCTTAGGAGGCAAAGGACTTACCCAGGGTCACATGGAGAGTTAAAGGATGGGCTAGGACTAGAATCTCAACATCATTCATTCACCAAGCATTTTTAGAGCATCTTGTCCGTGAAAATAGGAGCAGCCTACTGAGGAGGCTCAGAAACCTGTGCATGTTAGACCCCCAATCTCCCTGTGTGGTTCACTTGTCCACTGTGGGTGGCACCTGTGACTTACTTCTAACCAATGGAATATTGCAAAGGTGAAAGGTGAAGGGATGTCATCTCTGAGATTTTTATTACATGATGCATCAGATTGTTTTAACCTTGGGACAAATTAGTGCCAGTTTGTTTTATTTGGGGGTTTTTGGCTACATAAATAAATAAAAAGATCCTAACAGGCAAACAGTAGCATTTTGTCCCATATAGCCGTCGTGTGCTATCAACACAAACATTTGATAGTGTGATTTTCCTTGGGATAGTGCACATGCAAATAGACAACATGGCCTCCTTTCTGGCTGAAGATCTGCTGGGCAAGCTTTTTCTGGACAGGAGTGAGAATGCCCTCTGGCTGGTGTGCAGTATAAATGCTGGGAGAGCTGGCTCCCTCATCTTGGGTGGGCACCCGGTAGTTATCTTATAGTTGGCCTCAGAATGTGAGGTCTTTCTCAAGATCAATGCCTCTGTTGCTTTGAGATTTCTTTTGGGCACCTGAGCTCCTTTTGGGGGCCACCTCTTTTTCTGGAGGACTGTGCATTGTGAGTAAGAACTCTAGAAGGCTTTTGTCTGCAAATTTTGTCATGAACAAATTTGCAGACAGAGGAAGACCTTAAGGAAAATGTTACTATTTCAGACTCCAATATTTATGAAAAGTTAAATTGGGTGATTTGATCTAAATTGTACTTCAAATCGTGCCTCATCTTTTACTCTTAAATACTCTCTCAATATTCTCAATAGTTTTATTAAATTAAATATGGACCAAATTCATACAATAGTTCTTTAACATTTAACTTATTGTGCGTGTTTGGCCTTAAAAAGCAAGCCCACGGTGTGTGCTCTGTGAGGATGCAGTGGGCACTTTGTGTCTTAGTTTAGAAAGTGAGATGATTTTTAATGTTCCAAAGAAGTATTTGTTGTATAGACTCCCCAGGGGAAACAATGAACCCCTGAAGGACTGCTTTCTTGGGCTTTCCACATTAGGAAATATAAAGTATTTAAGCAAAAACTGCATCATTATTTCTAGCATTCAGCTGACACAGTTAATTTTGATCACATTTAACTTTCTAGTTAAAATATTTCCTAGATTCTAGTAATCTTATAAAAATACTAGTACAGGAATACTGTCAGATTGTTAAGCAAGAGTGACCAATCCAAATACAGCACATGACATCCATATATATAAATAGTATAATGTCACCTAGATGAAAACTTTGCAAAGTTTGTTTAGGCTTTAATAAATCCTATTTGGGAATGTATTGATTCTGATTTTGATTGTTATTTTTGCAGAGTAATTGATAACGAAGGATCTGCTCTTTTGCACTGAGGATCTGGTGACCATAAAGTTGTTTTTTTGTTTGTTTGTTTTAGAAAGAGTCTTGTTCTGTCACCCAGGCTGGAGTGCAGTGGCATGATCATAGCTTACTGCAGCCTCAAACTCCTGGCCTCAAGAGATCCTCCTGCCTCAGCCTCCCAAAGTACCTAAAGCTTTTTATTAGCCATGGGACCATAAACTGATGTACGTCAATAAGTCCCTACTAATGGACCTCAGTTTTGCAAAAGGAGAGCTGCTTTACCAAAGAGAAACAGGGTTAAGACCTCATCCTGCTACCTTGCACTGGTTGAAAGGATGGAGTGAAGAGGTTTCTGGAAAGTCTGTGCATCATGCTGTGAGAACGTGTCTCAGGGAAGGCTTTTCTCATTGCTGGGCTGGCATGTGATCAGAAACACATCTTCGCATTTAGAGTATTTCCTCTTGATGAGATGCTGACAGCTGATTGACCCCACCACTGGTTTCACTTCTAGTGCTGCCTGTGGGAGGAGAAAGGTGAAGAACAATGCCTTTTGTTTGTTTATTCATTCAACAGATGGGTTGAAAAAGCTAGATGTTGACATCATTAAGTAAAATCAACTGTCAAAGGAAAAGAACCCAAACTCTGTAAAATAATTTGAACAGGTTTTTCTGACCCAAATGTGTGCAACCATGACACAGAGGGCCACTCTCAAGAACCCCTGGGAGCCACTCCCAAGCACAGTTTGGTTTTATACACTTTAGGGAGACAGGAATCATACATATAGTCATAAATCCATACATAGAAGGGGTACATTGGTTTGGCCGAGAAAGGCAAGACATTTCAAAGCCAGGGTTTATAGGTTACAGGTGGGTTTAAAGATTCTTGGATTTGTAATTGCTTAAAGTAATGAAGCTTTGTCTAAAGGTTTGGAATATTTTAAGATAAGGAAGTCTGTTAATCGGAGATGAGCTGTACATACTGTAGACTTATATCCAGACTCAAGTGATTGGCTAAGTAAATTGATAACCTGCAGGTGTGGTTTAAGCTTTGTCTTGCATACACCTGGGCCTGTTAATGAGTTACAAAGGATATCTCCAAGAAGGGAGGGGGGCACAATGAGGCTTGTCTGACCTCCCTTCTCAAGGCCAGCAACTCAGCTTGAAGGTGTTTCTGGGGTCCCCTGGGCCAAGAAGGGGTTTACTCAGTTAGTTGGGAGGCTTAAGATCTTATCTTAGTTCACACAACAAAACCTTTCCCCAACTTAAGCTCTAGATTTAATCTAATTCAAAATAGAATGAAAAAATAGGCAAAACATTGTGTACTAACTTAGGCTCATTAAATTAATACCGTGACTATTGAGAGGCCATGAGTGCAATAGAGTTAAGTGAGTCTGGACTCTGGAACCTGGCAGCCTAGGTGTGAAGTCCACTTCAGCCCCTCAGCACAGCTTCGGGCAGGCACTTGACCCCTCTTTAAGCCTAGTGTGGCTCCCACCTGCCAGCTGTGTGGTTTGGGCAATTTACCCACCCTCTCTTTTTTTGTATTTTATTTTGTTTAAGACAGAGTCTTGCTCTGTTACTGGGGCTAGGGTGCCATGGCAACCTCATACTCCTGGGCTCAAGTGATCCTCCTGCCTCAGCCTCTCAGGTAGCTGGGACTACAGGCATGTGCCACCATGCCCGGCTAATTTTTTTCTATTTTTAGTTGTCCAGCTAATTTCTTTCTATTTTTAGTAGAGACGGGGTCTCGCTCTTGGTAAGCCTGATCTGGAACTCCTGACCTCAAGCAATCCTCCCGCCTTGGCCTCCCAGAGTGCTAGGATTACAGGTGCGAGCCACCATGCCTGGCCACCCACCCTCTCAATGACTCTGGTTCTTCATCTGTGAGATGTTCATAATAATAGTGCTAGTGCTATTATTCTAGCCGCAGCAGTGTTTGTGAGGCAATGTGCTGGTGAGAACTTGGCACCTGCCGTGGGCTCGGTGACTATGAGCTATTGTTTATTGTTAAAAATGCAAACCCTGAAACATGTTTTCATTAAATGTCTTTTTCACCTTTATTATTGATGGTTTTCAGCGATTAAAAATGTGTGCAGTGGAGGGAAAAGGCAGGCTATTTTAATTAATAAACTTTATATAAGTTTGGTTAAGTCATAAAAAGGGATTTGGTGTAGCTATTTTAATAAATAGTGACCTGGTACTAAAAGCCATATTTTGAGATCTTCAGCAAGTAAGAAGACCTGTAAAGAGTTCCATGATGTGCTGGGTGCCTCCAGGACATCCCTAGGAGATCCAAGATTATTATACCAAAGACACGCAGGATGTAGGAGTTAGAGATGCTCAAGATCTAGGAGCCAGGCTCATTCGAGAAATATCCTCAGGCCCAGGCAACAAGGATGTGTTTGTGTTTAAGAGGCATTAAAAGTGAAATAGAGAGAGCACTGGGCTTTGTTTAGAATGCCCCAGGTCAACCACTTATTAGATCTGCAAGTTTAAGCAAATTAACTTATGAACATTAGTTTATTCATCTTTAAAATAGACATGATAATGTCTACCTCCTAAAGTTGTGATGAGGGGTAAACACCACCATTAACGTATAGTAAGGGCTCAATAAAATATACTCCTTCTTCGATATAATCTCCTCTTTCCTAAGAGTAGAAATGACTCAATTAGTAAACCCAGAGACAGTAAACCAACCAAAACATAGTCATGGACAAAAATGTTTTAAAATGTGTATCTGCAATCTACTGTCACTCTAAACAACTCTTCTCTTTAAAACATTTGACCTAGAACCATCTCCAATACATAAATGATGTCTCCTCTATGTTGTTGCTACTTTAAAGAAGAGCTTTTAGACAATGTAGATTCTGTATTGGAGAATATAAGGAAACTGAGGCACATCCTAGAGTACCTGATGCCAGGACTGCACGTCCATGTAAGACTTGTAGACTGTAAGGAGAGACACACACACAAATCACCACCACTTGATATTTTGCCTCCCTGATTGTCTTGCTCTTGTTCTGTTAGATATCTATTTGGCAGGTTGGAGAGTTAAGGGACTTTGTCATTCACACATTGCCCAGAATTCACTCACTGAACTGGCTTACTTTCCCTCCTAAGACCTAAATGAAAATTGGTTGCACTGAGGTTGGGTGGGGGAAGTGGAGGGAAGGTAGTAGAACACGCAAGGGGAGAAAGAGGCTGGTACACAGCCAGTGTAGTTGTACAGAGGAGAGGAGAATCAGCATTGGCACAAGTTAGACTCCAAGAGATGAGATCGAGTGCACCTAGTATTTAGAAAGAATAATTGCTTCCTTCATAGTTACTGGTTTGGCTCTTGCTCCTAGAACCTATATCATTAGTAGAGCAGTTATTCTATTAATCATTTGTAAATTACAAATAATAAATTTTCGAGACTAGCCAGGATCCTATGCACCCTTGGAAATATTGTTGTACGTAAATAAATGCATTTCTAATAACAACTTATATATGAATTTGTGAAACCAAGCCTGGTCTTAAATTGTTATTTGGGGGAGATCTAAAATTCCTGATAGCCTGGTATGTTCAAATTCCAGATTTCTTGTGTTTCTTATGCACATGTTTTGTTGCAACCAAATGGCAAATGTTTAAATGCATTTAAATGAAGACCAGAAAATGTAATCAATTCCAGTAAAATTGCATTTGATTGGAAGTAAAGCAGAATGTTTATTTATTTATTTATTTATTCATTCATTATAAGATGAAGCACTATCTCTGAGTGACTTGGCTTTTATGTGAAAAAGCAGGAAAGAACCAGATATAACCAAAGCCTTTTATTAATTCCTACACGTGACAGATGCTGCTGAAAAATCAGAATTAAATTTCCTTACCCCAAGTAGAATTTCAGGAAGATTAATGGTTAAATATTTTGAAACAAAGCAAACAGACAGAGAAAAAAATGAATTAAAAATCTATCAAACTTGAGAGGGGGAGGGAATTTAAAATTTATAATTCTTGAAGAAATCGCCTTTAAAAAGGTGTGCAGGCACTATTTTATAAAAATTCAAAACACCTATATATTTTTAAAGTAATAATATAAGGCAAGCAAATTAGAAAAACAGTTTTTGCAAATGTTTTATATATAGGCAAAGAAATCTATACCACACATGTACACACACACAGATACATGTACATACACACACATATACACATAAATTATATTAGGATCTAATAGATGCTTAGAGAAAATGCAATTTGGAGAAATGCTCCACATCATTAGATATTAAGTAAATACAAAATAAAACAAAATATATACTATTTACTTATCACAGTAGCAAATTTTGCTTGTCTTAATCTTTTTATGGTAATACTCTGCTTCCGGGGTACAGGAAACAAGGCCTCACTCCCTAGGGGAGTGTAAGCTACTGGGCCACCCCCTTGGGACAGCAGTTGATAACATGAATTGAGGTGGTCATATGCTTTGAGGTACTGGCTCCCTTTCTCTAAAACTACAGTAAAAAAAAATTCCTTGATGTAAAATAGCCTTCACATATTCATCGTGGTGTTCTTCATGAAAGTGAAAAATGCTAAACAACCTAAGTGTTCAACAGCAGAGGGAGAATTAAGTAAATGCTGATTTAGTCATTAAATCTGATATCGTGAGATGTAAAAGTGACATTTATGGGGATCATACGTAGAAAAGTATACTCTCTGTTTTCCATGTATTTAACTATGAGTTGGAACATTCCGGAAAGAAACTCACTGAAGCACTTTGCTGTACAGGAGAGGCAGGAAATACATAAGGTGGTTAAGAACATGGGATCTGAGCCCAAATCGCCTGCATTTAAATCCTGGCTCTGCCACTGAAGTATTTTTTGTCTTTAGACAAGTTTTAAATTTACTGTGATTAGGTTTCTCCATCAGTAAATTGGTGGTAAAATAGTACTAGCTCTGGGGCTGTCATGAGGACTGAGTTTGCTAATACAAGTAAAGCACTGACAACAATGCCGGGTGTGTACAGTAGGCTTTAGCTATTTGCTGTTTATTTAAGCAGTAGAACCAATATGGGCAGGCTTTTGCCCCCACTTTCCAACATTTTCCAAACCAACTTTTCTCTCTGGAGCATAGTACCATTACACTGGCAATAAAACAATAAATATTTTCCTGAAGTCTCTGAGAACCGGGTCATCAGGATGTTCTAGTCCTGCTAAAAAGAGTCCATAGATTCAGACTCTTG
Source organism: Microcebus murinus (assembly GCF_040939455.1). Classification (NCBI taxonomy): domain Eukaryota; kingdom Metazoa; phylum Chordata; class Mammalia; order Primates; family Cheirogaleidae; genus Microcebus; species Microcebus murinus. Next base: position 27,695,369 of record NC_134114.1, read on the forward strand.
CTAGAATGTCACAGTGTAGAGTCAAAGAACGGATATTTCATGATGGCTGAGACCCAGTAATTGAAAGTGGAGTTGCAGTGATAATTGAAATGAATTTTGAGTCCCATTTCTTTTTTTTTTTTTTCTTTGTTTATTTTTATTTTTTTTGAGACAGAGTCTCGCTTTGTTGCCCAAGCTACAGTGAGTGCTGTGGCGTCGGCCTAGCTCACAGCAACCTCAAACTCCTGGGCTCAAGCAATCCTACTGCCTCAGCCTCCCGAGTAGCTGGGACTAACTACAGGCATGCGCCACCATGCCCGGCTAATTTTTCCTATATATATATTAGTTGGCCAATTAATTTCTTTCTATTTATAGTAGAGACGGGGTCTCGCTCTTGCTCAGGCTGGTTTCGAACTCCTGACCTCGAGCAATCCACCTGCCTTGGCCTCCCAGAGTGCAAGGATTACAGGCGTGAGCCACCGCGCCCGGCGTTGAGTCCCATTTCATAAGAGAAAAAAGCCCATTTCCTAAGAAGTAAAGATATTTCAGTTTCTGGAAAGCATGGTTTGCCTCTTCTGGAAAAGCTCTGGCTTCCTAGTAGTCTTCCCTCCTCCCCCACCCTTACCTCCACCGCCAACCTCTAGCTTAACCTAATACAGGGCATTTTCTTTTCTCTATAACTTAAATGGACCTTTTTTTTTCTTTTCAGGAGGAAAGCATACAAATTTATTTAATATAAATTTTTGTGACATGGGAACTCTTATAAGGAAATGAAGACCCAAAGATACAGTTAGAGTTGGGCATCCTATACTGAATTGGATAAATAGTAGTAAATTGTGAAAATGTGATAAGAGAAAAGGTTAGGGTAGTTAATTGGGTGGAGAAATGGCTAGGAGGATAAGGATTCATTTAACAAGGTTGGTTTGTACAGAATGGACCTTTTAAAAAAATGAAATCACACATTTTAGTAGTAATAGCACAGCAAAAAAATTGAAAATATTTACAATATTGAAATAAGTAAATTTTCTTTGGTAAGAAAAGTAAATTAGGGAAAAGGGAGAGAGAAAATTTATATCTTTATTAATGCCAATACCTCTATTAATTTTTGAACGTTACAAAAGGCGTCATGTGTAATTTGATTTACATGTAAAGTTATCATTCTAAAAATCTTTTAAAGTTCCAGGAGCAGAAGGAACATTAAGGAGAAAATTGCAGAAGGAACATTAAGGAGAACATTAAGGGAAATCTCTTTCCCCTATTTGCCCCTAAGTTTTCAGGAAAAAATTTGGGAGAAAAGTCTCTGCTCATTTTAGAGTCTTCTCTTGCCAGCGACTAACAAGTCTGTACAGAACTCTTGCCAAGGCAATGTCAAGACCATGTAGGCAGAGAGAGAAAACTCGGCGTGCAGACAGGAAGATGATGAAAATGGATTAACAACGTGAACATGAGGGTTTTTTTAATTGGAAAAAAATCACGCTACCCTTTATAAGTGGTTAAGCTAGCAATTCTAACATCTATTGTTATAAAGGAACTTCATTATAATAAGGCCTTTTCCCCCCATATCACCTTGTTCATGAACGCATGATTTGTTTCCTAATTATGCCCCAATCTTTGTAACTCTGTACTGAGCCATGTCAAAATGGGCTCCACTGCATTCAAGTTACACAAAGGAATTTTTCATTTGCTCAACCCAGAAACTGTTTTTTCCTATAAGTTCTACTTGAAGCCCTGGATTCAGCCAGATCTTTTCAGATAATGCCTGCAAAGATAGATGTACCCCTTCCTCCCAAAGCAGCACAAATATTTGCTGCTTGAAGGAATACAACCAGTAGCCAAATACTTGCTCATTTTTCTAGGACTGTTGCTTCAGTTTCAAAAAAGACTCAATTTTTCTTTCTTTCCTTCTTTCTTTCTTTTTTTTGCCTTCAGGTACAATCCTTGGATTTACCCTTCGACCATACAAAATGAGCTACCGGGAAGTCAAGTACTTCTCCTTTCCTGGGGAACTTCTGATGAGGATGTTACAGATGCTAGTCTTACCACTTATCATTTCCAGTCTTGTCACAGGTACCATATGCAGTTGTGGTTTTTTTTTTAAAGTGTGCTTATTGCAAAAGATTGCTTAGAAAAGCAAATGCTTTGGGTTTCTGCTGGATGCATGCTCTGTTCTAGAAAAAAAAAGTCCCTTCAAAATGATGGAAAGGAGGCTTTAGTAATGCATGAATGATTATAACTCTCGTATTTTACCAATCACAAGAGGAAACAGATTTAAACAGCCACGTAATCTGGTCTGCCTCACCACGAACGAGGTGCCCTGCTAAACACCACACGATCAGCCTTCTCTGACCACAGTGATGTAGTTGACAACAGCGTACAACAGGTCTGTTTTCTCACCCTCTTATCCCACCCAGATAACATCTGGTTGGACAGCCTATTAGCTATTGATGCAAGAATGCTTGTTCTCAGAGCCACCAGGACTTGAGCGGGAGCCTTCTTGGAAGCCTCATCAAGAGGTAATGCCCACAACACATTCACCAACTCTGCTGCCACCAACACTGTGTCTTTTCCTGGTGTACCCGCATGATTTCGTTTCCTTCTCCAGTTGCCCCCTACCCCCATTACCTTTTATGCTGGTGGGAGAATGGGGAGGGGGTGGGAGATTTCCCCATCTGGATATTTTATCAGTTGACACTTGGATTTTTAACCAGTGGAAGCTTTTCAGGATAGGATTCTATTTTCTATGACAGGGAGATAGCAATTGGCTCCTGCATGGGAAAAGGTTAAAGAGTCATGAGCATATGTGACTGGTGAATACAGACGGAGCCAAGAAGTTGCAGGAAAATGTTACTGTACATTCCTTCCTGCCCAGTCTTCTGTTTCCCTCAGCACATCTCTGACTTAGAGAAGGAATTTCTATAGACACTGCCCCAGCGGGATGGTTTCTAGGTTGGTAGCTAAAGCCCAAACTCGGGTATTACTGACCCCGTTCTCTTTTCCACCCTGGGCCCACCGTCCCTGCCTTAGGAAGGCCACTCCGCGTCTAAGTGAGCAGGCTCTGAGCATCTTTCCCTCGCCCGGGGAGTTCTCAAAGATAGTTAGACTCTTCTTTCAAGATCTCTGTGTAGTGAGAACCTCACAGTACAACTCAAAACTGATGGGGCAACATTCAGTCCGTACATGCCTTGGAGGACTGGCTATTACTTGGGCAGGAACTATGTCAGATTTTTCCTTAATGCCTTGCAGGTCTCTGCTGACTTCCACTTGCCCAGGGCCTTAGACAAGTGATTGCATGTACAGGAGCTTTCACTGGAGGATGAATTGCCCATAAAATAGTCATGGGGTTGATGTGGGGTACTTGTTTGTGAAATGGGGCTGGTCCATTGCTGATTAGGGGTAACCATAGCAACCATAGTTCTTATCCCAGAAGCTATATTAAACGATGACATGAGGGCACATGCTCACTTGATTATCCATGTGCCGCCATTTTTCCAGGAAACAAATTCTTTGTAGAAAGCATTTACGGGACAGAATCCAGTTCTGACATTTTATGTAGTAGACCAGTGAGTCTTTCTTCACCGTGTCTACTGGCAGGGCATTTGTATTGAGTGCCTGAAGTTTTCCTGTACACAAACTGAAGGTCCTGGTTTCCTTTATACTTTTTCTCAAGGGTGGAGCCAATGTTTAGAGGTTTCTGCTTTCTCATAATTGCGCTAAAACCCCACTGTGTTACTCTTTAGAAGAGAAAAGCCCTTATACATACAGTTAGAGAAATGTTACTTCCCTTTAGTGGCAGTCCCAGTTGACAGTTACCTTGAAGTGGAATTTCCTGATGTTTTTATTACTTAATAATCAACTTTACTGAAAGAATAAGAGCTTTGGTTGAGTAATTTTGCAGGAAAAAAATATACTATGATGCAATCCCTTTGCATGGCTAAAGAAAATTTTTTTGTCAAACCTTGAAGAAATTATCAGCATTTATAACATCATTGTTAAAGAGAAAGGAATTATAAGCTGCAAACAACCAATATAAGATGAATTTTTTAAATGTAACCTAATTACAAGTTGGGAATGCTGCCAAGTGGGACCATTAAGAGTCTTAGCTCTTATCCAGGACTGTGTTAAGACAGAAAGCCTGAGGGGCATAGTTTAGTTTGCCAAAGATCTTTTTAAGGTGTTAGTCTGAAAAGAGTGATTTCCACACTACACAGCAATTTAGATATTTAGGATCAAATGAAATGAATGATTGATTCAATAAGAATTTCCTTCATGGTTTTAAATACAATCATTCTAAACCAAAGGGGGATGTATGAGACAGTGGGAATGAAGAGGGTGGAACTCTTGTGAGTTACACAGACCCCACAGGGCCTCCCTATATGTCACTGTGGATGTCACTGGAAAATATGTTGCCTGGGAGGGAACAAAGTCGGGCTCCATTATTTCAGAATGAGAAGGCAATTTCAGATGCCTACAGTGGCCAAGTGGGTGATGACGCTGCCCTTTCAGGCCACTTTTTGTTTTACTACTTTGATAGAGTCATGGAAGGGGAGAGTATTTCTCTTCAGCAGGAGAAATAACAGGGAAAAGTATCATGATAAGCAGAGAGAGACCAGTGGCAGAATAATGTAGATAGAAGGGAGGCAAAGCGGCTATTGGGACCTGAAAAGCATAAAACTAATCAGCTCCCACCAGTTGTTGCCATGTGTCAACAAGGCCAAATCTTCCCATTTCTCAAGAGAATCTAGAAATCTAATTTTTTTTGAAGAACCTCCAGATTTTCTGATACAGTTCACAAAACGAAAAACACTGCAAGCCAAGCACAGCTCGTCTGAAGGCCCATTCCAACCCTTGGGCTACTAATATTGGAACCTAAGTTTGAATGTTTGGGCTATTAATTATGAGAAATGCACTGCTAAACTTGTGCACCCACCAGGCTAACAACTGAGTTTCATGCATGGCCTTTCTTAACCATTTTGTAGTCCTGGTCCAAAGCGTAAGTCATAATGTGGAATTAAATACTGAACGCCATGTTGACTGACAACTGAACAAATAGCTATTGGAAAGCCTCTCCTCTCCATTTTCTGAGGATAACCACGTTGTGTAGTAGTTGTCCTGGTCTTTTCTGCACAGTCAGGAGCACCAGAGGAAGAACTCAGAGGTCATGCTCCCATGGGAAGGTATTTCCCAGTGGGAAAATGCATTATAGAGTTAGCAGTCCTAAGTTCAAACATCCCAGAGTCTGTGCAGACAGAAACTGAAATGCATGAAATCATTACTGCATTTCTTGGACTAAGCATTTTGTTTTGGAAGATTCTAGGAAACATGCTATACATTTAATTGTACTAAAGTTACAATTAAATTAAAAGTTACAACTGAGAAATCTAAGTTGGATTTTTATACTTGAAACATCTGTTTGTGAGTTATGGCTCTATAGTCCCTGTAAGCCACATTCTCCTTTTCCTGAATTTGAAATGCCAATCTTTCCAAACATCCTTGGTGTGTAGCATTCCAGAAGCTGCCAGAGAGAAGCTGGGAGAAAGCCTAATGGCTGAATTTGTACTCAAGTACCTATTTTTTTGAGTAAGAAGAATATATCTATGCCAAGACACCACACAATAAAATAGGGGGTTTTGGCACCAATGTCTATTGATTTGGTCAGGATAGGCAGCCAAACTAGACATTTTATGCCAGAAATATGAGTTGGTTTGGCTGGCTTAGGCAGATTAAATTCACTGGATAATCATTAAATACTGTATCTGGTTGTGCTGTGTAGACAAAACTATCACCTCTGACTCACTTCTGAATCTTTTCAGAAAACAAGTGCTTTCTTCTTTTCTTATTCAATTGGGCATTCTCCTTCAATCAGTTACCTCAGAAGGAATCTTTTCCAGCACCCCAGCTTTCTGAAAGGGGGGGAGCATAACTTTGACCATCTCTGTGGAGTTGGGCATACTGTAGGTAAGAGGTGAGAGAGGAGTGTTGATAGCAACAGTAAAAGCAGCTGTAGCATCCAGGTGTGCCGCAGGGCACACCAGACAGGATTATCAAACAGATGAAATTCAGCCTTTAACACTCACTCATTCAGTCATTCCTTAATGGGTGTTTATTGTGCTCTTACTCTGATTGACACTGAGCTGGGCACTGGGGATATATGAACACAGAGATATGGTCCCCAAGAAGATGTATTTTGGGTACAGAGAAGAGAGAGCTTCCCGCATCCCTCAACTCACAATACACATAAGCAAATTCCCATTCCACTGCTAAGGGTTACTAAAGCTGGTTCTCTGTACTCCCAACAAGAAGGGGACAATTTGATTTTTAAAAACATGACCTTAATCTGATTTTCATAGAGTCATGGCATCTCCATCCCAAAGTCAACTAGTCTAGAATTTTCTAACATGGGCACCATCCCTAGTCTTACCTAAAAGTTTTTTAAATAAACCTACTTTTCTTCCAGTGCCTTAAATTATTACCAAAAATGTGAACCTCCTATTACTTACCTTGTGAAGGAGATAAGAAATTACAACGATATGCAATTCTGAATTAATACAGTTGCCTGACAAAGGCTTGGAGAGCCAAGACTCCCACTCTCATAGTTAAAAAAAAAAAAAAAAAGAAGAGGGATCAGCAAATATTAACAAGGTGTTAAATACACATTAGCACCAAAATATTACAAAATGTCTTTCCTGCAATCTGAAGAGCTGAAAGAGAATTGGAAAGAATGACTTTCTTACTGTGACTTAATATTAACTAAGGAAGGCTTCCTCTACCACCGAACCACGGTACTTACCCTGCGTTAGGAAATACTGACCTGGTCAGACCATTCCTGTAGGATCCCTTCCAAGTGATTGTCCAGATTCTGCCGGAACATTTCCAAGGCCAAGAGATCTTTGGACCCCATCTGTCCTTGTAAAACATGTAATTCTTTTGTGTATCTAAAATCAAACAAACAAATTAAAAAAAAAAAAAAAACAGAAAAACAAAACAAGACCCCTGTCTGCTGGGTCATCTCTCCATGTGACAAGCTCTATGATGTGTCACATGTTATTTGGGCAGCTTCCTTTCAAATCTGTAGACCAGCAAATTCAGTGGAATGTGGGACTTAACAATTGTTGGAGCCAATAAGCCGGAATCACCAGCGAAGAGCTTTCTTACCTGAGAAAATAATAAAAGTAAAAACAATAAATGTTGGACCTCAAAGGATAGTCCTTTGGCTTCATAGAAATGACAGTTACAATAAGAGTGAACTACAGTTTTGCCATTTAACACACGAGGGCAAAAAATGAGCTAGACACTTCTTAATTCTTGGGCATGTGAAGAGTTTGTGAGGGCTTGCAAAAAATGACAGCCAGAATCATTTAAGAGAAATTTATTATTTTAAACTATTTCTTGTCATGTTTCTAGTGTACAGCGAAGTCCTGTTTGACTACTCTGGGCACTTATGGACAAGAAAGGGATTTCCCACCCCTAAACTCACACACAATGTATTGAAAAAATATTGGAAGGAGTCTCTTTAGGCTTCCCTGTCATTCTCTGTGGAATGAAGGTGACACGATACTAGTGTCATGGGTTGTTTCAAGGGTTTGTGCCTGGCATACATTATGTGCTCCATTAGTGGTTGCTGTTGGCAGTAAGAGTAGCATCAAAGGCTGTCCTCTGATGGTTCCCATTGTGTAAACGAAGATTCTAGAGCAAGAAGAGAGAGGGGGCTCGTCATTACGGCTCCAGATTCCATGAGTCTCATTTGTCTGTGATGCTTGCAGTGACCACTTTCCTATTAAGGTAAATTAAGGAAACCATAATCCAGTAACAACATGGGAGCCAGAGAGAATTCTTTTCTCATTACTGGAGGGGTTTGGTTCCTGCGGCATGGAATTCGATTACCTTATCACAGCTGCATATTTGTAAATATTATCATTGGTTATACAACTGCCCAGTCTTCCCCGAGAAGCTCGGCCCCAGCGAGTGGCACCCTGCATTCCACGGGGCAGCAAATTCCGCGCGCCGCTCACACACAGTGAGCGGAGCCTTTCTGACTGACCAAAACTTGAGGCAAACTGAGCCTCAGTCCCAACATTGAGACACACGTCATGGCAGCTGGGAAGAAGCTTCAGCCCAGTCCATCTGAAGCCAGCAGGCTGGTCCTGCCTCATTGTCTCTGCAGGGCTGTTCACAGACCTGGGAAGGGAAGCCAAGCCATGCCTATCTAGGAAGGAGGTTGTACCATATAGTGGGAAGAACCCCTCTGTAGGGTAAAACAATCTCCCGGCTTTTTTGCGTCACGTAGAAAGGAAATCTGGGTAATTAAATGTGTGCGGTGTGTGGGGGGGTGTGGATTTGGGTTTGCATGAGGTATAAGTCATTTAAGTCTAGCTATCCCAGAAAAAGTCAACTCTTCTGTTACACACAACTTTATTCATTTGTGGAGGCTTTTTGTGTGCCAGGTGCTTTTGTAAGAGCTGAGAATAGCAAAATGAAGAAGACAAGGCTCCTGGCCTCCAGGAGTTCACAGTCTCACTGGGAGATGAACTGGTGATTGCAATATCCAGGGTACCGTGACTCGGGCAGTGCAAGCTCGGTGGGGGAACGACGTGCCCACTTCTCTTCCCTGCCCCTCCGGTGTTCACGTGCCCTGGCCTGGAAACAGCTCAATTAGCAGGAGAAGGAGCAATTTTTTTTTTGTCCTGCGTTATTTTCGTCACTCCTGAGTATTTCACCATTAAATGCAGTAAGAGCCAGAGGTGGGGCTGTGTGAGGTCCCAGCCAAAGTCACCCTGGAGGATGGGGCCTCACAAATGGGAAGTCAGGGAGAAGAGGTGCTAGACGGGGTTGCAACCACAGAAACTTCTCCTTTCAGAGGGGAGCACTCAGCCCGCTGGCAGGGAGCCAGGGGACTCGAGGCTGGGTGTAGGCGTCCCCTGGGTTGCTGTGCACCCGTCCTCCCACAGCGGGATCCCCTCTCCAGCACCTCTGGAAAGTGGCTGTCCGGCTCCACCTGAGCGTTCCATTCTGAGACGGTTCCAGCCGCTGAACTGTGGAGTCTTCTGTGAGGTCCACCTGCTGGATTGCGCTATGTGGGGCAATAGAGGATGACAGTGTTTCAGGTGGTCTCAGGAGAGCACCTCCTAGTGCCTCGGGCACCTGAGCACAAGCTAGATGTCCCAGTGCTGCTTCTGTGCCTGTTCCCTGGGCCCTTGCCATCCTGGTGGCCTCCTCCAGCCCCCGCCGTGTTCCCAGAACTGATCCTGGTGTTCCCGATGTCATGCGACTGGGTAGGGACAGTGATCTGGACTCAATCCTCTGTTAAGACGGGCTGAGGTTGGGTCAGCTGTCTTACCAGCTGCAACAAACCACTGGCTTAGAGGAGTTAAGCTTGTGGTCAACTAAATCCCACAGAACTGAATGTTTGTGGAAAGATTTTTGTGGTGAAAATGGAGCAGTTCTTCAGTTGAGAGATCTGGGGCAGTGGGCTCGAGGCTCTGTGTGGGATGCCGCTGTTCAAAGGCTCTGGCCTGTGTGAGTTGGAAATTCTTATCTGCTAATTTCAGCAGCTTCAACTTAGCTTGTGGTTTTGATCAGTTCTGGTTTGGAAGAAACTTCTGAAAGCTTTCAAAAAAGTAAATAAGAAAGAAAATTAAAATGCTTCCTTTATCTCTAAGAAAAGTAAGATTCCTTCCCACTCCTTGCTTAAATCATCAATTTGATAAACTCCTTCAGAATCTCCTTCTGTGGATATGATAATGGTTTCTGGGAGCATGAGCTACCTGAGGAGTTCTGACTTGGAGGTTTGGGCTTGAGGCCTGGAAGTGACAGGTGGGGGTTGTGGGTGAAGATTGCTTCTGAAGCGAAACATCTTTTGCACTTAGAGTTTGTATTCTGAGAGTACGCACTGTCCCATTCAGATTAATTGCACTGTGTGGAGGTAGCACCCAGGCTCCAATCCCCGCCCCCGGAAGGGGTTCTTTAATTAGCTGATCAAAATGGGGCTTGGGAATTGATGTTTCTTTATTTCCCTCCAGGTGATTCTATCGTGCATCCAGAATTGAGAACCACCACTTTATAATTTTTCTAGAATTGTTCTTTGTTTTCTAGTTCCACTGTCCCCCAATGTTACCACTTAGTTCAGGCCCTTATTCGTTTAGATACCCCCTCTTCCAGGAAGCCTTCCCTGGTTTCCCCTGGCCCTGCTAGTACATGCTCCAGAGGCTTAGGTTCTCGTCCGTTTCATCACATTACTGCACCGCAATGGAGTTTGCTGTTAACTTGTCTGTCTTCCTCACAAAGACTTCTTGAAGGTACTTTGCCTTCACCTGGCACATTCTGTGCATTGCCTGGAGAGCAGAGTCTGAATTCTTGGATGGCAAATGAGACCCTTTGCAGCTTTCACGACCCCTGTTCCCAGCCTTTTTGCCTGTTGCCTCCCTGACAGAAACTCTGCTCCCTCTTTTCAACATTCTAATGTCCTCAGCACTTCATCTTCCCTTTTGTGTGTTTCCCTCTGGAAACGACCTCTTCCCCAGTTCCATCAGAGTGCTTTAACTCCTCAGGGTCCAGCTTAGCTTTCAATATTTCCATAACGTTGTCCCTGCTTGCTGCAGATAAAAGGAAGGACGCCCGCCCGGAGTACGTCTTGCCGAAACTCGTATGTTCCCAGCGCAGGCCGCAAGTGTCTTGTGCCTCTAAACTAAACTGGCCTCTAAACTAAATTGGAGGCTTCCACTAGGACCACGTTTTAGATGTTTTCGTGGCACTTATAGCTGAGTTCCCCCTGCCTGACAGCAAACCATTTTAATGGTTATTTTCTTAATCACAAAAGCAGCGCCCAGTGTGTTAAATGACACATAAATATTGATGCGATGCGCGTAAAGTGAACAGGGAAATGCTTCTCGGCAGAGGTGACCACCAGCAACAGCGTGAGACCTGTCGGGGGAGCAGTGTGCGGTGGGGGGCAAGGTTCTTGGCTAGAATGACTGAGTCGGAAGCCCCACTTGGCCATTTCTCAGCTCAGTGACCTTGGGCAAGCTGCTTTATCTTGCTCAGCCTCAGTTTCCTCATCTACAGAATAGAGATAATAGCAATACCTACCTCATTGGATTGCTGTGAGGATGCAAATTAATACCCATAAAGTATTTAGACCACTGCCTGACACAATAGCTGCTAAAAATGTGAGCTCCTAATTGTTCACACTTTTTTTAGAAGCTTACACACAAATATACCACCATGCTTACAAAGGTAGAATCGTACATACTGTTCTGTAATATGCTGTATTTGGATAAATATATTTGTGGGGTATTCCCCTCTATCTAGATGTGCCTCCATCGCTAAATGGTTACGTGATCTCCAGTATTTTGCTCTTTCAAGTAATTCTGCAGTAAACTTCTTAATGTATGGATCTCATATTCTATTTCTGAATGATTGATACTAACAGGAGAATTGTTAGAGCACCAGGTATGTGGATTTAAAACCTGGAGAGATGTTGCTAAATTAACTTTCAAAATTATGCTCCTCAAAGAATTCTTTTCTCCTACTCCTTCAGAAATATAAGATACTACCCATTATAAATTCCATACAGTTTTACTTAAAGTCATTTTTACTACTCAAGTGGCACATGAATGCTTACCATTTGAGCACAATATAGAAATGCTTTATACAGAGCAAAACGTGAAATAACCCGCGCCCCAACACACACAGATACACCCAATATGTTGACTGTGGTTTGAATAGACCTCTGAGCTGCTTGCCCTTGAAATAACTGGGAAATTGCATTCATATAAAAGATTTCTGTACCCCATAAAGCCAAACAAAAAGATGCTGGAGCTTCTGCCAGTAGAAAGAGACAGAAGGAGAGAGAGAGAGAGAGAGAGAGAGAGAGAGAGAGAGAGAGAGAGAGAGAATCTATAGCCAGACAAGGCTTTCTGTGGCCGTGGTGTGGACTGTACACCTCCGGAGAACAGAACCCACATTTCCCTCTGCTGTGTATAGTGGTCATTTCATAATAAGCACAAAGAAAGCTTTGGGATAATGATATTCTCTGCTGGAGTATTAATTCACCTGAATGATCCCTCCAACTTTGAGTCTGGGTAGAATGCAGTTTCCCAGGTCTTATGTTTCTGCAAACTCGTTTCAGCAGGCAAAATAAACAACTTTTAGCTTTTCATGGAGAAGATCCTTGCCATAATCTCAAATCCCCAGGCCGGAGGCCAGTGCCTTACCCAAGACTGCACGTGTTTCACTGACCCATCAACTACACACGCCCAGTGTAACGCTGTTCTCAGCTGGACTTCTTCATATGCGGAAATAGGTTTTGCCATCTTCGTGTTTATTTTTTTTGAACAATTATTTGAGTTTCCATCTGGATTTTCTTTAGAGGGAAGAAATTTCTCCTCAATCACCAAGGGAGTTTTTTCTCACAGGGCATTGGATTAAGGGTGGTCCCTGGCCGGGCTCTGTGATTCTGGGGGTAAGTCAACAAGTCAGAAGAAACTGTTGGCTAATCTTTTGGGAAGAATTCTGTAAGAGGAGCAAGATGACTGTAAACTTTCTAGATCCAGCTTGTTAAAATGACATCTGTATTACCAGGACTGTCGGTGGAAAAATAGAAAGAAATTATATATAAACACACATTCTTGTTTCATCTACAATGCTCCTGGACCCCCTCATCCACCCAGCCCTACCCCCAGCTACACCCCTTCCCACTACTGGATTATTTTGAAGAAAACATATGATATTTCATTACGTTTCTAAAAGCAAAGAACAGGTATAATATTTTAAGATAGTGTTAACATATTTTATGTTTCTTTAATGCCCTACCACACACACATACACACACACTAAGAGCTGTCACTTGAAATTGTTAACCAAGCTCTTGTCTTTCTTCCAATTTATAGTACAAGCTTTTTGTACCAGTGTTTTATACTAATTACCAAAACCCTCCTGCAGCCAGAGCATGATACATCTTTAGTATAAGATGATGCATTAAAATGTTTATGCTATGAAATTTTGGGACGCAGTTTTTCATTATAGCACAATGTGTGTGTATGTGCCCACATAGCTTTGAATGTTTGTTCTTTTTTCCAAAGTCCTTCCAACTTTAAAAAGCGCTGTAGTATGACAGTGCCTCTACTGATGGTGACTATTCTTTAATTTTCCAGAATTTGTTTCTGTACTTTAAGCTTTCTCAACTAGATTAATTTCTAGTTGAGCTGTAATTTGAATGTATTGCTCTCAAGAGCATTTGTGCTAAGAGCTGAAGTTACATTATTTTAAAGCTAACTTCCTGGAAGTATATCACAAATTTTTCCAAATCATAATACAGTGATCCACTTTCTTTTTCACTTTAGAATAGAATTTGATAGTCTTATCTTAGGACCCTGTGCTTAATGGCATATCTGAAAGTGTTCTTTTGGCATGGACCCGAAAGATAGCTGTAAAGCCAGACATCAGTGTAGTAGTTCTCAAACGAACTGAAAATTCATAATACTCCTGTGGGTACAGTAAAAACTGTTTGTATATTGAATTCTATTATATGAAGTAGGAACACATTTGCCATGAGAAAATATAGCTCTTATGCAATATAAAAGCAAAACTATAAGCGTATTTCCATAAATAGTAAAAGCTACTGAATTTAAGCATGATTGACAATCTCAAATTTTTAATATCATTTAAATATAATACTTCATAGCTTTCAAGCCCCTTTTCTGTTAGTATTCAGACAAGTAGAGGGCAAGAAAGGCCGAAGAAAAATTTATAGTGAAAAATCTTAAAATTGAGAGAATTTAATCTATTAACTTTGCCAATATATTTTTTTCTCTGAATTGGGCACATGGCATCATTTGATTTTAGCAGAAAACATTTGGATTTAGCTTATGGAATGCAGATGTCCTGTGGGAACATGACTTGAAGTCACTATATAATTTTCCATTAAGTCAATATCTGAACTTAGATATTTAACTACCTGAGGTCAAGTACCTGAAAAGTACATCACATAAGCACATTTTCCTTCTGTAAAAGATGCATTTGTAGCAATGGATATCAGACTTTCAAGTGCTAAAAACATACTTGTTGACAAACTTTGCCACCCACCACCAATCTCCCCTTGTTCCCTAGAAGGTAGAAATTTATTTTGCAGGCAAAAGAGAGGTTTCATTTGATTTACATGAAGTCTCTAAAATTATTCCTTGGTATTGGTGAACCTAGGTTTCTCTTATTTCAAGATTATACTTATTTTTTAACAGGCTTATTGAGATATAATTCACATACATACAATTTACCCATTTAATGGCTATTTGTATATTTACAGTTGTGCATCCATCATCACAATTTTAGAACATTGTTATTACCCTAGAAAGAAACCCTGCATTCCTTGGTCATCATTCCCCAATTCCCCTATTCCCCCAGCCCTAGGCAAACGCTAAGCTACTTTTTTCTCTATAGATCTACCTATTCTGAACGTGTGATATAAATAGCATCATACAATATATGGTCCTTTGTGAGTAGCTTCTTTTACTTAGCACAATGTTTTCAAGGTTCATCCATGTTATTGCATGTATCAGTACTTCATTTTTTGTGGCTGAATAATATTCCATTATATGGACATATCACATTTTATTTATCTGTTTATTGGTTGGTAGATGTTTGAGTTGTCCCCATTTTTGTTTTGTTTTTGTTTTTTCATTATAAATAATGCTGCTATGAACATTTGTGGACATATATTTTCACTTCACTTGGGTATATACTTAGAATTTCTGGGTTATATAGTAACTCTGCTTAGCCTTTTGAAGAATGACCGTACTGTTTTCAAAAGTGGCTGTACTCTTTTAATTCCCACCAACAGTGTATGAGGGTTCTAATTTCTCCACTTTCTCACCAACACTTGTTATTATCTGCCTTTTTGTTATTATCTGTCATTTTGTCAGAGTGGGTATGCAGTGCTCTCTCACTGTGGTTTAATTTGCATTTCTCTGATCAGTAATGATGTCAAATATCTTTTTATTTGCTTATTAGTCATTTGTATGTCTTTTTTGGAGAAAAGTCTATTCAGCTCCTTTGCCCACTCTTTAATTAAGTTGTCATTTTATTTTTGAATTATAATAGTTCTTTATGTATTAAAGTTGCACTTTTTAAAAGCTCTGGACACTAGACTATATAGGGATTACTGTACAGCTTGTCATATGTCACAGTCATGGTCATCCTAGAGAAGGATTCCTTACTGTAGTTAATAAGCATCCGTAAGTGCTTGTTACAGTGTATTGCAAGCAATAAAATGCTGGTGAAAATGGCTAGTTCTATACTGTTATGTACTTCTGAAATCGAATTTCTCCCTCCCCTGAAAGTGGCACTTCATTAGCAATACATTTTGTTTGTCCTAAGCATGGGAGGACTCTTGCTTTTATCTGTATAGATTCGTGCTTTAGCTAAAACTTTGAAGTCATAAGATATGTAGTCTGGATATTATAATTGTACATTTACGTTTCAAAAATGGTAAAATTCACATGTTGAAGGCTTTGGCTACACTAAAATAATTGTTGAAATCCTTTGAAATGTAGATGGTAAACTTGTCAATTATAACTTTTGTTACATTAAAATGTGTTCATTTCTTCAGTTATAGTGGATAAAAATAAATTGAAAAAATAAGGCAAGTAATACAACATTTTAAATATACTTAACACTACTGAACTGTGTATGTTTTGCTACAATTAAAATTTTTTTAAAGGCAGATATAATAGTTTCATATCATTCTTTTGAACAGGGCATTCCAAATGTTTATATGCTTATCAGTCTAACCTAGCACAGAGTTTTTATACAAAGCTTTCAAGGCACATTACATACTGCTTTGACTTAGATAGCTTCTACCTATCCTGCATTTCACTCTCTGACATGAGTAAAACAGGTACTCGGATTGTCCAGAATGTTAGTTCTTTGCTCAGATATCTCTCTAAGTCGAGACATTCTTCAGCCACCCCTATGGTTGCCCTAAGGAGGTAGTTGAGAATTAGGGTGGGGCTGGGGGAGACACAGACCACAACAAGAGGACCTGTGGGTACTTACGCAGTTCCCTTTAAGGAGTGTCAATACTAAGACTAGAGTCCTGAGACAAATGTCACTTGTATGAACTGGATTTTATGAGCTGCTTTAGTCTCCTGGTACAGATCAATTTACAGATGGCCCTATTGCTAAAAGTTCTGTTTAGGACTTTTACTATAGTATTGAATTATATATTCATTATAATACTTTGTGTTATGAGTGATGATTCTAAGTCAGTTATTTGCGGTTCAGAGAGAAAGTCAGTGTTTGCTTTCCGTAAGTATCTGCACTTGAGTGTCTGCAAGAAGAGCTCCTCAAGTTGTGTTCTCTTGGGACTGCTAAAAGAAAAAACTTAAACAAATTAAATATAATAGAGTTTAATTGAGCCAAGAAAGATTTGTAGGCAGCTTTAGGCTGGATTTAACAGGACTCTTTCCCTTTGAAAGCACTCACACCCAAATGTGAGTAAGACCTCACACCCAAATCTGGAACTGTGCATCTTTGACGAGTGACTTCCATTGCCTTTTGACTATCAGTAAGGAAAGGCCAAAAGTGAAGCTCGCCAGAAAGGCTTTCTAAAGTCAACCATCATCAATAATTTTGGGGTTGTTTCCTTCAGCTCCTATCTCATGCCTTGAACTCCCAGCAGGGCCTGTACAAAATTTACTTTTATATGATAAGCCAGTTTATCATGGAACAGATTATTGCTAATTTTTGTTCCTGAACAGAAAGCTACAGCCCAAGGAACTTCTTGCATCAATGTTGACGTCCTCTTTCAGATATGGAAGTGATGTGTGTGCTGACTCCAAGTCATTCCTTTGGTTCGTTAAAGTAAACCCCCAATGGGCTCTTTGGAGTAAGCTAAATGTAAGTCTCTGAATACTCTGAAGAAACAAAACTATGTTGTTAAGGGAAAACTAAAGATGATTGAGTCTTTTGAAGTCGATGTCAAGGAGGGCAACCCTGCTCTGTTGATGCAACTGCTGGAGACAGGATGGATTATCAGTCTGACCAAGGATGCACTGGAATTTTAAATAGCGCTGATAGAGCATTGCATGGAGGTTCCTAGATAACAAGGGCTGGCTTTTTTTCATGAAAAACTGGTTTCCTCTGTTTAGTTTGCTTTTTCAGATTATCTGTTCTGTGTTGAAATCCACACAAGGGATGTAAAATAACAACCCTCAAAAAATAAACAAAATATTCCAAACGTTTTGGAAATGTAAATGTTAGACATTGTTCGGTAATGTCTGCTCACCGTGGTTGGACAAAACCACACTCTGGTATGTGTGTCAGCTTTGTTCTTCAGCCCTGTGATTTGCTTTGGGTGGCCCAGAGCCAGTTTCCCCGCCAAGTGCAAGCTGCTTGAAGGCAGACAGCCTGTCTCCGCTTTGATTAGGCCTTGCAGTCAAGCTCCTTAGTAAGTGCCGCAGAGACATGGCGCTCTGTGAGTGTGTGTTCACGTTGATAATAATGATTTACCTCCCTGATGGGAAGACGGGACCTTCTCCAGGAAGATACTTAGCAGTGTCATATTTGTGGTCTCTGTAAGGAGAAAATTCCACCAAGTGGCTCCTAACTCTTCGAAAACTTTCGATTTCAATAGCACCCACAAGTAATGTTCAAATTCCTCAAAATTTTGCAGATACAGGTCATTTCTGCCTCAGAGCTGCTGGCAGGAATTTTTAACTGATACTGTATTCGCCCCATGTTAATTGTGCTACTGGGGTCTGAAGGTCGGGGATAGAATTGGTCTCGTGGGATGTTTCTCATTGAAACCACTATTCCAAAGCCCTGATGTCACTAGCCAAGATGTATCTATTCTAATAAAATATAGGTCCCACAGGACATCATGGTAAAAAATATACATTTCTATTTGTTTTGCTTTAATTACCCTGTTGGAAATGTTTGGTTCTATTTTAGTTTCAAATGAGAGTCTCGTTTGGTTGTTTTCCTCTTAAAATACTCTTCGAGCTCTGTGAATACTCAGCAAACACTCACTGTTGACCAATTTCTATTTTCAGCCACATACTGGCCGGTCATAATGCAACCTATTTGGAGGATTTGAATGAAATAATTTGATTATTTTTAATATACAAAAGGCAAAATTATCTACCATGAATTTCTCTGGAGCAAAGCACCCTCAATCCTTTCCAATAAATGTTTTCATTTTTGACTTTCAATCAAGATACGCTCAAATTCAAGTATATTTTTGTTAAGGAAAATATTTCCTTTAGCATTCTAAATGATTCCAAACATTGCTCAGAAAAGAGAGGCAGGACTGTGCCACTCTGAGCAACAAACTTAAGTTTTGAAAATTTGACTTAGGAACTTTTCAAGGAAATTTGAGATTTGTGTCAAGAAACCATATTACTAATGATTTATGTGATTTGGAACACAGTTCAAAGTTGCAAGTTCATTTGAACCTGCAAAATCTACCAATTTTTTTACCCCCATAATTAGTCAGACCTTTGTACAACCTCCAATGCATTCTGTATTATACCTCGTACTATCTCTTCCTCAGGGTAGTTTGAGAGTTTGGCTTTTATAACCTTTGGTTGCCCTTGGAAGGTATTTATGGCTTGGATGGGCTTTGTTCATAATCACAGTGTTCTTGTAGGATAACCCCCTGGCCTCCTTGTGACTCTGAGCTACTGATAACAACTTCCCACATGTACAGATAGTCCAAATCCACATTCAAAAAGTGCAACCTCATCAAGAAAGAGACTTGAAAAGGACTTTTTAGGCACAAACAGACCCAGAGTACAACTGGTTGTTAGAGATAGCAATTCTCACCAGTTTTCCCTTCAACCACATATACTGTAAAGGGACTCAATGGGGAAACATGCAGGGCTTTGATCGCTCATGGCCCTAACTGTATTAATGACCTATAGTTCACAAGTTACTAAGATTCCAATAGAAGCAAAATAAAATATGAAAAAAAAATTCAAAAAAACTACCACAAATATACACTTTTATACTATATATAATGAACATTCCTTACTTCACAATGTAGTTATTATATTCTTTATGCATGTTTAGTTGTAAAAGTCACAAATCTACCCTAGCTGAATGAATTTATCTGATTGGCTTACTGGTAAAAGATTCTCTGAGAATTTCATTGTCTCTATCACACACACAAAAAATGGACAATTGTTGTAAATTCCTATTTTTAGGCTTCCCAAAGAAAAACACCATCCTATCTTCTGTTGGTTGACAAGACCAAGATTGAAAAGTGACGTAAAGAGCAGGGCTATAGCCTTTGTGTGGCTACTTATTTGTCTGCTAGAAAGAAAGATATTTCTATTTCTTTTAGGAATGTCATTCTAACAGATTGGTTCTAAAACAATTCCTGACTGTGTTGAAAGGACAAGGTATACTTCACTTTGAGAAAAATATCCTAAAGAAAAGTTGAGATCAATGATTCTCAAAAATTTTTTGGTCCTAACATACTTTCAAGATAAGGAGTCACTCTTCTCAGTAATTAATAATAGTTAATATAACCTCTTATTTTGTTTTTATTGTTGGTGTGGAGGAAGCAGAAGGAGCTATGTAAACTTGTATGGCTTTAAAAACTCTAAACATTATTTTGATACTCATTTTCCTCACTCCCCAACTTTTGAATTACATGTGCCTTCCCAATTGAGAATCATTTCATGAATTTTTCAAAAATAATGAATTATAAAATTCCCCATCACAGATTACGTTAGTGCATTTAAAATTTGACTCAAATTTTTAGGAACATTAATTTCACTTTCACAAATCCATTGCTGGAGAGATGTGAAATTTGCATTTGGGACTGTCTGTCTACCTTACTGTTTTGGGGGCATTCAACTCTCAGTGTAGAGAGGCAGGTGGGAAAACTAGATTAAATGTTGGGTGACCTTGTCCTCTGTTTCTACCTTGACTTCTAACTCAGATGAAAGTGGAAGTCTTCTCTCCAGAATACAGAATAGGGACTTTCTATAGTCTAAAGAAAAGGCTGGTTTCTGTTGGAGTCATTTGTTTCCCTAGATATAACTCTAATACTCATTATCTGATAAATAAGAGAATTAAAAGGATTTGTTCTGTAAAATCTGGATTCAGACAAAAGGCTACACTCAAAGATCCAGAAGGCCACGTGTAGCCCCAAGGCCTCAGGTTCCCCACCTTTTTATGTCTCTTTCTCTTTTCACAGTTCGTTGGTTTGAATCAAGCCACATTCATATATTGGATTTGTTTGTCAAGGTCTCTTAATCTGTAGGTTTATGCATGTGTGTGTGTGCTCTCACTTTCTCTTTCTCTCTCTCTCTTATCTCTGTCTATCTTCCCCCCTCTTTTCTTTTGCATGCCATTTGTTGAACAGGCCAGGTTGTTGTCATATAAAATTAGTTTCTCACAATCTGTATTTTGATGATTATATCTCCACAGTGTGGTGTTTAACATCTTCCTCTGTCCCTCAGACCATTGTTTTTTCTGTCATGAGATTCACAGATAGAACTCTGTAGCTGAAAGAGGCCTTGAAGAGCCTCAGTAACCACTTTTACCAGCTTTTAGGAGCTGGTAAAAATGAGTTGGCCAAAGAATATTGAGTTAGGCTGGGCCAGCCTTTGACAATACAATGGCTATGTCCTTAGACCTACATAAATTATTTCTTTTCTTTCAAAATAGAAAAAAGCTACAGGATCAGTCATCACTTATACATATAACTAGAATTGTCTGCAAAATAAGCGTATAGGTTCAGTAAAGACTTCATAGTTCTAAACCCATCTCCCTGCCTATAAAAGCTCCATTGGTCCCTTTCAAGTTACTGAGATTTACAGAGCTGGTTCATTAAGATGAAGATGGTGAGTGCATGTAGAATAAATGTATTCCTGGTAAAAGGACATAAGCTGGAGGGGAATTCAGCTATTTTAGGTTTAGAAAGCAAGAAAGTAGGAAAACTATTGAAAAGTTTGTTTCTTTTTTTTTAATCAAAAGAAATAAAAAATAAATTTGAATCAAATTTGAAATTTGATTCAAAATCAAAGGAAATTTTTTTAATCAAAAGAACTAGGGGCTAAGCCAGAGACTCCTCCCCGAGGCCAGGCCTG
Source organism: Microcebus murinus (assembly GCF_040939455.1). Taxonomy (NCBI): domain Eukaryota; kingdom Metazoa; phylum Chordata; class Mammalia; order Primates; family Cheirogaleidae; genus Microcebus; species Microcebus murinus. Next base: position 27,716,437 of record NC_134114.1, read on the forward strand.
TTGGTTCTTCCTCCTTAACTCTATTGACCAGACCATGGCCACCACCTGCCCTCTAATCCAAGCAACACCATGTTGATCCTATTCTATAGTAACTTCTTTCCTGGTCTCCCTGCCTTCCCCCTGCCCCACACTCCAGCGTCTTGCTTTTGCTCTTTTCTTATCCACTTTTTTTTCTTTTTTAACACAAAGACAGTATGTTCTTCCTAAAACTTAGCTTTGAGCTTATTCCCCACATTGCTACTGGAGTAAAGGTTGGACTTCTGAGCATGTCTGGAGTGGCTCTTGCTTGTGTCTTTCTATCTTATGTCTCACGTCCCCTCCCCACTCCTGCCTGGACTCTCCTCCCCTGCCTCTCCACCTGAAGGCCCCCTTACCTTCAGGCCTTGTCTTGCATGTCACTTCTTCCAGGAAAGCTTTCCTACCTGTGGCACGTGGCGAGGTGGTCCCCTTGCCAGTCTCCGCCTCCTCCAGCCAACCATATCCTGAAAGCAGGGACCATGTTGTCCAGCACTCTATCCCTGGGGACTGGTAACAGTCATGTTTTGAGATTTCAGAGAGGCTTATGTTATTTTATAAAGTGTTGTGAAAGGCTCCGCTTTCATGAGAAATGATATTATACACTGCGTCGTAACCTTTTTCAGAAAGGTTATGATGGAAGGGAGGAAGGGCCAAAGTTCCAAGATCCTGAAACTATTATGCTGCTCCCTTGAGCAGTATCAGACCAGAAAAGCCAGCATTTGGACTCCTGACTTAGAGAATATTGCACCCTACTGCCAATTTATGTGGTTGGCTTGTTTTTTTTATTTTATTTTTAAGCAGGCAAAGAGAGCTCTGCCATGCTTTTCCTGGAAAGATTCACTGATTCAATCTTTCAGTTAATATTTGGTGGAATGCCTGCAAAAGCCATGGCATGTAATTCTGCCCTAGGACATGAGAGTGTGTGTTTGCCTGCCTTGAACAGTGAGCATTACATGAGAGTTTTCTGATTGCCAGCTCGTTCGCTTCCCTGACAGGCATTTCCGGATGTGAGGAAAGATTTATTTTGGCACCCACAGCTCCAACTGGCATGGGCGTGTACACACACACACACACACACACACACACACACACACACACACAATTTACTCAAGCTCAGTATTTGGGATCATCTGTCTTCAAAGTTTGGAAATTGAGTTTATGCTACAGCAGAACGGCTGGCTCTTGGTAACTTTCAAGGGGAGAAAGGGCATCTTTCCCTCCCCTGGAGCCGAGTACAATAGCTTAAAAATAGAACAATGTGGGTTTAGTGTGTTCTTTTCATCCTCGGCATCAATAGCAGGTGTACAGTTACAGACACAAAGAGCTAGAGTCACGACTTCCGCAGGCCTCCAGAGAATTCCCAGAGTTACCCACAGAGCAAGAACCGGGCCTAAAATGTTTTAGTAAAAAGAAAGTAACCCAATATAGCTATGTATTACTAACACTGCTGTATCACATGGCTTTAGTATTCTCCTCCCATAGTGGCTCTAGGATGTAAGTCCACAGTGGAAGGAAACTTCACCAAGAACACTTCACAGGAACCTTATGCACACATACACACACATTTTCCAGAAATCAAAATAAAGGTAATGCCTCTAAAAGTTAAATTAGAGAAATTGGCATGGCTGCTGTAAATTGCAAGCTGCTTTGAAATGGTTTGGGCGAGGGTACAGTGTCCCGACCCGCGGGACCTTCTGTTACTCGCGGGAGCGAGGGGGACCGTGCCTGAAAGAGATGAGCGAGAGAAAGAAACGAGACCAAGCGAATGATTGTCAAGGTCTGCTTTACTTAGATTCTTAGTAGGTTTTATAAGCATACAGAAACAAGGAAGTAGAAACAAAAAAATAGAGTGGCGACGATGAGGCTTGGGTCTGGGTTAATCAGCCCCAATCAGCGTCTTATCGGTATCCTGTTTTTGACTGGTTACTCATCTCCAACCTGGCAGGTGGTCGGGAGCAATTGCAGTCAGCGTACCCTGGAGCATCCTGTGGTCAGCACGTCATGGACTGCATTCTTCTCGGAGCTATAGCTGGAATTTTCCAGGGCGAAGTCCGTGCGTAGGACGAGTCATAGGGGAGTTGAGGGTCTTTGAGGGTCCTTGCCTCTAACAGTACAGTACTGAAAATTTAAATGCCTCCACTGGGAGAGTGCTAGGTATCACTTCGTAAACCCAACGTGAGATATCAGGTGTGCCAGTTTGCATTTTAATGCATTTTCTAAGATGTTTTAGCTCTAAAGTTGTTTTATGACCTCTTAACAATATTGACCTCACATTTACTTTGTGATTGAATTCCTCGCCCACTTTGCAGCACGCCATGCTCGGTCATATTACTTAATGAATAAGTTTGCACATAAATTTGCAGCGTGGAAGCAGCACATTCTGCTAGCCCACTTCCCAGCAGCTGCTTCCAATTCCCTCACGTTCTCTCCCTGAGGAAATGGTTCATAACAGAATTGAACAGATGCTAGGTGTTTGGCAGCATAGTGAGGGATACTAGTTTTCATGTTGTTGGTTATTTCACGTCTGATAATTAGAGTTTCAACAGTTTTTAGGCCTTCAGTGTGTTCCAGTGTTCACATAAATACTTAACCTCTGACTCCATACCTACCTCTCATGAGTTCTCCCAACCTATTGGTTCTGACAACACCACTACTAAATTCTTGGCCCTCAAAGTCGAATCTGGTAAGCATGCACGGGCAGATCTGCTTTGGCACTAAAATTGCTCTTTTTCTTTTTAGATGAGCATTTCCAGTTGTCCCTGACAGTAAAGTCAAGTGTAGCCAGAACTGCAAAGTATAGGTTTTTAGAGTTTCCCAAGCCACCTTCTCACAGCCTCTCTCTTCTGACACACACGTATCGCTTCTCTCTCAACCAACGCACTGTTCTGTCTCGAAGAATGCTGTGCTCCCTCTGGGCTTGTGGGTTTCAGAGCAAACACTAGGTTGTATTTCTTTCTATATCTCCCGAGCCTGGCACACAATAAATGCTCAATAAATGTATCTCAAATGGGCCAAGGATAGTTAGCTAAGAACAAGGAAAATATTAATGTTTTCTTCCTAATGAGCTTTAATGAGTCAGAAGACTCAAAATCCACCCTCAAGGGGGTTCTTATCCCCCTCTGGGGTCTGTTTGGGTGTACGCAAATTGCACCGTGGGTGGCTGAGCCCGTGGAAATGTCCCCATGCGTCACAGCACTCGTGGTAGGTGGAGGGTCGTCGGTGTAACCCAAGCACTGATTCCCTGTTTATGTAGAACCCGTTCACTCCACTTCTTTATACAGTTTATCTCCCTACTAGAAATATTTTAAGTTACCACTACTCATTCGAAAGTTATTCCACAGGCATTCATGAAGTGTTTACATGTGCTGTGGGCTCCGTAAGACTGTCCATACTACTTCTCAGAGCCCCAGACTGCACCTTTTCGTTTATTTCCCGGGCAAACCTTGTGTGGCTATGTCTTCACCGGATATGCAGTCAATGGTCCTGACAGCATCTGCTGTATGTTGTCCTGCTTCATTCCTTTCCTTGTCCTCATTGCCTTTGGGCTCTGAGTCATGCACGTCAGCTATTGTCTCTCTGAGGTTGTTAATTCACTCAATACTGAGCTCCTCCAGTTAGCCATGCCAGGTGCCGGGGAAGGAAGTCCAGCGCCGTTCAACATAGACTCGGAGTCCTGCGTCCCCCACTTCTGCAGAGAGGGGAGATGTTTACATTGGAAAAGTTGAACAGGGGCTCTCCTCTTTGGCTGCATTTATTTGTGGTAATTCCTGTTTGGTTCTTAAGAGCACAAACTTTGGAGCTACCAGACTGGTTTCTGTGCCATTCACAGCACTGGCTAGCTGGGGGAGAAGTCTCTTTGGCATTCATGGTTGTTTTTTTTTTTTTTTACAGAGTGGAAATAATAGTAGTAAGAGTAATAAAAATACTTGTCGTATGTGCCTCGTGGGAGCCCCAGAGGTAAGCTCAGTGAGGCTGTGAGCGTGCTTTACATGAATCTAGGGCCCCTGGACTACCGCTGGTGATTACTGCCACTCTGAGATTCCACTTCAATACTGTAAACGTCAAAGGCCCTGTTGGCTTCCTTGCCCGAGAGTAGCAAGTGTAAGACCCCTCCTTGCACTTGCATGTAGGGTCTGCCCACTGAGGATCATTTCCTTCGCCTTGGCCTGGGTCATCTGATGGCATTCTCCCTGACCGCGCCTTGGCTTTGTTGCTAATTGGTAGGCAGTTTCAGAGATCATGTTGCATGTCACTTCACCCCCTTCCCGCAGACAGGCTGCCTCCTAAATACTGCCCACTGCTGCTCAAAGGTATTTCTGAATGAGAAAACTGCTGATGGGTGACCCTTAGTAAACCACTGAAGTCACTGTATTTTCTCTGTTAGAATAAAAAGCCCACTTTACCAAGAAGCTGGTGAACTTCCAAGATTGAGAAAACATTATTTGTTGTAAACTTAGCCAGTTTCAAGTTGGTCTCTTAAAGGAAAGCTTTACACTGCTTTGCATCATCAGAGGGCCACAAAACCTGCATTCTGCCCTCGCCTTGCCACTAACTAGAGGTGTCATTTTGTACATCAGTGAGCCTTTGGGGTTCCTTAGCCTCACTCACCAAACCTGGAGGGCCTCAGCCACAACTTGGCCCCAGTTTTAGCCATTTAATTTTTGCTGTTTTGATGACAGAATTGGTTTCCAAGGGTGTTCGCAGATTCTCTGTAGGATCATGTTCTCTGCAATCAAGTGTATGTTGAATTTAGACAAGTGCAAGTTGGAGGCAATGTTACAGGGTTTCCTTAGCCCAGACCAGAGTTTGGCATGTGGCTGCTCCTCAGTGATTAGCTAAATAATGTGTGATTTACATCTGAAGCTATAAATGTTAGAGAACATTGATATTGCAGTTCAGATCATGTTTACTCTTTTCTACCTTAAAGTGCTAAAATGATCATCTTGATTGCAGGTTTAGTCTGTGATTGGTTGGTGATATTTTTTATTTTACTTGCCATAATAATTGCTGGTAGTTATTGAATATAAAAAATGGCCAGTTATTGAGCACAGATACTTGTCCCTTCTGCAAGGTCATTTTTATTGTCCCTAATTTACAGATGAGAAAACTGGGTCTCAGAGAGGTTACAGAACTTCCCAAAGGTCTCCCTGCTGGCAAGTGGCTGAGCCTCAATTCAAACTCAAATCTGTGTGTCACTAAAGCCCCTCTCTGTAGTGCCATGCAATCCCTAACATGGTGTAGCCTCCAGGTTTATACTGGATCAGTTTATAATGCTAAAATGCATGTGTTGCCTTAATTTTGCTTCCTACAACAAAGTCTTTTCTCCACCTGAACTAAATATTTTCCACAGTTTTCCCATACCCGTGTACTTAACTTTTTATATCATGTGTAGTTGAACATTTTATTATTTGGTGAGAATATGACTGGTCTAATTGTTTGCTGAGACTATGACTTGTCTATGCAACAAAAAAACTCCTTGAGCATAGGAACTACTGCTTATATATTTGCTTCACAGCCCTAGTTGCAGCGATGAGCTCCTATTGTAGTAAATGTTTAAAAAATAACTCATTGATTTATAGGTTAGGCACAGTTGCTTAATTATTCTCCCTTGCTAAATTTGCAGGATTTTGTCATTCATCATTCATTCAACAAAGATATATTGAGTTCCTTCAATGTTAGCTACTGGCATACAGTGATAAGTACAGACCATCACGTATTATTATAGTTGAAGTTCTGTGACTAGAAAATCACAAGCTGGTATGTTATAGAGGGAATAAAAGTGAAGAAGAACTAAAATAATGTACTTTAAAATAATAAACTTTATAGTAAGGTAGCCCAACCAGAATTTTTTGCTAATGAATTATCCAGTGAATTTTTCTGAAGCCTAAAATAATTATGATGTTATTTCTTTCACATGTGAATAATTTGTATTTGTATTAATCCTTGAATTAATGCATTTACATCTCTGCCCAAATATATGACATTCCTATTTAGTTGGGAAGGATATTTATCAGATTATACTTTTCTAGATTGATACTACTGATTCTTTTAGGAAAAGGAAGTTATTCCTAAAGTTACAAAGTCAGGCTTACAATATTCTCAAAAACATCTTGCAATAGCTTCATGTACTATAAGAAATCTTTTTATATTTTAAAAATACTTTCTTTCTATAATAGCTTTTTGGCTATGGAATTCCTGATACCATTTGTTTTGGTTATTCTGGAAAATTTTTGAGTCTTCCCTAATTTCTTTGACAGTAAAATAGGGCCTGATAAAAACAGTGAAGTGGATTTGAAGCTGGCTGAACATTTGGATGTAATGAGTGTTTAAGGCTCCATGTCAACCTGGAAAGACACCTGGCAAAGTACCCTGATAACTTTTCAAAAAATCCTGTCCTGTTCCATGTTTTTATCAATGACTCAAAGACGTAGAAGGCACCTACATAGTGTTTTCAGATGACATAAGCCCACAGAGGTTGGCTTCTACTCCATATGCCTGTGATCACAATTCAGAATGACTTCAATGCTGCGTTAGGCTGCAATGCTGGATGGAAACCAACAAGATGAAGTTGAGCAGGGGATAAATGTACATTTCTGCTTTCACATTCAAAAGGCAATTGCGCAATTACAGGATGGGGAGCAACTGAGCTTGGCAGCAGTTCATGTGACTAAAAAGGCTTAATGTGAACCAACAGTAGGAAGTGGTGGCTAGAAAAGAATGAATATAGCCGTGTGCTTCCTCGGTAGAAATATTAATAGTTCACTGTACTCTACACTGGTCGCATTGCGTCGGGAGTAATTTGTTTAGTTCCGAGCACATTCAGGAGAGACTTTGACAAAGCAGAATAGCTACTAAGAGGATGTTGAATCTAATCCAAGATACATTTATTAGACTCCTTTTGGGACAGGCAATGTGCTAACGGGTGCCGGCAATAAAGATGCAAAGAGACATTGCCAGTCTCTAGCCTCAAGGAGTTGAAAATTTAAATGAAGAGCTAGATAGGTACATACAAGACTGTAAAACAAAACAGACTATGAAGCAAAGAAGCACAAAGAAAGTGCTGTGAGAATTCAGGGGCTGGACTCGTGGTACGATTTCCAAAGGCAATGAGGATGAGGGTAGAGGAAGCCTGGAAAGCAAAAATGCATAGACTGGAAAACTCAAGGCTTGTCTAGGGAATACTGAATAATCTGGGTTGCCTGGAAGAATAGGGTAGGCCTGAGTAGGAAATGAAGCTGAGGAAAGGTTTGAGCCAGAGCATGAGGGCACTGAGGGCATTGACTGGTAGGCAGCGGGAGGCACTGCAGGATGGTGCATCTGGAAATAGTGATACATGAGGATCAGTTGGAGAAACAATGATGTGCATTTACCCTTGGAGAAAAGGAGACCAAAGTCCCCCCGGTAAATGTAAGCCAGACTTGCTTTGGGTTCCTCCAGAAGCAAAAATTTATATCAAGAGACAAGGGTAATAAGGAACAAGGTTTCAGTTTTTCTCTAAGTACATTTGTTTTGTTTTATTTCATGTTTATTTTTTCTTTGAGACAGGGTCTTGCTCTGTCACCCCAGGTAGAGTGTAGTGGCGTCATCGTAGTTCACTGCAACCTCAAACTCTGGACTCAGGCAATCTTCCTGTCTCAGTCTTCCAAGTAGCTGGGACTATGGGCATGCACTACCACGCCTGGATAATTTTTCTAATTTTGGTAGAGATGGGGTCTTGCTCTTGCTCTGGCTGGTGTCGAACTCCTGAGCTCAAGCAATCCTCCAGCCTTGGCCTCCCAGAGTGCTAGGATTACAGGGGTTAGCCACCATGCCCAGGCACTTTTCTTTCTGTTTTAATTAAAGCTGGGCTATGTGCACTGGCTCACTGCCTATAATCCGAGCACTTTGGGAGGCCGAGTAGGGAGGATCACTTGAAACCAGAAGTTTGAGATCAGCCTGGGCAACATAGAGAGACCTGTCTATACAAAAAAAACAATTTTTTAATGAGCCAGACATGGTGGTACGCACCTATATTCCTTGTTATTCAGGAGGCTGAGGCAGAAGGATTGCTTGAGCCTAGGAATTGGGGGCTGCAGTGAGCTGTGATCATGCCACTGCACTCCAGCCTGGGCAACAGAGCAAGACTTTGTCTCTAAAAAAAGAAAAATAAAATAAAATAAATCGAAGCTACCCAATAATGAAGAATTAACCTAGGAGATTATGAACATGATCATGGACAGACTCAGAGAGTTTAATAATTGACACTCTAAATGGAGTTGTGGGGGAAATGCTACAGCTTTACTACGTGGCCTGGGAGTTCTAGGAATTACCCAATTACACGTTGCAAATATAATTACACATGTAATTTGCAAAATGTAATTATCCATGGTTGAGTTTTCTTTCTTCTTTTATGTAGGCTATCCATTAATATATCACCTTCTGAATAAAGCTGTAGTTCAAAGAGAGATGGCAAATAAACTCCAATGCTGGGTTGTCCCAGTGCTGGGACAGTAGCCACTTACCCTCCCTGAGTTATTTTACAACACATGCCTTTTCTACTGTGATAAACGTGTCCTTTCAAATATGGATTTAAACAGATTTTTGTCACAATTCTCCATTAGATGGATCAAATGCAAATCAACCATTGATACAAATCAAATGTGAAGAAGAATCTATTTCACAGATAATCTACAAAGCAATAGAAGTAGTGGGTTCTGGAGTTGGGAAAACATCAGATGTCCGTAATGCTGCCTATTAGCTGTGTGATCTGGAGCAAGATTAAGTTTAACCTCCCTGTTTCCTAACCTGTAAATGAGGATTGACCATTGTTAGTCCTCACCTTCGAGGGTTATTTGGGGGCAGTAAAATTGATAATGCACTTAGCACAATGCCTGGCAGTATAGGGTCTAATTGTACTGACTTCTCATATTTTACAGATATGCTCCAAGGAACCCTTTCAGAGCCAAAAATATTTGTAAAAAACAAAAACATCACTGTCACTGGGCAGTGACTCACGCCTTATCATTCCAGGACGCTGGGAAACTGAGGCAGGAGGTTTTCTTGAGGCCAGAGTTCAAGCCCAGCCTGGGCAACAGGCTGAAATCTATTCATGTTAAGTGAAGTTTGATGGAAGGGACTGTCCACCATTCTCTTTGGAGAATTTTTGGGAATTCCTAAATACTTCTTGAAGAAAACATCAAAATATGAAGCTGAGAAGTGGATAGAAGTTATGCACTTGGGTGTTATAAAACTCAAGTAGAATATGCAGAAACAGCTCCCTTCTATAGAAGAAAGAAAGCTGTAAAAGTGTTTGTCACAACTTGTGGAATATATCAGGAATAATTCAATTCCATTGTTGCTCTTGGGCCTGGGGGCGATAACGCAGTTTTTCCTGTTCCAAGGAGAAAATACTCTCTTACCGCGAACAGGGCAGAGATGAGGGAGGCCAACCACTGCCAGAGCTCACTACTGAGTTTGTGTCACTCTATGAAATGATGCTGCTTTATTGTTTGGCTCAGGTAGCTGGGAGAATAATCTCCCACTCCCTGGGTGTGACTATTCCTTTATAGATTAGATAAGAAAAATTGATGAGTTTTTAAATGCTCAGAAAACTAATCACAACTAAAGGGGGTGTTGTTGGCCACAGCCCAAGAAATCTGCTGACTGCGATAAAAGCACCTACTGAAACGTTTTCTCCATTCCATACGCCTCTGCTTTTCCATCTCCCTTTCTTTCTCCACGTTTTCTCTTCTCTCTCTCTCCTTCTGTCATTCTCTCAACACTCTCATCTCCACTACCTCCCCTTTCTCTTCTCCTCAGCCCCCAGCTTTATCCTGAGATTTAATCTTGCACACTCTTTCTCTTAACTGGCCAAAATGTGGACCTGCATTTTAAAAATGTATTCTCCTGTATAGTAGATAAGATTCACAACTCTGGACTTAATTTAGAAAATAGACAAGGTGAACATGTTTTATTCTGTGGCTGTTTCTCTTTTTTATGAGAAATACACCTTCTTGAAAAATCTTAATTTTGGTTTCGAGCAACAGGCTTAACCTCAGGCCATTTCAGAGTGCTCAGGTTGGGTTAGGGTTCCAGAATCTTTTGATGCCAAGGAATGGGGGGGGGGGTGAGGAGGTGGGTGGACATCGGTCCACACAGGTGTGTGTGTGTAGCTCTTTTGGACCAGGGAATCTGCTGCTTCCTAGCCGCATTGCTAGGCCTGGAGTCACACTCTTGCTTCAGCTGTGCCCTGGGGAAGCAGGGCCAGGTGGAATTGGTCTTTAACATCGTATATTGCTTTCAGCTTCTATGTGGCTTTCATTTCAATTCCTTTTCTTCTGTGAGAGACAGGCCTTCTTTGTGAAGAAAGGGCGCTCCTTGCATCTGACATGTCCTGCAGTCAACTTGAGACACCCTTTGGTTAACTTTGGACAAGTCGAGCCCAGTTGTGGAATTCGGTCCAATTTAGCCGTTTGCCAGCTGGGAAACGTGCTATCTTGATCATCTTCCCAAGAAAGTCATGAGGGAAAGGTCCACTCTTTTCCATAACAAGAAACATAATCCAAAGGAAAGAGGGCTATTTTGGAAATTACAAACGAGTCACCCAGGGGTTGGTTGTAAGTCATGATTTGGGGGGAAAAAAAGGCAGAGGGGCTGGGGCTAGGGCCCTCCAAGAACTTCCTCTCATTGAACCAAAGCGATTTGTTGATCTCCCCACGCTCTTTCTGTGAGTGTCTTCACGAAGGGTCCCCAATATGAGCGGGTGCTGGGGGCGCCTGCTGCGGGGAGGCGTGTCGTCTGTCCGCCGGGTAGAGGTTTCTTTTCGAAGCCAGGCTGTGCAGGTATAACCCAGAGTTGCTTTGGTCAGCCCATTGCCCCCACTGCCCAACACACACTTTTCTTTTTGCTGCAATTTTCTGTGGTCCTGGGTTTCTAAATCTTGGCAAGAGGACAGTCATTCCTTTGTGCTCGGCTATTACAATGAGGTAACCAAAGAAAGGCTCTTGGTCTGAGGCTGTCAGCTGTTACTAATCACTACTCCCCAGCCCATCGTGGGTCCCGCTCGCCTCTCCCTCTTGCTCTGCTTAGCACACATAAAGAAGATGAATTACTCTCTGGTTCCTCTTCAAAAAAGCATATTGTGCGGCACATTCCAATACTGTGAGCGAAGGACGGGCTAATGTGAAGGGTAAATGGGTATCTAAATCACCTCACAGTGGGTCTCGCGCCGGCAGCTGTGGGCCTCTGAGGAGCGAATTTCAGAGCTGCCCCTTCTTGAGAAGAGCTTCCGGCAGCCTTGCCCAGAGTGAGAGGAAGTCCCTGCGGTGGGCTCTGTGGCAAACCGCATCACCAGGACATCTCCAGGCTCTGCTGGGCTGTCAAAAGAGTGTGTTGAATGGTCAAGACCCGTGTAGGGACAAGCAAAGCCTGAGCACTCAAAGGACCCCACTGGCCGGTTCCTCAGGAGAGGCAGTCACTGCCCCAAATATTAAGCCAAAAGACACTAGAAGCTCTTTCGCATTAGAGATGGTGGTGGTGGTGGAAGTTGGGCCTCAGTTTCCTCTCGCTGCTTCCATATGAAAGTTAATTCTCAAAGTACGTTGTAGCCAGAGAAAAGGGATTGTCTGCTTCGTCCTGCCTCACTGAGGATAAAAATGATTTATTTGACTTTTTCTGCCCCTAATAATGTCCTCTCCACTGATTTTTCCATTTAACAATCTTTCAAAAGAGAATGTTTCTCTTTTGGTTTCCTGCATTTCATTTTCCTGGTGCTCAAAAAAAAAAAGTCTTGTTGACAAGTTTTAAGGATCAATAAGCAGCATATCTGTAAGAAAAGCGCTTCCCTCCTCTTCATGCAGTATAACCTCATAAAACTAAGTAGTGTCACAGGCTAATGAAATGTTGAGTTTTGTGATATTATGAACAGCCATAATGGGAAGGAAACTTTGGCCAGGGTGAGAAGCCATGTGAAAATACTTGTGATTTAATTGACTGTGAATTCTACAAAATCATTCTCAGCTCTTTGTGGAGATGGTTTAACTCTCTTCACTAAGAATCACCGATAAAAGTAAATTGCCTTCTTTGCTCAAAATTCCACGAAATGAACGTTTTCCAAAACATTTTCCCTTGTTGCAAAGCCCATAAAATTTCTGTTCAAATAAATTGACCAGATCCGAGAAATCAGCCCCCTCATTTCCTTGGTCTCCACCAGTGAGAATGAAGTAAGTTCTTGGGTTGCGTGGGCAGCCTGAGGCATAGGAAGGGAAGACCACAGCTCATGGTCCTTTTTTAAAGCCTCTGCCATTAACAGAATGGGGGTTTATGGCAGTGTTTGCAAACTTTTTTTTTAACCAGAACCTACAATAATAAATATATTTTATACTGTGACCTGGCACACACATACATACACACAGAGAGCTCAAAAAAATTCCCACAAAACAATTCTTACCATGTATGATGCACTCTGTTATTTTCTATTCTATTCTCTTTCATTAATTGATAAGAATGCTAGTCCTGACCTAGTAAATTGATTTCATAACACGCATAGTAAGCATGCATTGAGACTTCTGTTCCATTCCCTTCTCTGCATTTTTTTCATTTATTCACTCATTCCCCTGCTAACGTGTAGACAGATAGAACTATAGCAGTTACTTCTATAGGCTTATTTGCAAGAGGGAAATATGTTAGCAAAAGAGAGCAAATAATATTAGGAGTGGGAGAGGGAAGGCAAAGAAAAAGAAAGCCAATGGGTGGGCGTGGTGGGGAGCTCTACTTAATGTAGAGCTTTGCCAGCCTCCAGCCTTCCTGACGGCCTTGGGGACCCGCTGCCATGAATTGGTCCCCAGCTCCGGAAATGAAGTTCCCAATGACGCTGGGTTTGCTTTGTCACTGTTTCCCCACACAGTTTGTCTGTCATTGTTCCAGACAGAATGAACCTCATATTTTGGATTAATTGGGGGAAGATCAACAAAAATTAGTGAGAATTAAAGAGTATTTTAACAAAAGCAATTTTAGAACTTATAATTCACACAGTAACCCAATGTGTTTTTTAAAAAGCATGCAGCCTCTACCCAACACAACAACAATAATAGTAAGAAGAATGACTATTTATTCAACGAGTAATTAGTGGGCGCCTCCTATATATAGGCACTGTTCTAGGCACTGAAGCTACAGCAATGAATAAAACAGATGGTCCTGTTATTTTGGTACTAAAGTTCTGATAGAGGGAGATTATAACTGTTGTTTATCAAGGGCCTACTTTGTACTGAGTTTTTATGTATGTTTTCTCTATCTTGCAATCTAGGAATTATTAGTTTCTTTTCTAAATGGGAAATAAAAGCTTACAGAGGTAAAATAATACTTTGAGAGAAGCTTTTTTATTATATATCTGCTTAATTAGAAATAATGACAACGAATATTTCTTAATGCTTACCATGTTCTGAGCACTATGCTAAGTGTTTTCTGTATAGAAGCCCCTTTAATACTGATGAAAACCATATCAGGGAGCTTCTTTTATTATTCATTCTTCTGATGAGGAAACTGAGGCTTAGAGAGGCCCCATGGTACCATGGCCAAAAGTGGAATCCAGGTATTCTAACTTCAGAGCCTGAACTCTTAACCACTGTGCCATAAATAATTTCTTTTTAAAGAATGTTCTTCTCAAAATGCCTGAGATTGGCCTTAAGTCGTTTGAATATTGTATTTCTAGAACTTCCAGATGAAGTTCTAAAGCCATAACCTGCTTACTAACTATAATTCAAAATTGTGATACAACCATTCTTTATAAACAATTTGGAATCTAACTTTTAAGGATTTGCCTTCAGTTCCAGAACCTCAGGATCATAGAACTTTACAGGGTGTTTTGTTTTGTTTTACTGTGTTTTTACAATCTAGTCTATAAAGGGGCCAGAAGAAAACATGCTAGTGCAGGAAAATTTCATACAGTTCTAGAAGATTGAAAGTGACGTGCTTCGTGCTTAGTCCGCTCCCTCGGTGCCCGTCCTGGGTGAGCTTTGGCCCTCTGCCTCCCTCTCCTTCCTGGGATGATGGTGTTCCCTGGCTCCCGCAGTGGGCAGCTGCTCGGGACAAAGGAGCCCATTTTTCCATCTGTAAATATGAAGTATATTATATTTTTAGGGTTTCATTTTCTCATTAAAAAACCCATCACCTTGTATTCGCATGAATACGGTACATACTGGAGCTCATCCTTGATTTCTTTGTTGTAAGTTTGCCCATCTTGAAATTCTAGGAGGGTTGAGAACAGGCGGCTTTCATTAGATGAGTGTTTGAGAAGCGCATTGTGGAGAAGGAGTACAACTATAATAAAAACTGAAACAGAACAATTCTTCCTGAATCAGCAGTTGCCATCACCCTTTTCTGTTCCTTCTGGATCTGGTCCAGTGGCCTTGAGAGGGCAATGAAACATCATGGGGATAAGTGGGAAAAGAATTCAAAACAGAAGGCTGCTTCTCTAGATGCATGTTTCAAAACCAGAGACAGGAATTGCCTGGGGGGGGGGGGAGTACACTGAGACATGTTAATGCGTAAGACATAGATTTTCAGCAGATGGGAGAATGACATCCCGCCAAATGACAGAACCTTGGCACCTTGGCATCATTTATGTTATCCTTTAATATTTGGATGAATACATGTTTTATTTATCCAAGAAGTCATACTAATTATTATACCAAAAGATATCTAATTTACAATACAGATTCACAGAGTTCCACATATGTATTTATGAAACACTCCCTCCTCTTTCCCGCCAACCAATTGTATGAATTCAGTGCATATTTGCTAAACCAATTACCAAAAGACTGTCTTCATAAATAAAGAGGTAATTACCTATTTGCTTCAAGAAATTATCTTCTCTTCCTTTCCTCTCTCTTCCAAGTGACTCTTGCCTAAAATACCCAGATAATTTGAAGCAAAGTTTTAATCTTTTACATTCTGGAAAGTGTCTTATTCGGTCTCCTTTTGATGTTTAACTCATTGCTAAACATAAATAGGTTTACAAAAATGATTGCTTGCTTGACCGCTGGTTATTGATGGGTAGCAGTTTAGAAAGGAAAACAAGACTCAAGCCTTCACAGCCAGCAAGTTTCCATGGCCCTCCACACTCCATTAGAACATGCTCTGGGCTGTTTTTCTAGGAATGGTGAAGAATTTGCAGTGATATATCATCTCTCTAGCTGGCCCTTCTGGTGACCAGTGTTACTCAGCTGGGCCTTAAGTAGCTTTAGGGAATGCTGTGGAATTGGACAGTTTTCACTCCACAGAATTTTCCTCAAGCCAAATGGCTCATCTCAACATTGAACTCAAATGCAAGAAAGTTAGAGAAAGTCAGCATGGATAACAAGCAAATGAAATGTGGTGACTCCTGTCTTGTCCATAAGAAGAAAGGTATAGTGATAAGGGTATTCTCTTGGAAGTGTGGGTTTAAATTCTGCCCTCCATAAATTAGCTGTGCAATACTGGGCAAGTTGCTTGACTTCTCTGGATGGCCTCTTGTTTCTTCATAGTTTATCATTGTTGATAAAATAGTATTGACAATATCTGCATTATAAACTTGTCATGGAATTAAATGAATATGTGCCATCAGTCAGAGGTAGGACTTGGTGACTGAGTTGGTAGACCAGCATAAAAGGTAACTCAAAATATACAAAACACACAAACATACAAACATGTCACTGTGACTGGAAGAGCCACTGTGATACTTGTAGCGATAGTACAATATAATATTTCTTTGGGTTTCAAGAGGGTCTTGATTCTGATGGCAGGTTGTTTTCATAATAAAGATGTCAGGTTGTTTTGAATGGGGCTGGTTTAGCTAAGCCCAGATCAAATGAAGAAAAAGAGGTTAATCAAGGTCATTATCTTTGCCATTTTCTGTGGAATGTGTTTCTCAAATACATGTTTAGGTGAGCATGTGTGGCTATAACCCACTCCCAGACGCACCTGCATTCCCAGGTGACTTCCTATCTCCCCAGTGCCACAGTGCCCAAAAGAGAAAACTCCCATATATTTTAAAGTGACAAGGCCCAATGTAAACTTTTTCCTTCTGAAACATTTAGGGCAGTTCTGCCAAAGTACCCTTTTCTACAAAGTGATTTAGTACTTTAACTTGCCCCAGACACCTTGACACTTGTGTAAAGGTTAGTCTCTCATGTTTCATGAGGTTGGGGAAAGGAGATGGTCACAGAGTTTAGGCGAGTGAGAGGAAGAATGATAACCTGCTCTTTAGGGGTTTTGTCTTCCATAGTTCTTCCTCTGTTTTCCTGGTTCCACCAGTATCAAAGCCATTGTGTATGTAGCAGATTGTACACATCTGTCCTGCTGTTGCCCTGGCAACAGTATATGGCCTTGTTCCTGGTGGTCTTGTTAGTTTTACAAGCTGGAGTACCTGGAGCAGAGGTGGGCAGGTAGCCAGCCCCGTGTGGGACATGGATCTCCGTTAGGGGAAGGATCTACGTGGAGAATTGGTTAATAAATATACTCCCCCTCCCCTTTCTTGGCAGAAACAATACCGACTGTTGCTTAACTCCCTTTCAAAGGAAAAGGGGCCAATATGCAGAGGTGGGGGAGGCTTCTCATTTGACTATTGATTCTCCTTCTGTGCTTATGGCTAAAAAATGCCTTGATGGTTGTCTTCACCTATTTCGCAAGTAGAAAGAATGGGGAAATGCTTTCATATTGGTTTTTACTTTAAAAATACATTTTTTTAAAAAACCTATAAACTTCATTTCGTAGCTGTGGGTATTGGGATAAATTTCCCCAGCCCTCTCCCCATGGTGGAGGAGGGAGACTTGAGCCTCATCCTTTGTTTGCCACTTTGGTTTCCAGTGCTCGGCCTTGACCACTTAGTGCTCTTTCTGAATAGCTATAGGTCGGGAATAGTGGGCAGGAGCATCAGCGAAGAGTTGGCGTGAGAACCGAACAGCACCACAGAATAGAAGGCAAGAGGGAAAACAAGCGTCTTGGAGGAAGAAAATACTGCTGCCTGGTACCCCCTGGTGCCCAGAGATACCCGGTCTATTGTGCTTACAACACTCGCGAGGTCAACAGGGAGAGAGCCCGAAGAATTGCAGGCTTCAGTGGCGACAAGTTCAGGCAATCACGGGAAAGAGAGTGGGCCCCTTCTGAGAAAACTCATTGTGAGCACAGCCAAGCCGAGATATTTTGAGATGTGATTCAGACCTGAGAATGAAAATGGGGGGAATGGGGTGCTTGGGTTGAGAACAGATGTAGCCCATTTTTAATGTAGTTAAAGTGTTAAAGTGGTGTGTCCCAATAAATAAATACTTAACCCTTGGTTTCAAGAACGTGGGTGATGATAAAAGAGGTTAACGCTCATACACTAAAGCCAAAATTGGCTTCATCTGTGGGAGCTGCAGTTGGTTTTCTCAGAGGCAGAAAGTGCACGAAACCCACTTACGTAAGATCTGAGTTCAAGCTCCTGCTCCATTCTATTTGGCATTAATGAAGACCTTAGACAATTAATTGGTTTTTAATCTCTCTTATAGGTTGTTAAAAATAAGAGCATATCATATCAGGTACTAAGTAAATGATTGTTATGAAAATTATAAATGATACGATTCAAATTCAAATGAAATTATAAATTGAATATCATGGCTTCAATTCCACCTCAGTTAATTACCTTTGCATCAGAAATTTTGAAAAAACCCAACCAGTTATCTGGCAATCAGGAACATTATTTTTTTCAATACTTTACGTCTAAATATGTTTGTGTGAACAGAGTCACTACCTAAATGGTAGAATCTGATACTCATTGAAATATAGTGTAACCCTTTATTACATTTATGGAAATGCAATTTTTTAAATAGTAAAAAAAATAGTTTGATTAACTGTAATTAGATTTTAGTATTTTAGTGAGACAGAAGGAAGAAAAGTGAGGAAACAGCTAATGAAACTAAAGAGCCCACAGTATTATAGATAATTTAATCTTTTGAGAGTTTTGTGTCATTTCCAATTATTTTCTGGCCTAAGAAGAATTGGGAAGTATTCCATTAGCTAGAGCCATTAGGGAAGGCTTAAAAGTCATGCCTCCTTTTTTATCTTGCCTTGCCTGAGGTAGACTTTGAAAATCTTCAGGACAAGAGAGGTTTTTAAAATGAGATGAGGTATCCCAGACCTGTGGGACAAGGCGGAGGAAGGCAGGGTGCAAGAATGGGAACTACTGCACCAAGATGATTTTTTTATTTCATTTCATTTTTTCTTAATTTTTTAAGTTATTGGTAGGACTCTTTCTTTCTTCTTCTTCTTTTTTATTTATTTTTATTTATTTATTTATTTTGAGACAGGGTCTCACTCTATTGCTTAGGCTAGAGTGCAGTGGCATCATCATAGCTCACTGCAGCCATGGATTCCTGGCTCAAGCAATCCTCCTCCTGCCTCAGCTTCCCAAATACCTGAGACTACAGACATGCACCACCACACCCACACACAGCTTATTTTTGTATTTTTTGTAGAGAGAGGGTCTCACTATGTTGCTCAGATTGGCCAAAATAATTAATTTTTAAATTTTGATTAGGTGAGATGAAATGAAACAACAGAGAAATTATTTGAGAATTTTGGCCTTATTACCCAATGTCTACCTTATATGCAAATTGAAGATAGAGCAGCAGATGATCAGAATAATAGCTTAAATTTTACATTAAAATCATCCAAAAAGACTCCCAAATACATAGACAAAATAATACTTCTTTTGACATAATTCAATGGCAGTTAATCTTTGTGAATCATCACAATGCTTAAACTTGAGCTAAATTTATATTATCCTGCCAGAAATTTTTAAAAAATATTTTTGTATACACACACGCACTGCTCACTACTCACACTTATAGCTTCCCAACTAGAAGTAACGTAGGAAAGAATTTGATTGCACTTCCAGACAATTGGAGAGCAATTTTTATTTGGCCATGAGACATCAACTCTTGGGGTGGAGAACGAGTGATTGTTTGCTGACACAGCTGCTGTCTAGCCATTCTGTGGCTTTTTCTCTTTTCCTTTAGAGATGTCCTAATTACATTTGGGGCCAAGTTCTCATAACATGTACAGAATCCCATTGCGGGCCGGGATGAGGGTAGGGGAGTGTAAAAGGAAATACTGTTCCCACTGTCTTCCATTGGAGAATTCCCTGGACTGACTTCCTGAAAATCTTCTGTTTGCATTCACCAGGAATGGCGGCCCTAGATAGTAAGGCATCAGGGAAGATGGGGATGCGAGCTGTAGTCTATTACATGACTACCACCATCATTGCCGTGGTGATTGGCATAATCATTGTCATCATCATCCATCCTGGGAAGGGCTCAAAGGAAAACATGCACAGAGAAGGCAAAGTTGTACAAGTGACGGCTGCAGATGCCTTCCTGGACTTGATCAGGTATGTCCTTGCAAACCCCTGTCTTTGGGTATGTTCGGACCCACCCAACCCCTCTTATTTTGGGAAGCTCATCAAACCCTGGAAGGGGTATCTGACTGACCCAGCCTGGCCAGACTTAAAACAAAGGCTATATCTTTGCTTCCTTCTAACAGAAATTCCAGTAAGGATCCATTTTCTGATCTCATATGAAAGAGGCGGGAAGAACGAGGAGAGGATGTAGAGTCTGAGAGCCCTGCTTTTAGGACTCAGAATCTGGTCACTCAGTTCTCCTCTCAAATATGCTGTTCATCTTGGAATTTTAATAATTCTTAACCTATTTTTCTTAAGTCCTGCCCCTTAAGGCTAATTTTTATTCAAGTATGTCCTGTTCATTTGACTCTTCTGATTTAGCACTTGTGATCTGTATCATTCTCCACTATACACAAGTTAGTTCCAGAAGGGACGTTATAAGTTCTTTAGATCATCTGGTCATATCTGTCGCAGGGCTTTCCTTTTGTACTATTTATGAAGAAAGCATTTGGCAGATCAGCAATAAAAGATTTAAAGGATGGCTTCTTAAGCATCGTTTTATGTACAAACCACACACTGATTACAAATGAGTCTTATCCAACACTTGGAGCAGACTTGGTCCTAGAGGCTGCCTTGCACAGGGCTGAGAAGTAAGTCAGAGTTTGATCCTGGCTCTTCCTGCTTTCTCTCTCCACACACCTGGCCTGGTTTAGTCAGGTCCCGACAGAGGCATACCATGCACTGGAGAGGAACACTGAAGAAGGTTTGCAAAGGTGCATGCAGAGTTAAGGGAACCCACAGGGATGGTGAAGCCTCAGAATACTAACAACAATAGGAAGCTGTTTCATTACCACTCCTGGCTATGATGGGGCAAAGGAAGGGAGCTGGTACTGGAACCCACCACAAAGAGCTGGAGCCATGGTAGCAAGGGGCTTCAGGGTAGAAGCCATAGCTTTAATTGGAGAAAGGAAGCTGCCTCCAAACCTGTCAAAGATAACTGGGAGAGTATACACATGGACTTCCTTCTCCCTGTACCCTGTGATCTGTCAGTGCATACCACTAGATAAACCAAATGGAAGCAAGAGAACCTACATGCTATAGTCCACAGGGGTCAGTATCTCAGGGCTCAGTGTCCCAGGGCACAGAGCAGAATGGAAAGTGCATCTGGAAGGGTAAAGGGGAGATATCCCAGCCCAGGCCTCTAGATACCCCACCCGCTCAGCAGTCCCCCATTGTGCAGCCTTTCTCTGCCTGCCCTCCCAACCCAGCCCTTCCCTCCCATCCCTGCAAAGGATCTGGGCTTGCCAATCCTACTCTAAAAGGTGCTCCATTGATCATCTGAAGGAAACTCCTTCAAGGGATTGATTTCACCTGCCACCTCAAAGAATGAGTCTGTGGCAAGTAGATTAAAGAGCTATTTGGGGAACAGACCATCTTTTCAGCAGCATCTCTCTATTCCCACCATGGGTGACCCTGTACCCTCTATACGTAAACACCACCCAAACCCATAGGGCCTCTTCTTGAAAGCCCTTTTTCAGGGAATTAATCACAACGATCTGAATATAACAAGCCATCCTATAACATTATTTCATATCAGGTGGTTGCCTGATAACTATGCTTTTATTTAGTTCATACAAGTAATTAAGGCTTTTCACCATTTCTTCATGAGCTTTACCCTCTGGTAGTTTGGATTAGGAATACATTATTATATTTTATATTTTCTTCCCCTATAATTTTTACTCGCTGTTTGAAGAATTAAGATCTTGTCATCCCTAGTCTGGTCAGAGCTCTGTGTTTCTGCCTCTTCTTGCCTCAGTTGACAAGTGTATGATTATCCTGTCCCCACCCAGTCACTTAACTTGAGCACTTATCCTGAAATCTCCTGAATGCACACTTCTATCAAGGTTTTCAGAAACAAACCCTTGAGCATAGACAGGAAGGAAAAGACAACAAGATGGTCTTGGTAGTAGGATGAAAGGGACAAGAGTTTATAACCATAAAATATAACTTAAATAGCACACAACTGCGGTGATCTCGAGCTTGAGACAACTGTCCAGGTCGTGTCTTCTTCTTCCATGGTCTTCCAGCTTGGAGCCCTAATGACAGTTTAATCCAATCTCCTCTTTAACAGATGAATCAACCGAGACATAAATGGGCGCCATGACTTGGCCAATGCCACACAGCTGCTTAGAAATCCGTAACCAAAGTGTGGCTCCTCCCTCACCACCCCAACAAACTCAAACACTGCTCTGACATAGACTCTGAGGAAGTGACCAACCCTGCCATGTGGGCCTCAAGTTCAAATGTTGTGGGCCATCTCTCCATTGGCCTCCAAAGAGCCCCAAAAGCTTCAACAGTTCAGTGCCAATATCTCAGCCCTCAAAAGGCCTTTAGGAGGAATTTTCAGAGAACAAAATTCCAAAGTCTGACCATGACTTTTGATTCAGAACATTCAGTCCCTAAACACATGGTACAATAACCAAAATGACTACTATTGAATAATACCTCTGTTAGCCAGAATGCTAATGATAAAAGCCCTTTCTGTTCTCACTTTGATTCTTCCTAGGAGCAGGGTTCTGATAATTTTTAATGACTGCACAAAGAGACTGACAAGAGGATAGAAGAATTGAATTGGAGACTTCCCTAAAAAACATGAACTACATGGGCCCAACTTAGGGGGGACCATAGGTTCTATTTCAAGTCATAAAATCCGCCAAAATCTTTCTCTTTTTCCCTTTGCTGCTTGGTTCAATGCAATCTTTACTTTAGATACAATGATATAGTTTTTAAGGAACAAACATTATTTGGAGAAATTTTCAAGCTACTATATTTTCTTTGCAGGAACATGTTCCCTCCAAATCTGGTGGAAGCCTGCTTTAAACAGGTAAATACTCTACAGCCACGAATTCACCTTTGAAATTCCTTTTTGGCATACCACACCAAATAGGACCCTTTTTTTCTATTTTTCTACAATTTTGCAGGGAGGAGTGGCTCTTACCTTGTACTGAAGGCATATTAGTTGCCAGACACAGTATGTCTTACATACAAATAGCCATTGAGTCTCTGTTCCTGGTAAGAAGACTAATCACAAGATCCCCTCACACTGCCCACACTTCCCACATGCAGAAGTCTACCAAGCAAGCAAATTCCAATATAAAATACATTTACAACTTGCTTTAGAGAATATTTGAGAGATTATTCAGGTTTCTGAGTTTGATTTAAAAATCCAGTGCACTGGTTTTTAGACGTCTACTAAGGGCCTTGTGGGTTCTAAAGGAGAACCACATCAGAAAGGAATGGCATCATCATTTATGGAGTGCATGCTATGTGCCAGGCACTAATGTTATATTTAGTCCTCACATAAATATGATGAGTATCATTGTCTTCATTTCACTGATGAGGCAACTCAACTATAGAATTCAGGGGGATTATGTAACAGGCACAAGTTCTCACAAGTAGTAAATGGCAGACCCAGAATTCAAATCCCTTGTCTTGGCTCCAGATTTTATTCTCTTTCTACTACGCCATTCTGCTTGCAAGAAAGGAATATCCAGGGTGATGAGACACCTACCTGGAGGATACAGTGAGGTGAGGTTCCTTTTGAGCTCATATCCAAGCGACTCTTGGTGGTCTATGCTTTGGATACAATTACATTTACTATTATTAGGGGATAAAAATCAATCAGGTTCATTATAACTTCACTTGAATATAAAGGCTTCGTTGCCCAAAATATCAACAGGGAAACAGACATCCCAGGTTACATAATGCTTCCCAAACATTTCTCCAGGTGATATTCTCCCTGTTGTAATTCCCTAGCCCTTCTGCTTAGGATCTGTATAAAACAACAACAAAAAAAAAAAAAACCCAGCCCATGGAGGACCAGGTTTTATACATTTAAGTCCCCCCTCTGTTATTTTCCCCTTTAAAAATTTTTATTAAGTCTATTTTAATAAATAATGCATGCACACATTGCAAAATTCAAACAATTCTTTCTTTAAAAAATAAAAAGCCTAAGAGGCCAAAATCTAACTTTCTTTATTCAAAAACAACTGTAACCATAAATAATGAACCCCTTCAATCTGACCAGCCAACCCCAGCACCATGGGGCTGACTATTCCAGTCAGTCAGCTGGCACTTGGTGATATCAAAAACGCTGATTTCTAGATCTTTCAGATGAGAAAAGTGATGACTCGTGCAGATTTATTATGTTTGGTTTGGGATTGCATTTACAGGATTTCGAAGGGGAAGCAAATGTTTTTCCCCAGGTCTAGTTGGCTTAGACAGAATGCAAACAAGGTTGCAGTTTCTGTGTAGGCTACAAACTGTGTCTAAGGGAACAGAGTTGGAGACATAAGAAAGGCTAATTAGGACTGAAAATCTACCCCACACAATCCATAAATGCATAGGCACCCTGTGGAATAAAGAACTTTGAGAGTTGATTAGAATAGGAGATGAACAGGGGCCAGTTGTTTTGTTGTTTGAAATTGCCAGCAATGCTACTGATCATTTGGAATGTGTCCACAGTATTGACAGCTGGGCATGTCCTTGTTTGGGAATAGTGGCTTCCCAGTGGACGAGAAAGTCTCCCGTTTACTCTGGTACAGAAATGGTCAAGCACTTCATATATGGCAGTGCTTCCCCCGACTCTAGATCCTGTCACCACCCACACATTATTACTCTCACTGATGCTTTACTACAATCACCATCAAGACCAGGAATTCTACTCTCATTAAAATCATAAAGGAATGGGCTCAAGTGTTTCATGTGGCCCCAGTAACGTCCTCAGCATCTCCTGTGTGAGGCACCTGTACAGAAACTATGGGGCAAAGACCATCTCTTGAGTTAGAAAAAGAGAAACACCACTGCAGACTTGGAGAAAGTGGGTTGTGAACTATTAAATCAGACATCTATTCTTAAGAATTGATAATATCAGGAATGGCTTAAAGATTGTTTGCGTGGGGATTTTTATTTTTTTATTTTTTATTGTACATTTTATTTTTATTTTTTTTAGAGATGGAGTTTCGCTATTTTGCCCAGGCTGGTCTCAAACTCCTGGGCTCAAGTGATCCTCCCACCTTGGCCTCCTGAGCTGCTGAGCTTATAGGCATGAGCCACCATGACCAGCAATTTTTAACTTTTAATACCTACTGAAATCTCCAACTAAGTCTCATCCCTGAAGGGCTTTGTTATTGAGCACCATTAGCCATCATTAGTATAGTAGTTTAAAATTTACAAGATGTTTTCATATATTCTGCTTAATTTGATCATCAAGACAAGCCTGTGAGGTGGAACCAGCACAATTATTCCTGTTTCACAGCTGTGGAATATGAAACAAAGGATGTTAGGTGATTTGTCTACAATCCCATAGCACAATCCTCATGGAAAGTGAAAGGATTATTGTGATTATTTGGGGTTTTAATCCCATTGTAGTAATTTTATTAGGATTTCAGAAGAGAGCAAAAGCATACGTGTGTGTTTGGTCCACCATCTTTAACCAAATACTTCTTTCCTATTATGAGTCATTTATTTATTTGTGCGTGTGTCTGTCTGCCTGTCCGTGTTGAGGAGATAGTAGGGGTTTGCTACAGATTAGATAGATGGATATTGTCTATGACAATGTTCTCTGAATACAAAGTAATGTATACGATTATAGAAAATTTGGACAACAGGAAAGTATAGAGAAAAAGTAAAAATCACCATTAATTCCTGTTGCTCTTTTTATTTTTAAGTTTAAAACCAACTATGAGAAGAGAAGCTTTAAAGTGCCCGTCCAGTCCAACGAAACGCTTATCGGGGCTGTGATAAACAACGTGTCGGAAGCCATGCAGTCTCTCACTCGGATCACAGAGGAGCTGGTTCCAGTTCCAGGATCTGTGAATGGGGTCAATGCCCTGGGACTAGTTGTCTTCTCCATGTGCTTCGGTTTTGTGATTGGCAACATGAAGGAGCAAGGCCAGGCCCTAAAAGATTTCTTTGATTGTCTTAATGAAGCCATCATGAGATTGGTAGCAGTGATAATGTGGTATGTATTGCCATTTGCTGTATATGATGTGCACCAGGTGCTTATTGCTATCAGCATGTGTTCTGTACTGAGGATGATGCCACAAGGCAGGATGGCCAATTGCAGTTATCTCACTCTGGTAAGCACAAGAAAATCAATGAATTTCTAGGCCTGTAGAGGCATTAAACCTACCTGCAAGCCTCTCTTAATAAGTTTGCTTCCTTATTTTCAAAAGGTGTCAGCTCCTTTGCCCAGGTGCTGATGGAATCCCGTTCTTAGTTATTCATCCAAGCCATATTTATTGAGTGTCTACTATATGCCAAGTATATAGTGCCAGGCACTGTGCATATGGCAATGAAGAAAACATATAAGAATACCCTGGATCTTATGTCCTCTTAAGGAAGACAGATGATAAACAAACAAATCAATCATACGCTTTAGTCGAAAGTGCTATGAAAAAGTAAAATAAAACAAAATAATGGGTGACTGGGGAGAGGGCATGAAATTTGCGCTGGATGGTACAGAAAGGCGTATAAGGAGGTGACATATTTTGCTAAGACCCGAATAACCAGAGGAGGCCAGTCATACAAAGTGCGAGGAGAATAGCATTCCCAGCAGAGGGAAAAGCAAATGCAGAGGCCCCTAGACTACCAGGAAGACGGAGGTCTCCTCACTCTGTGTCAGCCCTAACAAACATTGTAAATGGCGGTTCTGCTGCGGTATGTGAAGGAACCAAGGGAAGTATTATAGAGCACCAGGCCACAATTTATAACACGACTTCCTTTATTAAAGTTGAGAGCAGGAGAAAAAGGAAAAGACCAAATCCAAAGAGGAACATTGACCTTGGAAAGTTAACTCTCCCAGCAGGGAGAGAATCCTTTGATTGGCTTGCCTGTCACGTGGGGGTTGCCTGTCTTTTATGCCTTATTTTTAATCTAGACTCCTCCTTGGCACCTGAGGCAGGAAGACATCCATTGCTAAGAAAAGCACTCCCTCACCAACATGATTAAAAATGTTCTTTGTCTTTAATGCCACCAAAGGCCAGAGAAATTCATTTTTCAGGAGTTTATTCAAGATGAATATGAACGAGCGCACAAAGACGGATCAGAATGTGGTCTCCACGGGAGCCCCCAATGGGAAGGCTCCTTTGAAATCCTGGCAGGAATGAAAGTGGACATTTATCTTCATATTATTAAAATGCCTCCACCTTTCACCTCTTTTATGAAAGAAGCCCATTCAAGGCCACTGAATGAACCTCACATGTAGCCTTTCTAGCTGTACATTTTGCCTGCACATTCAATATTGAGTTATTACATTTCTGAAAACAGGTACTCCTGTGATTTCCTGGCCTGTGTTTTTAAGGACTTTTGAAAGAAGCATTGTATTTTTTCAATTTGAAATAAGTTTTCTACAGTTCCCAGCAGACTCTATTCCTTAAGGGTGATTGGTAATGTGAGTTTGGTTGCAATTTACTGCACACATCAGACAAAAGGAGTGGAAAGGGGGCAGCGAGGCCTTTAAGCAGCCAGGGTTATTTCAATATGTACAAGTCATTTTGTGTCTCAGTTGTTCATTCTTACAGTCTGCAGGGGAAAAGCTCACAAAAGGCAATAGCAGCCTGTGGGTGTTAATTGCTTGATTAGACCACCTATAACCTCATATGGGAACACAAACAAGCACATGATTAAGTTTATAGACACCTTCTATTTATGGAAAGTGGTACTAGTTTTCCGTTTGCACTATAACATAAAATTTTCTCTTAAAGTAAATTGACTTAAGTAAAAAAGGTGTTTTAAGAATAATACTAGGTCAAACTGCAAGTGGTGTGTAGCTATGGAAAAATAATAAAGTGGTCGTTGAAGAAGAGAGCTGACTGCGAACCTGAAACTCTGACGTAGCATTGTGTGCCTCTTGCTGTGACTTGGGAATCAGGCTCTGACGTGGAAAATGTCTCCAAACTCTGAATGTCAGTACAGTGGATTCTAGCAGTTCAAGGTACTCGACAGAGGAGCGGGAGGCAGAGGGGGTGAGTGGCATCTGAGGATCAGAAAAGTGACCCAGGTGCGGCGAAAGAACTGTCGAGGAAAATGGAGATGAGTAACAATAGCTGGGTACCTGCCTTTTTTCACAGGTTTAAGAGGAAAAAAAAAAGTGGCGTCCTAGAGCAATACTAAGTGAGGGGAAAGCCCGATTCTGCAATAACCAGGGGAAATTTATATTTAAATAAGAAAAGAAAGAAGTTCGCAGTTTCTACAGGTCCTAATAAGTGCCATGGGCAGAAAAGTTTGGAAATCAAGTCTCTTTCCCTTTTTCTTTCTGCGGACTTTCTGCGGACTAGCTTGGTGGAAACCAGACTCTGACTGTGCGCGTGTGGCTTCCCCGCAGGTACGCCCCTCTGGGCATCCTCTTCCTGATCGCCGGGAAAATCGTGGAGATGGAAGACATGGGTGTGATTGGGGGGCAACTTGCCATGTACACGGTGACTGTCATTGTTGGCTTACTCATTCACGGAGTCATCGTGCTGCCCCTCCTCTACTTCTTGGTAACCCGGAAAAACCCTTGGGTTTTTATTGGAGGGTTGCTGCAAGCACTTGTCACAGCTATGGGGACCTCTTCAAGGTATGTGTGTGTGTCCAGCTTACTCCTATCAGAAATCGTGTTTGAAGTGTTACTTTGAACCAGAGCCTCTCAAGTTGCGGGTAGGAGGAGGCAATTTGTTCTGGGTTTTAACTTCCAGGAATAATGAATTGGCTTCTTCATGTCTGACGCTCATCAGACCTATTTAGGATTCAGGGAATGGCTGGCTATGTACTCTTTTGGGGGACAAAATGGAAATCAACTATCTTTTCCTGCCCACTCTCCTCTCCCTCTTCCAGTTGATATTTACCATAGGGGGAAAGGCCGGAGGGACTTGGCACAGGCTGTTGTGATGGGGAGTGATCACAAGTGGTGCCTCACAGAGGAACCCAGAAACAGGAGAGCTGCCAAGTGACCCCGTGAGGGGACCACACTGTTCCTAACCCCGCTCTCCTATTTATACAAGTGCTGACTTAGTTCCCTCTAAGTTAGGATGTAGGAGAGGAAGGAACTGTCTGTGCAAAAGACCAAACACACAGACAGAGTCTGAACTACCAGGACCCTCAGCTGACGTGCTCTGTTCCACTGTTCTCAGTTCTGCCACGCTACCCATCACCTTCAAGTGCCTGGAAGAGAACAACGGTGTGGACAAACGCGTCACCAGATTCGTGCTTCCCGTGGGGGCCACCATTAACATGGATGGGACTGCCCTCTATGAGGCTTTGGCCGCCATCTTCATCGCTCAAGTTAACAACTTTGAACTGAACTTTGGACAGATTATTACAATCAGGTACAAAGAACGAGTTCTACACAACATTTTATGAAGACTGTCTTTAAAACACCAGAGGATGATCAGGATTGGGTGAAAAAACTGGTTGGGAAGGGGATCACACATAATCAGGAGTTTGGGGTTGCGGGGAATAGTTGTATTTTTATACTTAGATATTTTTATTAGTTTTCAAATTAAAGATGTACACACTCAATAACCAAATTCAAATAAAACAGAAATGTATAAAGAAATACGGGAAACTTGCCTGCTACCATATCACTCCACGTCTTTCTGTAGGTATTTGTGTTTGACTTAGAAAACCCTTTTCTTATATGTAGACATACACACACTTCTTTTTTGTAATTAATAGAATCATATCCTACATGCTCTTTGCTCCTTGGTTGGTTTGCTTATCAATATACCATTTATAAATATATCTGGCTCATTCTTTTTATGATGTCTGCAAAATACATACTATGGATATTTCTCATTTTTAAAAGCATAACATTATACTTCACTATAGAACTTTGTTCATAAATTATCTTGCTTTTGAATTAATCAATGATTTTTTTCTACAGTTAATGATGCCTGTTCAGTATCTTTACAGCCCTCTACTTGGATAGGGGAATGATTAGAAACTGTTATTGTAACTCAACAGCATTTTAGACCTTACAGAATACTTTCAGGGACATGAAAAAGTATATAGCTGACAGTTTTTTCTTTTAAAAACAACTATCACAACAGGACCAACTTCATAAGGGTTGCTGTGAGGATCAAATGAGATAAGCCATGCTCAGCATATCAGATGACACATAATAATAAGCACATGATAAAGCCATTAGTATGATTATGATCTTAATGATTTTTTTAAATCTCATTTACATTTTTCGGAAGCACATCCTCTTCTGTCACATGGCAAGTCGGCAGCGGGCACTGTGCGTGTTTTGCAGGGCATACTCTCTCCTTGGAGGGCTTTGTAACAATGTTTTCTGTTTTGTTCTTCATCCAACAGCATCACAGCCACGGCCGCCAGTATTGGGGCGGCTGGAATTCCTCAGGCAGGCCTGGTCACTATGGTCATCGTGCTGACCTCCGTGGGCCTGCCCACCGATGACATCACGCTCATCATCGCCGTGGACTGGTTCCTGTGAGTACACCCCACTGCGCTCCGGCTCACTGTCGCAGGGCCCCTCTCTGTCACTCTAGGGCACCAGGCAGCCTAGCATGCCTGCCAAAAGAACTCCAAAGAGGATTAGGTTGGCCGGTAATTAAATTGTCCTCGTGGCCTGATCTCTGGCCCTTATCTGGAGACGAAGCCCCAGACGCCATGCGCCATGCGCACTCACTCGCCTATCAGCCCGAGGGGCGCATCTGGCTGCTGCACTTCTCACTCCATAAAGCAGCTCAGGGATTGGGAAACCTGCTCTCTGTGAAGCCGACATTAATCAGCAAGGCCGTCTCTGAATTGCGCAACACATTATTGCCACAGTGGCTGGAGCAGAACTGCAGGCCCCGCATGCTTGCTCAGGCCCGGCCCCCCAGCCCCCTCGAGCTTCCCGTCCCAGTGGCAGCAATGTCCCCATCTGAGCCCAACAGGGTGAGGAGGGGTCATGCAGACAGTGGGAAGACAGCTAGCACCATTAAGTAGAATCGATTTTTGATTCTGGGGAAAGTTCCGAGAAATGTACCCTCCATACCCTCCGGCCCTAACCTCCAGGGCCCATCCCACTGTCCTTTTACCTCACTCACCCAGCTGACATTCTCAGCCCCTTTTCTCTCAAAATTTCCCCTTCCACTTTTGAAAAATTTTTCCCCAAGATGCCCAAACCAAATACCTAATAGAACACAGTAGGTGCCGAGTCAACATATGTTGACTTTGCTGAAACTAATGACCACAAAGAGCTCGACAGTGTGCACGAGCTCTGTGCTTGTGGGGGGTGGTAGGGAGATTTATTCCCCAGCTACTTGGACCTGTGTTTGCGCTGTGGCCCTGTGTGACATGGGGCAGGTTATCCAACCACCCTAGTTTCCACCTCCATACAGTGAGGATGCTCATGCCCTCTAGCCCCTAGTGGTACTGTGAGGGTCAAAGGCAATGATGCTTAGAAAGCTTTCGGCACACTTGTCTGGCCCACAGTGAGCACTCGGTTCTCAAAGTTTTTGATCTTTACATTAAAAATTATTGAGGAATGAAAAAGCATTTTATCTACATGGGTTATATCTATCATTACTTGTCATATTAGAAAAACTTAGAAATGTTAAAATGTTTAAATGTATTAAATAAATTTTAAATTGATTTAGAGGTTACATTAATACATTCATTACATGTTAACATAAATAACTTTTTTGTGAAAAATAACCATTTTCAAACTACAAATTTAGTGAAAAGAACGGCAGCACTCTACATTTTGCAAATTTCCTTACTGTCTGGCTTAGCACAATACAGCTAGAGTTTCATAACTGCTTCTGCATTCTCTGTGTTGTGATAGCACACACGGTGGGTGGAGTCTTTGCAAAACTCCAACATACATTCATAAGAAAATGAAAGTGGAAGGGGCAAATGACATCTCAGTAATATTATGGGAATAGTTTTGACCTCAGGGATCTCTGGACCACACTTTGGCAACCTCTGGTATAAAGGAGTGTGAGTTAGAGGAAGAGAAATTTTATTTATGTATTTAATTTCTAAAAAAAAATTTTTTTTTGAGACAGAGTCTCACTTTGTTGCCCAGACTAGAGTGCCATGGCGTCAGCCTAGCTCACAGCAACCTCAGACTCCTAGGCTCAAGCAATCCTCCTGCCTCAGCCTCCCGAGTAGCTGGGACTACAGGCATGCACCACCATGCCCGGCTAATTTTTTCTATATATTTTTAGTTGGCCGATTAATTTCTTTCTATTTTTAGTAGAGACAGGGTCTTGCTCTTGCTCAGGCTGGTCTCGAACTCCTGACCTTGAGCAATCCTCCCACCTCGGCCTCCCAGAGTGCTAGAATTACATGCGTGAGCCACCGCGCCCGGCCGAAGAAGAGAAATTTTAAACGAAAGGAGAATGAGAAGGGTCATTCCCCACTGTTGGGACTCTAGCTACAGTCAGACTAGTCACTTAGTGAACATTGTTCATCTCTGTCCTTATACCTTTTAATAGGTACTATTATAAATGTTATGCATCTGTTATATAATCATGCAGTTGATGGATACGCCAAACTGAATTTTAAGAGATGCTTCTAAAGACAATGCCAGTCAGTTCATAGCATAAGTTGAAATCTCATGATGTTCATAGGAGCCTCATTTTTCCTTCCTTCCCACCCTGCCTGCAGGGACCGCCTCCGAACCACCACCAACGTGCTGGGAGACTCCCTTGGAGCTGGGATTGTTGAGCACTTGTCACAACATGAACTGAAGAACCGAGATGTTGAAATGGGTAACTCGGTGATTGAAGAAAATGAAATGAAGAAACCATATCAGCTGATTTCCCAGGACAGTGAAACTGAGAAACCCATCGACAGTGAAACCAAGATGTAGACTAACATAAAGAAATGCTTTCTTGAGCACCAGGTGTTTGAAAACCTTTATAAAATGTCTGCATCTCGTTACAGCTCATTTTCTCCAGTAAGCCCCTCACCTCCCTCCTTACTCTGAGAAGATTGGACAGTATTCATCCAAAAACAGGGGAGCATTTTGCAGTGGCCAAAATGTATAATTTTCATCCCACATTTGAAATTTTTAAATCATTTCATATTAGTCTTACTCAATGAGGTACTGAGATCAAAAATAGTCTTGATCAGATCTTATAAGTGTGTGTGGCACATAATCCTATAAATGTGATTTTTTTATAAGTTAGAGAATCAAACAAATAATAGGCTAGAAGCATTTTTAAATCAACTTTTGCCATTTAAAAATCCTTCAGAACAGAATTGAGTTCTAGTCTCAAAATATTACAACTTTGATGAACTGCCATCTGTTATCAGTGGAAGAGTTTTTTCCCTTTCTCTTCACACTGTCATACATATTTTATTAGTAGCTAGGTAAATATACACTCCTAGCACAGTGGTGGGGAGGGGCAGAAAGTGAAGTTTTTGCATGGCTTTGAGTAAGTCATATGTCATTTCTAGGCCTCAGTGTCCTCATCTATAAAATGAGTGACTTCCCTATATGCCTCCCTGGTCACTTCTAGCCCAGACATCCTGTGACATCATGAAAGAGCCTGCACTCTAATTTCCCTGGGAACACCTGGTACCACGTATCAGTCCCTGCAGCACCGGGCTTTCAGAAAGGATGCTTACTGTGAGTAAATATTTCTAATTAGGAGGAGGATGGCTGTGTGGTTGACCAGGTCCTGTGGTCAAAATGCCAGGAATGTATGCGAGTTGCCAGGTGGGAGGCCATTCCAGGAGTGGGTTTTACTCATAAAACCCTCTGCCCAGTTCTTCCCAACAGAGAAAGTATTCCCTCCTTTCCTACTCTTCCCAAACTGAAAGGACTGTGTTGGGAAGGATGTCTCTTCCCACCGTTCCTCAACTGATGATAGACTTCTTGAAAATAAAACAGAAGACTAGTAGTAATTAGCAAGGGTGCTTGTGGTCGTACTATGAAACACTAAAGAGCTAGGAAAGAATGGAGCAAAGTTGACCTTATAAAAAATGGATTTAAAAATATTAAGAGACTAGGTCTTCAAGGAAGAATGAAAAAGGAGAGGTTCATTTTAGTTTTGTTTTACCTGAAACACTTTTTCTCTTCAGTTCAAAATCATTCCCCAATGAAGTCTGTATACCAAAATATAAGATCACTTATGTATTTTAAAGAAGTCAAATGAATGAGCTCTCTGATAAAGATCTATGCGTGGATGAGTGGTCTGATATTTGAAAATGTTTTTTACTTTAATCAGAAGTTCTTAGAATGAGAGAAATAAGATATTTCTTTATGTTGGAATCCCACTTACCAAGTCATTCAAAACCGTCAGCCGGAGTAGGGTTTCGTTTGTTTTGTTTGCATCCTAAGAGAAATGGTAGAAGATGAATCAGTATGAAGACAGTGTCAATGAGAATGCAAGAAAAAACAGCAGGGGCATTAGTTTCAGGCAAGGGAGCTCCCAGGTTTAGAGGAGATTAATTTTTACCCCGTCAGGAATATCAGCGTCAGAGACGCCGAGTGGGAGCTGTCAGACGACAATACCAGCTGTGTTTTGAGTTTCTGACTGAAAGTGGTGAAGAATGGACTTAATTATGCTAACAGACTGAAAATCTAGACGTACATCCTTTGATATATAATTAGAGATATTTTTATATAGATCCCGAGCATTATATGTGTATAAAAGTTAACATTAGGCAATGGTGGAGTAACCATTTGATGTCAAGGCTCTATTTGGGAAATACACTACAAAAGATAATGTACATGGCTGTCATGACACTAGTAGAGCAAAAATTAATCCTGTCAAATTAATTCTGTTACACAATGTGATTTTTTTTATACTAACCATTTCTTATGGAAAGCAGGTCCTTTAGGGTGACTCTGCATACGCGTGCACCCAGTGTGGACTGGGAAGCATTACTTTGTAGATGTATTTTCAATAAAGAAAAAAAATAGTTTTACATGAATATCTTTGCATGTTGTTGTCATTCTTCTCCCCAGAAGAAAATAAATTTTACATTCATGGAAGTATTGCAATGAGCTCAGGCCATGCTGGGGAAGGATGCCATGCAGCAGGGCAAGATGTTAGCTGAACCAGTGGGGTCTGGGGGAGCCACAAGAAAACAAGGAAGGACATGCCCCCCCTGCTCCATTCCAAGAACTGGAGCTGGAAACAGGAGGAGGTGAGGGAAGAAGCACTTTGCTGTAATAGCCTGCACTTACTTGTCCGTGTCAGACTTAAATTTCTCAGGTAAATTGAATCATTTCCACGTTAGGATTAGAAAAGTGTAATGCCACCATGGGTTCTTCCAAAAGAGTAATTTCCTGTCTGACCTTCAAATTAGGTAGATTTATCTCTCTGATTACTACCACCATTTACGGAAAGAGCTGAATAAGATCTCAAGGGATTTCCAGAAACAGCCATTGTGCTAGTGAACCACTCTACTCATTAAGAATGACTTATTTCCTTCGTGCTTTTTAATAAAGATTTGGCAGGAAATAACATGAAATATCCAGATTGAAGTTGTGTCTGGAGATCCTTTCATTTGACCCTCTACCTGCAGATGGCAGCCACCTAGAGGAAAGGCTCTTAAGTAGGGGACCCATAGGTCCTCCACATGAAGACTTCAAGGTTCAGAGCCCTAGGAATTGTGGGAGAAGTTTTGTGCATTTGTCTTTGGGGTGAGGTGAAATCCTTACTTTCCATAAATTGCTCTAAAGGATCTATGACCCACCCTGCCCACAAATCCGCAAATCACTGAGTTTGATCCATATCCATCCTAACTTTTTTGAAGGCAT
This sequence comes from Microcebus murinus, assembly GCF_040939455.1. NCBI lineage: Eukaryota > Metazoa > Chordata > Mammalia > Primates > Cheirogaleidae > Microcebus > Microcebus murinus. Next base: position 27,751,617 of record NC_134114.1, read on the forward strand.
ATTTGGAATCCACATGGCCCTTTTGGGAAAAGGAAGACTGGTCACAGCCTGAGGGATGTAAACCTGGCCCCCTGAGGGAACCAATATTTGTAAACCTGTGGCGCATTCTGGACACCGAGAAACATTCTGGGAAATGCCACTAAAGATCAATCCACTGCTAGGAAGTGCTCCCTCCTGCAGTGACCAGTTTCCTTCCCTTCTGCAGCCTGAGCTGGATTTAGCCCACCCGCTGGGTGCAGGTCTGTGGGGAGGCCACTGCCGCTGAGGGACAAGCAGCCCTGCGGGGGTGTGCAGGGACTGACAAGCGGGCGTACAGCCCTACCTACACACTTGGTAGTCACGGATCTGTTCCCAAATGGAGCCATGAAAAATGTTCAGGTTAACACTTTTTTTTCCAATAAACACATTTAACAAATTTGTATTTTAAATTTTAAATGTTCTGATGAAAATACATTTAGCAACTTTTTAAAATCCTCCTCTCGGAAGTTGGGAGTCTATGTCCCCGCCTTCCCATATTCATCCTGTCACCACCACGGTCCGACTGAAGCAGGATTCCCTTTCCCAAGGGGAAGAATCTGACTTTACCCATAAAATCCTTTTTTTCTATGCGTTTATTCACCTGCACCAGGTTGAAAACAGAAATTTTAGTGCTGGTCATGGAATGAAGCTTGGAGCAGAGGCTCGGTTCCCGCCGAGGGAGGGGACGCGGGGACGCCAGCCCTCTTTCCGGGCCGCCGCGGCTGACCCCGGGCTGCTGTCACTCATCCGGCCTCCCCGGCGGCCGCGACTCCCCCTCTCCCACCCGGGTGGTCCCAGAACTGGGCAACAATGCCCAGCTCTGTGTGGCCTCGTCCTGGGGCCAGAGAGGTTGGGAGGTGTCACGCCGAGGGCAGGCTTCGAATGAATGAGCCGACAGGAAAAGAAGGAAGGGAGAGCGAACGGCAGCGTCCCGCGAGGGAAAGTGGCAGAAGTCAAGTCTCCGGGAAGAGCGAGGCAGGTCGCGGGCGCGACGCTCACCGCAGCCACCAGGGGGCGCGCGGAGCTCACGTGGTAGTCTCAGGTCTGAGCGCGAACGGAGCTAGGAAAGTTTTTCAGGTTAACATTTTTTCCGCCAGGAGCTCTCAGGGAGCGGCTGAACTTCCTCTTAAAGAGATCCCATGTGGGTAACATCGAACTCCAAGGTCTGAGGAGCACAGACGGATCAATCTGTGAAAGCCATCAGGCTGTTTAAAACTCTTCAGTGCCCCCATTTCACATGTCCCTCTGGTCACCTGGCTTCTCTGGTCTCTCCAATGGAGCCCCTCCCTTTCTGGGTATCCTGTTTTGCCTGCCGTGAGCCTTACCTCTCTCTTCTCTCCCATCTCCTCTTTGGGATTCTCATCTTCCCACTGTCGCTTAGGTTTCCCAGCCACAGACAGATATTCAGAAGGTGGCATGGTAACATTTCCCACCGTGCCTACAAAACTGCCATCTCAACCTTCAAATAGGAAACGTTCACATTTTGCTGAATTGCACATGTAAGTGGGGTTGTCAAATGAAACATGGGACACCCAGTGAAATTCGAATTTCAGATAAGTAATAAATAATGTTTTAATGTAAATATTAAATAAGAAATAATGCGTCAGTGTACGTATGCAAAATATTGCATGTATTTTTGTTAACCTGGTAACTCTACATTACGAATGAAAAAAAAACTCAAGACAATTTTTTTGCATCAATGAAGTGAATATTATAGGTGAAAGAGTTTGTGTGCTGGGGAGGAAGATCTTCGTTATAAAATAATCATCCTAATTTTGAATTTCTCTCTGAAGGCAAAAACATGCTTAAAAAGGCAGTTTCGATCTGACATTTTCCACTATTTATTTGTTCTGGGGACATCATCACTCATTATGTGCTTGTAAATCTTGTGGCCGAAGTTAACAAGCCTGATGAATTACCTTTAAGACTTCACAAAACTGTCTTAAATAAATTAAACAATATATTAGTTATCCATGCTTGAAATATTTTTTTTTATTTTTATTTTTTTTTTATAACAATGCTATGACTGTGCTACATGCTTGAAATATTTTAAGACTCACATCTGTTTTTCTTTTCTTCCCTTCCCTATTTTCTTCATTCCTTCTCTCACTTCTTACTCTCACCTTCCCCCCACCTCAACATAAGATGTTTTATGTAATACATTATAGGGCTCGAAATTTTGGCATTCGCACACTGTTTCCCAATGATGGACACATTTTTTTTTTCATTTGGGAGGGCACCTTTTAGAAAAACACCTATTTTTTTTTTTAGATTGTGCTACTCAAAGTCGATCATTTTCCAGTCACTGTAAAGCTGGAAATGAGGCATTTTCCAAAGTCTTTTCAGGGCAAACTCCAGCCTCCTCGATGGATGGGAATCATTCCCACAAAAGCCCCTTCCTTAAGCCAAGGCTGAAGGATGTGAAAAGCAGGCCCCAACTGATACTGCAGAGAGGAGCAAAATAAAGTCATAAACTCTTTCCCAACAGTGACACATGCTGTACCATGTTAAAGATGACAGTGATGGAATTTCATAGTAATTTCTTAAAAAAAAAAAAAAAAAAAAAGATGACAGTGAGTCTACTAGAAGAAGGTGTCAGATGACAACCTTTGGGTTTCTTTTTCAATTCTTTAGGTTCAGGAGATCATGAATGTCCTGAAAGCAACCAGCCAGGAGCTTCCAGACATAGCTGTCGCCAGAGAAAATAAAGATGATTTGGGACTTAGCTCAGCCCAGCGCAATGCACTGACGATCCATCCACCCTGGGGAGCACTTAGCACGCAAAGTTTTCATCAGCAGCACAAGCCTGAAAACTGTCACCAAATTCCACTGCCTTGGCCCTACAGTGCCTTAGTGAGGCATTCTTTCATTTAAGCTGATGAGGAGCTTAGCCAAAAAGGTAGAAAACAAACTTGAGAAAATATGTTAGTTAGAAAAATGACATAGCTAGACTAAAAACAGCTTCATGCTTTCTGAAACCTAAAGGCCTTCAGTTTCAGAGTGGTGGTTGAATCCACATCTGTCACACCTGAATTCTTGAGCAGCTCATCAGAGTCCAGGACAGTGCACCTCAGTGTCCTTATTTGCATGTGTGGGGGTTGGATGGAAACCACCATCTCCAAACCAACTTTCATATCAGTTGCCCTGTATTGGACGGGACACTAGACTTAAAGTAGACCTTACATGGTCAACTATCCTTGGCAAATAATAGGTTAAACTTCACCTTCCACATCATAAATCGTATGGTAATACTTTCTTTGTGACAGTGTAATGAGAATTTAGTAGATGACATCTAGATATAAAAATCTCAGCGCAGTTCCCGGCACTCAGCAAGATTCTTAAGATATTCAGAACAAACTCTGCTCAATTAAGGAGGAGGAAGCATGGGGGTGATGCTGGAGAAGGGGAGAGTGGCTTCCCCTCCATCTGGGCCTGCTGTGAGCTGGAAGGAACTCCCTGAGGAGGCCACAGACCTACATTTCCCGGGAGGGAGGCTTTGCAGAGCCGTCACCCCTGGAAACCAGCATCATGAGAAACTGCCAGGCTTCTTCACTGAGGGGCCCGGGCCTCTGCGCCCGGGGCGGCCCGGCAGCCCCTGCCCATCTCCTCCAAGGCCTTTTGTCAAGCCGGCTCTCCCAGCAGCCCCGCGCTGCATGGCGGTTTTGTGAAGGGCACAATCCAATGCTCTGAGGAGACCACCCAGCTTCCTCTCTCAGAGTCTCCCAGAGAACAAAACCGTCCCTCTGTGTGCCAGCGACCTCCCCCTCTGCCAGGCCCCCTCCTACTGTCCTCCTGCCTGCCAAGGGAGGTGGAGAGCCAGTCAGGCCCCACGCTCGGTGGGAACCCAGGGGATGGTGTGCTAATGAGCTGTCCAGAGCGTGGGGCCAAAGGCTCCTCTGTGCCCGGCATGCTGCTGCCACCCTGTGGCAAAGGTCTTTCTCTAGGCGCCGGATGGCCCAGAGCTGCCCAGACCATACCACGTGGAAACACAGAGCATTTACGGGCAACTGATTACTGATCGGCTCAAGGAAGGCTATAGAGTCAGAAAATAGTTCAGAAGGTGCAAGGAAAAAGGAACTAGAAGTGATTTGTGGCAATGGCACTGATCCCTGAAGTGCGGTCCCCTAACCGGTATCAGCATCCCCTGGGAACTCACTAGAAATGCAAATTTTCAGGTCCCACCTTAAACCTACGGAATCAGAAACTCAGAAGGTAGAGCCCAGCAATCTTTTTTTGTTTAGTTTAGTTTTGTTTTGTTTTTAGAGGCAACGTCTCGCTCTGTTGCCCAGAGTGCAGTGGCTACTCTCAGGCGCAATCTTAACACTCAATAGCCTCAAACTCCTGGGTTCAAGCCACCTTCAGACTCCCCAGTAGCTGGGACTACAGGCACACACCACCGGGCTCAGCCCCACAAACTGTTTGAACAAGCCCTCTACGTAGTTCTGATGCACACTAAAGTTTGAGAACCACTGGCCTAGACTCTAAGCAGAAATAGACTTTGGGGTTGACAGAGCAGGGTTCTAATCCTGTCTTTGCCTATGAGCTGTGTGACCTCGGGCAAGTTACTTAACCTCTCCATGCCTCAATTTGTTCATCCCTCTAGTGGTGACAATCATTTCTATTTTCTAGGATTGTTGAGGATTAGATCAGAAACAAAGGTAAAGTCGCTGGCATGTTTGGTAAAGGATGCTTGTTTGGGGTATTATAATAATGGGGTCACAAATTTGCTCACACTACCACTAGTACATACGGAGAAAATGCAGTTCCTTCATTTATTTAACGGATATTTATGGAGGGCCTACTATGTGCCAGGCACAGGCATGGGCAATGTAGATAAAGTCCCTCCCTTCATGGAGCTACATTTTATCACATGTGTAATATAGGGTGCTATGGACTGAATTATGTCTCCCCCACCAACATGCATATGTTAAAGCCCTAACCCTCAATCTGACTGTGTTTGGAGATAGAGTTTATGAGAGGAGATTAGGGTTAAAGGAGGCCATAAGGGTGGGGTCCTAGTCCAACAGAATTGGAGAGAAGTCTCTCTCCACAGGCAAGTACCAAGCAAAGGCCATGTGAGGACACAGCGAGAAGGCAGCTGTCGGCCAGCCAGGAAGAGGGCCCTCACCAGAAATCAGTCAGGCCCCGAGGGTCAGACAGCGGCATCCCAGCGAAGGCAACACTGTCAACTAAATGCGCCTTCCTCTCCCCAAGAGGCAGGGAGTCCAGCCTCTGCCTGTGAGCGCCACTTCGCCTGAGCCACACAAACAGGATTATGCTGTTCTTAAAGATTTCCAGTCGCTGGTTTTAGTCCTTAATTCCCCTTTCTCTGCAGAAACGTCCTCGTTAGTCAAATTGCAAAGCTTCTCTTACCACATACGATACACAAACCTTCAAGTACAGAAGGGGAAAGCATATGTTGAAAGCCTGTTTTATACCAGGCACCTCACAAACAACCCAGTGTATAGGCATTATTCTATCCACTTTATTTACGGGAAAGTTGCGGTTCAGAGGACAAATAACTTAACTCAAGGTAGAGTTGCCATTTGAGTTCACATCTAAATCCAAAGCAGGTGTTTTCTGCCTTAAACTAACCCTGGGAAGTCAGTCCGGTCAAGCACTGCAAACCAGAACTTCATCTAAAACAAGCCGTGGGCTACTCTCCCAGGTCGGCATTTTACAAGCTGTAGTTTTCAGCTTAATGTGTCCCAGTTAGCATTTTTTTAATGAAAGAATAGAATAGAAAATAGCACATGTATCAAAGTACTGCTTTGGGGACATTTTTATCTGAATTATTTACATGTGTGTAGGCTTGTATCTTGATTAACAAATTTTAAAGCTACAGTTCCAAGCTTTTGCTGATCTATAACCAATAAGCAATCGATAATTTTTTCACCCTGTGAATTCAAGAGTTTGAGTGCCTTTCAGTTCCCAGAAACTCACCATCTTCAAGGGACTGTTCCATCTTCCAAATACAAATTATTCCTTAGGAAGTGACGCTGTGGGATTGTATTGATATCTTAAAGAGCCAAGTGTTCCACCAACGCTCATTTCCCAAATTCAGTTCTGGGCTCTGCTGACAGAGGTTCCTCTGACCCAGTCCTCCCAAATCGCCTCACACTGGCGAATTTGAAGACGACCAGGTTAAATTTCTCTTAAACAGCAGTAGCCGCTGGTGCTGCTTGCCAAATGGAGAAGTAAGTGCGCGCTGGCACATAGCTCTGGAAACAGAACTAAGTGGAGGAATTCCTTGTTAGCACTGACATCTGGTGGTCGTCAAGAGGCTGGCACCTGAGTCTCGAACTTAAAGGAAAGCATCCACCTGGGAACCAAGTACCAACCCTGACTCGGGCAAATTGATTCCTGCTGTCCCCACACCCCTCCTGGATCACCTCCCTTCTCCATTGCAGCCGGACTCAGCAGGGTGGAGGGAAAGGACAAGGATCTAGAGTCAGATGTCGCCAGCTGCCGTAATCTATGATGGGATCCTGGCAAACTACTTAAACTCTGAAGGACTGAGCTGCAAAATTACGATAAGAAAACAATCTACAGTGGGCACTGGGGTATCTTATTTTATTTAACCTTCAAAAACAACTCCTTTGATATTAACTTCCAGGTATTTATTAAGCATCCAAAAAATATTGGTTCCCTTCCTCCTTCTGCTATTATTTAAGGCCACACTCTCTAGTCCTTCGAAGTCCAGAGTCCTGCTTCCTTTCCATCACTGCTTGCCTGCCTTACTTCATTGAAACAGCAACTAATATTTATGGAGTGCTTACAATGAGCCAGGTTGTTCTATGGTAAAACCAAGTAGTTTCAGCCCTCTGAAGCAGAGAGACTTTCATCCTCCCCAATTTTATGGATGAGAAAAATGAGGTGGGTGAGTTTAAGTAGGTTACCCAAGGCCACACATTTTTAAACTCAATAGTATAGCTCCAGGGGCATACTCTTAACTTTTGAGCTAAATTTAACTCTGCCTCCTGTTATAATTATGATCACTATCTCCATTCTACAGATGAGAAAACTGAAGTTAAACTGAAGCCAGGCATGGTGGTTCATGCCCATAATCCTAGCACTTTGGATCACTTGAGGCCAGGAGTTCAAGGCCAGCCTGGATAGCATCGTGAGACCTCATCTCTACAAAAACTAGAAAACTTAACTGGGTGTGGTGGCACACACTTGTAGCCCTAGCTACTAGGGAGGCTGAGTCAGGAGGATTGCTTGAGCCCAGGAGTTTGAGGTTGCAGTGAGCTATCATGACACCACTGCACTATAGGCTGGGCAACAGAATGAGACCCTGTCTCAAAAAAATAAAATAAAAATAATTTGAAGTCACAATGTAAACAAATGGTGAAGTTGGTATTCCAACTCAGATAGTTCAAATCTAGAATCTTTGGTCTTAACCAGTCTTCTCCTTTAGTCTTTCATGTAAATCCAGCCTCCCACCTAGCATGTGATCTCAGAGCAAAGCCATCTCTGCCCACAGAAGGCACTTCCTCACCAGGAGGTTGATGACAGTGGTCGTAATCAGGTCACCCTGGCAAGGGAGGCTGGTCCAGCCTTTGTGACCTCACTACTGTAGTGCGACCTCAAGGAGATAAATAGAGAAGGCCCTGGTCCTGTTATTCGAGATCCACAAGGCCACAGGACAGAGAGACAGAGTCACCGAGGCTGTAATTATCAAAAGGAGTTTTATTGTCTAGCTCGAGCTAGCGTCTGAGCCCCCAGAGTGCCAGTGCAGTGGCATCTTCTTCGGGCAGGGACCCTCCTTTGTGTGTTAGTCCCCTTTTTATAACTCAGTTGTTTACACACTGGTCATGCATCCGCCCCCACAGTGAATCTTCATCCTGCCCCTGATAGGCTCTAACCTGTTCCAGGTCTTAGCTGAGAGACTCCAGTTTCCGAGTTCTTTGTCTTTTTCCTCTGCATCCCATAATGTACTCATAATGCCTTGCGGTTAGCAAACAAGCAGTAAACAGAAGCTGGAAGGTGTCCATTATCCTTATAGCCCAGTATCTTACAGTCCCAGGTGATTCTCAGCAGATTTCCTGTGTAGGAGGGCAGATGGCAATAATACTGACACTAAGGAAGTTCTCAATTCATTCCTGACAGAGGTTTTTATCACTCCCTTGACTTAAACCCTCCAGTGGCTTCTCATGGCTCCAGATAAAGCCCAAACTCCTACACAGAGTTTCAGGGCCCGTTATTATCAGCCCCCTGACTCCCTCTCCATCCTCATTTGCAACCTCACCCATGTCAGAGTGGAAGTGAAGTGGTGGCAGGATGAACTTGTGTTATTCCCATGTCACTGTGCTCTCTTAACTCCAGGCCTTAGTTACACATGCTCTTCCTCGGCTGGAAGCCTCACTTCCCTTACCTCACCTCCCTACCCTAACTGCCCCCTGCACCCCCAAACCATGCTGCACACCTTCTCCTTGCTGACTGCAACTCTGACTTCGATGGAGGCAGCATGCCCTTCAGAAAGCCTTTCTGGTCCCTTCTTTGTTCTCGTTGGCCTCCTGGGCTACTTGCTACCATGGCAGAATATGGTCAATCTCCTACCAGCTACATGCTTCTTTAGGGCAAAAAGTATGTCTTCTTCACCACTGGACCCCAGTGCCTGACACAGAATAAATATATGCATATATAATATATATATACATATCATATATATATACATATCATATATATATATACATATCATATATATATACATATCACATATATATATATACCTATAAAATGGGGCATTCCAAACGGCCAGTGTTAGCATCTGTTTGGTACTGTGCCCTTCCCCTTCAATGTTTCTCAGTACCAGTGTTACTGGCATTTTGGTGAAACAATTCACCAGGTGGAACTGCCCTGAGAAGTGCCCCTGGACACCAAATGCTGTTAGGTCCCCCCCCCCACTCTACCCTCCCCTTTACCCCTCCCCATTTCCCACCTTCTCATCCCTGTTGCTATGACAACCAAAAATACCCTTACATACACATTTTTAAGTATCCTTTTTTAAAAGTACCTTCCCCAGGTCAAGAACCACTGTAGCTAAAAGATGGCACTGATTCCTATGGGGTGTACTTTCCTTGAATCAGGCATTCACAATGTTTACGGAATTTTTATATTTCACCTCTAAGGCCATTGCTTCTCAGTTACGCGTCATGTGCAAGCTGCAGGGACCCTCTTGGGTCACAGTGAACTTGAGTGTCCAGCAACAACATTACCATGATGAGTCTGCTCATGACAGGGATAAAGGGTCCACAAAAGTGTTGGTCGCCTTTCCAGGGCACAGATGACATAGTATTCACCATTTTCTACTTGACTAACTTGGTGAAAACTAGAAGAATCTTTTCCTGATTTCTCATTTTCTGTGGTTAACATCAAATACACAAGCAGTAGGCATCGGAAGCAAACGGCTAGCCTGAAGAAATGCCTTATGTGCTTTGAAGATGGCGCTGGGATTTAGAAGGCTTACAAGTTTTGTTGAATATTCAACATTGCTGATACCTAGTTGTGGCAGGAAAGCAAAAATCCTTGATTTGATTGATTGGTGGTCTTAGATTCTTTCTCTGCAAATGGTGATTTTTCAAAAAATGCCTCTCTTTCTAACTAGGTAGGACAAGAAGTAACCTCAAGGAATTTCTGTAATAAACGTGCCAATCCACCGTTGTATTTTGAAGGATAACCATTGTTTAAGTCAGGCCTTGTGTCTTCATCGTCAATGTCAGTACACAAAAGCGTGAAGTATGGGACACTGTTACGAAAAAGACTGAAAGGCTGCCATCATTTCTTTTATACTCATAGGCACTGATCACTTTAATCAAAGATAAAACATCTTGATTAAAACAATTAGCTTTGCCAATACATGTATAAGCAGAACATTACCTTGTAAATATGTTCATTTTCTTCTTCCCTACTACACGTATTGGATAATAGGGACAAGAAAAGCAGATGGAAGATGATTCCAAGTAATTTCAGGGCACTATTACACAGTGAGGCTGGTAAGATTTTTGTCCTTTTGGCAAATTCAAGGAAGCCAGCAGAACAAATCTCGTTTCAGGAGTGCGTTTTCACTTAGCTGTCCTCTAAATGAAAATGCATTAGTCCTAGAAAGAAAAGTGAAAGTTCTTCAACTGCTGAAGATAAAATGACAGATTTGGCTTCCAGCAGTACATTCTTGACAGCTACTAGAGTTTCAGGAAAAGAAAACAAGAAAATTAAATTTGACAGAAATGAAGGGGAGGAAGAAAAGAAGGAATTTTTTTTCCAGTTAGTTTCTTCTCAATGTCATTGAAGGAATTTTAGGGCAATTCAATAACGGACCATTTAAGCATCTGCCCCATATGCCCCTATAGATGTGAAAGTTATTTTAAATGGAGCTGCCACCCCACAGACAACAGGTGGTGACTACATGTTAGTCCACAGATTGATCGCATGATCACTTGCTCAAGACAACGTGAGGACAAATGTGAGCCACGACCTGCCTGGAAATGAACTGTGCAGCTTTCCATCAGCCTTCGTTTCTGAAAACTCAAGAATACACTCCTGCAGAATTTTTGCAAAAGCCCGTGCTCCAGTTTGGGCTTAAGATTGAGGAGCTTGTTTGTTCCATATTTGGATAGCTGTGCTATCCAATATAGCGGGAGCTATTAAAATTTAAATAAGTTATTTAAATCAAATATTTAAATTAATTAGTTGCTTTTATTTAAAATGAAACTAAAAAGTCAGTTCTTCACTCACACTAGCCACATTTCAAGTGCTCCCAAGCCACACAGGGACAGCACAGATAGAGAACATGGCCATCGTGGCGGAAAGTCTCATTCATTGAGTTTTCTCTGAGCTCAGGACAAGGACACAGGCTGAGAAGGGTGGAAACTGGGGGTGAGAAGGCACAAAAGGAATACAGCTGGGAAGGAGAGGTTACAGTGGACTTCTGTGAGCAACTAGAAGGCAATTCAAGTCAAGAAATAATTGCTGATTGCCTGCTCCATGAGAACAGAACCTGAGAGAAACAAAGACAAATGAATGAGATCTGGTTCCCGCCCTCAGAGAATTCAGAGTAGGGGAAAAGCAACAGAAATACCCATTACAAAAAAACTTTCACACAAATTACATAAGGCGCCCAAAGGGACAGACCAGGAGAGCCATGGAGGAGCTCATGGTGTTATTGATGGAAATCAAAGATGAGATTATTAAACGGATGAAGGATGGAAGGAGAAGGGGACCAGGAGCAGGAGAGGATGCCTTAATGGAAATGACAGGGATTGGAGGGACATGTGAGAGTGGAAATGCTGACAACCGCAAGCCCAGTGTGGAGCCAGGCAGGCATACGGTGTAGATACCCCCAGATTACCAAGGACCCCTTTTTATTAGTGCCCTACTACTATGTTTTGAAAGACTTTTATTCTTACAACCTGACATGATGGAACAGGCATATGCTTTGGAGTCAGAAAGACTTGAGTTTGAGTCCTAGCTCTACCACTGTGCACCAGCTATGTGACCTTAGGCAACTTACCTAATAATGTCTCTGAGCCTACATTTTCTTCCTCATCTACCAAACTGGAGATTATAATAGCTGTTTCTCAGAATTGATATGAGGATTGAGTGAAACAATGTGTGTGGAAGTGATTAACAGAGTGCTTAGCACAGAGTAGCTAATCCACAGGGCTTAGTTTCCCTTGCTTTTCCTGAAGGCAGGGGCTTTGGGGCTTTGGGGACAGACTGCCTGGTTCAACTCTTGACTCTGCCCCTCACTGGCTGTGTGATATTGGGCACGTTGCATTCCAACAGAGGCATTATCCGGTGACAGGTGAGTGTGGACGTGTTACAGCTTAAGCCCGAGCATACCACTCTTTGCAGCAAGAATGGGAACTACTGGCAAAATCACTTGGTAGGAATCCATTCACACTTCTTATGTGGAGAATAAATGTGGGCCAGCTAATCTCACAGTAACAGTTTGAGAATAGTGGGAACCAATATTGAAGCAAGCACTCAGAACAATCGGCGGGAGGAGAATTAAGTAGGGTTCCGTTTTATTTACACTTATGTGGTCAGATCTACTGTAATCTGCATCAGTAATGAGACCTCACAACACTTTATGACGGTTTACACTTTTAAAACTTAATCACATACATGCTGAGCCTATGGTGTTATCTCTTCTATAACATATCATCTGCTTCCTTTTCATTTGTCTTATCTCCCAAGCCAATATGTCATTTTCTTGAAAGCAAGAGCCGAGTGTATGTTCTTTATATCCCATGTGATACCTACGACAGTCCTGCACTTGTTGTAGAAAGAAAGCAAGGAAAGAAGGAAGGAGCTGTGTTAGGGTTAGAAATCTGAAATAAAATACCTATTTGACAATGTCCATACAGGGTAAGACTCACGTGGTCAATTACAGTCTAACATGTGGTATACGACCATGGCATCTAGTGCTACGTTATGGCCAAGTCTGGTCCGTCTTCATGTCAATCTCAGATAATCAAGACTGTATCCTGGAAACATGCCAGAAGAATCCTTTACGGTTCTGCAGCCATTCCTTGTTCTAAACTATTTTAAAGAGATATATTAAATCCTTTTGCTTATATTTCATATGTTTTTTGTTTTGTTTTGTTTTTTATTTTAGTGTATTATGGGGGTACAAGTGTTAAGGTTACTTATATTGCCCAGGCCCCCCTCCCACCTTGAGTAAGAGCTTCAGGCATGTCCATCCCCCAAACGTTGTATATCTTACTCATTGTGGTTGTATACACCCATCCCCTCCTCCCTATTTCATATGTTTTTAAAAATAGTACATGAATTCATTTCCTTGTAAAAGATTTGAATGACAAGGAAATATACAGAGTAAACCATAGAAGTTTCCTTCACCCCCTTATCTCACTTTCCACCCCACTGACAAGTCCTATTAACTATTTTTGTGTTTCCCTGAAGCAATCTAACTCACTGGGCTTAAGTTAGGTACATGTATTAGTTTCCTGTGGCTGCTGTAACAAATTACAATAAACCTAGTAACTTAAAAAAACAGAAATTTATTCTCTCAGTTCTAGAAACCAGAATTCCAAAATCAGTAACATTGGGCCAAAATCAAGGTATTCGCCAGGCCATGCTCCCTCCAGACGCTCTAGGGGTGGCTCTGTTCCTTGCCTCTGTTCCTTGCTGGTGGCTGCCAGCAATCCTTGGCTTGTGGCCACATCACTCCCATCTCTGCCACCGTGGTCACATTGCTATCTCCCCTTCTTCTGTGTGTGTCAGGTCTCTCTCTAATTGCCTGCTACGAGGATTGCATTGAGGTCACATTTAGGGCCCAATGGACAATGCAGGACAATCTCTTTATCTCAAGATTCTTAATCACTTCTGCAAAGACACTTTTTCAATATATGGTAACATTTACAGGTTCCAGGGATTAGAAACTGGTATCTTCAGGGGGCACCTGGTATATTTAGTTCACTATAGTAAGTTGGTTTTTTTAAATGAATTTTTTTTGAGACGGAGTCCCACTCTGTTGTCCGGGGGCTAGAGTGCTGTGGCATCAGCCTGGCTCACAGCAACCTCCAACTCCTGGGCTCAAGCGATCCTCCTGCCTCAGCCTCCCAAGTAGCTGGGACTACAGGCATTCGCCACCATGCCCGGCTAATTTTTCTATATATTTTTAGTTGGCCAATTAATTTCTTTCTAATTTTAGTAGAGACGGGGTCTCACTCTTGCTCAGGCTGGTTTTGAACTCCTGACCTTGAGCGCTCCTCCCACCTTGGCCTCCCAGAGTGTTAGGATTACAGGCATGAGCCACCACGCTTGGCCTAAATGAATTTTCATTCACAAATTAATCATAACAACAACAACAAAACTGTTTGTCCAGACCTTGTTCATGTTAATAAAACTAAGTAAAGCTAACATTCTGTTGGCTCTCTAACGTCCCTCATCATTTTCGCTCTAAGTGACTTAATTCTGTTCCCTTTAAGGTCACCATAAAACATATAGGACATTCCCAGGTAATATGCAGCTAGTAATTTAAATTCAGTGCTACAGATATTGTTTTTAATCTTCTGTCTTCTCTTTCACAAGGGTAACTTAACTCCCAGGGCTACCAGCCCCTTCCGTCCTGTTGCATCAGTTTTCGACTGTGGTTGTTCCAGCCTCATTGTCAGAGCAACGTGATGAAAGATCGTCAGCGTCTGATGCAAGACGGCGCTCCCTCAGTGCCCTCGTGCCTGAACAGGTTGGCTCCGAGCCCCGTGTGAAAACCGGGCTGTCTGACTGTGGAACATTCGCCAGTCCCTGGAGCCCCTAGGGTTGTGACTTTGAAAGCAACCTCTAGCTGTGAAGCTGGAGAGCTCCATACACAGGTGGGTTCGCTAGGACAGTGCAGAACGTGGAGGTAATGTACACTCCAAATGGAAGTAAAAACAAAAACAAAAATCCCCTCCTCCACTGACCTTCCATCCTCTCTTGATTCATTTGTTCTGACTCAAAAGGTTGGATCTTGCTGAGACAGCCTAGAAGGTCTTGCCCGGGAATAGTCAGTGCAGAGACTTGGTACTTTCTTTTTCTCATATGATCAAGCATTGAAATTGATGGTAGATGTTGAGCCTATCAGGAGAAGTTGAGTTCAAAACTTAGCACCTTCCTGCATCCAACACTCCGACTCACCTTAGCTCCAGCTCACCAGTATCTGTGCTACTGTGGGGAAGGAAGCAGTTAAATTTCAACGTGAAACAACGGCTCCCAGAACTTTCATTTACCACCAGTAATTACTGCTCAGGGAAAGGGTAAAAAATAATAATAATAACAAAGCATAATTCCAATTCCCTGCAGTCGGCCTGCTAGCTCTTTTCAGGGCCAGCATCATATTTATCATTATATTGTAAGTCAAGCATGAAAAAGATTAAAATACCAATAACTTTATTATTTGGAGAGCTGAAAAAGGATATAATAGAGCAATTAAACACCATGTCAGACCGAGCTCATTATGCAAAGATGCCCATTCTCCTTGAGGGCTGTTGGGAGGAATAAGTGAGGTCATGTGTCTAGGGTGCCCGCACGGTGCCTGGTAAAGGCTTGATAAATAGCAGCTCGTGCTATTATTAGCACAGCAGTGGGGCCCACATGGAAACTGCATCCAGTAGCAGGCAAAGGGAGGAAACGACATGAGGAGGAATGCACAGTAAGAGGTGGGGAGGGAGAGAAAGAGGAGAGAAAAAGAGACACCAACAATCAGACAAGTTTTAAAATTTTCCCTCAGGATAACTTCTACCCTAGATGCACGTTCCAAAATGAATATTTGTATCTGATTGTTCGATGCTGCCAATTGAGCTGAAATTGTCATACTTTTTACTTAGATCAGAGAACAATTTCCAAGATGCAAATGCAGTTAGCTCTCTTTATTTTCTTTTCTTTACAAAAATGAATGGCCCAGGTGATGATTTTTTTTCTCACCCCTGAGATTCTTTTCTGGTTTTATGGTTTCATGGGCCATTTACCAATCTGGACTATATGGAAAGTGTGCCTGATCGAGTAAAGCTCCCCTCTCCTGGCCAGGCAACCAAGACCCCCCTTGATCACCACAGTGAAATGGGTGAAATTTGCACCACCTCCCTGCCCTTTCAGTGTGTTGGTGTAAAATAAACAGCTGACATTCATCACCAATCTTTCACTGGGGAGAGGGACATTAACACTAACATTCTGTTTACTTATTTGTGTCCTGTATTGGTCCATGGAGGGTTTGAAGAGCTTTTTAGGAAAATCACGTACAGTAATATTATGACATAAATTAGAATAAAGAATCAGCAGCAGCAGAGGCAGTGTAAATAAAAATAGGAAGTAGAGACTGGGAAAGCCCAGGACAGCTTACATGGGGGCTATAATTATGCCTAAAATTGAGCTAGAGAGAGAAGTTTCCCCGCAGCCAGAGCAGCACCCTAGGAGCCAGGGTCCAGGAGGCCGACCTCAGGATGAGAGAGAAGGGAATGGCAGGAGCCACTGGAATCACCAGGAAGACTGCAGGGCCAAGCACAGAAGGAGGGGAGGCTGAAAGGCCCAAGAGTCTGGACAGAGACAGCCAGTGAGCCAGCAATACCCAACTTTGTTCGTCTTATTGCAGCCTAACTCACCCCCATCACCTTTAGTGTAGCCCCAGCGAAGCACAGATTACTATTAATAGTTTCCAGTCAAGGACTGGGAGTGTAGATAGTCTGAGATGCTGGTTAAGCATGGGTCCGGATGTTTTTGAGAGCAGACAAGCAAGCAGCAAAGTGAGCACCACCAGGGTACCTGTGGACAGAGCCAGGAATTTCCTAGAGGAAAAGGGTCTACTCTGGCACAGCAACGCATAATGCTAAGCCTGGGGCATTCTATGCTATAGATCATGGCTCTGACACTCTCGGCATGGGAAATATTTAACATGGGTATTACCAATCATTTAGCAATATGAAAAAAAAAACAAACTCAGAAATACCCTTGCGAGCAACAGCTTCCCAGTGAATCTGCCTGGATGAATTAGCTGCACAACATACCCCCAGAGGAACCAGATGAATTGGCCTGTAGCAGGTGGGTACTAGATATAAAGCAATATGTTTTGGAGGACATCTGCCAAAAGAATAATTTTCAATTTAGAATGTTTAATATTGAGTGGCTCTTGAAAAAAGGAAAACAATTAGCTAACAGAACCACCTGTTTGTGGTAGGCCCCTCCTGGTCCCTAACATGAAGCCACAAATCAGCAAACTGGAAGGTTTGCATGTTTGCATTTTCTCGTCATCTATAGCCAGGCATCCAGGTGACTGCAAGGAAGTTTCAAATCATTGAAATATAACTTTGCAAATAGATAAAAGTAACAAGACAAAAAAAAACAATCTCAAGTTATCTAATTTCTTGGTAATCCATTCTGACTTGGCTAACTCTAATTCTTACAGAAGTGTGAATATACTATGTACCAGGCTTCCCATCTCATCTAAATTAATAGCATAACAGTTCTTGAGTGCTGTGGACCCTCCAGCTGCTTCTTCTGATTCAAAAAATGGGAGTGAGGGGCACGTTAGCTCACACTTATAAGCCCAGCACTCTGGGAGGCCAAGGCAGGAGGATCACTTGAGGCCAGGAGCTTGAGACCAGCCTGGGCAACATAGTGAGACCTTGTCCCTACAAAAGATTTAAAAATTAGCTGTGCATGGTGGCATGCATCTTGTAGTCCTGGCTACTCAGGAGGCTAAGAAGGGAAGATCATTTGAATCTGAGGGTTCAAGGCTGCAGTGAGCTATGATTATGCCACTGTACTCTAGCCTGGGTGACAGAGTAAGACCCCATCTCTAAAAGGAAAAAAAAAATGTAGTAGAGGAATCCCTAAGGTATCTCTTCCCCAGTGACCTTGTCCCTTTTTACTGCAGGGTAGGCAGAATAATGCCCCCCTCAAAGATATCCATATCTTAATCCCCTGGAACCTATGAATATGTTGGGTTACAGGGCAAGGGGGGATTAAGGTTAAAGATGGAGTTTAACTGTTAATCAACTGATTTTGAAATGAGGAGATTATCTGGGATTATCCCAGCGAGCCCAGTGTAATCACAGGGTACTTAAAAATGGAAGAAGGAGGCAGAAGAGTCAGCACCAGAGATGGCATTGTGAGAAAGACTCGACCAGCCGTTGCTGGCTTTGAAGATGGAAGGGGGTCAAGCACCAAAGCATCCAGGCAACCTTTAAAAACCGGAAAAGACAAGAAAACAGATTTTCCCCAGAGTCTCCAGAAAAGAATTCAGCTTTGCCAACACCTTGATTTAGCCCAATGAGACCTTATTTCATATTGCTGACTGTCAGATTGTAAATTTACTACTTTACTAGTATGTTATTTCTCTCCAACTGCAACTCATACATGACCTAAGAGTTCACCTCTTTCTCTTCCCAGATAGCAGTGGTTCTCCAGTCTTGGCTACACTTTGGAATTCCTTGGGAAGCTTTCAAAATACTGAATCCTGGGCCCCAGACCCAGAGAGCCTGATTTAATTAGTCTGGAAACAAGTCAAGAATCAGGAATTTTAAAAGCTCCCCAGATGATTCTAATGTGCAGGTGAGTTAAGAACCACTGTCATTAACCCCTCAGTGTCTCACTAGTTTTCAGTCTCATACTCTTCAGACCATAATTGTTTCCTATCAAAGGCTGATGAAAGAACAATAAAAGATATAAACTGACAGATTTCTCCCCAGAGTAACAGAGGTGTAACTATAATCGATAGTGGAGACGCCACACCCGAACCTTGTTTGCTCCTTGTATAAAATATTGGCACAGGACAGTGGGTTTCTAAAGCCCTACATTGATTGATCAGAGTTTACTTGCAAAGAACTGAATCCACTGTAGCTACTTTAAGCAGGAAAAGATATTTATCACAGGGCATTAAAACGCTTACTGAATCTTTGGGAGAGTTGAAGAAATAGCTTCGAAACCAAGCTTTCAGGAACAAAAGCCACAATGTAGAAATGGTTATAAAAGCAGCTTCTGCCTGTTATGTGACCAGGGAGTAGCCAGCTCTAGAATCACACACCATTGCCACAATTAGGAAACTGCTACAATGAAGAAGCTGCCACACTGGGAAGTTGCACCGTGCCTGCTGTTGCACACTCTAGCAGAAGGAATGCTTGTGGTCAGCCTCTTAGTACTCACCAACTTGTTACCAGATGCTGGTATCTACAGTAATGCCACTGCAGAAAAAAATCCTTCCATGGCTGTGCTTTCTAGAGAAAAAGCAGCAAAAGTACAGCTTCTCCCTCACTTCTGCTTTCCAGATCTTGCACAAGTGTATTTAATTGGCTCAACTTAAATGGCATCCAGAATCTTAGCTGCAAGAGAGTCTGGGAAAAATAATTTTTTACTATCTAACTTCTGTAGTTGAGGAAAGTTCTCTAGAAGAAAGCTTGAGTTGATGTTGAGCACCAATCCACCACAATTCTATAGACTTTTTCTCTGGTTATTTAACACCCATACTTACCTTCTCCCCATATTTAAAGTTCCAAATAAGAACAATATATCTGTCCCTTGTACCAAAAAAGAAAATGTTCACCATGCTCACTCACCATCCCTTAAAAGGAGAAATCCAAAGTCCCCTAAGTCTCTGCATCTATCTCTGGGTGATATTCATTTCTTCTCTAGCTTGGTCCAATCCCATCATGAATCTCATTTATATGTTCTATACAGTATAAATTACCTTATAAAGTTAAGCAACATCAGTAGACCATTTATGAAATTTTGAGGAAGAAGGAAAGAGAAGAGGAAAATAGTTAATATATTAAAAATATACATAACAGAGAAAGGAAGAAAATGTTGGTGTTTACGATAGTCCCAGTCACAAAGCTATCATTGGTATTTACAATTGTTTTCCTTCACCACCCATTATATGTTACTTTGGCCTCAGTCAGCATCACAGCTGGTTATTTGGCACACAGGTTATTTAACTTGTGGAGTCACCCAAATCTTCATTCCTAGTGGATCTGAGTCCTTGGTGATTCTGATTATACTAGATTTCTGTAGTCTTCCATTAAAAGTTAATGTTAAATATGTAAATTAAATATATATACACATTAAATATATAATGCTACTCTAAGGTGGTTTTTACCAGCATGGCACTACTTTGAGGTAATGCCTGGGTTTCAAAAATACTTCTCCCTACTTCCATTATATACCAGCAATCCTATTTCCCCTGATCCTAGGGATTAATCAGCGAGCTGACACAGTAGTGACCCCTTTTGCCTGTTGGTTCTTCAACACACTTTGCCCAAATGGTCAGTGGTGATCTCAAATTCCAATTCAATGAGACACACTGAGATCATGTGCCTCTTGATGTATTACATTAAGAATGACATAACATTGGTTAGGTGGTATTCCTGCCAAAAATGCATCCCCTCAATCTAGTCATAAAGAAGCTCAAATTGGGGAAAGAGGCTTACATACATTCACAAAACAGGTCAATGTGTCCAATTTATTTTTCAGCAACTTCTTGTCAATACCTGTCCTATTGTGAACAAACATATAGGTCACACATATCCTCACATTCTGTGCCCATTCTACAAGTTCTTCCCCAGTCCTTCTTGACACCACCTCTCCAATCTTTTACCTCCCGAATTCCTGACCACCCAGCTAATCCAGTGCCCATTAGCCATTACTGATGAATCTGTGTTGACCTGGACCTCTGAAAAGCTTTATTTTCAGGCAATGTTGACAAGTTCTGCTCATTGAGAGGTTTTCTTTCCCCATCGTACTGCAAGGTCACCGCTGAATGGTGCTATAATGCTATGTCCGTTGACTTCCAAGTGACACAAGTATGTCGTGTGGATGCATCCATAAACCAGGCTTGATTTTTTTCTTTTTCGGGCAACTTGTTCACTGGGCACTCCTCAAGAATCTATAGGTATTGATTGAGGGAGAGGAAGATGCAGCAGTAGATGATCCCCTGAGAGTGTGAGCCCTCTGCCCATACAATGCACTGTGCCTTCAAGACCATTTAACAATGATGTGTTGAAGAATGAAAAAAATGAGAAGACCCATTCTTACAGCATGGTTAATCAGATAACACCTTGCTCATGAGAAGCCAGCCTGTTTCTCAAAGGGAGAATAAACTGACAAATAGGGCATGACTTTGCTCCACAGCCCTACGGAACAGCACTGTAAGTCTCCTGTAGAGGCTTGCTATAGGCTCCATGCACCGTCCTCCTCTGACACTTCAACCACCACTAGATCAGCTGGGTTACTAGAGCCAAGTGGCAGCACTGCTTGCTCTGCAGCCTAGATCATCCAAAAAGTCTTTGAACACTCTGGGCCCTACTCAAAGTTGGCAGCCTTACAGGTCACTCAGTAAATGGGTCTGAGCAGCACATCCAAATATGGTAGATATCATCTCCAAAAGCCAGGAGATCTGCCAGGCTTGTGCCTCTTTCCTGCAGCAACTAGTCTTTCACTTTGGATGGGATACCTCAAAATGCTCCAGACCAGTGGCCTTCCATAAACTTTACTGAGGTGGCAGACCCTTATATTTTTATGACTTTTAAAATAGTCTCTGCCATGTATGCCTCTTACCAAGAGCACATGCTACTTCTTTCACCAGGCCCAGTAGAATGATGGCATGCATATAGTGGGCCAGTATGATGTTCTACAATATGGAGTGATGATCAATGCCTCTGCAAACTGAAAGTATGACTGAGAACCTGATATTTGACATAGCCCAGAGATAGGGAAAATGTACTACTCTCTCTGTGTGAGGTAAAAGACAACTGATTCTAATATCTGTGCTAACTAGCACAGGAAGAAAAAGTATTTGCCAAATTTATAGCACCATGACAGTTTCCAGGAACTATGTTAATTTGACATGTAGAACAGTAAATACAATTGAAGTCACCATCTGAGTAAGTTTACAGTAATCCACTGTCTATCTCCAAGACCCATAGTTTTTCTGTAAAAGCCAAATAGATGAATAGCTATGAGAGGAATCACCACCCCCACACTTTTTAAACCCTCTAGGGTGGTGCTAATCTCTGTGATTTGTGGGGGCTTGTAGCATCTGTGGGAGGGAGTATCATTTGAATAGGTAGGAGTAGTTCCAGCTTCCACTTGACTCTTGATAGTTACAAGCCTTTATTCCCCAAAGCCAATGTGGCAGTTCTCCAGTTGCTGAATTTTCTACTCCAACTATGCACTCAAGAGTTGGGGAAATAATCACAAGACAGCTTTACAACCCCACTAGGAATCCTGACAGATAAACTCAGACTGGAATTTCATTTATCACCTGTAGAGAACCACAGTTATATTCTTGGTTTTAGGGGATTAATGTTCATGAAGAGAATCTAAGAAGCCCTCAAAACTCTTGTTTTTTCCCTTTTTCTAAGGGAAAAACCCAGAGCTGACTTATTAAATAGCTACCTGTTTCTCTGAGGAATATTAGAAGGAAGATTTATAGTGCATTCTCTTAGTAGGACCTCAGGGTCCTGGCTTCCCCTCCATTCAATGGCTCTAGGTTCATAAACTGCCTAGGTCTGGACCTTTGACCTTTCACCATTGCAGTCAAAGCTGGGCCTATGGTTTCCAGATCTACAGTACTTTTATTATGTATGTGTATGTGCATAATACAAAACATATATATGTGTGTGTTGGGGGGGGAGGTGAATGTGTGTGTGTAATCAAGTATGATCCTGGTAGACTAGCCATCTATATTCATTCCTAGAAACCCAACGACAGAGGAGAAGATGCTTCTACTGACAAGGAAGGTTCAATGGCATTTTGGGGATTCATGTACTCTGATTCAGTTGAACCCACCCAAATGGCCCCATTTTAGTTCTCAAGTTCCCACTCTTTCCCAATCAATACCCAAATTTTCACATAAGAGACCTAGTGACACTGTGAGTTCAGATCGTCATTTAATCATGATCTCACAGCATGGTTAATCAGATAACACCTTGCTCATCATGGACAGCTCGTGAGAAGCCAGCCTGTTTCTCAAAGGGAGAATAAACTGACAAATAGGGCATGACTTTGCTACCCAGCCCTACGGAACAGCACTGTAAGTCTCCTGTAGAGGCTTGCTATAGGCTCCATGCACCGTCCTCGTCTGACACTTCAACCACCACTAGATCAGCTGGGTTACTAGAGCCAAGTATCTGATGTGAGAATGCATCAGCCCTGCAGCTACATGAAATGAATGATTCTTCCAGAAAGTCACAGAAGCTCCTTGGTCCTCTGATCATGCCTCATACCAATAAATTTAACATCTTTAGCATATAACTTTCTTTCTTGTAGTTCTCCAGCGTAGGTAGAAACAGCCATCCAACTCCACAGTCCTGTATCCCTCATTCTCATCATTGCACCTGGGAGGCACTCGGCCCACCAAAAGCTTGCCTTCACTGGGCACTTCACTCCAAGTGACCAATGGGCGATATTTTAGGCAACTATTTTGCTACCACGTGTCATGCACTACCAGTATTCCATATTCCAATGCTAACCTAATCATTGCTCCTTTCAAATCCAATCAAGTAAAAAAAAAATCCAGAGCTCCATTTTTTAGAGCCTATTGCCTGTATCCCTCCTGGTACCAATAACAGTCACAGTTAGGGTTCCATTGCAGAGAACATAAGCCATTCTAGCAAGTTTAAGCATGAAGGGATTTATTAGTGAGCATTAAAAAAGCTCACTGAATCACTGAAAGAGACAAGAAAACAGACTGAGGCTGAGATTTCAGAAATGACTCCCAAAGCCACATGGTAGAACTAGGTCACCAGGAAACTCTTGGGTCACTCAAGATTAGGAAACTGCCACCTCTTAAACCACAGTTTGACTGCTAACATCAGGAAGCCACAGTATATTCCCTACAGTGTAGAAGCCCTCATGGATAGGAAGCTTGCTGTACACCAGACCAGACATGCTTTAATCCTCACCTGCAGTATGAGATTGCTGTGACCTGCCTCTTGACACCCACAAACTTCTGCTAATGCTGCCACAGAGAATCCAAATGTCACCACATCCAATTCCAAAAGAAAAAGCAGAAGCAACAAAAGCATGGCCTCTGCCTCATTTCTGTCCTCCATACCTTGCACCAGTGCAACATAATGGCTGGCTTTAAATCACATCCAGAATCCTAAGGGCAGGGGGTCTAAAAATGTGGTATTTAGTCCTCCAGCCTCTGCAAGTGCAGGAAGGCATATTAGAAGGCAGGTGGGGTGGAAATTGGGAGCAGGTCTACCGAACCCATCATAAACCCCACATACTAAGTTCTAGTCTTAGCTCTGACAAAGAACCCATGTACATGTAACTCTGTTTGCAGGCAATGAGTCCATAGCTTACACTTCTTTATATTCCCCACATACCTGATATAATCCCTTGACAGTTATAGGTAAACTATAAGTTCCAGTTGACTGAATGATTGGCTTGGAATATGTTATAACAAGGAAAGGCTTTTTTTCTAACCCTTTGCTAGAAATCACTGAGAAATGTCTCCTCCGCCCAGCTGCCGCACAAAATAGTTGCTGTTTATCTTGACAAGATCCCAGAGGGGCTTCTGAATCATCCAAGTAACAGTAAATTATTAATATATTCAGTAGCACTGTAGTCTGAAATACATTGTACAATATACTGATTTCTGGAAATTGACATAGGGAACCAAAACAGCCTTTTTTCCATTTGCTTTAGAAAACAGAGTTTACTGTCTTAAGGAAAGGCACTCTCATGGCCTCTTGCCTTGAAGTCAATAATGCGCTATACAGAAGAGTCCCAGTGGGGATGAACAGTCTATCTTTTCCAAGATATCCTCTTTCTTATCTTGCATTCAGTTGTCTTGAAACTCCCAAGGTCCCTGGAGTAATCATTCTGCCTGAAACAGAGAACATCTTTGTGAGTATCTCTCAGAGGAACGACTGACCCAGAGAACTATAGCTCCCTCCTTCAAAGTCTGCTCTCAGCACCAAGACCCATTTGGAGTGTATAAATATCCAATTCACACAGTGTGCCAAGTATTGGGCAGACCCGTGTCTGCTCAGAATTTGGGAGGTCAGAGGTTATCCTGTTCATCCCCCTGCCTTCAGTAAGGACTATACAAAATCATTCCCAATCTATAAGAAACCAGTTGTGACTTGGGAATGACATGAGACACTAAATCGCCATTTTCTTCTCAAATCAAGTCTCCCCTGTTACTCCCTAAGCCATGGATTGAAAGAAAACTAGGTAATGAGGGTGAAAATGTTCAGTTTCAGAAGCACTAAGCAGATCTTCGAAAGGCCCATATGAACCCCGAAAAAGGCCATTTCACTGACTATGGTGTTTTACTCAAAAAGCTATTTCAGAGGCAGTCCCAGCCTAGTGATATGGCACACATCGATGGGAGCAGACAAGATCTCTCTCTCTCTTTCTACAAACCAAAGCAAAGAAAGGAAGTGGAGATAATTATTCTAATTATTCTAGTAATTCAATAGCTCCCCTCCTCCTGAATTACTGAAATAATTGCCTCAATATTTAGTGGAGACTGGATTACAGGCTTGGTAGCTACTTTGGGCTTGGATGCTAAGAGTCATTTTCAGGGTAGAGCAGTCTTCCAGTCCTACATTCCTACTGCAAACTTCATGTCCCTCAGCAATGCGAGTACGACCCCCTCCATTTTCTTTCCTTAAACACACTGAAATCCTCTTCTATCTAACCCTAAATTCCCAAGGCTTGTCTATCGAGTAGAGCCAGCCCCACAGGGTACTGGCTAGGATGGAGGTTATAGCTCCAAAGGAAGGTGTTCAATGTGGTGTTATTTTTAAAAAGATGCCATTTCTGCTACTTTATAAGAAGTCAGGGGAGGCATGAGTAAGAGAAAGCCCCCACAGTCTCTTGCTAGAGTCCTGTGTGGCCCTCAAGGCAAGCCTGTCTCTGTCCTGCTGCTTTGTGGCATCTGTCACTATCATCCCGCTCCTTCCCCCAAAACGTGCCAGTGGAAGTTTTTGCACATTCTTGCCTTTCTGACCTAAGGTGTGTCCTATATTCTCCCTCTTATCACTGTCTTACTTACCACACACACACATACACACACCTTCATCATGACCCCAACAGTCATAAAGAACAGCAGGTTTGTAGCTAAACTGTGTGGGTATGTGGGTTTCAGTTGTGGAACCATTTATGAACTGTTGAGCAAGTTCTATGCCTACATTTTTTAATCTGTAAAATAAGGACAACAAAACATCTACCACAGATAGTTGTTTCTGAGGATTAAACTCTATGTATGAGTGCTAATGAAGCACTTAGGACATATGTCCAATGCAATACGTATTCACTCATATTATTATTGGACATGGCATCTAAATGGTACACTGAGTAATTATATTCCCTTCCTGTCCTAACAAAAAATAAAGCATTAAGTGTTGGACATGCCAATGGCTCTCTACAGAGGACAGTAGTCATAAGTCCTTTCCTAAGATGCCATCGCTGATGGGCATTGAACCAAAGAGGAGTACTCAGGTCAAAGGCAGATGTGTATAAGTAAACCAAACATAAGCAAGACCAGTTTCTAAGGGGATAACTTTGCTTGAGACCCTACCCAACTGGGGTACTCCATATCAGGTGGTGACAACCCAGCCTCATTAGATCTTCCCTCTTGAAATATATGAATGTAAGCACACAGAAAAGAGAGCAAGAGAGGCCTGCTTGGAAGGAGATAAAAAGATGACCAGACCACTAGAAGGGCCAGCATAATCGGAATGGCAACTATTCACTGAGTTATCCATGTAGCCAGCTGTACATTTATGCCTGGGAAGCAGGGGATCCAGGGATGGCATAGAGGCTGAGATAATTTGCCACACTTCTTTCCTTCTGGTGTACCTTTCTCTTAAAACCTATCATCTAAGCGTAATTTCAAACTTTAGCGTCAATAGAAAACTGTGATATTTGTTAAAATGTAGATTCCTGGATTAGCTCCCTAGAGATTCTGATTCAGTAGATCTGGTGGGGGGGGGGGTCTCAAATAGGGCCAATGTTGGCCACACAGGTTATTCACTGCACTCCTCTAGCGGGCACATACATATTGACTATGACAGGAATGTCCCTGAGAGTTGTGCGGCACACAAGCTGCCCAGCTGAATGTGGCAGCCATGAGTAGTAATTCTTATGTAAGTGGCTCCAAGTTCACACTATGAAATACTAAGGTAACTAGAATATCTTGCCAACTAAAAGAATCTGGCAAACACTGGTACCCTGCAGACCTATTGCAGGTCCTTGTCACCACTCATACCTAGACGGTATCTACTGCCAGCAAGAGCTGTAGTGAGGGAAAAAGTTAGGCAGATAAAGGACCAGCACATTTGTGTTTCATTATATACAAAAAGCTTCAATAAGAGGCTTGGAGTTTAATCTAAATATACGTCTCTTCTGAGTGCTACTGGCTGTGAAGCACTTGGAATGAAACCACATACAAAGAGTGCAGAGTGAATTGCTGATGAAAACCTTACAACACCCTGAGGCACTGGCATTGTGCTCCCTGCTCCCTTCCCCTCATTAAAAAGGCTGCTTTCCAAGCCCCATTAATTGGTGAGGGTCTCCACATAGTTAGGAAGTAGGAAGACTCCACTGGCCTCTAAAAAGATAATTGTTAATACAGAGAAAGAATTTGTCATCTACCAAGTAAGCTCAAGTCAATGGGTTCTTGCTGAGTACAGTCAAGTGCTGATAGGATAAAAAGGAATTTGAAGACTCAATCTCAAGCTACCCAAGGAGCTTGGTGTCTCTCATGGCAAAGGGAGACACAATTAAAACATATAAAGACATTATAGGACGAGGAAAAAAGCACATCAAATGCCACGTTACTGAGACTATATATGCAATTAAAATTCAGAAGACCAAGAGAACAGTGAGTCTACCCATAGAGGCAACTAAAGAATATTCTAGTGGTTGCTTTTGTAAAAGGTTTGAAAACAAAAGCAGATTTGCTCATTTTTCTGCTGACCAAGGCCTACACTGCACTTGGTATAAGTTCATTTCACATTCTCTGGACCTAACATTTTACTCCAGTTTTCCTCTGGGCACCTCCCTCTGCTGCATGCTTGCCTGGGGCTTCTCAGACACTTGGCCTGGGACACCTATGGGAATTAACCAGAACTTCCAGAACTCGTGCAAACCTGGCAGTGTGAGGGAGTTAACACCTTGGGGTTGATCCTTGACCAGTTGGGGATGGGGACTTGTGGATGCCTTGCCCCCACTGTGTCCCTTGAGTGGACAACTGTGAGATGCATTCTTCATGTCTCTCAGGGAGCCCCAGAAGTATCAGGTTCCAGTTTTCCATGACTGTGAACAAACTTAACAACACAACTTTGTAGGTAATGTCTTCCCATCTTTCCCTGTTTCCCCCTCCCCAGTTCCCTACTCCAGTTCCATGAAGTCACTTCTAAAAATAAGCTACTTACATGCAAACTCTTGTCTCATGATCTACTTCACGGAGGGAACTCAGGGTTTAAGGCAAGCCCCTAGAAAGATGATGATTTCTGTTTTTTAGAACTCAAATGTTTTATGCTCAGTTTGCAGTGAACTCTGACACAGGACTTCTCCCCAAGCAATTTGCCATCTCAGGAAAGTGTGAATCAAAATGAACTATCTGTTTGATTTAGAGGCTTACCAAAAATGAGACTGTATTTCATAAAGGCCCAGGATATGAGGACAAGGAGAAGAAGGGAGCATTTTATATTTTCTAAGTCTCTATTATGGGCCAGCACTGTGCTATATATATTTGTATATTATTAATTGTTACATAAACTTAATTCAGTAAGTAGAATTATCTGTCTTTAGAGAGGAGAAAACTGGCTCAGAGAGAGCAAGAATTGATAGAATCAGGATTTGAAATCAAATCTAGGAATTCCAAAGCCCATATCCTGCCCCTTTACCCAATATTCTCTCCCACACAGTGTAACTCATGGGGTTAGGTGCATCTCTCAAGTGTATCAGTGGTCCTTAGTAATTTTTTTTCCAGGTTTTGAACTATATATCAGGGATCTGCAGCAATTAGTTGACATTTTAATCTCTCCATATTGAGGGATCTAGTTCGTCTCTTCAAAAAGAGTGAAAACACAGAACCCTAGACAGCTGCTTATACCTGTCTACTACATCCCGAAATTGAAAGTGAGCCTTAGTTTAGCTCTGAGATATGCAAGGCAGCTGCCTGGCTGGTCGTCAGTACAGAACATGAGTCAGGCCGATGGCAGCCCTAGGTTCAATGCTGAGCATGCAGTAAGTGCACAAGAAACATGTGTCAAATTACCTAGAAGCTCTGAGAGCCGCAGCTCCATTTTCCTCCAAGTGCCTGCCAAAGGTAAACCATTGTAGGCCACTTAACACATTTCTATGCTATCTACGCTGTGCCCCACACTTAAGCCTTCTATATGTGAATCCCCAGAAAAATAAGGATATAAATACATTTATTAAAGCCACACAATAGCATTTTGAGACTAAGAATCGCCTTGTGCTCACTTAGCTCCTGGAGCATTAAAATTCACAGCTCTTTGGGTTGTCACTCTTTATCTTGCTCCTATATGATTAACTAGATCCCTGCTGCTTTATGTCATCATCCTCTGTGCTTTTCCTGATTCTCTGTTTATTTACTAATTGACTGACTCCAGTGGCTTTTTTTATTGGTTTACAAGTCAACACAGCAAAAGTAATTCATGTGCAGAATATTGAAAACTTGAACCTACATTCTCATGTTGCTGTCTTTGGTCACCATGACCATGTCACATCTCTGAGGCTATCTACTCTCACCTTGCATCTCCCAACCTTGGCAAAGAAAGAATCAGAAGCATCAAAGCCTCATAGAGTAGACATGACATGTTTGTATTTGCTGAGACGGAACTACATTATTTCTTTTTTTATTTTTTGAGACAGAGTCTCACTTTGTTGCCCAGGCTAGAGTGAGTGCCGTGGCGTCAGCCTAGCTCACAGCAACCTCAAACTCCTGGGCTCAAGCAATCCTACTGCCTCAGCCTCCCAAGTAGCCGGGACTACAGGCATGCACCACCATGCCCGGCTAATTTTTTCTATATATTTTTAGTTGGCCAATTAATTTCTTTCTATTTATAGTAGAGACGGAGTCTCTCTCTTGCTCAGGCTGGTTTTGAACTCCTGACCTCGAGCAATCCGCCCGCCTCAGCCTCCCAGAGTGCTAGGATTACAGGTGTGAGCCACCACGCCTGGCTTACATTATTTCTACAAAAGGAAAAGGAGAGACTTTAATAGCTACACTCAATTTTCTTGAGCACCAGGGTGCCATAGAGTTAGGACTCTCTCTCTATGGAGTATTTCTCAAATTGTGGTCCTTCAACCAGCTGCATCAGAATTCCCTGGAATGATGGCTAAGAATACAGATTTCTGGGCACCATCCCAGAAATGGATCAGGATTTGTTTTTTGGTTTGTTGTTGTTGTTTTCCACAAGATAATTGATTGTAAACCAGGAGATTATCATCACACTGAAGTTTGAGATCCCTTAGGTCAATGGAGACCTACAGGGCCCTAAGCAGCTGAGTAAAGAGTTGAGTGGTGCACATCACCTCTGCCTTGTCCAGGTCAGAGCTCTCAGCCCTATTCTGGCACTTTGTCACCTAACACTCCTTCATTATATGAAGTTGAGTCAGTGTGTTGGTGTAGTTGAAAAAAGACTGAGAAGAGAAGTCAAGAAATTACAATCAGAGAAGTTCACTGATGAACTATGAAAAGGAAATTGATCCAAAAGTAGATCACAACCTTAAGTCACTACAAGCACATTCTGTCTTTCTACTAATCCCCACATCCATGTACAGCCCTCAGAAACTTCCCTGCAGGTACCCTGCTTGGGCTCCAAAACCAAGTTACCCAATTATACTCTGGAAGCAGGGAAGAGTTAAACTAATTTTCCAATTTCCATTGAAAATGTAGGAGAAATCTGGCTTCGTATCAAAGCTGTATGTTGTAAAAATAACACCTCCTTACGTTTGCAAAGTAATTTATGGTTTCAAGCATCTTTTAAAGACAGTGTCTCATTTAAACTTTGCATTGTTGGAGATACAAAAGTTATAATTTATAGACTAATAAGGGAACAGCAAGCCAGGATTTGGTAATCTCTCCCAAATAATTTCTTTCAAACATATGGAGGTCCTGAAAAACAGATCAGAAGACATTCTTTAGCTAGGATGCGAAAGACATGCAAACTCTGACTCACAAAGTGAGTTTTCCAAGACAATTCTAATCTCCACATATACAGTCAATGGCCAAAGGAAAAAAAAAATCATGATTTGCCAAAATGAAAATTAGTTTCTCTCAGTCACTGTGTTTGAGTGTATAAATTTTGTTAATAAAAGTACCTGCTGTGGATTGGGTTCTAGGAGACACATCATGTCTTAAATCACTTCCTGAATTTATTCAAATATCCTGCCAAAGAAAGTTTCACTCTCAGACATAATGCTTTTGACCACAAATAAAGTCTCCGCCATCTGTTTTCACACTAGGAAAACTCTATTTGGATTCAGTGATGAAATAAAAAATCTTATTCACATAAATCCTGGTCTTGTTCTCTTACCCTGGGATACCTCCTGCTGAAAAAGAACTTCGTTAATTAAAATGATGAAGTGTGAACATATGTTGTTCAAGAATATCAATACCTCCACCTACATCTCCAAATTATTAATATTCACATAGCCTTTGGTTTTTATTTGTTTATTAGCAATGAGAGCTTTTTATAATCAAGGCTATAGATATCATCATTTTATCAAGCACCAAAATACTTGGGAGTGTGGGGGGTGTCTCTATTTTTATAGCTCCTTTTAGCTCCTTGCCAAATATAGGCAGGTTAGGACACAAAAGAACTGGAGAGGGGAATTTAAGTTTGGGTAGACAAAAAAACCATTATGTTGATAAAGGCAGATTCTGAATTCTTAAATCTTACCCCATTCATGACTTTTCTGGGCACAGAGGAAGATGCTGCTCAAGGGAAAATGTACAGTCTTCAACACAGGCTGAGCTTCAGTCCCAAAGTCCTAGCCCTACTCTGGGGAGCTGAGCTCTGAGGGCCCCACTGCCTTTTTTTTTTTTTTTTTTTTTTTTCCATAGACAGTCTCACTCTGTTGCCCAGACTAGAGTGCCCTGGTGTCAGCCTAGCTTACAGCAACCTCAAACTCCTGGGCTCAAGCAATCCTACTGCTTCAGCCTCCCAAGTAGCTGGGACTATAGGCATACACCACCATGCCCAGCTCATTTTTTCTATATATTTTTAGTTGACCAATTAATTTCTTTCTATTTTTAGTAGAGATGGGGTCTCGCTCTTGCTCAGGCTGGTTTCGAACTCCTGACCTCGAGCAATCCACCCGCCTCGGCCTCCCAGAATGTTAGGATTACAGGCGTGAGCCACTGCACCTGGCCACCCATTGCCTCTTAGCACCAGACCTACAGTGAAGGCAGGTTAAATATCCTGTTACTTGGTTGGTTTCTCTCCTGCCCCCACCATGTTTCCCACTGGCACATCTTACCATTTTCCCTCTAGAGAAGGAAGTATGAGGAAGTGGGAAAACGTCAGCATGCCCTTCCCCTAAGCCACTCCTCTATGCTTCTTTCCCCTTGACCCATCCCTAAGGGCTTCCAAGGGAATTGGGGATACTCAGGCCCGGAGGTGCTCTGGACCGACTTTCCATAACCTAGCACCTGGCAGGGAAGACACTGAAGAGAGTTCACCTGGGGGAGACAAGGTGCAGCGTGATTCTTTTTATAGTCTTTTCACTTCTTCCAGCAAGAGCCCCACTCTAGCATGCTGGCCCCATGGAGTGTAACTAATGCACAGCAGCAGCCCTCCTTCGGGGACAGAGCATTGTGGGGAGTGGCTTCACCTCTGCATCTTTGAAACCTTGTCAGCCCAATATCTCAGGGCACGCCAAGTCAGAGGTGCTTTCTGCCACCCCTGTTCTCTCAGGAGGAATGCTCCAAACCATGCTCTTCCCTCTGTGTCCCAAATTAGGTCAAATGTGTCCTCCCTACCATCTTGCACATCTATAGCTTTCCTCATTCTCTGTTTCCACCCTAATTCGGATTTCAATACTCACATGCCAGGATTATTACCAGAGACTCTGTTAACGGATTCCTGGATTTTGCCATCAATCACTCTATATGTTTCCAAATGACTCTTCCTAAGCACCATTGTCTTCAGGTCATGCTTACTTACCAACCTTCTATAGCTCCCTGTACAGGAAAGTATTAATAGCACAGATTCTGCAGCCAGTCTGCCTGGGCTCCAGTCCTGATTTTGCCAACTATTAGCTCTGTTTCTTTAGGCAAGTTGCTTAATTTCTCTGTGTGCCAGTGTTCTCCTCCTAAAATAGGATAATACAGTACATACTCCATGGGGTTGATCTGAGGATTAAACCAGTCAATACAGAACAGTGTCTGGTACTTAATAAGCACCCAGTAAGTGGCAGCCATTATTACTATTGTTACTGGATGTGGTCCAAACTTCTTAGCCCAGTATCCATTGGTCCTTACCACCTGTACCCTGGAACTGCATCCATGAGATTGTAGATGCTATCCTGGGGCTCCCTAGTAGCTCCTGAAACAAATTAGAAACCCACTAGGGTTTCTGGTGACAGGCATGGTGGCCAATGAATGACTCTCTGCTCTAACAGAGTAAAGACTTAATTTGAGCCAAGAGCCTAGAAGAAATACCACTAGCTGGGCAGGAGAGGTGGTTTTCTCCCCTCTGCCACTTCTGGGGACACATATTATGCTCTGAGAAGCCAGAAGGGAAGATTTGAGTTGATTATAATCTAACGAGGCTGTCAAATTAGTTTTACTTTTCAATACCGCATCATAACTGGTGAGTCTCATGGGCCTGAGCCAGGATTATTTTAACTGATGGTATTAGCTGGGTCAAAAGGGTCAGCCACTACAGTGAACACTTTGGGAACTGTCATCTTCCAGGCCAGAGAGGGAGCAGCCTTTGCCACTGAATAGATGGTGATGCATGTGGTATTACCTGGCATTTGGAGGGCAAATCTGATTTTTGTGCAGTAGCAGGGGACTAAATAATGGGGGGAAAAACGAAGGGGGGAGAAAAAGGACAAGGGAACAGCACACTAAAGGGGGAAAAAAAAGAATACAGATGGGATAAGAATTAAGGGGAACTGGGCAAAAATAAAAGGAACTGAATACTGGGGGATGGAAGCATGTTTAAGGGAGAGAACTAGAAGTGCCAAGGAGCTTGAGTGCGGATGGATTCTGAAGGCTTAAATACGCAAGACAAAAGAAAAGTACACAAGACAACAAGGACACCCCTCTGTATTCTAAGCAGTATCATTTGTAAATATTTGTTAATAAGCCTAGTGAAGGTCTGAATGAAAGAATGATCTGGCAAACTGGAATAACATGGACCAATCACTTGGATTCTTGAAAATTTGGAATCCTCTTTTTCAGCCACAGCTAGTGGCTCAGGGTTGAGTTACTTGGGACTTTCCTCCATGCTGTAGCCCCTTCTATTGCTTAGACACAAGCCCGGTTCAATATGCTTGGCAGCCCCAGACAAACCCATTGCTGTTGCCCAGAGGAAGTGCAGACCAGTGGGGCTTGACTCCAAGGTTAGCAGCAGAAGAGAGGGGCCTCCGCCCGGCCCACCAGGAACACCTACACTCTCAGCCCTATAATAGGA
Source organism: Microcebus murinus (assembly GCF_040939455.1). Classification (NCBI taxonomy): domain Eukaryota; kingdom Metazoa; phylum Chordata; class Mammalia; order Primates; family Cheirogaleidae; genus Microcebus; species Microcebus murinus. The sequence continues at coordinate 27,785,765 of NC_134114.1, forward strand.
GAGGCCTTGGCAGCATCTGATACACTTCAGGTTTATGATTTAGCCACTCCAAATTATTGCATCTCCACAAAATAGTCACTTTGGTGACTATAGCTACATTGTGGAGAGACTATGAAAGAGCTTCTATTTTCGAGATCTCTTTTCTTCATATGTGAATAATTTCATGAAAGACACATGAGAAAACAGCTTCCCTCTATCACCTACAGAATCAGGAACAGGAACCAGATTATTATCTTTTAGATACCTATCCCCAAAGGGAATAAAAAGAATGGAAAGATGGGGAAACTCCATAGTGGACGTTCATTTTAGGCAATCTTTTTCAAAAGCCAAGAAAGAAATCCTTCTTTATGTAGAGATGGATTTAAAATGGGTGGGTGGAGATGGATGCACTTGTTGAAAATAAAGAAGAGGGAGGGAGAGGTTAACTAAAAGGACAAATATTTTGACTAGCAGGCACCACTCAGTTTTCTTTTGATCCCCCTAAAGTTTTCTAGTGTAGCAATGCAATTGCAATGTAGTTTTGTTTTTTGGTTTCTTTAAACCTGGGTCAGCGACAGGGACTTGGTGAGGATGAGGTCGGTGTACAGTGGCAATGGCTTAGGTCCTTAGAGGGCTCTGAGCCTTTTCTACTTCTCTCCAAGCCAGGGCCACCACTCTGATCAAGCCACCACCAACTCTGACCAGCTTCCCTGCTGTGGCTTTCACCCCTGCCCTCTTGACAACCTACACTCCAGCAGCAACCATGGCGCTTCCTCTTCCATGCCCCTGCCCCCTGACTGCACCTTGGGCTGTTCCTTCATGGCACTCTCCACAATTTGTAAATACCTGTGTGTGGAGTTATGTGACTAATGCTCTCTCTGTTTGACTGCAAGCCCTTGAGGGCAAGGACTGCTCGCCATAGCATCCTTAATGCCTGGTGCTATGCCCATCCCCTAATAGGCCGGAGCCTCTACTCAGAAGCTCATGGGTGTGTGGGAGGGAGTAAGAACGAAGCAACAGCTGCCAATCAAAGCCCCTTTGGGTCATGTGACTATTAGCTAACCAATCAGAATCCTTTCCAGAGCTGTAGACACCAGAAGCTGTTGGCACCTTTTTGTCTTTCATTGGGTTCTCGCAGAAGTAGAGCCTGAGTCAGTGATTAAGGTACAAGTGCTTTATTAAGGAGAGGCTCCCAAAAGAAGTCAGTAAAGGAGAGGGGAAGCGGTATAGAGAAGAAGCCAAGCATTGGAGCCGGCATTGGGTCGGGAAGAGGAGTGGGAGGCTGCCATTTGCCCAGCAAGTCCTCTTCTGGGCTGTTGAGGAGGGTTAGTCCCAACATCGAGGTGGGCCCAGGTGGCTCTAACTTCCCTTCTCCCACCTCCTTGTCTCTACCTGAAGCCAGGCACTCTAGATAAAAAGCTGCCAAGCCACCTCCCTAGCCTTTAGTTCTGGCTCACTTTTTATCTGCCTCTTCAGACTCTTTCTGCCTTTGCTTTCCTCAACTGAACCCACAGAATTTGCATTTTGCTATTTTCCATGTGCACTGGGTAACCTGGCTCCACATGTTGGGGAAGCATATGCAGAAATTCCAGTCTAAATAGACCAACAGAATTCTCTGCTCTGAGGCAATTTAAATGGCTGTGGAAAAAACTGCCTTTTTAAAATTCACTGCTCCATTTCTTCCATCCATCTCCATCAATGATACAAGCTACCACTTGGCTTCCCACATACATTTCCTCCTCAGACTTGGAGAGGATCATTTCTCCAAAGTCACACAGCTGTCACACGGAAAGGTATAGATTTGAACCTGGGTCTGACTCCAAACCCATACTCTTAACTGCTTCGTTTTTCTTTTCTTTCTTCGTTTTTCTTTCTTCATTAACTTTTGCCAGCAATCTTTTTTTTTCCCAGCATATTATGGGGGTACAAGTGTTTAGGTTACGTGTATTGCATTTCCTCCTGCTTCCCCCCCCACCCCCCGGAGTCAGAGCTTCAAGCATGTCCATCCCCCACATGGTGGGTATCGCACTCATTATGTATGTATATACCCATCCCCTCCCCTCCCATCTGCCTGATGCCCGATAAATATTATTCCTATATGTCCACTTAGGTATTGATCAGTTAATACCAATTTTCTGGTGAGTACATGTAGTGCTTGATTTTCCATTCTTGGGATACTTAACTTAGTAGAATGGGTTCCAGCTCTATCCAGGATAATACAAGAGGTGCTATATCACCATTGTTTCTTATAGCTGAATAGTACTCCATGGTATACATATACCACATTTTATTGATCCACTCATGTATCGATGGGCACTTTTCCCAGCAATCTTATCTTATGAATGTCAAGCCCTAAATCCATAGAGATTTTGGAGAATAAGGGGGAGAAACAGAGGATGTCTTTCCTTTTGAAATACTTCAGAATAGTTTGTACATATCTGAGCCATATTCCACAACCAAAGGATCCCAAGTCCTTTACCACTTGTATTAATTTCATTCATTCATTTAACAAATACTTACACAGCCCTCCTGGTGTTAGGCCCTATTCTAGGCACTGAGTGTTGCCATTGAACAAAACAGACAAAAAACTCATTATTCTCATAGAGTTTAGATTCAGAGATGCATGAAGAAAGGTGAAACAGGAGATAGGCAATAAACATTGAAAATTAAGAAAATTTTGTAGTATGTTAAGAGGTAATGATCAGTATGAGAAAAAAAGCAAAATGAGGGAATTCAGGAGCATAATTTAAATTAGCTTTGTAAGATTAGGACTCCCTGAGAGGGTGACTTTTGAGCAGACTGAAGGAGGTGAGAGAGTGAAGTATGTAGCTATGTTGAGGAAGAGTGGACCAAGCAGAGAGGGGAGCCAGTGCAAAGGCCCTGAGGCACATTGAAGGAACAGCGATGAGGCCAGTGTGGCTAGAAATGAGGGTGGTAGGAGATGATGACAGAGAGGTAACAGTAACCAGAAAGACCAGATGTTAGAGCACTATTTCATATAGTGGTCTCTTGAAGGATCAGTAATGTGGTAGCTTTCCCAGCACCTGCTAAGCCCTCAAGGTCTTTATATACCCACCATTTTGAGGACTCCAAATGCAAAGAATAATGTAGTCCTGATGGTAGCAATGGGGCCGCTTCAGTTACTCAAAGAGCTTATTCCTGTCCCACCCACCCCTACCCCAACACCCACACTCAACTCAGTTTTTCAAGAAGCTGAGGTGATTGGAAACCAGAAGAGGCAAAATTCTCCAGCTCTGAGGCCACCCGCAGCTGCCACCTCTGCCTGCCTTCTTTCCCTGCAGAGCCTGAGCCCCTCATCCCTTCCCTCCTCAGGGCCAGCACTAACCCCAGGCCTTCCCGATGCTGACCTTCTCCAGGAAGACTTCTAGAGAGCCTCTGCATCGCCCTTGAGACCCCTCCCCACCCTGGAGCCCAGTCTGGGTCACTTTATTTCTTGAGTCTGAATGTTGGCTATTGACCTCGTACCCCAGACCCTCTAGGACTCAGATCATGCCTGGGTATCAGCCTGGCATGTGCTCAACATGTCCCTTCTCAGCCTGCTTAGAAATCACAGGGATCTGTCCACTTAAGGGGACCAGTTTTTCTCTAGGGTCTGGGGCTCCCACCTGAGGTCTGGGGAATCTTCCAGATGCAATTTCTGGTTTGCTGAATTGGACTTCCTTCCACTATGCTTTCTAATTTATTACTGCACTTAACTGGGCCATATCACCTTCCCTCTCCACTGTGATTTCCTATTCATGATGGTGTTTCCGAAGGCCTATGCCAAAGCTGGGGGAAGAGGAAGGGGTGTGAGGTATGGCAGAGCGAGAGGCTACCTGCCAACATTGACCACTGTCTGGCTTTCACATGCCCAGCCCCATCTGAGGCAAGCTTGAGGGGCATCAGCCAAGGTAGATCTGAGACATATGACTGGAAAAGGGAGTCCCAGGAGCATGTGATAAAATGGACCAGAAATGCTGCTGCATGTCATATCCATTATTGTCAGAATTTTGTTTCAAATATTTTTATTGCAGTTAATACATAGAAAGTATTTTTTCTCTTTTAATTCCAAAATTCATGCATGCTTATTATTATTAAAAATTCAGATCACCTGGAATTTTGTAAGTAGAAAACAGAAGCTTGCTACACTCTATCTGACTCCTTCTCCCTGCTCAACCCCACTCCCCAGGAGGTTACCCACCGCTAACAGTTTGGTGAATATCATTCCAGATACTTTCCCTATGAATATACAAACCCATATAATTATTTACTGTACATACTGCTCTGCCACTTGCCTTTGTTTTTTTAAATTGAACAGTATATTATAGAACTATTGCCAGCCTTATATTGTGGGAACATTGATATATATATCCATCTCATTTTTTTTAACAGCTGCTTGATTCTACAGTATAAACATATTATGGAATTAAGTAGCCAGAGTTGCTTAATCAGTATCCTATTAATGGATACTAGAAGGTTTTTTTGTTTTTTTTGTTTTTTTGCTATTACAAACAATGCTATAATGATCATTCTTATACATGTATCTTGGAACAGATGCATGAGTAATTATACAGTATAAATTCCTAGAAGTGAAATTGCAAGATAGCAATTCATATAGAATAATTTCCCAGAAGTGATATTGTAAGATAGCCAGTGTGAAATTGTCCTCCAAGAGTGTATTTACCCTCCTACCAACAGTATATCAGTGAGTGAAAAGATCAGTTTTGTAAAGCTTTTTACAAAGTACTTTCTCCAAGAAAGGGAGGCAGAATTGCCATTGGGAGCTAACATCATTAACAGAAAAGCACCAAAATGTATCAAATCTCAGGGATAGGATAGTGCATGATGAGCAAATGAGCAATGAAGTTAGGGGCCAAGAGCCATACCCAGTGAAGTGCAAGTTTAGTTTGGGTCTAGTGACTTGACTGGAGTCCCCTCCTCAGGAATTCCAACTTGTAGGGATGACTCCTATTGTTTAAAGGAGTCATGGCTGCGCCATCTGGACAGGTGGCTCTATGTAAATCTCACTGCCCTAAGAACATGCCATGAGTATGTCTGATCTTAACTTACTAGTAGAGGCAAAGCATAGCTTGTGCTCCCCATGGCTGTGCAGACGTGACATTGCCACATGTCAGCAAAGACTGCTTAAACAAACACATCAGCCCCACTACTCCTCTCACCTGAGAGAACGTAACACAGCCTTGCTCATAGTTTCTGTCTGAGATTTGAGCTTATCATGAACATGACCCAGAATTTGGAGTTGTCCATGGGAAGAAGGCAAGGCCGTTAAATGCCAGGTCAGAGAATTGAGCTTGGATCCCAGTTCTGCAACTTAAGTGGCAAGTTACTCAAGTTCTCAAAGTCCACTTCTTGTAGAAAATGTGGCTAAAAATCATAGCTCAAAGGACTGTCATGAGGATTAAACAGCCCGTAAAGCACCTGACACAATGGTTGGCCCATACATCTACTCACATAACCCATTCAGGAAGAACATCTTTCAGGGTATCCCCTGGACTGGAGAATTAGATACCACATTTGAGAAACTGAGGGAAAATACGGAAATTTCAATGATACTCTACTCAGAAGCCTACAATTTACTTTCAACTCCACACTTAGAATCCTGAGTATTTGAGGGAAAGTGGGATTTTCGGCCTTCGACCAAGGACTTTGGAAAAATGGTTCCAGACAAACCCAAGCAAAATCCAACTGAGATGTCTTATCTTTTTTTTTCTTTTTTTTTAGTATATTTTATGGAGAAAAGATATAAATAAATGAAAAGTTTATTCCAATATGCCATTCTCTCTGCAATGACTCTGTGGAAAAAGCAGCAAGGAAAAATCTGTAGGCAATATTTATTTTCCTTGACATTAATTCACATAACATAAAGAGTTGATTTCAAAATATTTTCCACTCAAAACCATTAAAGGCAAATGTAGCCAATGTTTGTGTAAAGGTTACCATTTTATTACAGTTTTGAAACTTTATAAAGATATTTTATGTGGAAAAAAGATCTGACAGCTTTTTCTGGTTAATATTTTAGCAAGAAATGTCAGAAAGATCTAGAGAAAATTCAGGGTATTTTCTTTTTTCTTCAGTTCTACTTAAACGCCGTTAAGAAGTGAATGATTTCCAACCTTTACCAGCAGAGGGCGCTGATGCAAAACTGAGTCACTAAGTCACAGTGTATTTGTCCTTGCTATCATTGAAATGCTCTTTTTAAAATAAAACGCCCCTTTTTATTTAAGTAAAACTTTGAAACTTTAAATACAATACCTCACAGTAGCATTGACTGGAAGAAATGTCTGACTACACGCAATCACAGATATAAAAGCATATTTTTCTGGAATAGTATGCGTAAGTTGTTTTTTTATTAAAAGTAGCAGGGCATAAAATTAAAAACAGGGTAGAACTGAGAACATGTACAGAATAACCATGCCCTCATCTCTTGGGCTCACTGTTCTGCATTCTCTAGCTCTTTCTGTTGTTTGTAACTGTCCTTTTTGTTTAGCATCTAAAAAGCTCCAGTGGGGCTGTACTGCCAAGAACAGAATATCTAGACAAGAACTGGATTTGAATACCAGCTTTTCCACTTAACAATTCTGTGATCTTGAGAAGTCTCTAAGCCTCAGTTTCCTCACCTGTAAAATGGAAGCAGTAAGAGCTTGCAGGGCTGTGCTAAGGTGTAGGAGATTATCCTTATAAAGACCCTCGCACATTCTGGGTGCCGGATTCAATGCTGACATTTACTGGGATTATGTGTGAGACTCACGTACACGAAGATGCTAGGAAAGAAGTACTGTTATTATTCCTGTATTGCAGATGTGGAAACTGAGGTCAAGTAATATGCCAATGATCACTAGTAAAGAACAGGGAGGGTTACCAAGCTCATGTTATTTTGACTTTCCACACTGCTTCCCTCACAGGGTAGAGGGAGGGTGGGCGAACGTCGTATATTAAGTTTCTTTGCACCTCCAGGGCTGAAAAACATGGTAGGTTCTCAATAAATGCTCAGTGGGGATAATGAATATGCATACGTAGCAGTTTCTGAAAAAAGGGGGTGGGGGTAAATATAATTTGCTCTGAAAGATTAAAATAATTTTGCCAAGGCAAGATATTGTCATCATCATTATTATTATCATTATCACTATGATTAAATGCATCACTGGTTTGGCAGACTGCAGAGTAATGATATGCAGAGACTGTAATTTAGTCTAAAAGGTGATACATTTCCAGGAAAGAGAAAGGAGAGCAGAGCCGGGGCCCAGGTAGCTTGGAGTTGCTGAGCTGGGAGAGGAGCTGGGCCCGCGCGGGGAGAAGGACCAAAGGCAGCACTGGGCCACTCACAGGTGAGCTGGCAGAGGACCCAGCGGGAAGCCACACCTGGATGAGGATGGGCAAGCAGTGACAGGGCACCAGAAACGTACTCTGCTTACCAATGTCACATTTCTGAAGGGGAATACCTTTCCCCAGCAAGCCCCAAACAACAGTCTGAACTTGAAGTGGCTTCAGTCCTGGAGCCAGCAAGGAAGATGTAATCAGTATTTGCTTCCTGGCCTCTGTGTGCCCATCCCTGCCCCCACCCCATCAGAGTTCCTTGTGATTGAGGACTGTGTCCAGCCCGTCTTTGTATCCCCAATGTCAAGCCTAATAGCTTGCTCAGTGACTCTCTGCAGCCTGAAATATAAAAGGCCCCACGCTCTCCGCCACCAGCACGTAAAGAGGCTTTGCCAGCATCTGTCCTAAAGCATCAACGTCAAGTGCTCTCGGCAGCAGCACCCTCAGAGCTCTGGGACCAGTGTTGTCTTGCTACACAGGCAGTAAGAAGCACAGGCCTGCTGCTGCAGTGGGCCAGACAGAAGCTAATTACAGCAACCTGAACCTGCCATGACTAACATGCTTATTTCATTCGAGTGTTTGTTTGTTGACCTACAGAAATAAATATAGGGGCCTCACAGGCCAGGCTGCCACCAGGGCCCTGGGAGCAATGTCTGTGTGCAGAGCAACTGCGCAGCCCTGCATCCGGGCAGGGGTTGGGTTGCCTGGCGATACCTGGAACAGAATCCACTCTGGAAAGATGTCAATTCTGTGGGGAATGTGGCTCCACTTGGGCAGACAATGAAAAGCATGAAGCTGGCCATGAAGGCTGATTTGTGGAAATAAAAACAGCTCCCTTCGCTAAGGACCTACTACGTATTCTATCCTTTATGTACACGATTATATCTGTGTCTCCTATATTTATGGGACAGATATAACTTTTCCAGTCTTACAGATTAAAAACAAATGGAGCTTTGGAGAGGTTAAATAACTTTCCCAAGGTCAGATTGCAATTGTAATAATAGTAGTATCTTTTGGGTACTTACTATTAATATAATTCTGAGCTGAGCACTTAATATAATGCCATTTAATACACCAATCCTATGAGGTAGAGATTATTATTAACCCAATTTTTCAGATTGGGTTAATAATTGGGAAACTGAGGCTTGGGGGAGGTTAAGTAGCTTGCCTGAGGTCATAAGCAGCTACTACACAGCAGAGCCAAGGTTCCTATGATGATAATAACAGCTAATATTTAAGGCAGATACATTGCTCCATGTCATTTCCATTTTCACAACAGCTTTATGAGGTAGGAATCAGTATTCCCATTTTATAGATGAGGAAACCGAGGATAGGGGATATTAAATAATTTATCTAGGGACTAAAGACTTCAACACAGACTGTCTTACTCCAGCTAACTCAAGCCTGAAATTACTATGCTATGCTGGCTCCCTGGGCTATACTTGATCATAATGTGTGACACTAAGATCCAAACCCAGTTTATCTGGCTTCAAAGCCTGCACTGCTCTCTTGCTCAAGGTTATATACAATTTTCCAAGTGAAGCTCTTGTCTAAGAGGCAGCAGTTGTCCTTTAAGTCCAGGCATATAAGCACAGGCTGCTCCTGACCCAAAGAGAGTCAAAGCAAGCTTTCAAAGGACTGAAAGCACAAGGAACTAGAAGGAGACTGGAATAAGAAGGGAAGGAAGAGACTAGAAGTTAAAGCACACCACACAAATCAGCAGCCAAGCATCACCATCCCACCCAGAGGCAGTGAGATTCCTTCTAAGCATGGAACTTGGAGCAGGCTTCAGTTAATAATAATGATGCTAATGACTACTAACATTTACTGAGCATTAATTAGGTACTAGATACTGTTCTAAGCCCCCATATGCCTTTCACGTCTATTATGTCCCCATTTTACATACAAGGCAACTGAGTCTAAGAGACCTAGAAGACCTGCCACGGTGACTCGGGCAGGAAGGGGCAAAGCTAGCACCTGGATCTAGATCTCACTCTAGAGTCCCCAAGCTGAGCTGTTTCTGTCATTCACATCACCAGGGTGTGCACTAACTCAATGCCCAGTTAATTCGGTTTCTTTTTTTTTTTTATTTTTGAGACAGAGTCTCACTTTGTTGCCCAGGCTAAAGTGAGTGCCATGGCATCAGCCTAGCTCACAGCAACTCAAACTCCTGGGCTCAAGCAATCCTACTGCCTCAGCCTCCCAAGTAGCTGGGACTACAGGCATGTGCCACCATGCCCGGCTAATTTTATATATATATATATATTAGTTGGCCAATTAATTTCTTTCTATTTATAGTAGAGACAGGATCTTGCTCTTGCTCAGGCTGCTTTCGAACTCCTGCCTCCTAGAATGCTAGGATTACAGGCGTGAGCCACCATGCCTGGCCAGTTTTCTTCATTTACAAAATGAGTTCTTTTTTTCTTTTAGCAGAGAGGGAATACAAGGGCTGTCCAGAAAGGTATCCAGCCATGTAACTGTTCTTGTTATATTAACAATGGCTGGATACTTTCTGAATAGCCCTCATATATTAAGGTAGTTCTTTAAAAAAAAAAATGCCAAAAGCTTTAAAGTTTTCCAAGCTGTCACTAAATAAATAATATTCCTGTCACAGCAAGGAGGCAGGCAGTACCTTTAAAGAAGACAGCCACAACATCAAAAGATGCATTTCTATTGTTCATTGTAATCAATTAAACCCACAAAACATGAAATGAAATTGTATCGCATCTCATGAAAATATGCTAGTTACACACACACACACACACACACACACCCTTCACTACCCTATAATTAATGAAGATTCCTCCCTGCAAGGAAGTAGGAGGTCTGTGCAGACTGGGTAGTGTAAAGTTAAATTTCAAGGTACATTTAATGCATTTTAACTTCTCCACCTTCCATAAGCTGTTTTTGCCCACATGTACCAGGGAGTTCCTGGAGAAATTTCTCTAAAAGATTCGATAGGACTAGGAAGATTCAACTGGTGCTCACTGCTTTGTTGCTTACTTTCAACACAGTCATAAGTCATGAGTTAACAGAGCACAATTTAAAAGTTGTCCCAGAAGTTCCCCATCATGAGAGAGAAAGGGCTCTTTTCTCTTCAGCAGCCTCTCCCCCGATTGCAACAAAAAACTCAAAAGGTTCATGTTAACTTGACACTTGCATTTGCACTCAGAAAACTCATTTTAATTCACGTTTGCCAATCTCAGAGTCACAATATCAAGAAAAGAAAATGCTAGCAAATATTTCTTCCAAAATAATTATTTCTGAATGTTTTCGTATACCACTAGAATTGTATGTGATTGTAACAAATGTGGATTAAAGTCCACATCTTTAAGCCATTCTGTGCAATGGGTTTATTACTCCATATATTGCTAAATCCCCAAAGATTGTCATTTAATTAAATGCAGAGGAGTCTTCCTAGATAGATTTCTAATTTACCACATTTATGTCAAGAGTCTCAGAGGTCTCATCTCCATTCAGAAAATTCTACTGCCACAAAAAGAGGGATTAATGAAATCAAATATCTACTATCTTTCCTAAGACTGAGATCTGCTTGTACCTCCACCTTTAAGGTACAAGTCAAAAGAGCAACCTGTCTTCAGGGAAACCCCTTCATCCACCATCTTAAGCACGTACCCTCAGCAGCATTCTTTCATTTCACAATTCCATATAGGGATATTGCAGGGCTATTGGAACTGCAGTGCTGAACATTCTTATGAACACACTTCTCCATCTCAGCCACCACCTTGGCAGAAATTCTTGGAGAACTATGAAAAAAGTCAGTGCCAAGATCTTGCGAACACATTAAGATCTCTCATAGAAGGATGTGTGCAGCATGGTTAAGTCCAGAGGACAGTTCCAACTTCTGGTCCTTATGTCAGGTTTCCACATCTTTCTAATGAGCTAACAAGAGTGTCTAACCTCTGGGGTGCAGTGTTGGATAGCTTAAAACAGAACGTGAGCCCAGGTCCCCAACTCACACCAATCCTGCTCTCCACATAGATTTCCTTAGTCTGAAGGACTGACAGCCTTTGTTTTTTGAAAAGTCATCTTTAATAGAGTGAAAGTTTGTTGAACTGGGCATTCTATCAACCAGAGTGCTTTATAGTAACTGGCCTTCCTATAAATGCATAAAGATTACTGTTGCTTATAATGAATATTTTTGAGGTCCTCTTATCCTGTTGCATTGCCCAGCAGCCACTCAGTAACCAGGTCCTATGGCTTCTGTTTTCACAGTCCCTCTGGCTGTACCTCCCCTCTTTTTTTTACTACCTTCCTTAGAAGAGGACTTCATCATCTTTCACTGGGTCTGCCATCACCATCTCCATGTGTCCTTGCCAACTCGTCCCACACAACACGTACTGCCTTATTATTTGCCCTAAAGCACAGGCCCAGGTTTCATCATTCCTTAGCTCACACACCTTCAGTAGGCCCCACTGCCCTCCACACTCCCTGATCTGCCATTGAATCCTGTCTGTCAGATGGTACCCAACATCTGCCTTCGCAAACTCATCCTCCAGCATCCCCTGTACATGTAATCCTGTGATTTCCTGTTTTCCCCACTTGACTCCTCAGATGTAAAATCACCTTCTCACTCCCATCTCTGCCTGGCAGAATCCTAGCCCCATCTTTTTAAATGCTACCTCCTTCTGACCCCAAACCCACTCACCCATCTACTCCCAACAAACATACACAGACATGACCTGGTCCTCCATGAATCCCATCCACTTGCACATTTTTTTTTTTTTTTTGAGACACAGTCTTACTTTGATGCCCGGGCTAGAGTGAGTGCCATGGCGTCAGCCTAGCTCATAGCAACCTCAAACTCCTGGACTCAAGCGATCCGTCTGCCTCAGCCTCCCAAGTAGCTAGGACTACAGACATGTGCCACAATGCCCACTAATTTTTTCTATATATTTTAGTTGGCCAATTCATTTCTTTCTATTTTTAGTAGAGACAGGGTATCACTCTTGCTCAGGCTCGTTTCGAACTCCTAACCTTGAGCAATCCAGCCGCCTCGGTCTCCCAGAGTGCTAGGATTATAGGCGTGAGCCACCGTACCCGGCCTACACTTGTACATTTCTAAGGATGCAATCCCCTGCCCAATATCAGACCTAGAAACTGAACTTATCCTAACCACAAAAGCCTTACAGGGTCACGTTCAAATTTGTATTTCTACAATGTTCAGGACAATGCTCTGAGTGCAGACCAAATACTCAGGAAATATTAGTGGGTGTATTCATGCAAACAAACAATATACATTTGTTTTGCTTTCAAAAATTTGGAAAGACTCTCTAATTTTCATACTCATTAATAAAGAATTTTAAGACAAAGTACCATGTGATAAATGCTTAATAGCATATGATATCATTCAAAATAATATATTTAATTAATGGAGTCACCTTGCCCATTAATGAGCCAGATCCTGCAGGTTTGACAATTCTAACGTGTGACATTATGAATGCTGCGAGTTAATATATCCCCACGTCTGAAGCTTGCCTTACATGTGGTCTACAGCTCCAATCCTTTGTCCCTTTCCTCTGTGGAGCTTCTTTAAAGGCTTTTTTTGTTGTTGTTTTAACTCAAGTTGGTACTGAATTTTTGGCACTTACAAATCTATCACTTCAAAACCGGAGCTCAAAAAGTAATAAGCAGGCCCAGATTTATGTTTGGTGCCCAAAAAAATATGCAGTTTCTCCACTTTAATCTCATCCAGCCAAATGGCCAGTCCAATGCGCAACATATGTCCAGCCAACTGGTTGGAGTCCATGCATTTAGTTCCTTCTGTAGATTAATGAGATTATGGCATTGTTAAAAAGAAGCAGAAAATGCTAATTTGACATCTACCATGATATACTTTACAGTTTTGGGGGTTTCTGCATTTTAAGACATTTTTAATTACTTTGTTATGCTGTGCCAATGAGGACCATATGCCCATTCTTGTCCCTCCACTCTGTCTCCATAGTCACCTGCACGTTCCCCGGCAGCGCAGACTGTCGAGACCTTGCTTATCGCAGCCTCTGTCTAGAGGAATCAAAAAGCAGCCTTCTCCTTCCACTTGGATACGCACCTTCTGGTTAAAGCTGTTTCGGAAGAAAATAAAAGTCACCTACATATTCAGAGCTACAGAATGAACTGACCATGGAAAGAAAACTTACTTCAATACAATAGGGGTTCACCTGGTTTTAAAGGAAGCCAGCCACATAGCAAAAGAAACACTCACCAAAGGTACATTGCCCTGTAACTTAGAAAAAATTGGAATTTTAATCATATACATTATCTACATTTTGAAAAATCGTTTATTACTGGGCCATGTGCCATTATTCTGCCCCAGAAGATTGTTGGGTATGATTGATGTGACAGGTGCTAACATGCAAGATATTATTCCGTCCTTTGCAAATGCTTCCGAACACCCCAAAAACTTAAGCAATGCAGAATTGGACCTTATGCCTTTGATCCTCAGGAAAGCTCCACCCCACACTCATCTCCTTGTGTGGTGACAGACTTCACAGGGAGGGAGCACCCAGGCTGAAGGGCAGCACAACTTATCTTTCCAAAGCCTTTCCTAAAACTCTATCTGGAGCTGACGACTAGACTCTCAAAAATAAAAATAAAAAATTACCCATTTTTAAGTCATGAATAACACTGGCTTGATACTTATGAAGCACCTACTAAGTGCCAGGCATCATTCTAAGTTCATTACCTGTATGAACTCCTTAAATCTTCATAATCATACTATGAGATAGATATTATTGTCATCTCTTTCTGACAGATAAGGAAATGGAGGCACAGAAATGTTAAGTAATCTGTTCCATGTCACCTAGCTAGAAAGATTAGCGTCAGGATTTGAACTCTGGCAGTCAGTCGGGGAGAGACTGTACCCTTAGCCACTAAACCATATGAAAAGGAAAAAATGAACAAA